>NC_080588.1:70578189-71256034 GCF_029962835.1 Magnolia sinica | reverse complement strand
GGGTTCCCACCATCTGATCAAGTCGAAACTTCATACGTGGCCTGAGGACCATGAATTAACCGTACACATCAAATTTTAGCCCTCAGATCCCAATAAAAGTGGCTCAACGGATAGATCAGCCACCAAAACAGTGATATGGGGCCCACCTGCTATCTAGATGTGCTTAAAAATTAGTCTCAACGCGTTAAATGGGTTGACAATACGGATGGATGGAGCGGATTTCTCACGAACATCTCCGTAGGACCGCATGTGCATCATGTGTGCACGGTACACAAATGCACCAGCCGTGCACGGAACTCCTCAAAGTCGGTCAGCGCACGCTGACCGACGTCTTCTTCTCCAAATCAAATACGGACAGCGTATTCACGCCGTCCGCCGGTTCTGTGCAGTAGGGCCCAGTTTTCATCCAAAGCATCAATCTGGACCGTCCATTGACTCCAGAGGGAGGGCGTGACCCTCACTTAGGTGGATTTTTCCAGAAAAATAACGTGGATCAGATTTCAATAGTCTAAACGCAGGATGGACGGCAGCGAGAAAAATCTGTGGACCACGCAAAAAACTTAACAAAAACCAACCCATCCTGACTGAAATTTCGAGAGGAATTTAATGGACGGCTTGGATTGATCATTTGAAGCCTGTTGTGGACCCCACCATCGGACAGCGTACGTGTGTAACGCTCTCTGTTTCGCAGCCGGACGCCGTCCGACTTTCGCGGCGGGTTGTACGCCCTTGGGGGCGGTCGGATGGCTGATCTGAACCGTTCATCATGTAGGTGGGCCAAAAATCTCCTAGAGGACGCTGTCCTTTTGGAAAGAAGGTAAAGAAGAACAAGAACCAAGACGCGGAATCCCGGACTGCGTGAGGCACCTCGAGCAGAGGGACGTGCGTTCCAGGCTGCGGAGGGACTGTTTCCGCAGCCTAATCCTTTCAGGACTCCACAGCAGCGCCAGAGGGAGTTTTTGAGCTTTAAAAAGGAAGGAGAAGGGAGAGAGAAAGGGGTGCTCGGTTTTGGTTTTGTGCTCTGTTGAAGGAAGAGAAACGGAGAGGGAAAGGGAGCAGAAGTTTGTTGCTGGCACGTTGGCTGCTGGACGTCGGCAGGGGAGTGCTGGAGCAGAGGCCGTGGTCTTTTTAGCAAGAGGGCTGAACGTGAGAGAGAGAGAAAGAGAGGAGAAGTTTGTTTCTTCTTTTTCTACTTAAATTTCTGGCTATGTTTCCTTTCTTCCTCTTCTTTTGTTTATTTGTTTATTTTAGCCTATTCATGTGTGGCTAAACCCCTTAGCTAGGGATAAGGGGTGAAGCTTGTGGCGTGATGGGGTTGATCCTATGGCCTGGATGCATGTGACGAACTGACGTTGATTCTAGTGTGACTGAATGAAATGTTTTCAAGTTTTTTTATATGATTTATTGTGACTTAAATTACAATATATTTGCGATGGCTTTGAGCATGTCCATTCCCTTATTGTGACTATACGGTTGGGAAACTCTGTTGTCCACCATTGCCCCTTGGACATGGTTGGATGATGGAACTCTTCCTGACATTCATACATCACTCAGATTGACTGTGAATTGGTTTGATTTTGTTGTTTGCTTTGTCTCATGTGCATGGTCTTGTGATGGAATCCATTCTAATTCATATACCTTTCATCTCTTGAAAACCAGATCAAGTAAGTTCAGTTTAAATTCCATAATTCTTGATGCAGGCATAAGATCTCCCTGATCTCTACAAGTGGATCCTCTGAATCCCTAGTTTCCTTCCTCTGAATTTCTTAAAGTTTTAGATGATTATTCCACAATTATTTCTTAAATTCTATTTGGTTTAGATCGCATCTTATACTAGTTCTATTTCTACCTAGTTTCAGGAAACGTACAGGTATCAGTCCCTGTGGATTCGACCTCGGTCTTACCGAGTTTATTACTACATCACAACCCTATACTTGGGGAGTGAACAAGTTTTTGGCGCCGTTGCTGGGGACTAACGGTTATGATTTTCTGAAATTAATTGGTTTTAGGATTAGTTTAAGATTAGGATTTTACTAACCTTAGTTTTATTTATTTATTTTTATTTAAGTTCAAAACTAACTTGTTTCCTGTTTTATAGGATCTTGACATAAGTTTCTCAATTGGTAATTCCTTCCTAATCTCTCTACTTTTTCCTATTTTTAGAATTTTTGTTTAAATTTTAGAAAATTTCTAATTCTAGTATCCTCCCTTCTTTAGGAAATAGTTTATTTTTAGAAATTAGGTTATTTCTTTCCCTTTTTAGAAATTAACTTTCTAGTTTTATTTTAGTAACTTTCCAATTCTAACTCTCTTAGAATCTAATTTGTTTCCTAATTTATTTTTAGAATTTTTGTTTAGAAACTAACTTTCCTATTGTGTAGGCCTTTAAGATAGAAATCTCTAATTCGGTACACTCCTTCTCTACTTTCTATTTTTCAGTTCTCTTTTAGTAATTTACTTTCTAGTTTAGGACTTTCCTAATTTATTTTAGAAGTTTCCACTTTCTTTTAAAAATTAGTTTACTACTACCTTTATTTTAAAGGATTGGTCCTCTTCTTTTAGAATCTAACTTATATTGTTTTTATTTTGCAGGTCCTTAACTTAGGGGCTTCAATTTGATAATTTCTTTCCAACTCTCCTTCTCTTTCTTTTTAGATTTTCTTTTCCTTTCTTAGGATTAGACTTTGAATTTGATTGAGGGCTGCGAGTGTTTCATGCCCAAGTGGGCCCGTGACAACACTCGACGTCTCTTGACTGAAGGAGGATTGGTTGAGGGGTTGACTATCCATCGCAGGACTAGACACCACTCGAAATCCCCTGAGTTAAGTGAAGTTATGACTGAAGACCAACCTCCTCTACTTCCACCCAGGGTGGAGGATACCCAAGATGAGAATGAGGTGCAACAGGCACCCCCGCCTCGTACTTTACGAGATTATCTACAACCGGCGGGAGTGAGTATGCCCTCATGCATGATTTTTCCTGAAAACACAGGACAAATGGACATCAAGCCAGGAGTTATCCAACTCCTTCCCAAATTCCATGGACTTGAATCTGAAAGTCCATATTTACATTTGAAAGAGTTCGATGAGATAATAGCTACATTATGTTTTCCTAATGTATCTGAGGATACAATTAGGCTGAAACTCTTTCCTTTTTCCTTAAAAGAGAAAGCTAAGACGTGGTTACATTCACTGCGTCCTAGATCCATTGGCATATGGAACGACATGCAGAGGGAATTCATAAAAAAATTCTTCCCACATCATAAAACGATTACCCTCAGAAAAGCAATAATGAACTTTGCCCAAAAGGAAGATGAAACATTCTTCCAATGTTGGGAAAGGTTCAAAGATTTGGTCAGGTCATGCCCACAACACGGATTTGAAATGTGGCGCATTACAAATTTTTTCTATGATGGACTGACATCTTCCATGCACCAAATGGTCGAGACAATGTGTAATGGAGAGTTCATTAATAAAGATGTTGACGAGGTATGGGATTACCTCGATAGTCTCGCTGAAAAAACACAATCATGGGACTATTACCCAATGGCGAACACCACGTCTAGGCCGACTCAATTAAAGGAGAAAGGTGAATTATATCTCTTGAAAGAAGAGGATGATCTCAAGTGTAAAGTAACTACGCTCATAAGGAAAGTTGAGGCCATGGAAGGAAAGAAGGATAAGGTCAATGAAATTGTTTGCGGCATCTGTGATTGTAACATTCACACAACTGAAAACTGTCCTACAATACCTGCCTTTCGAGGAGTGTTAAATGAACAAGCCAATGCCGTAAATAATTATCAAAGACCTTTTACTGGACCTAACTCCAATACATACAACCCTGGCTGGAAAAATCATCCAAACTTTAGTTGGAGGAATGGACAGACGGCTACTCCTCCAGGTTTCTTCAATCAAAATACAAATCAAGTGAACCTCAAGAGGAACCGGTGCAAAATCCCATACAAGAGCTGGCTCAGGCAATGCGGGGAATTACAGATTTTATGCAAAAGATAGATTCTCGTATGACGGTTATAGAAAAGGGGATGCTTCCTACACAACCTCTCCCCAATCCTAAACCGCAGTACGAGATTAATGATCCCAGCTCATCAAATCAAATGGGGCATGCTAAATCCATCACCACTCTTAGGAGTGGGAAGATCATTGATAAAACTCTTCCGGTTAGGCCCGAAAAGCCTCAAGAACCAGAAGAGGACAACAATGATGGATCCAGTGATGCCCCACAAAAAGTAGAACCGGAACTTCTAGAGAAGCCAGTTGCTCCATTCCCCCAACGGTTGGTTTCACCAAAACCTCTTTCTAAATCTCAGGATATCCTAGAGGTGTTGAAACAAATGAAAGTCAACATTCCTCTACTTGATGTCGTTAAACAGATACCTTTATATGCCAAATTCCTGAAAGACTTATGCACGACCAAAAGACGGAAAATTATTCAAAAGAAAATCTTCTTGACTGAGAAAGTGAGTGCCATCCTTAAGCAAGACGTGCCGAAGAAATTCAAGGATCCCGGTAGCCCAACCATATCATGTGTAATCGGGAACCATCGAATTGATCACGCACTTCTTGACTTAGGAGCAAGCGTTAATCTGATTCCCTACTCGGTATACAAACAGTTAGGTTTGGGTGAATTAAAACCCACCCTAACCACACTACAACTTGCTGATCGCTCTGTTCGTGTACCAAGAGGGATAATTGAGGATGTGTTAGTCCAGGTCGATAGATTTTACTACCCTGTAGATTTTATCATCCTCCCATCAATAACATGAATAACATGAGCACTCAGATTCCCGTCATTCTTGGTCGCCCAATCCTCACCACGTCAAATGCAATTATCAATTGCAGGAATGGTATCATGACTATGTCTTTTAGAAATTTAACATTGGAGTCAAACATTTTTTTCAATAACGGCAGCAACTCAGAGGATGATGACGATCTCCACGACATTAACATGATTGACTCTTTCGTGGAAGATACGACACCGCTGACCTTATCCTCCGACCATCTGGAGACGTGCCTGACCCACTCCCATGATTTTGATGATGACATGATTAGGGAGACATGTGCCTTACTTGATACTGCACCGGTACTTGAAGTTAACCGGTGGAGGCTACAATTTGAAGAATTACCACAAACCGATGTAGTGTCTCTACCGTCTAACCTCAAGCCGCCGAAGCTCGACCTAAAACCTTTGCCCTCTGATTTGAAATATGCCTATTTAGGTCAAGATGAGACATACCTGGTGGTGATCTCTGCCCACCTGGAGAAAGAACAGGAGAGTATGCTTATATCTACTCTCATTGAGCATAAAGGAGCCCTGAGATGGACGATAGCGGACCTCAAGGGAATCGATCCCTCGATTTGTACTCACCGCATATATCTTGAGGATAATGCAAAAATCGCTCGGCAACCACAACGTAGACTAAATCCAAACATGAAGGAAGTGGTTAAGGCCGAGGTTCTTAAACAATTGGACGTAGGTATCATATACCCTATATCTGATAGTCAATGGGTGAGCCCAACTCAAGTGGTCCCTACGAAGTCCGGAATCACCATCGTAGCCAATGCTAATAATGAACTCGTACCAACTAGAGTCATTACTAGTTGGAGAATGTGCATTGACTACAGGAAGTTGAATACCGTCACGAGGAAAGACCACTTTCCTTTACCATTCATTGATCAGATCCTAAAAAGGTTAGCTAGTCATTCCTATTATAGTTTCCTTGACGGGTATTCGGGCTACAACCAGATAGAGATAGCTCCTGAAGACCAGGAAAAGACCATATTTACATGTCCATACGGCACCTTTGCCTATCGAAGGATGCCATTCGGACTATGTAATGCCCCTGCCACCTTTCAGCGATGTATGCTTAGTATCTTTTCTGATATGGTGGGGCAATATCTAGAGGTCTTCATGGATGATTTCTCTGTTTACGGTCCATCTTTCAGCAAGTGCTTGGAAAGTCTTAAATGTGTGCTGAAAAGATGTGAAGAAAAGAACATGGTACTTAATTGGGAGAAGTGCCATTTCATGGTTCAGAAGGGAATTATCCTTGGGCATATCATCTCGTCCAAAGGAATCGAGGTAGATAAGGCAAAAATCGATCTTATCTCTAACCTACCTCCACCCAAGAACATCAGAGACGTGCGATCCTTCTTAGGACACGCAGGATTTTACAGGCGATTCATAAAGGACTTTAGTTTTCTCTCTCATCCTTTATGTAATCTTCTTCAAAAGGATGCTCCGTACGAGTGGACTGAGCAGTGCCAGGAAGTTTTCACCAAGCTTAAGGGCACGTTAACCACTGCACCTATCATGCAGCCACCCGACTGGAGCCTTCCTTTTGAGCTTATGTGTGACGCTTCTGATTATGCTCTTCGAGCGGTCCTAGGCTAGAGAAAAGATAAGCGGCCCTACGTCATTCATTACGCAAGTAGAACTTTAAATTCTGCTCAGGTGAACTACTCGACTACGGAAAAGGAACTCTTAGCTGTAGTGTTCGCCTTGGACAAATTTAGGTCCTACTTGATCGGATCTAAGATCATTATCTACACAGATCATGCGGCACTTAAGTATCTTCTTTCTAAGAATGATTCTAAGCCTCGTTTGATACGATGGATCCTTCTACTCCAAGAATTTGATTTGGAAATTAAAGACAAAAAGGGAGTAGAGAACGTAGTGGCCGATCACCTTTCTCGCCTTAATACCTCTGATTCCCTTGAGGCGACCCATATCAATGATATATTCCCTGATGAACAATTGTTCAGAATCTCCCATTCACCTTGGTTCGCTGATATTGCCAATTATCTTGCTACAGGTGCCATACCGACACAGTGGACTGCGCAAGATAAGAAGAAATTCTTCACCGAGGTGCGCAACTTCTTCTGGGATGATCCTTACTTATTTAAATATTGCTCAGACCAAATTCTAAGGAGATGTATACCAGACGATGAGCATCAGAGCGTCATCTCCTTCTGTCACTCACAGGCCTGTGGTGGTCACTTTTCTGCTAAAAAGACCACGACCAAGATTCTGCAGTGTGGCTTTTACTGGCCCACTATGTTTAGGGACACTCATGAGTTTTGCAAAGCTTGTGAGCGTTGTCAGAAATTGGGAGCATTGTCCCGTCGAAATATGATGCCTTTGAATCCCATCCTTATCATTGAAGCATTTGATTGCTGGGGCATCGATTTCATGGGACCATTCCCCCAATCGTTTGGAAATCTGTATATTTTGCTCGCCGTGGATTATGTCACTAAATGGGTCGAAGCGATTCCGTGTCGAAAGAATGACCATCGCACGGTCATTAAATTCCTAAAAGAAAACATCCTTTCTCGATTCGGAACGCCTCGAGCCATCATTAGTGATGAGGGCTCACATTTTTGTAATAGACCATTCGAGAGCTTAATGAAGAAATACGGTATCTCTCATAAGGTGAGCACCCCATACCATCCTCAGACAAGTGGACAAGCTGAGATTTCCAATAGGGAGATCAAACACATTTTGGAGAAAACGGTTAACCCAGATCGTAAGGATTGGTCAATCCGATTGACCGATGCCTTATGAGCATACCGTACTGCATTTAAAACCCCTATTGGAATGTCTCCCTTTAGACTTGTCTATGGGAAGGCTTGTCACTTGCCTGTGGAGCTGGAACATAAAGCGTACTGGGCAATCAAAAATCTTAATTTCAATCTGGACAATGCTGGCTCGCTACGCAAACTTCAGTTGAATGAACTTGAGGAAATCCAGAATGATGTGTACGATAATTCGAGAATTTACAAGGACAAGATGAAAGCATTTCATGACCAACACATTTTGCGAAAATCATTCACGCCTGGTCAGAAGGTCCTTTTGTACAATTCTCGATTACATCTCTTTTCGGGTAAGCTTCGATCTCGTTGGACCGGCCCTTACATTGTTGTCACTGTTTTTCCATATGGGGCCGTTGAGATAAGAGATCCCGACAATGGCAAGGAGTTTAAAGTCAATGGACATCGATTGAAACCATTTGTCGAGAAATTTGATTCAGAGGACATGTCCATGCCTCTGACTGATCCTGTTTACCAGGATTGATCTCCTAGTCTGATGGAGGTATAGGTAGGTTTCCTGTTTTCTTAGGACTAGGGTAGTTGCTTTATTTGTCTGGCTGAAGACGGTAAACTTAGCGCTACTGGGAGGCAACCCAGTTCTTCATTACATTTCATTTGTTAGTTTAATGTTTGTGGGTAACATTACTACAAACCCTCACGAGACTACAACTCGTCCACTAGGGGTAACCTAGGGGTTTAAAGGCTTGTTGCATACGCTAAATGCAATCGAGAGCACCTACGAAAGTGGTGTAGGTAGGATTTTATTTTTGTTATTTTTATTTTATTTTTGTTGGTTTCTCTCTTGTGCTGACCCGCTCTTACGTAGATATCTTTGGAAAGCCTCTTGATTCTTTCGTCCAGGTACTATCTTTCCATCACTCCTATTTTTTCATTGTCTCATGTGCATTGCATGTCTATTTCTTTTTACATTGAGGACAATGCAGATTTTCGGTTGGGGGTGGGAGATTAGGTTCCTAATCAGTGTTTTCTTGGTCTTGAGCAAGAGTTTTTTCTAGAAAAATCCACCTAGGTGAGGGTCACGCCCTCCCTCTGGACTCAATGGACGGTCCAGATTGATACTTTGGATGAAAACTGGGACCCACTGCACAGAACCGGCGGACGGCGTATGTGCATAACGCCCTCTGTTTCTCAGCCGGACGCCGTCCGACTTTCGCGGCGGGTTGTACGCCCTTGGGGGCGGTCGGATGGCTGATCTGAACCGTTCATCATGTAGGTGGGCCAAAAATCTCCCAGAGGACGCTGTCCTTTTGGAAAGAAGGCAAAGAAGAACAAGAACCAAGACGCGGAATCCCGGACTGCGTGAGGCACCTCGCAGCAGAGGGACGTGCGTTCCAGGCTGCGGAGGGACTGTTTCCGCAGCCTAATCCTTTCAGGACTCCACAGCAGCGCCAGAGGGAGTTTTTGAGCTTTAAAAAGGAAGGAGAAGGGAGAGAGAAAGGGGTGCTCGGTTTTGGTTTTGTGTTCGGTTGAAGGAAGAGAAACGGAGAGGGAAAGGGAGCAGAAGTTTGTTGCTGGCACGTTGGCTGCTGGACGTCGGTAAGGGAGTGCTGGAGCAGAGGCCGTGGTCTTTTTAGCAAGAGGGCTGAACGTGAGAGAGAGAGAGAAAGAGAGGAGAAGTTTGTTTCTTCTTTTTCTACTTAAATTTCTGGCTATGTTTCCTTTCTTCCTCTTCTTTTGTTTATTTGTTTATTTTAGCCTATTCATGTGTGGCTAAACCCCTTAGCTAGGGATAAGGGGTGAAGCTTGTGGCGTGATGGGGTTGATCCTATGGCCTGGATGCATGTGACGAACTGACGTTGATTCTAGTGTGACTGAATGAAATGTTTTCAAGTTTTTTTTTAATGATTTATTGTGACTTAAATTACAATATATTTGCGATGGCTTTGAGCATGTCCATTCCCTTATTGTGACTATGCGGTTGGGAAACTCTGTTGTCCACCATTGCCCCTTGGACATGGTTGGATGATGGAACTCTTCCTGACATTCATACATCACTCAGATTGGCTGTGAATTGGTTTGATTTTGTTGTTTGCTTTGTCTCATGGGCATGGTCTTGTGATGGAATCCATTCTAATTCATATACCTTTCATCTCTTGAAAACCAGATCAAGTAAGTTCAGTTTAAATTCCATAATTCTTGATGCAGGCATAAGATCTCCCTGATCTCTACAAGTGGATCCTCTAAATCCCTAGTTTTCTTCCTCTGAATTCCTTAAAGTTTTAGATAACTATTCCACAATTATTTCTTAAATTCTATTTGATTTAGATCGCATCCTAGACTAGTTCTATTTCTACCTAGTTTCAGGAAACGTACAGGTATCAGTCCCTGTGGATTCGACCTCGGTCTTACCGAGTTTATTACTACATCACAACCCTATACTTGGGGAGTGAACAGTCATGAGGGAGAAAACTGCGGCTAAGTTATGGGCAAAGTTAGAGGATGTCTATGTGAAAAAATTCTCTGAAAATCGCCTACACTTGAAGCGGCAGTGGTATAACTTCAAGATGGTAGAGGGTGGAGATCTGGAGGCTCACATCAGCAACTTTAATAAATTAGTTTGCAAATTGCTGGATATGGAAGAAGTGATGAAAGATGAAGAACAAGCATGTATGTTGTTGAATTCTCTTCCGGCGTTGTATGAGTCATTTAAGGACACTATGTGCAGCACGAATAAAACCTTGAGTGTCGACACTGTTATCTCGGCCCTTTAAGGAAAAGCTATGAGAAAACTTAACGTCGACATGGGGATATCTTTTGAGACACTGCTTACAAGGGGTAAGAATTCTGAACAAGGTACAGGTTCTTTAGGCTCTAGGTCTAAATCCAAGTGCAAGGGCAAAGGAAAGGTAAAGTACTGAAATTGTGGGAAGGAAGGACATGTGAAGAAGGATTGTGAAAATCCAAAATTGAAGAGAGAAGATTCTGAGGCTTCATACAGGGAGGCCAATGCTACCACGTCAGATGGATCGAGTGGATGTGATGGTAATGTTTTGTCTGTGTCTACTATCAGGCGACCATACGATAATCGTAAGGACGAGTGGATGCTAGACACAGGGGCATCTTTTCACATGACTCCTCATCGGAGTTAGCTCGCTAGCTACAGGGAGTGCGATGGTGGACAAGTGGTTATGGGCAATGGCTTTGCCTGTAATGCTGTGGCTGTTGGTACGGTGCGCATCAGGATGTTTGATGGGGTGGAGCGTACCTTGACTGATGTTAGGCACGTTTCTGATTTGAAACAGAATCTGATTTCTCTTGGTGTACTTGAGACAAAAGGATGTAATTACACAGGTATTAATAGTGCTCTTAAGGTATCTAAGGGGGCACAGGTAATTATGAAAGCGCAACGACTCGGTAACATGTATAGGTTGATCGGAGCACTTCAAAGGTAGAGTTGCAGTGGATGTAGCGGATTTCACCTCTGCATGTGTGTGGCATGTTGGGCATGGCTACATGAGCGGGTAGGGCAGGAAGGCTGAGACGCGTGGACAGAGATACAGAGCAGGTGGAGCAACCACCTGTGAGAAGAATCACACGACATAATCGCATGATATCGGCGAGGTACATGGACGACTCCGATATCGCAGGGGATTTATCTTCAATTTAGATGGCTCTAGGTGAGCCTGGTGGTGAGAAGTGAAAGGTGACCATGGGCGATGTGATGGATTTGTTGTACTAAACCGACATATGAGAGCGGGTGGAGCTTCCAGTGGGCCGAAGAGTGGTTGGATGCAAATGGATCTTCAGGAGGATATAGCATAAATACAAGGCGAGGTTGGTAGCGAAGAGTTATGCTCGGAGAGAAGGGATCGGCTTCTCAGAGATATTCGCGCTGATGGTATAGCAGGTGTCTATTAGATCCGTGATTGGCGCTGGTTGGTCAATGTGATCTTGAGCTGGAAGGATGGATGTGGAGTCTGCACTTCTGTAAGGAAAAGTGAAGAGCAGATCTACATGAAGTAACCAGAGCAGTTCGAAGTTAAAGGGGCTGAGAAAAGACTTTGCAGGAGGTCGTGGTTCGACTTGTCGCCTAGGCAGTGGTTTGATTCCTTCATGGTGAGTCAGAAATTGATGACATGTAGATCGCCAATTATGACATGTCTGAAATCAATGTACTGAAGACTCGATTAAGTGGGACATTCAGGATGAAGGATCGGGGGGTTGCAAAGATGGTTTTCGGCATTAAGACTGAAAGAGGAGTAGACTTTGGTTATCTCAGGCAGAATACATTGGGTAGGTATTGATCAAGGAGGTGATGGACCATGTAAAGTCGGAGAGCGTTCCCTACGCGTCTCTCCTCAAGTTTTCCTCAGGACATGTCCCAAAACAGATGAGAAAAAGCAGGATATCTCATGAGCCTTATTCGAATGCGGTTGGCAGTGTATGTCATGGTCTGGATTAGACCGGTTATTTCACAGGCTATCAGTGTTGTGAGCAAGTACCCCGGCAAGCAATATTGGGTAGCGGTGAGATGGTAAAAAGACTACGTCTTTCCTTTTGAGAAGACAAGAGCAAAGACGGTTGGGCATGTGGATTCTGTTCCAATGGACATGCTCGCCTAGATCGTTCCTGTAGAGAAGTTCAAGGTCTGTAAAACTCCTCTGGGCTTGGCGATGGTGTAAAAGGAAGATGGAGTGTGCAAGAGAAGCTATGATGTGATGCAGAAATAAGAGAAGAGGTTAAGAAGCTACACGGTTGAAGATTGAAGGCATGGTGGAGATTGTTGCGATATGTCTTAAATCTAAGTCCTTTCGCAACTGGGATGCGAAAGGGTCCCTTCACAACTGGGATGCGAAAGGGAAGTTGCTTAAACTATAAATACGTGTTTCTAGGGCTTTTCTAGAGGATGAGAAATAATTCTAAGGCTTTGTAAAGGGGTTCTAGGGAAATCAAAGGGTGTAGCAAGGGTGAGATTCGAGGTTGTTCGAATCAGGTAAGTCATCTCTCTCTGTAATTTCTATTTTCATAGTGGAGATCTGTCGCTTTGTGCCGTGGTTTTTTCCCGCAAGGGTTTTCCACGTTAAACTTTGTGTTCTTCTGTGATTGCTTGTTACTATTGAATTGCTATCCTAGATCTAGATTCGTGTGATTCCGCAGCACAAATCCCAACACCCCCAAGATTGGAAACCCCCTGGATTACTAATCCTCCCGATGTGTTTGGCACCCTGGAGTGCGAATTAACTTTAATTTAAAAATACCTATGCATGGTATATTTACAGGAGTTTGAATTTAATTACTAAATCAACTTTAATATCCCTAATTAGTGAGATATATAATTTTTGACACTATGGTTGTTATAAGCCCACTGAAATATATGCTTTGCCTGAAAATGATAAAATTCCAAGTCTCGGATGGACTGTAAGCACAAGATCATGTCTAAGTGACTAACCAATGATTTTTAATCGTTGATTAATATGGACAATGTTTGGATGGTGCTGGACAATGTTTGGACGGTGCTAATTTACATGGACAATGTTTGGATGGTGCTGATCATCATTAGTGAGCCATGTGCCCAATAGAATGATAGTGTACAGTAACATACATGTTACACTTGCAACTATTGAAATGATTTTAGGTGTAATCCCAGCTCCCATCGTGGATTACAAACCCCCTCAAAGAGGGGATTGGAAATCCCTGGATTGGTAATCCCCGGTTACTTTATGTGGCCAAACAACCAAGGGGATTTGAAACCCCCTCCAATCCTCTCCAATCCCCTCCAATCCACGGTGCCAAATGACCCTAAGTGATTTTATCTCCTATATCTTTGCTTTCATAGTAATTTGTTATCACTTTGTGCCGTGGTTTTTTCCCATAAGGGTTTTTAGAATTTTTCTACATAAAATTCTGGTACTTGTTATTGCTTTGTTTACGTTTGCTTAATCTGATGTGATCTGAATTTAAGGTTTGCTTCCCCGGACTCCCAACGAATTTTTTCACCAACCAGTCAAGTCATGATCCAGTGTTCCACCTGGCTCCAATAATGAACACGATGGAAGATGCAGCAGTCTTATATAGGAGATACGGCAGTGTTCGATTCCTTCTCATTTCATTTTCCTATAAAATCGAAATTGCATGGGAGAGATGGTATGAACAGTTGCATCATGCCAAAGATAAGATTACTGAAATCTTCAGTAACACTCATTATCATTCAACATCGATGTATACAGTAACGCCAGAGTGTCACGTTCATTTGGGTCCCACTCGGATTCTTGATGCTGCCAAAAATTAAATGCTGCTGCTGAGAAGAAGCTATATTATCGTACACATCTAGATGCGGACGGGTCTGTTCCCACTTGGGCTAATATTGCAAGTGGTATAAGAATCCATATAATGGTCGACGTAAACACCAATAATCCAAACCTGTAATGTCAAGGTAGTTATTTCTTATATTCTAATATTACTGGTTTTGGTCGAGACATTAAAGCGTCTGCTGTGGGATGTTGAACCATGGGTTTTGAAAGGTTTGGTAAGTTGAGCCATGGCTCTATATATCGGTTTTAGAGTGTAACTGGTCTGAAGACAGAAACGGGTACAACTCACCATGCATGGTTTCTTGACTCGGTGACCAGGTTCGACTCATTCGGTAATGAGTTGGGTCGAGACTCACCTGAGTTGGTGGTGATTTGTCCAAGCCAGGCTGGTCACAACTCATTCTCAGGGCTGACTTTATGTGGGATGTAGATTAGACTTGACGGAATCTGAGTCGACTCGGACGAGTCATCAATCCTTGATCACGTGAGGTAAGGACTAGGTTGGTGTGTTGGATGGGAAATGGGTCATACTGGGCCAGCCCAACTTCCATAGGGCTTGGGCTAGCCCATCTCTATATCCAAACTCAGCCTACTAATGCTACATAGGGCAGGCCTGTTTCCACCTAACTGTTGGGCCTTAATGTAGATGAAAGCCCATATTTTTCACCGCAATCGGTCATTTGACCTGAAACTCGTGGGCGTTGCGGCTTAGCCAAACGCAGCCCAATGAGGTGTGGGCTCGAGATGGGTCAGGCTAGCCTGGATGGTTTTAAGACTCGGATGGGCTTAGTGTGACTCATTTGAGTTGACTCGGACTCGATCATCAGAGTGGGTATGGCTCAACAGCCTGAGTTAATACATG
This sequence comes from Magnolia sinica, assembly GCF_029962835.1. Classification (NCBI taxonomy): domain Eukaryota; kingdom Viridiplantae; phylum Streptophyta; class Magnoliopsida; order Magnoliales; family Magnoliaceae; genus Magnolia; species Magnolia sinica. The sequence goes on along the minus strand of NC_080588.1, from coordinate 71,241,293 downwards.
CAAATGAGTATTGATTAATTACGGAAGTAATTTCTGCATTGTTTTCTATATTGACAGTGGTGGCTTGCTTTTTAGATACTAAAACTGAGAAATGTGCCAATTTTATGTGGGGCCACTATGATAATGTTGCTTATTTACATTGTCTGTTCATTTTGTGGGTCTATTTTAGGGCATGATTTCAAAATAAAGGTTGAGCTTAAGTGGACCACATCATGCGAAAGGGTGGGTTGGATGCCTATCATTAAAAACCTTTTACGATAATGACTTCCTATGGTGTAGACTATTTGAGCTTTAGATTAGTTTATTTTTTGGCTCATACCTTAAAATGTTTAGTTACGATAGATGGACGGCATGGATATATCACAGACATCCCAGAAAAGCCCACGAATTTACATTAATACTTCTCAAATGATTTTTACACCGAGGTAAATGATAATTATTACTCATTTACATGTATTTATATGTTGGAATTGAAAAACAAACTCGAGTAAAGATTCACTCAGGGTTTGAATAAGTGAGTCCGAGTCAACCATGACTTGGGTGAGTCTCAACTCAACCCAAGACCAAACAAGTGGCTTTGAGTGGCCGAGTCTTGGCAGCCATTCGCCACAGTGAGCCAAGCTAAACGGGGCCGAGCCAGCCAGAAATCAAGCTATCTTAGCTGTCCAGGTCCAGCCAGGATGAGATGGAGGAGACGTTACAAGCAGTAAGTGGAAGATCAGACCCCTCAAAGGTATCCCTTACCATTGTGTTCTTAAATTCCACGTGGCAATGCTCTCTACCCTATCCACTCTTGGGTCCCACTCTGATTAACTCCCGGACCAGCTTGGCACCTCCCAGGAGTCGACACGTGTCACCAGAACATCCATACGTGGCACATGGGCTCCTTTCCTCCCCCTCAATGGACCACAGCACCCCCCACGTGGCTGGTGGCCATCCCTGTCGGCTTCCCTGCTGCCACGTGTCCCTGACAGCTTGATAGGACCACCTCTCTCAGGCCGTCCACGTCATCACCACATTGATTTTAAAAGTGCCCTGCTTTAATAATTTCATGTCCATATCGACAGGGCCATCAGTCACAGGCATGAGATAAGTCTTTTGTCTCTGCATCTGCGTTTCGCGCGAGGATACACTGCAGAAGCCGAAAGCATTGCGCGTGCCAACGTAGCACACGTGTCTAAGAATTTTTTTAATTTTTTTTCCATTTAATGGGCTTATAAAAATTAACGGTTTGAATTGGAAACGGATTGACTACTCTCCCTGCAACCAGCCTCATGGCTCGGTCGGTGCTTTGTGGGCTCACAATGAGATGATGTATGTGTTTCATCTAATCGGTTCATCTATATTTAGAGATCATTTTAGAGGTTGATGCCAAAAATGAGAGGGGTATAAATCTCATGTGGACATGCTATAGGAAGATAATAGTGATTTGATATCCACCATTAAAATCCTCCAAATGCCCACTGTACTGTTTATCTGACATTCAAACTGCTGATTATGTCATATAGACCTAGATATAGGGAAAAACAAATATCAGCTTGATCCAAAAATTTTATGGCCCTCAAAAAGTTTTTAATGGTCAACGCTCATTCAACACTGTTTACTATGACGTGGTCCACTTTAGATTCGGATATAACTCATTTTTGGTCTAATATCATAAAATGATCTATAAAAATAGATGAATGGCATGGATGAAACACATACATCACAGTAGGGCCCACAGAGCACCAACCATCAGCCATTGGCTGGTGTTAGGGGGAGTAGCTAAACCATTTCCGTTTGAATTGGTCAGAGAGTAATGGCACGAGAGTGGCCTCCTTTAGCATGATCTTTTAATATACGCATGTGATATGAGAAAATAGGAAATCCCAATTTCAGTATGAACGTGCTATATTCCCCAAAGCCAATTTGTTTCATTCCATCAGGTGGGCTACACTGATGAGTGCTGCCAATCTGACACACGTGTGGCACATTGTCACGTGTGAACATAGCATTCCTCGGTTTTTTCTCCATAGAGGTAGGAAACATGTTAAAAGAGGAAGATGAAAGTATTGAATGTTAGCAAAAGAGTCTGGATAGTCGGGACCATACCAGGGGAATGTTGGCTGTCTATAAAAGGTTCGCTGCGACGGACAGCGACGCTGCGTTCGCATGAGAGGGATGTTGCTGTTTGGCTAAAATTTCAAAAAACCCGCAAGGAAATTGAAAATGGGATTTAAGAAAAAAAACAGAAGAAAAGACAATGCATTGTAGGGGTATTTAATTGCACCACATGTGGGACCGGACATCCACCGTACATGAAGCATGCGTTACTTGATAAGGACCGTCTGATTTCGATCGGTGTGCCTAAATAATGCAAAACTTGTACTAATTGGACAATTTTATGGGTTGTCAGTGGAATTCAATGTTTGGTCCACTTGATGAGTGCAATGGCATGATGTTATCACTAGGTCATGTACATGATTGACACACATTCACATGGATGGTCAGATTTCAGTTAAATGTGTGAATAGATTAAGTGTCGGACATGTTAGAGTTTGTTCAACTCAAATTAAACTGGGGTCCTTGCTCTTACTCCAATGGTAGACTCTAGGGAGTTTCCACACCTGGTTGAGGGTTCGAGTACCCACGGGTGGTGAAATCCCACTACAGAGTGAGTGTGTGGTGGTGCGTTAAACTGGACACTTGCAGTCATAGGTGTTGAATTAACTGAATTAAGATCAGATACATGAAAATTGACTTGACTATTTGGTCATCAATTGTTAAGAGCGATATTGTAATTTATGAAGGGGAGGGTCAATCCTTTTAATTGAGTTTTTTTTTTTTTTTTTTTTAAGACAAGACTTTTCTTTCGATGGCTTTCTTAACGAATCAATAAAAGATAGAAAAACGAAAAAATATTGGCTTGCGCACTGAATTAAGATCAGATACATGAAAATTGACCTGACTATTTGGTCATCAATTGTTAAAAGTGATATTGTAATTTATGAAGGGGAGGGTCAATCCTTTTAATTGAGTTTTTTTTTTTTTTTTTTGAAGACGAGACTTTTCTTTCGATGGCTTTCTTAACGAATCAATAAAAGATAGAAAAATGAAAAAATATTGGCTTGCTCATTGAATTTATTAATTTGAATGTGAATGTACCATAATTGGCAAAATAAAAGTAAATAAGTAGAATAGATTACCTACGACGGCCTGTGCTAATAAATAACAATGATTTTGACGGTACTCTAAACTTGAATGGTCGTGGTGAATGATCAACGAGACATGATTAGAGGATTACCAAGTAAAAACTTAGTAATATGGGAATCCAATGATGGGGTTGTAGATTTTTACTAACATACCTGCATATTGCAATGATGTGCTAGATAATAACAAAAATTAAGCTAAGAAGTTCAAATAAACACACCAAGCTTGCTATGGCGTGGTGTTGGACAGAGCTAGAGAGATTTACAATTAAACTAATAAGAATAGATGTTCATGAAGGACGAAGGAGATGTGCGAAGTAGAGTTGAAAGGTTTGTGCGTGATTGTATTGGTGTGAGGCCTTAAGCTCTTATTTATGTGTTGCTCTTATAGTCTTTGATGGGTAGTGGTTTTGCATAACATTCGATAGCATGATAGATCTTGTGCAACTTTCTTTGATTTTCAATAGAGCTAGATACAAACCAAGTTAGCTTGAAAGCTCAGTTCAAAAGCTTGGCTCGGTTTGGTTTGAAAAAGCTCAACTTGGATTGGTTCGAATATAAGCTCAAACCAAACCAAGACTCGGAATTAAGCTCGTTAAGAAAAAAACAAAACAAACTTAAACCAGGGCAATACCGACTCGGCTCAGCTTGATTCAGCTCGGTTTGAATCGGCTCGTAGATTATATGCACATTGTTTCCTATGGTGTGATCCACTTGAGCTTTGGATATGATTCAATTCTGAGATTTTTTTTTTTTTTGAAATATGATATTTTATTAGAGGAACAAGATATACTACAAGTAGAAATAAAAAAGAAGAAAACAACTAAAAAAAAAAATCGTCCAAAAACAAACAACCACAATTCCATGACTAAGGCCCACAAACCCCAAAAATGCAAGAACAAATTATGGAGCCCAATTTCTAAACAAAGACAGGAATCAAGAGAAAACTCCAGGCATATTGAGTGATCTGTTGTTATGGAAAAATGATTATTTTTCTTCGCCCAAATCACTCACAAAACCGCCAATAGAATCACCATCCACTTCTTTTCCCCCAAATCACCCCTCAACTCCATGTTCCAATTACAAAACAAGGCTTCCATCGACTTCAGCATACACCAGGAAATGCCAGGTAGACAGCGTGGATAATACATATACATGACGACATGGATAATACATATTACATATACATGAATGCACACTGTTTCCTGTGGTTTGGTCCACTTGATCTTTGGATATGATTCAATTTTGGATAATGTCCTAAAATGATATGTAAAAAAGGATGGATGTCGTGGATAATACATATACATGATGGTGGGCCCACAAAGTTTACTTAGTACGCTAAAGTGGGATTCGAATTAGTTGGTGACCTCAACACCTGCCACATAGATGATGTCAAAGCTCTGTGGGCCCCACCATGATATATGTGTTTTATCCGGTTGTTCATTAGATTTTCTAGCTCATGTTATGGTATGAGACTCCAATACACCACAACATAGGATTCAAACTTATTGGGGGACATAAGTTTTGTGTCAATATTATTTTCCTGTACCCACCTCAATGTCTGTGATGCATATCGACGCCGCCCATCTATTTTCTAGCTCATTTTGTAGTGTTATCTTTGTGTGTGTGTGTGTGTGTGTGTGTGTGTGTGTGTATATTTATTTATTTATTTCATATTATGTATATTGTTTATTTAACAAAAAAAAAAAGAAGAAGAAGAGCTAACCCTATTTTGAACTTGGCTTGATTCGGCCCAGACTCAAATATTTGGACCAAACCAAACCAAGCTCAAGCTTATATAATCTAGACCAAACCAAGCTCAAACAGTAGGGATAGGCTTAGAGCTCGGCTCGTGTAAAGCTCGGATATGAGGTGTCGCATAAACAAGCCAAACCAAACTTGGGTCAAACTCGGTTCAACTTAGCTCATTTACAACTCTAATTTTCAATGTAAGTATAGCTTACCAGGTTCTCTTTAATCCTCCACGTAAGTATAGCATATCACATTCGACCACATGTACAAAAGAAATTATGAAAGGCTTTTGTTATTCCAATAAAACAATATGCTTAAAATGCTTTACTAGAATCTTCACAACACTAGACTCTTGCATAGAAAGCTTTGTTAGAGTCTTCGCGTCACTAAACTCTTATCTTTGCAAAGAGTTATTTTTTATAGGACTCTAACATTTAATACTTGTTAAAGAGTTGCATTAATGAAACTCTAGAATTTAATACTTTCCACATATACACTTCTCTAATTCCTTCAATTTGAAGTTCATCTACAACACTAGGTATACAAGATTATTACGTGATTCCTTTGGGCCATTTGATCGGGCCATAATATACCAAGTATAAAAAGTTACAATTAAGGATAGTGATGGGTTAGGCCAGGCTAGAACTTGAGTTGAACCATTTTAGGGGATGCCTATAAAGCTATGCATTAAAAAAATAAAATCATTTTTCATTAATATGATACTTTTCATTGTTTGATTGCAAAATGCAACTGTTTGATTATTATTATTATTATTATATTTTTATTAAAAAATAAGTAAATTCATTTATTCTCCAATGATGAATTTATGAACATATCTATGATGATGAAATTAGATGTCTCTTATAGTTGATTATTGACTTTTTAATATTTCCACATAAATCAAGCATGCAAAATCAACAAAGTAATATGAGATCTGCCTATTGCCAAATGGGTCTAGAATTTAAGCCGGAGGCCTAAGTTACAAACAAAATAATAGAAGTCCAGGACCCATCTGACTCCACAAGTACCTTATTATTATTATTATTTATATAGGCACACACCCCATACACTCACACACCCACCCACGCCACATGGACACTTGATCCCTGATCTCTGTGTTGAAACATCGAGTGTCTACCATTGAGCTATGAAGCCGGACCCTCCACAAGCATACCTAATGGGTGCCGTTGGTGGGCCAAATGGGTCCAATTAGGGGCTAGCCCCAACCCTAACCCATCTGCCTAACGTGTCTCATTACTGGGCCCAAACCTGACCTGCAATGCCACAAGGGTTCCAAACCCAACTAAGAAGTAGGTCAGGTCAGCTTGTTCATGGGCCTACCCAATCCAACCACCAAATAGGTTGGAGGACTACCTGCTTGTTACCCTTTCAGAAATGACTCTAAAGGTGAGAAGAAAACATGAAAAGCATTTAAAAATGAAAAAAAAATATAATAATTCACCCAATGATCATGGCCCACTTCCCCATCATCCGAATGTTCCATCTACCATGCCCTATCACCGTCCGTATTTCCCAAATGCAAATACGGTATACGGAACTTCCTCATAGTAAGATTTAGTCAAAATTGGCTCAACAGGATCCTCAGATCAACATGATTTCTTCACCATTCAATGAAGAGTTGGTTGGACTGAATAGACGGTTCAGATCGATTGATTGGAGCGTCCATATTTCTTAAATGCAGCTTCCTTATCTAACCAACCCAACCCTCATATAATATACATTTAAATTGTTAATTAGCATATACTAATGATGTCGCTCTCTAAGGATTTGGTGTCCTCAAATGCATTCTTTAAGGAATAAAATGATCATTTTTCCTTTAGAACGAAGATTTACGAACGTCATGGCCTAGTAGTTAGGATGTAAGGATCGGAACATTGACATCGACGTGTACCATTTAAGTAACGTTGAGCCCTTATCTTAGACATGATAATGAAATTTTAGCAGTCTGAATATTTTCATACAAACATAACAATTTTCTAAGCATTGAAGGTCATAAAAAGGCTACCAAACCAAAACAATCATAACATATAAGAAAATCTAAACTTCTTTCATGTTAATTTTCATGAGTGCTTGTAGTCTACGAATCATCTCCATCATGTAATCTTGAAAATTTTGGATAGTTAAGGACATGATCTTTATGAAAAATTCAATATAATAACACTCTAGGTTCAATCACTGTTCCTATATAGATTAAGGACCTGATGTGGGGCTGGGTCGCATACCCCCGCATGGCATTTGTGGACTTGATTTTGATGATCATAGGGTGGACCCTGATGGCCCACAAAGAAAAGAGGCCACACTAAACCAATTTGGTTGGAATTTGCAGGACTTGGGAGCTGCATAAATTTCATACAAAGGGATGATGAGAGATGCTGAAGATGGCTTGCATGGGGCCCATGGGAATTGAAGGGCTGCTTCAAACTGGGACCCACTTAAGAAAAATATTTATGGGGCATTATTACAATCCCTGTTGGTTTAAGGGCTTAGGTTATAAGCTCCATTAGCCTTGGCATTGTGTGGGTTCTCAACAAATGATATCAAAGCCAACATCACATCTAGAGCTGTACACGAGTCAAGTTAGCTTGGTCGGCTCGCTCGACTTGACTCGACTCGGAAAAGCTTGACTCAACTCGGCTCAAAATTGAATTCGGACAAAGTCAAGCTGGTTTTTAAAGCTTGAAGACTCGGCTCAAACGTCAACTCGAATCAACTCGGATCGGTGACTCGGTTATTTTATCTTGATGTTGCTCGCTAAGTGTTTGATGAAATGACTCAACGAAGTGTTGTTTCGGATGCGTACATTTTCTGTAGAATTGACTGGTGGTGAGAAATGAATGGATACGAAACAAATCACTATAAAAAAAATTATACTATAGAACTGCCCTTAAATCTTGTTTTTTATGTTGGTCGCTGAGTGTTTAATGAAATACTTACTGTTTTGCATTATGTGAAAGATTAATGATATATTATGTGTTTGAGAAAATGTCTCACAAGCTCGAATTCAGCTTGAATTGGCCGAAGCTACTGACTGAATTGAACTGAGCTGGCCAGTCAGGCTCAAGGACCGAGCTGAGCCAAGTTCTAGCTAGGGTTTATTGCTATCCGAGCAGAGATATGCCAAGCTTGACTCGATTTGACTCGTGTACAGCTAATCACATCCTGTATTTGAATCTATTCATGGACAACTAAGACCAAAGTAAAAACCACTATGAATGAAAAGAACTACCTGTAAGGCTAGATTTCAAACGGCCATGAGATGAAAATGGATAGCTTGCATAGAGGCCCGAGTGAGTGTCACCACATAGCATAGTTTGTATGCCCGGAAACCTAACTCGATTTTGATGTTAATCCGGATTGAGTTGTTTCCAAAACTCAGACCCCACACATCTCAACATTTAATAATTATAAAATCAAAAGTTAGGAATAGGAGTAGATATCTATCATAGATAATATAAATATTATAAAATGCAAATAATATTATTTATCCATTCCATGGTGCACTAGTAAGGCCATCTTTCCTATAGGAGATGTCATGGGTCGACTCGCGGACTCACCGAGTGACTCAGTTTAAGTCAATGTGAGCCATGTCCAATTAATTGAGTGGTCAAATCGACTCGACGAGTTGTCTCAAGTTGAATTGAGTCAGACCCAAGACCTAGTTTTCCAGCTATATGGCTCGCTGAGTCGAGTCAGCTGAGGTTTGAGTCAACTCAATGAGTTTCAGAACTATGCCACAAAGTGGGCCTCATGGCTGTCGGCTGCAGCATGGCCGTGTGTTACTAGTCATAGTGGTTAAAGGACCTCACCTAACAGGTCCCATCAGTCGTGAGCCTTTTGTCCATTGGCTAGGTTCTTAAGGCGCACCTGCTTACCAAATGTAGCCATCTAGTTATTTGGTGGCCCACATGTTGAGACTTTTTATACCACCTCAAAAGCATGGTGGGCCCACCTGTTGAATCACCAAGAAGGGCCAAACCACGCTGGCAATGCTACATTGGCACGTGTTGGAAGATAGGTTAGAAATGGGATGGCCCACCATTTGAAATCTTTCGAATGGGGTTTTAATAGATTTGATGATTTCATGTAGGGTTACTCTTTTACTTAGTCTAATGAATATCCTTTTGCAGTATTTTATGATGATTCCTATAAAGCTTTTCAGACTAATGTGGATGATATCTCTTCACCCCCCAAATGGATTCCTGTATAAAATATATAAAATATAGAGGAATGCTATGTGAACAAGATGGAGTACACCTTTTCCTGCACCATCCTCTCACATTTGGCAACGCAGTACACATGTACAAGATCCAGACCGTTTATCAGGTAGATACCATCACTTTGTTGCATTCTGTAAAAACAAGCTAATTGGATGGCTAACATATAACATTAAATCTGGACCATTGGCCAATTTCTCCTAACCATCCATTTCCTTTATCGACACGGTCCGATCAAATGATCAGATCCACAAGCCTGCTATTTGGGGCCCACCCATTAAACAGCTTCTATTGTGCACAACATGGTTGCCACGCATGCAGGAGGGGAGTACGGATAAGCTGTACTCACTCCAATTCACTTGGCAATATTAAGACAAAAATGAGACACTGTCCTAGATATCATGTCTCATTCATGTGACATGATTGGAACCTTTGAAGTGCAAATCTCGACATTATTTAGTTCAATCATACATATAATAGGATTAAAAAAAAATCTTTGATACTCTTAGCAATGTTGGATGGATGATACGCATGCACTTAGAATTTACTTAGAAGCTGCATACATGGCGAACAACTAATTAGAATTGAACTGTCCAAATCGTGATTATCAATTTAGATGTATTGTTAACCAATACTTAAGATCATCTAATTATCTGACCATTAGATTGGTGGACATTTATTAGACATTTAAGAATAACAAATATCAAATGGCCTGTGTTAGAGGTTATGATTTTTTGACTAATCTGATTTTTGAATTTTTAATTAGACAATGTGTTCGAAAATTTACACTACTTAGTTTGATTTTAATTCATGCCATGTGTCTAATTTTTGAGTGCCTGCGTATCAAGCTTCATAGGTCAACAGAGTATCAAATAACTCCCCTACTTATATTATCTGATGGTGCTTCCGTTTCAACTTTCTAGACCAATAAGAGAGGAGGCTGATTAATCTACACCTTAGCTTGGGTGAGAGTATAGTCACAATCGCATATGGTCCATTAAAATATTAGATCTAGGGTCGCTCATTATCATATACAGTATCTAGATACCATGAATAGATTATGATTTCTAAAATTATTAGGTGCAGTGTACCATTTTATTTTATTTGGCGCACGGAGTTTCACTACAACTTTCCTGTTTGGAACTTAGTTTGTAGATGTGGCGTCCATGGTTAGTCTATCATAACCATTGATCTAACAGCCTTCATCATGGATGGACCATTTCTCCAAAATCTCCCAAATTGAATGATCATAGCTATTGAATATTAAGACTTTCCTCCAACAAATGTGGCTTATTTATGTATTTCTTTTTAACCATGTATTTGCATGCCAACAACATGAAGTTTGGAGTTGACCAATAGAGTGGATTTTTGTTGTAGTCCATCCATGTTGGGAACTTTCAGATCAATGGCTTGGATAAACCAACGATAGGCCCCACATCTATAAACTAAGTCAAGAACAGGTTTGTACCGAACAAGAACTCCACCTCTTTTTATTCATACTAAAAAGACAAACATTTTGGATGTGATCGCTTATATTTCAATGCCATATTGTATATTTAAATGATGCTTGGTAAGCTAACACACGTGTATGGACTTGCACTGATACATGCTATCACACGTGCCTATCAGAGGGCGTAAATTTAGATCCGAGTTTTCCACAATGTGGGCCATATTATCTACACCACACATCCCAAAAAATCAGGTCGGTTATACTCCACAGTGTACAGAACAAATGGAAGGCCCAAACAAAATTTTCCCTAGCCATCCGTTTGTCTCAGTGGCCCAGGCTGACTGACTCTTGGGTCTGCCTTATAGACGATGTGTCCCACATGATGGAAGGTTTGGATCATGCACACATTTTCCATGTTGGCACATATCGTGTAGTGTAGGTTAGCAGAGCTGTACAGGCAAGTGGGCTTACCAAACGTCTGTATTAAATGCCTAGAACCTAAGTCTACCCCACCGAAAAATAGGAGAGTGACAAACTTGGGCAATGGAAACCTAGGGTTTCTTGTGGCTTATATGTTTCCATTCTACCAACTATATATTACTATGTAAATGGGCTGGCCCACCTTGGTGGTCCATTAGATTTTGCCGGGTGGTCTCTGAATTCAGGGCAGATAGATACCTGAGTCAAGCTCAACAGTTGATTGTGTAAGAATTTTATAAGGTGGGCTTTATTGATCAACAATCTGGATTATCCAAAAAGTTGGATGGTGTGACCAGGAGTACTAGTGGACCCATCTAAAATCACCTAAGGGTTGGTGCTTTACAACTGTGACACAGTTTGATCATGGATTGATGACTCATACGGGTCGGGTGTGACTTGTCCGAGTTGATCTCGAACTCAGTCGAGTCAGATTTGTTTTGGCATCACTAGTCAGTATTGAGAAAAGAGGGTGACTCAGCTTGACAAAGTGAACTGGCACAAATTAGTCTGACTCACTGAGTCAAAAGACCAAGCTTGGGCATGGATTTCAGGGTTGTGCAGCGTGGCCGAGGCTTTGGACGACCTAGGGCAGACTCAACGGTTATAATTTTATTTAAGTTGGTTTATTAAAGAGTCATATAACATCCATGACTGGGAGGGACCCAATACCTGGGCTTTTTTATTTTGATTTTGGGGATTTTTATAAGATAACACCCATAATTAGATAGAACACAAAAAATATAATAATAATAATAATAATAATAGATAGATAGATAGATAGACAGACAGATAGAAGAAGAAGAAGAAAAAGAAAAAAAAGAAAGAAAAAGCCACCCATTTTATGAGGCAATTTTGTGCTTTATTAGATATCACCACCGACGTTTTGAACGGTCACTTTATTGCCTTGAATCCAAGTCACATCTGTTAGCATATTTATGAAAAGACAAAAATACCCTTAAAAGTGGTTATATCATGTACCCATTAATGGAAGGATTGGTCTAGATTGTTGCACACCATCTTGGAATAGTTTTTATAAGTGTCTACTTACTCTTCAATGGTTTGAATTATTGTTTATCATTTTCGAATGGTCTAGATATGTTTACTTACTTTTGGACGGTGGAAAGAATTTCATACTTAATTTTGAATGGTTTAAATCGATATCTAGCTAGTGTTGAGCAGTCTAGCTTCCCGTCCACCATCTTGGAACCGTTCAAATTGCTATCCACGTTCTTCTAAACAATTTAAATTATCGTCCATAGGTACTATTTTTTAAGACTTTTTTTGTCATTTTCAGAAATTTTATTTAAATTTAAGAAAAGATTGTAAAAATAAATATTAGACTAAAATATGAGAGTAGGTAATATTTAAAAAATTCTTTTTAAGGTAGTTTTGTCTCATTAGGAAGAAGGGTGGCATTTCATAAAATTTCTCAAATTTTAAGTATATCACGAGTGGGCCACCTAGACCACTCCCGCCGAGTCACTAGCCAGGGCAGGCCACAATCAAATTAGAGAGTTTCCACATATGATTTAGCTTATCCTCATGTGCTCAAATTGGTAAGTAGAACAACAAGCAAGATTTGAATTGACTTGGTTGGACTCAGCTCAACTCACTAGTAAAATTGCCAAGACTACTCCATTGAGTCAAAGCACAAGATCATGATAGAATCAACCGAGATATTCAAGCTTGACTCAGTTGAGCTCCACACAAGCATAAAACTCAATTTGAAAATATAAAAATAATGTTTAAGCTATAATAATAAGATTTAAAAATCATTGGAAGAGAAGAGGAAGTGATGGTACCCACAAAAGATGATCCGTACGTGTGATCCTCAACGGATCCATTATTAAATAGCTCTTCATGAGCTAAACATCACATGATGCAGCACATAAGCCATGGCGTGGCACAGCCGACACACCGGCGGGCCATCGAAGATCAACACGTGAAACACCCAAAATCTGCAGGGGGGTGCGGGTGACTTGCAAATTACCATTTCACATTAATTAAGTGGACCCTCAAGTGCCACATTGTATCATTTGTTATTGAAACCTATTAAGGGATATCATGCACATATGCGCCCACGATCGCATGCTACCAAGAATGCCAACATGGACTGTTTTTAGTCGGATCATGTCTTCAATCACAATGTTCCGGCTAGGTGGGCCGTTTTTCCTGACCTTGGACGTAAAATTTTCTTCATTTTCTACCTTTTTTGGTGGACAAGATCTGATGGAAAATATGATTTGACATTTCAACCGCCGAGATGTCGCCACATGTGTCTAGATAGTGTGTATTGTAAGAATATTGTAACTCAAGAAAAAAGGGATGGCACCCAATCAAACTACCTAAAGTAAAAAACATGCATACTTAGGTTGGCACGGATAGAAAAATCAGACACCATCTAAATGCCCGATTCACCAACATTTATTGAAGTGAAATGATCACATACAACATTTTTATTAATTGCATTATATGTATATTACACTTCTATGGAACATCTGGCCGTGAAAAAGGTGGACCATTTCAGGGAGATCTCCTAAAGTGGAAATTGGAATAATCCAACCATCAGGTGAGCCACAAACACACATCAAGTCGTCCATATATTGATTTCAATGGTGTGACCCACCTGAAGAATGCAGCACATCCTGATTTTCTTTGTGGGGTCCAACTTTCGAAAGGCCTGTATGTTATACAGTAGTTACACATCAGCAGAAAATAAAAATGTATTTTTCTTCATAAAATAACAGTTGTGATGAAAATTAGACGTGCACATGTTTATGTCCACTCAAAGCTACCAATGGAAAGGCCTCTCTTGTTTAGGTGGAAGAGATCTTACCCTACTATTTTTTATTAGGGTTTTGATTAGGGTGTGACAACATGATGCACGTATTTAAAATATGAGCCATATGTCACGTGGGGACCACAATTGCATGCCCTAACTATAACTTACACCGACCCAAATATTAAGTGAAGAATTATAAGTTAGAAAATTAGATAGTTAGAAAAAGTATTTCACGAAAGTTATATTAAAAGGTTATATTGAAAGAGTTCTGTGATTTAATAACAAGAAGAAAATTAGAACTGACTTTTCTTAATTGTAATAAAAACATCCAAACGAGGCTATAAAAAATATAATTATAACTAAAATGGTGAGAAATTCAAAGATCAAGTCATAATGTTTGTGAATAACATCCTATTCAAGCTGCAATATATCCGAGCATCTATCACTCAACACAGCTAGAAATTTGGGTTAGATTTGTTCATGACAGGCCCACCTGATGAATAGCTATGATCTCAAACTCGTGTAGAATCTTTGGCACGTGTCCTGCGAGTCATCCTTACATTGTTGCAAGGTTGTATGCCAAAGTAAGGATTTTATTATCTATCACTATCGATGTATATACTAATCCCTGTCATTAGTTCGGGTATTATTTTACTTTTACTGATGTATCACTCAATGCTCGGCCTGAAGTTTGGGACAGGTGGGTTGCGTATTCAGTTTGTATAAGTGGGGCCCATGGTTCAGTAATATTTGGGAGCGGCTGTAAATAGACTATGCACCAAAACTTTCCCAGATGGGAAGAATCTAACCCTTCAATTGTTACAGCAATGGCGATCAATAATCTGTGGCTAGGATCTTCTAAAATCTTTAAATTTGGTGAATTCACAATCCAGGGGAAGGGAGATCACATCAACGGTTTGGATCAATCACTGAAACATGGGCCCATGTTGTATATATGAGAAGGTGTTATGAAGCGCTTAAAAAGTAGCTGTGATTTTGACAGTGTTCTCACTCCCATGGCTGGTGCGACGTCTTAACGAAGCGTCAAACTCGTAACACGTGTGAAAGCGCGGTGCAGGTTTCATGTGCTTTCTTTTACGCGATGGCCTGTGGGAAATCATATGATACAGCCCTCCTTCAACGGTCCACTTCGCAGAGTAAGATGGATCAGAACCGTAAAACCTCGTGGAACATACAATAAATGGTCTATGAGAAATTTTTTCTATTAAGAAAAGATATGCTGATGTACCAGATTGATGAAGTTGAAGGACGGTAGGAGTAAAAAAAACCAACGGATAGAATTTACGACCGAAAGATGAGGGAAAGAGACGGAGCGGATTTCCCTGTTGGAGTGATTTTCGGACCATGCTTTCGATCCAGTGTCACCTGCCACGTGGACGGTGGAACTGATTCCATACTATTACGTATTTTCCTTTCCAAAGGATGAGGGAGTTCGTGATCACGAGATGCACGGATACTGGCGAGCCGGCGTTCTACCAATCTTAGGGAAAATGATATGAGAGTGCCGTAACGTTTGTACGGTTCTTGTTTCAGGTTAGACGGTCCAATGGACTGTGGACCTAATCTACCTTCCATGGATGACACGTGTATGAAAATTCATAAAAAAATGGATGATTATAGGTATCTGATTCGTGGCTCCAGATGGACCATAAAATTGAAAAAAAAAAAAAAAACAAAACAAAGGACTAATATTCACGTGGAAATGTGAGAGACAGTGATGGTTGGGATTCTCTTATTAGTGATATTTCTGAATGATGGTCCATAAAAATCAGGTCGGAACGTAAATAATATTTAATTGGATCACATATGTAAGTCCAATGTGGACACTTTATGGTGGAGCCCACATCACGAATACGGCATTCTGATTTCTTGGTCAGTGCCTATTACCAACCGTACATATGTGGCACATCGGCACTGGGTTTGACGACTGCAATATCTAGAGATGCAAGTGGGCTCGGCTGTCCATTCCACATTGAGGGTTTGGGAGCATGGGCTGAATTTAAGACACGTTGCCTGGGCCTTTCAAAGATAGGCTGGCCCGGTCTGTCTTATATAATGCGTTTCAGGTCGGGTGATTTGACAGCCGGCAGGGCCTGACCTAGATTGAGAAGCTTGGCTAAACGAGTCTGTATTCTCTGGGACATGTCATCACTGACTGTAGGTGATGATGTGGACCATTCACATTACAATGTTTGCTCGTAGCAAGTAGTTGGTCAGGTCAATGATAGGGGACCCAGCTTTGGAAGTTACCCCTCCTTTACTACTCAGTGTAGTGGTGCTAGAAAAGTTGTGTGGCCCACCAGGACATGTCTTGTCCATGCTGTCCATCAATTTTGTCAGCTCGTTTATGGAATGGACACAAAAAAGTTGTAGATTCAAATTTCAAGTGGGCCACACCACAGGAACCTTAGGAAACTGTAGTGATTGAATGGGCACTGTAAAAAACTTTCTAGAACCTAATCTAATGATTATTTGCCATCCAACCTGTTAATTAGAGACTTGGACAAAAGAAAGCTACAAATATCAGCTTGATTCAAAACTTTTGTGGCCCTAATTTTTTTTTTAAAAATGAAATAGGTTCACGTTTGAGATGGACCATACTACATAAAACAGTGAAAATGGATAATTAAAAGCTTCCTATGTGCCACAAAAGCTTTGAATCAAAATGATATTTTTGTGGTCTGCAAACCTTAGTTCCTAGCCTAGTTTAAGCCAGTTCGAATTGGGTCTAATCAAATAAGGGCATTTATATGACTGGGACCACCTGATATATGGATTAGATCACACATCTGCGTTGTACTAACCTGCTCTCTTACAAACGTGCAGCTCAGCAAACTTTCTTCCATTACTAAATTAATTAAAATATTTTGTGCGTCGTCCCACCCGATTTAAGCTGTGTCAAAAAGACAGTGGACCTGAGACGAACTTGATTATGCTCGACTTTTAACAGGTTCCAAAATGATGGACCCGATCCGCTCTATATTTAAACGGTTCGGAAAAATTGAGGCCGGACTCGAAAAATCCGATTGGGACGTTGGGGGGTTGACACGGGTCCGGGTACCCGGTGACAGCTCTCCCTTTGCAGCGTTCCTCTCTGCACAGGTAATTATAGGTCAATCATTCGAAGACTTTGACCACAGTCAATTTAAATAAATATAATTAAAATAGATATATTCGTAAAATAATAAATTAAAAAATATAAATTCCAAACGCGACGTCGTCCAAAAACCAGAAACCTCTCACACCGTACGGAAAGCGGTTTTGAAGAGGAAGGGGTGGTAAGCGGTTTTCTTTTGGGTGGTGGGGCAGTGGTCCCCTTTCCCTCAGCAATGACTTAAAAAAGGCGGGAGGGAGGTGGGCCCACTGATTCCGTAACGGGGCGGCAAACAACGTCGTCGCTTAAACGGTGGGCCCCACCTCCACGGTTGTCGTTTTCCCGTCGTGGTTGCGAGAAACGGAAAGGGACCGCATCTCTTAAGATTACTCGACTCCGTCATCTCGAAAAACGATCTGAGCCATGGATCTCGGCACAGGCAACAAACGGCCGTCCGTTCTCCGTCAGCCTCTCGGCCGTTAGTGCGTACAGTAACGATCACGCGAACCGATCTCACCCGCCATTTGGGCGCTGGTTGGCTGTAGCTTTCCTTGGGTCGACACGTGGCGTGATGTTGGCCGCCTGAGGAATCTGTTTGAAAAGTCCCCGTTTTGGTCTCTCTATCTACTCGTAGCCGTGTGCGAAATTCGTGTGACAGGTGCAACATGTGTAACAGTTTGGTCTTCAGCAACGGCTCACCTATAACATATGGCTTAGCCGGCGCAAGAGCCATGTTCAGCTTAGCTAGGTTGTTACAAGGGACGGGGATTGCATACTCGTTTGTTTTGGTTGGTGGATTAAATAGTATGGATTTGTATTAGTTGGGGGTTAACACCATTATTATGCAATGATTGCAAGTTGGAATACCATGATATTTTGGCTATTTAATCCGATGTTTAGAATAAAATTCTTATTATAGAAAAAATACTAGATTAAACAAAGTTTTCATTTGATGGACCAGGGATTGTAATCAACAACCAAATTTACATTGGAAGTCAATCACTAGCTTGTATACATATATAACTAGAATGTTATGTAGAAAGAGCATATATGGATGGATGGCATGGATAAAACACTTGTACTAATATGGGGCTCACATGTGTAATGGATTTCAAAATTCAATAGAAATCTGGCATGAGACCAAATGCAATTCCATCTCACCTAATCACGACTCTTCTCGTACTCGCCAAACCAAACGGTGAATGAAATTTGAAGAGACCAAATGTAATTCTATCACACCTAATCTCATACATTCCATCTCACCTAATCCCATCTAAGCCAATGCACCAAATAGGCTAGAGTAACTAGCACACCAGCTCTATATGCCCATTGTGATGTATGTCTTATCTATGTCATTTATCAGTTTTTCTAATTCATTTTAGGAAAAAGCTCCAAATTAAATCATTTTTAAAGCTTAAGTGGACCACACCGTAAGAAAAGTATTTTTGAAGCTCAAGTGCACCACACCATTTAAAACAAGGAGAGTAATGATGTCCACTATTGAAACCTTGTGAAGGCTCATTTATGCTTTTTTGTCATCCAATCTGTTGATAAGGGAACATAGATATGGATGAAAGGAAAACATATATATCAGCTTATTAATCCAAAACTTCTACTGACCTTAAGAAGTTTTCAACCATAAGGGTTCAATTTTCACTGTTTCCTGTGACGTGGTCTACGTGAGCTTTGGACATGTTTCAATTTTGATGCCTTGAAAAGAGAGAGATGGCATGGATAAGACACATACATCACCGTAGGCACTACAAAGTTTACTTTGAATTATGTAGTGCTGAATATGACACTTAATATGCAGGCACTTAGATATTATACACTGAGAATAAATTAAGTTGACAAAATCATTGAACCTTCAACCGCTAGGTCACAATCCCATAATCTGAACTGCTGATTCATGAATATATTTCATTCAATATTGCACTCTCTTGGCCATGCATCGTTATCAAGGCATGCCTACAAATAACCCAGCACTCGCGTGGAGGACAATGTGCATTGGACCCATCTCATACATAAAGTGTACAACCACATTTTTACTATAGATCTTAAAAATTAGTTTAATCTAATTCTTAAATGAACCACACAATTAAAAAAATTATAAAATCAAGCTTTAAAATTACAAATTTACATGGTGTCCCACATGAAACTTTGGGTGTCTTTGTTTTTGGAGATCCATTCCTCTCAACATGGCACATCAGATGAGTGTGCATTGGATGGAAATTATAAAATATTCACATGGTAGATTACGCAAACGATTTGTACCCTTTTTTATGGTTGGACTTCTCATCTCAAATATCCCTAATCCGATAGTATAATCCACGAGTTTTGAATTAGCCTTATTTTTAAGTCATGCAATGGACAGATAGATCTCATCCATACAAAGTCATTCATCCATGTCAGCAACTAGTCATGCCCCACATGACTACTTTTAAGTACTCCTCCATGGCCAAACAACTCAAAAATCCAACTTGGACCCAAAATTTTAATAGTTTGATTTGAATTACTTGTACTCCAAGAATGCAATTTGTTCATAATATTTCAATTGCATGTGTTTCATGTTGAATTTATATATATATATATATATATATATATATATATATATATATATATATATATATATAGAACTTTCCAAGTCCTTCAAAAACATGCCATTTCGCACGTAGCATATGATCCTTGTTGTGTTTGGAATTTTGTAATTGTTAAGGTTCATTGATAATTGATATCTAGTTAGATTAGAGATCTAATGAGACAGTGACACACAGTCACCATTGCTATATCATGAGTCCTGTGACAATGGTTGGCAGGTGAACGTGATTTTTTTAATTAAAGTTTGATGTATTGTAGGTAAAGATGAATAATAATACAGACACGAGTGTTCAGTTAAAAGGCCCATTCGACCATTGTTCTTAATTTTTTAAAAATTATCTCTTTGTATCTAAGCACCAGGTTCAAAGGATCCACATATCATCCACAAGATAGTGCCAGATTATTAAAAAATTTCTATTAGAAGAAATACCTCCAAACAAGGCTCTTGGACTCTACGTACAGTACGATGGTTTATGCGCTGGCCTTCCACACATGTGTAAGTGTCACACATGTGAAAGATTCAAGGCCAGTGATGGCATTGTTGCCTTACAAATCAAATTGATTTACAGACGTAGATTGCGTGCCGGGCCTTTCTCAGGAACTTCCTGCCACAGAAAGCTAAGTCAGGCCCACCATGATGTTTGTGAGAAATGTCTGTCCATTTATTTTGTCCGATCATGTTGGGATGCGGCCCCAAAAATGAGGTAGATACAAAATTAAAATGGGCTGCATGACAGAAAATAATGAGGATTAAACGTCCACTGTTGAAACATGCATGGAGCCACATGAGTTTTGAGCAAGCTAATATTTTTATGTTTTCAGCTCATCCGGGTAAGAATGACCTTAGGTACCATATGGATGGTATATAAATATTACAGTGGACCATAAGAAGGTCTCAATGGTAGGCATTTTTCGACCCACTTTTTCCTAGTGCGGCTTACTTGAGTTTTAGATCTTCTTCATTTTTGTGCTATATCCTATCATGATATGAAAAAATGGATGAATGGGGTGGATTTCTCACAAACATTATGATGGGCTCCATCTATAGCTTCCCGTGGCAGAAAGTTCATGCCAAAGGCTTTCTCATAAAATCCGAGTCATTGATTCACTCATCAGGTTGGACACTTTTTTTTTTAAAAGTAGTGTTGACCAATTTTTTATTGCCTATCCATTTTCCTTTTGGTATCTGTTGGGATAAAAAATAGATGAGTTGATAGGTCGACTTATGTAATGGACTAACTCTACAAATTAGCACGGACCCAATGTGATTTGAGCCTTGAGGGGCATTTACGTCAGAAGATAGGTTGACATTCATAGACGTTGATACAACTGTAAGGACACTCAAAGGGCCAATTGTCGACCTAACTTATAGCTCGGCCATGGCTTTATCATAGCTCGGCTATAGGTCAACTATAGCTCGGGATAACCTCTAAAACAAGGCAAATGTTGGTTCAACAGAAAGCTCAATATTACTTGCATCTACTATATTTGACACGACCTTCTCTCCGACTAATAGTGCGAGAATTTCTCCAGTGGCCCGAAGATCTCTCCCAAGATCTTAGGGATCAAATCAAATCCTGAGAACCTTGGACAATAATAATCTCGAGAAGATCCCGGACGAATCCGGATACCTGTGCGAAATGATCTCTGGCATATCAGGAGAGATTCCTTACGACATTGTCTTCCTTTTCCTATAAATAGAGGTACCCCCAACCAATGTAAGATACAACACATGCCCTAATACTCGACTAGTGATTCTTTTCCTTAAAGATCCTAACTTACAAAAGACCCAATAGCTTGACTTAGGCATCGGAGGGTCTCTTGTATAAGCCAGGGTCTCATTTGTCTGTTTCTTTCGTCTGTATAGGTCCAAGGGTTAACCAAAGAGGGTCTACGGGAAATTGCATCAATAGTACCCATGATCCACACACGTTGACCAGATTAGCTTCTGAACGTGTCACAGATACGTACCCAACATGGTTGAGTCAAAAGAAGATGGACCGTGAATTGACCATAACTTTTGATCCGGGTATCGTTATGGGGCATACAACCTATCAATCTTTACTGAAACGGGCCATCCGAGGTGAACCGACCCACAAAGTGGGTTGCATCTGTCTGTTTCATCAGAAAACGTGCGCTTTCAGCTCAAAAACGAATTTTTAGAAAATTTTTACTATTTTTAGTAATTCTGATTTTTTTAAATATTTTTAGAGTTTTAGATTTTCTTTTTTTCTATAAATAACTTTTAGTTATACTAGGACTCTTCTAGAAATTTTATTTGCAATTTTTAGAGAAATTTTATTTGCAATTTTTATTTTTAGAAATTAGGCCTTAGAAGAGTTTTATTAGAATTAGGATTTTTATTAGAGTTAGAATTTTGCTAATTTTAGTAATTACGAATTTTAGTTTATTTTTTTCTATATTAATAGTGTAAGGAGACACATTAGACAATTATCAATGATCAATTGATCAATTTCGAATTTATTAGAATTTATTTCTATTTTCTGCTTTCTTTCCTCATGAATTCGAGAAGTCTCTGTGAGAAGTCCAGAGAAGCTCCGTGGATTCGGAGTAGTTATCGTCATCACGTTCATCCCTACGTCAGCTTCCACCCACACAGTAGGTCCTACTCATGAACGGTCTGAATCTTAAACACGTGCCATATTACCTCATGTGTGAGACAAGTGCCAAAATAGTTCATCTAAGTGGGAGTGGCTCATCCACTGTATAAGTGCCTTATACTTAACCTGATCAAAACAATCTAAACCCTTGACGCCGATGTGGACCAATCATGGCTGGATTCTAACCATACAATGGATGGCCACCGTCAAATGCACACTTAAAAAAGAAAAATTCCCAGCTGCCTAAATTCAATAGCCTACAACAATGTACCTGTCATCTTTGGGATATTCTCCATCCAATGTTTCCATGATTTGGACGGTTGTGGATTGACTTACATGCATGCGTATTTTCGAAGGGTAATTCTTACAAAACACGAGGGTGTGTTTGGAAGCGTTATTGGATTGAATCGCAATAATAATTTTCCGTAGAATAAAAAATATGTAAGTGTCTACATTCAGACGTATCCTTGAAGAGTGAGGCAACTCATTCTCCACGTGGAATTTTTTGGTTGGTGGGGGAATTTATTCCTTAATTTTAATTTCTTTTTTAAAAAAATTAGAATTATTTAATGTTTCTTGGAAAATGATGCTCAGCTCTATTGGCTGGACCACTAGCATGCCAAAAGGGAAGCAATCATGGGTAAAGATAGCTCAATTGAAGACACGCCAGTGGCTAAGACCAACTTAGTGGGACCCATATTATTTTTCTTTAAAAAAATAATAAAGTCGAGAATTATAGGGCTCACGACGCAATGCGCTTTATTACATCCAACCTGTCTAACAGATGCACCCGAACATTAAGATTACTTGTAAAGTATTTTTTCGCGATGTGACCAAATTAACAATTGGATACACCATGTTTTGTGTTCATCTGATCATCTGATTGTGTGCATATGTTGGATACCTTGGATGTCATACACATAGCAATTGGGCTCCACAAATTTGAACTTAACACTTAATAACAAAACAGAGGCATATGGTAACTTCACGTTTTCAAGAATATCTTGGTATTATTTGGTAAAATATTAACTAACTAGTAATTTTGCTAAAACATACCAAAAGCAATACAAAGAAAATAAGAAAGAAAGAAAGAAAGAACACTATGCTTCACCAATGAGAACTCTAAATCAAGAATCCTCTTGCTTCAAGTGGGGGTCCACATATTCCCTCCCACCTAATCCTCATGCAACATGTGTAGTAGTAGAATGTGTGGAAGTCTCGAATACGCGTAACCCTAATTGCCTGTGGCCCCCACCAATGGGAAGTTTCTGTAGAGGGAAGTTATGTAAGGCCAGCTGTGGTGTGTGTAAGAAATCCACTCCGTTCATAAAATTTGGAAGCTCACAGTAGGACAACAGCCCAAAAATTAGGTAGACCCAAAATTTAAGTGGATCACACGACAGGAAAGAGTGAGAACGGAAACACCCACCGTTGAAACCTTCCTGCAGTCAAACATGATGTTTATATATATACCATCCAAACCATTCATAAGGTTATTCCAACTGTGATGAACTAAAACACAAATATTAGCCTGATCCTAAACTTTTATGGCCCCCATGAAAGTTTCAATATTCGACTTTCCATTCTCACTGTTTCCTTTCATGTGGCCCACTTGAGTTTTGGATCTGCTTAAATTTTTGGTTGTTATCCCATTGTGAGCTTCTGAAACTGATGAGTGGAGTGGATTTCTCACGAACATCATGGTGAGCCCACATAGCTTCCACCTATAGGAACTTTCCCTCGGTAGCTTACTGTGGGGCCATATATCACTCTCCATGAATGACAATGAGACATATCCCTTGTCCAAGTTGAACCACGTCTCCTTTTGTGGGTCGTTGTCTTTAATCCACGTGGACTATTATTTTCCCTTAATTGTAGGCCCCACAAGCCTCGCTATAGAGCATGATCATCTCATATGATCAACCATCAAAGCCAAGCTTGTGAAGCATCAAAAGATCAAGGCAACTATGCCCAAAAACAAGGTGAACCTCATCGTGTGGTGTAAGGACCGCATCAAGTGGGGAGCGACGTGATGAGGTTGATCACCTTATTTCCTCGGGGGATAACTAGTCCAAATTCACGGAGCTCTCTAGATTCCTTATATAGCTTTCTCATATCCATAAGGAATAAAAGCAGGAATAATTCCTAATAAATTTAAAGTAATTTGGTTGATGATAAAAATGAAATTACAACTCTTTAAATAAGGATCTTAATCCTAGGATAGAGATTTAGACTCAAACTCCAACTCAAACACCCTAAAAACATGATCTCTATTCCAATTAGATTTCATTGTTTTCGATTAAAAATAGTAAGTGTCCAATTTAGCCTAACGTTGGGCATGACTTCTACAACTCAAAAGATCAAAGTTATACTCGAACTAAAACTAACTATTTATCGTGAAAATGAAACTAATTAATGGGGCTTTTGACTGTCGATCTGATGGAATCTTGCAAATCCGGCATGTGCAACCTAGCATAGTGGGTTGGTTCGCTTAAGTAGGTTCTCCTACCCTAAAATCATATAATATGTCGAAAAACTCATCCTGGTTTGCTAGATACAATTGATTTAAGGTTCTGACGATTCGGATCATTTCTACCTCTGATCGGGTCTTCTCTAGTCCATCTTTGCCGTGAAAGTGTCCATGACCCGCTCTACATCATCTACAATATGAACAAGAGTTGTGACGATGGCATATGACCAATGATGAAAAACTATTTTCGTGTCCAAGCCTATGTCGATAATATCACACAGCCAACTTCACCACCTTATCTCTCTTTTCCAGTTGGTTTTTGCATCGATTTTTGCCGCGTGCGAACCCATGGGAGGTATTTTGTGAAGGAATTCCCTAAGTTTTTTATTTTCTTAATTGTTGGCTTGCTTACTTTTTGTTTCTAATTGGTTATTGGTTCTATGGTTTTATTTATTTATTTATTTATTTTATTTTTATTATGTGATTTGTTAGACTTTTTAAGGTAACTTTTTATGATGGGTTCAATGTCTGTTGAACTAGTGTTTAGCTGGGTCCAGCTCATGGCCCAATGATAAACTGACCAGAGTTTCAACATTAAGGTCATGGGTTCAAGTACCCATTGTGGTGTGTATGAGTGTGCGGTGTGTATGAGTGTGTGCATAATACACACACACACACACACACATTGTATTTATGTGCAAAATTTCACCTATAAGCTGAAGTGAGTTATAACCCGTAAGTCACTTGTGAGTAAAACTTGATTTCAAAATCAGAAAATGGTGCAAATTATATGAAAAAAAGAGAAAAGGGTTACTAACCATTCCCACGATAGAAGAGAAAGGACGCCCTTGAAGGGCTAAAATTATTGATGTTGTTGACATGGGGTAATTATGTGGGCAACACACCCTCTTATGGTGAACTAAAGATGGTTGTCTCTAACTTAATGCTCAACCTCTGGTGCCACACACTCTTATGGTGAACCAAAGATTGTCGTCTCTAACTGAATGCTCAACCTCTAATGCCAGAGCGAGAAGAAATTGGAGTTCTACATTGTCCATTGAAATTCTTAAAAACTTTTCTTTAAGACTTCATTCTCAGGGTTAGTCATGAGCGTTCCATTGTAACCATTGAGGTTAGTTAAGGGGACAAATGGGGCTTTTAACCATTGAGGTTAGTTAAGTGGACAAATGGGGCTTTCTGGCATTCTTCTTATGGGAGCATTAGTGACCGATTAGTTGTTATAAGGTGAAGAAGGTCCACAAGCATAAGTGATGGTAGTGTTCCTAAGGTAATAAACACATGAAACATGGATGACTTATACAAATATGTTGTTGTCTAAATTTGGTAAACAGATGAGATTGATGTAGAACTACACCCTCCAATTGATTTGCAAAAGTTAGAGAAGATATGAGCAACAGGGGGAGTCCTCTCCTACCGAGCTCTGTCCTCTAAAGGCTCAGCTCGACAGATCATCTCTAAGCTGAAGGAATTGTGCTCATCTTGTGTGAATGGTCCTTTTGCTCGGACCTCAATCACCCTAGCTCAGGGAGTCCTCAACTCAGAGGCATATTGCTTGTAGATAATCGTTACTACTCTTCCCATATGAGAGACCACTTCGATTTCCCCCACTGCAAAATCCTTTCCAATGTTCTTTTAAACATTAAAAAACATGGCTTCTCTAAAACATTCTATCATACAATTGTCCGAAGCTACTTGTGTGATGTATATTGGGAAAAATAATATTGGATGATAACAATGGGTACTCCATCAGTTTGTTTTTTTTTTTTTTTATCATATGTGGTGTGTGCAAAGCGTGCCGGAATTGATTGTGTGGCTCTATTCAAACCTAACAACTTGACTCCAAGTGCCAAGATAGACAAATACATTGAGTGCAATTGTATGTGACTGAGACCTAAGAAGATTGATTGCCTATCCAGCCACTCACGATATGGTTGTAAGATGACCAGGTGGTTGTCGTAGGGTAGGGTTTTTCTTCCGAAGATGGGTTTCACCTTGCCTTCCGTATAAAATGACTTTTTAACTATGAGATTTGCTAAACACAGGGAAAATATTTATAGTCAGGGACCAACTACAAGATGCCTTTTCGAAAGTAAAATTAATTATATTAGAACCGAGAATAGTCCAGCTGATGTAGAGCGGGTTGCGGACAGTTACATGGCCAAGATGGATCAGAAAAGGCCCGGTCGGATCGAACCACCATCGAACCTTAAATCGGCGTATCTTCACACGTTGAGTTAATCGACATAAAATATATGATTTTGGGGTAAAACATCTATCATACAACTCAACGCTACTTGGTGATGTATATTGGGAATTACAAAAACCCTGGATCGAGTTACAATGGTTCTTCAATTTCGTTTTTCTTATAAATAATAAGTTTTAGTTTGATTATAACTCATTCATTCGTTGGGCTTTTGAGTTGCCTCCAACGTGAAAAGAGCTTAGAATAATTAGGCAAACGGTTTGGTGAAGCCAAATAGACACTTACTATTTTTGCCGAAAACCTTAAGCAGACATCATGACCGTCTATAAATAGTAAGTTTACTATTTATAGTAAGTCGCGGATTCTAAGAGTTTGAGTTGTAGTTTGATTCTAATTTCTTTCCCATTGCTTGGTACCCCTATTTAAATGGTTGTAAACTCGTTTTTATTCATGAATTAATCAATTTCGAATTTATTAGAATTTATTTATATTTTCTGCTTTCTTTCCTCGTGGATTCGAGAAGTCTCTGTGAGGAGTCCAGAGAAGCTCCATGTAAAATTAATTATATTAGAACTGAGAATAGTCTAGCGTAGAAGCGTAGACTTAGATTACAACTAAATGGATCCTTACTCTTGCTTCGGTGGTAGACTCTCAGGAGTTTCAACACCCCGTTAAGGGTTCAAGTATCCATAGGTGGTGAAATCCCACTACGATATGAGTGTGTGGGGGTGTGTGCGTGTGAAAAAAAAAGAGAAGAAGAAGAAGAAGAAGAAGAAGATTACAACTAAATATTATTGCTAAAGATTACTGCTACTCCTACGATAGAGCTAATTTATGATAAGAAAGTTACTTTGATTAGTTTGTTGGATTGGTATGAGATGATCTACTTTGGTGAACTTTTTACTATTTATAGATCTCTATTGTAGCTTCTTTTTATGTATTTTTATTCTTTATTTCAATGGTTATATTAGTTGAATTGTTGCCACAACGGTTTTTTAAATCTTATTGTCTTTGTGTCCTTCTAACTATTTTTTTTTTCCTGCTCAACCGCTTACCGTTTCTTGAATTTTTCAGCCATACATTGTCATCAAATGACATGTATCATCCATCTCTTGTGCTAGTTGTGCTTATGTGAAAAGCTATTTTTTCCGTGCAATGACACGTGTCCATTTTTAATTGACTATTTTAGTAATAATGGTTTAGCAACTATGAGATATAAAACTATTAAAAAAAAGATTGAAAATGTACAACATCCGGCCCTGAAACAGACACGGCATTGTAACACCCTCATTACTACACCATCAACGCATTTTTCTTAAACCGTGTTGTAGGCTCAAAATGCACTCGAGTTTCAAGCAGACTATATCATGCAAATATAAAGAAACAAAGCGTAAATTAACGGAAACTGCTTTAATAAAATAATACAAAGAACCGTTTACATCTG
Organism: Magnolia sinica; assembly: GCF_029962835.1. Classification (NCBI taxonomy): domain Eukaryota; kingdom Viridiplantae; phylum Streptophyta; class Magnoliopsida; order Magnoliales; family Magnoliaceae; genus Magnolia; species Magnolia sinica. The sequence continues at coordinate 71,212,934 of NC_080588.1, read as the reverse complement.
CGTTGATTGATTTGATTATGCCCTTTCTTCATTTTGGGAATTTAAAATGGCTCATTTCAATTCCCAAAATGGAATACGTGTAGGCAAACCAATCAAGGCGAGTGTACTGTGTGGAGCCCACCATGATGTGCCATTTACATCCAACCCATCCATTATATATGCACCGCATGTTAGGACCAGATCCCAAAATTCAGCATCATCCATGACTCAGGTCAGCCCCACCACATTCGTAAATGTGATCGAACGTGCTGTCCATCGTGTCGTGTTGATTCCATCCAATCCATTCATTGGGTGGGTCCCACTAGGATGAAGGGACCCACCAAAACTCAAGTGGGCCATACCCAGTTGAATATGCATCTTTTATGCGTGATATCATATTACTACCTTTGGTGTGTCCCACTTGAAATTTGGATCTGATTGTTTCTTGGTCGGTATGGTGAGGAAAGGAGTCGCACCAGAATCACGGTTTGGGTTCCACATGCACATCACAGGTGGGCCCCAGGCAGCTTGGACGTAAACGTATGTGATAATTCCTAGATGTGACTTTCTAAGTTTGTGATTTATCCATGTCTGCACGGTATTTCTATCTGTTTCATTCGATTCAATACGTTATTTGGAGGTACGCTGCTCCTTTCAGAACACAAAATGTCATGTTCCGGTCCATTTCTAGATCGCGAAGTTTTTCCTTCAAAGTGGATCTAGACCATTCATCTAGTGGGTCCCATCTATGGATAGATAAGGTTGAAAATCACAGTGAATAGACTATCCTAAGCATGAAAAATGTGGCCTTCAAATGACAGATAAAAGCAAAGAAACTTTCAATGTTCCACAAGGAAAAGTGATGTAGTTAATTTTGAATTGTGGCTATGGATAAGGATCCTCGAGATGGACGGTTTGGATCTAACACCCCACCTGCCATGTCACATAAACTAGGCCACATGTGTCTCTTGGTGGTCCAACGTGGTAGGTCAGACCATGTCTTTTTAACCCTATTCCCCCACGGCGTTGGTGAATAGTATTGACGTTGATGGTGGATGCCATTGGTGCGCATGCATGTCCATCTGTCGCATTCAATAAATGATGTGCGTCTTGGATTGGTTATGACCCAAAAATGTCATGGAGTCTGGTGATCCTAACCATCAATTAAGCTGATGGTTTTTGGTAGTGATTTATAGCCTCTAAAGATTTTATATTGGAGGTCTGATCCATACCATGTAAAATCATGTAAGAAACGTTTAGAATCCCTGTGGAGTTGCCCACCTGATTCTGCCCGGGAGAACGGGATTGGATGCAAATGATGGACATATTCATTGTCATGCACACATCAGGGTGGGCCCCACACGTTGCTTTGCAGGTTAAAAGCTGTGAAGTGGACCACGGTTGTTGTGAGTGAACCCGCCTTATAACACACTACAATGATGCAAACAGGAGACAACAACAAATTCGGATCAAATTCTAGGTGTTAGAAATTTGGATTTAATACCACGGCCACTTTGTGCGCTTTGTGGAAGGATGACTAGTGAAGATATATAGAAGAATATAATAATGAATGACAACCAAACCAAAGGTAAACAATTCACAAACACATAATATTTTACATGAAAAACCCATACGAAAAAAAAAAAACACGATACAAAGCAACAAAGATCCATTATAATTAAAACCTTAGAGTTATATAGACTCATCTTCTGCAATTACAGATGTATGTCTGATCTCCCATTGCGATGCACACCTCTAGGAAACCCCTGGATCTCTTGAGAAAGCATTCTTAAGCCCTTTACAAGTGTAGTGAACCATTTCCCTTAGCAAACCTTAGCCCCTTGAGAGAAAACACTCCTATGGAATATAACCCTAATGAAAAATTAGACTTAAATACTCTATTTCATGCAAAATCGTGAAACCCGACAGTCACACCTTGGTCGACTACCGGTCGACCATGAACATCGAAGAGAGTCATGGTCGACCGCAGAATTCCACGGTCGACTGTGAACATTATAGTGAGTCATGGTTGACCGTGGATTCTCACGGTCGGCCGTGCTTTGCGCAAAATGCAAGGCATTTGCATAACAATCTCTACCTTTACTTGCATTCTGCTAAGTCACCTTCAAGTCCTCCCATGTAACATTCATCTTGAGCATAAACCACTCCATGCATCCCTTCACCTAGAACGTAGCTCCATTTACACCCCTGTGCAAGAGTGCCCAATCTCATTAATGACTAATGAGATTGATCAAGCCCAAGTAGTGCTTGAACTTCTTTACGGTCACCAGCTTTGTCAACATATTCGAGGATATTCTTGTCTGTATGAATATTCTGAAACAGAATCTCCCCTGAAGTAATGAGCTCTCGTACCTTATGGAACTTCACGTCGATGTTCTTGGTTCGTGCATGAAACACCTGATTCATTGCTAGATAGATATCACTCTAACTATCACAATGCAACTGAATAGCCTCTTACTTCAACCCGAGTTCACCTATTAGACCTTTCAACTACAATGCCTCATTTGACACCTTTGTTGTAGCCATGTATTCTGCTTCGATTGTAGTTAACGCTATCGTAGATTGTAGTATAGATCTCCAACATACCAGTCTACTTGCTGATGTTAAAACTATCCCATAGCAGACCTCCTATTGTCTAGATTACTTGTATAGTCCAAATCCACGTAGCCTACAACTCCACCTAAAGCATTGTGTCAGCCAAACATTATTCCAGAATCGACTGTGCCCTTGATATACATATGAATCCACTTAGTAACATTCCAATGTTCCTTCCTTCCTTGGATATGCCAAGTACCTGTTAAACACACTGATTGCTCGTAAGATGTCCAATCTTATGCAAACCATTGTATACATCAGACTCCCTACTACACTAGTGTACGACACTTGTTGCATTTATAAAATCTTTTCTTCTGTACTTGGACACAACCTGTTTAATAACTTAAAATGACTTATTAGAGGTGTGCTAACTGGCTTAACACTTTCAATATGAAACTTCTCTAACACCTTTTGCACATAACTCTTCTAAGAAAGTCATAGTTTTCCAGACACTTTGTCTCTGCCTATCTGCATGCTTAGGATCTTCTTTGTATTGCCCAAATAATTCATGTCAAATTCATTACTTAACAGATACTTAAGCAAATATATCTCCGTCTTGTCCTTTACAATAATCAACATATCATCTTTATAAAGCATCAGTAAAATGTAGGACCCGTCCTCAAGTACTTTGTAGTATACGTAACAATCATACTTGTACCTGTTATACCCAATCTCAATCATGTATGAATCGAATTGCTTGTACCACTACCTCGAAGACTGTTTAAGCCCATACAATGACTTCTTCAGCTTACACATATAGCTTTCCTAACCAAGCTCTTCAAAATTTTCAGGCTGCCTCATGTAAATGATTTTCTCTAAATTCCCATAAAGGAATGTCGTTTTCACATTAACCTACTTAAATTTCAAATTGAATTCTGTTACCATCGCCAATAGCACCCTGATTGAGGTATGTTTCACGACCGAAGAGAAAATTTTATTGTAATCCACTCATTTTCTCTACAAGTACTCCTTCGCTACGAGCCGTGCCTTGTACTTGTCACCATCGTTTTCTATATATTAATGCTTATTTCTTTCTGTAGACCCATTTGTACCCTATAGCTTGTGGATTTTTAGGAAGTTTCACCAACTCACATGTCTGATTCCTGTGGAGCGATTCCGTCTCATTCGTCATGGCCGACATCCATTAATTTATCGTCATCCTTTCCAGATTTTACCTCTTAAAAGGTGGAGTAATCTCCACTCCCTATGAACAATGTAAAAGAGACCATATCCTCGAATCCATACCAAATCAGGGCTCTAATAGTTCTTTTCTTTTTGTGTTGCGCAGCACGCTAACAATGCAGTGAACCGAGATCCAATCTCCGGTCTCACCCACAAACGATAAATAAGAAGAAATATAAACTAGAAAAAGAATCAAAGCATTCCAAACAAACCACGAGACAAGATATACGTGGAAAAACCCCAACAAGGGTAAAAAACTACTGATGCAAACTTCCACTATGAAGAAAAACAAAGATTACAAGACAATATACTAACCTCTCCCTTGGAAGTATAAAGAAAACCATTTGCCCACACATTGGAATAACTCTCATAATGCCTAGAAAAATCCTAGGGACCCCTATTTATAGTTTAGGCAACTCTCCTTTCGCACCTCTGCGAAAATCACTCAAAAATCCGCAGTTCGCATCAAATCCGGAAACGAATCTGCATAACCTTAACTGGTTGAGCAGGGTGCTCGATTGGTCAAGCGGACCCTCGACTGGTCGAGCATGGGCCTCGATCGGTCGAGTACCACAGAACTAAAAAATCGGTGCTCACTGAATTTTGAGTTGAGCCAGTCTACGACTAGTCGAGTGGGCCACTCGACCGGTCGGGCGGCCGTCCAGATGTGGCTCCACATCTCAACAATCTCCCACTTGGAGACACATCTCCATAAACCTTCGTCTTCTTCATCCGAAGTGCACCACATCCCCGTCTTCAAGCCTGAGGACCAATCAAAGCTGAACAGAGCTTCAGCTTTTCCTGTGTGACCGCCTTGGTCAGCATGCAGGATTTTCACTTGTATGAATCTTCTCTAGAGCAATCGATCCATCTTCCAGTAACGAACGTATGAAGTGTATCTGATGTCAATATGCTTGTTCCTTGAATGAAAGACTAAATTCTTAGCCAAGTGTATTGCACTCTGACTGTCGTTGTACAGCTTGTAATTTACTTACTTCTTACCCAACTCTTCCATGAAATCTTGCATCCACACCATCTCCTTGCATGTTTCTATAGCTGCAATATATTCGGCTTCCATTGTACTGATAGATACTATCTTCTATAAATGAGAGACCCAACTGACTGTAGCACTACCCAGAGTAAAGACATAACCTGGAGTGCTTTTTCTGCTGTCAATATCTCCTGTCAAATTTGAATCTACGTAGCCTTGTAGCTTGATTTTTGATCCACCATAGCACAACCCTATATCCACAGTACCTACCAGGTATTTAAGGATCCACTTCACAGCTTCCCAATGTTCCTTCCCGAGGTTGTTCATAAACCTGCTAACAACTCCCACTGTTTTAGTAATGTCTGGCCTCGTGCTCACCATAGCATACATGAGACTCCCAATAGCTGACTTGTATGAGACTTAAGTCATGTAGTCCCATTCCTCCTGCGTCTTTATACCTTGCTCCTTAGATAGCTTGAAGTGGTTGGCTAATGGGGTGTTAACCGGCTTAGCACCTCCCATATTGAATCGATCAAGTACCTTGTCTATGTACTCTGCCTGTGACAAAACTAATTTCTTATTTTCTTAGTCACGCTTTATCCTCATGCGTAGAATTTATTTTGTAGCTCCTAAATCCTTCATGAAAAATTCTCTAGACAGTTGTCTTTTGAGATCTGAGATGTCTTTCATGCTTAAACCGATCACAAGCATATCATCAACGTACAGAAGAATGATGATGTACGACGTATCAAACTTCTTCAAATAGCAACAGTGGTTTGCATGACATCTCCAAAAACCATTTCCCGACATGAAACTGTCGAACTTCTTGTACCACTGCCTCGGGGCTTGCTTCAGATCATATAGACTTTTTTTCAGTCTACATATCTTGTTCTCCTTTCCTGGTGCCACGTATCCTCTCGGCTAATGCATATATCTCTCTTCTTAAAGATCCCTATGAAGAAAGACTATCTTAACATCTAGCTGCTCTAGATGTAAGTCTTTTATAACCACTATACTTAAGACCATGAGAATGGTAGATATTTTCATCACAGGTGAAAATATTTCAGTGAAATCGATACCTGCCTTTTATTGAAACCTTTTCACAACCAATTTAGCTTTATACATTTTCAAACCATCATGCTCATCCTTCAGTCTGTAAACCCACTTGTTATGAAGAGATTTCTTTCCCTTAGGTAGAGTGACTAGCTCCCATGTACGATTAAACTTAAGAGAGTCCATTTCATCACATATGACCTGCTCTCACTTAACCCGTGTATCTGACTGTAATGTCTCTTCAGAGCACTTTGGTTCACCATTATTTGTCAGCAGTAGATAATGTAAGGAGGGTGAATATCGGATCGCGGGTTTCCTCTCTCGAGTAGACCTCTTAACAATCGGTGTCTGTGGCTCTGCCTCATAATGCTCCTGTGCATGATCATCCTGTGACGCTATAACACCCGTGTCCGGTAACTCGTCCAACTCTACAAATTCTTTCTCCTCGGCCTTATTTTCTTATACACTGTCCTTATGCATCACTTTTTTATTGAAGACTACGTCCTTGCTTCTGATGATTTTTCTGTTTTCTGTATCCCAAAACCTGTAGTCAAGATCATGCTGCCCGTAGCCTATAAACATGCACCTCCTGGACTTCGCATTCATCTTGTTTCTGTGCTTTACATCAATGTGAACATATGAAGTGCAACCGAACACGCTGAGATGTGAAAGGTTCACTTCTTTCCCAGTCTATGTTTCTTCTGGTAGCCCACCATCCAATGGTGCTGAGGGACTTCTATTGATGAGATATGCGGCAGTATTCATAGCATCTACTTAAAAGGTCTTGGGCAAACCTGTATGTAACCTCATGCTCCTTGAGCGCTTAAAGATGGTCCTGTTAATGCGTTCAGCCACACCATTCTGCTTTCATGTCCTTGGAATCATTTTCTGATGTTTGATTCCATTTGCTACACAATACTCCTCAAATTTCTTATCACAGTACTCTCCCCAATTATCAGATCTGAGACATTTTACTGTTTTACCTGTCTCATTTTCTACCATTACTTTCCACTTCTTAAATATATCAAATACATCAGATTTATATTTTAAGAAATAGACCCACAATTTTCTACTAGCATCTTCAATAAAAGAAACAAAATAACGTAAACCAACAAGAGATGATACCTGTGCCGGTCCCCACACATCAATGTGTACAAGCTCCAACAGATGCGTCTTTAGAGCGCGTCCTGTCTTCTTGAAATTTACCCTCTTCTGCTTGTCATACACGCAGTCCTCGTAAAATTCCAAGTCAATAAACTTCAGCCTTGGTAGCTTCCCTTTTAACAATAGTACTTTCATCCCTTTCTCACTCAAATGTCTTAACCTCTGATGCCATAACTGCCCATTTACTCCAGTTGATGTGACTGCGAGTGAACTATACGATCCTGAAGTCATGTACAAGGTACCTTCCTTCTTGCCTCGAGATATCACCAAAGCACTTTTTATGATCTTCCACGAATCACTAGTGAAGGTCGTCACATATCCAGTATCGGCCAACTGCCCCACTTAGATCAAGTTTCGTTTTAAACTCAGTACATGTTTGACATCCTTCAATTTCAAAGCCGTTCCGTATTTCTGATTTATATGAACGTATCCCTTTCTAACAATACTGCACGGCTCATCATCACCAAGGTAGACTCTTCCAAAGTCACCTGATACATAATTATGCAGAACTTCCTTACATGAAGTGACATGAAACGAAGCACTCGAGTCTATAACCCAAGACTCATTCCTCGCATCAAGAGACAAGATCAACGTCTCTGTGTCACTCTCCTTAGATAGATTCACCGAATCCTTCCCATATTGAGAACTTCCTTCTTGTTTCTTGAGTGCCCTACAATCACGTTTCATGTGTTCTTTCTTCCCGCAACGCCAACACCCGTCTTTGTCTTTCGGTCCCTTGGACTTCTTCCTCGACTTAGAACGTCCTTATTTATTGCCTCATTTGTTCAACGATTTTCTTCTTCCTTCAACGTTTAGAGCATTTCATGAATCCCCTGAAACTCCTGATGCCTTTCTTATAGATTCTTTGCTGAGAATTAGACTGGCCACATCATCAAATTTCAGCTTTGTTGATCCCAAAGAATTTCTTACAGCAATCACCAAACCATCTCAATTATCTGGCAAACTGGACAAGATCAATAACGCCCTGACCTTGTCCTAAAAAACAATACCAATGGATTCCAATTGGCTCGTGATTGTATTAAACTCGTTTAGATGTTCAGCCACGTTCCCACCATCTGACATCTTAATGTTGAATAGTTGTTTCATATGATGAACCTTGTTGGACGTTGAGGGTTTTTCATATATGATGACTAGAGTTTCCATTAATTCTTTTGTAGTTTTCATCTTAGATATACTGAAGGCGATGCTCTTAGACAAAGAGAGTCGGATCGTTCCTAAAGCCTTCCGATCCAATAAAAACCATTCATCATCTGTCATCTTTTCTGGTTTCTTCTCTTTTCCTCATAGAGGAATATAGAGGTCATTCTGATACAGATAATCCTCCATTTGTATCTTCCAGAAAGCAAAGTTTGAACCATTAAACTTCTCAATTCTAGTCTTCCCTTCTTCTGTCATCACTCCCAATAGAATTAAAACCAATAGCTTTGATACCAGTTGTTGCGCAGCACGCCAACAACGCAGTGAACTGAGATCCAATCTCCGGTCTCACCCACAAACGATAAACAAAAAGAAATATAAACTAGAAAAAAATCAAACCATTCCAAATAAACTATAAGACAAGATATATGTGGAAAAATCCTAACAAGGGTAAAAAAATCACGAATGCAAACTTCCACTATGAAGAAAAACAAAGATTACAAGGCAATATACTAACCTTTCCATTGGAAGTACAGAGAAAACCCTTTGCCCACACCTTAGAATAACTCTCATAATACCTAGAAAAATCCTAGGGACCCCTATTTATAGTCTAGGCAACTCCCTTTTCGTACCTCTGCGAAAATCAACTCAAAAATCCGCAATTCGGAAACAAATCTGCGTAACATCGACTGGTCGAGCATGAACCTCGATTAGTCGAGTACCATGGAACCAAAAAACCGATGCTCGCTGGACTTTGAGTCGAGCCAGTCCACGACTGGTCGAGTGGGCTACTCGACCGGTCGAGTAAGGCACTCGATTGGTCTAGCGACCGTCTAGATGTGGCTCCACATCTCAACACTTTGTTGATGGTTATGCTCTCCTGGATATCCGATTTGATTATTTCGGTCAGTATCTTGTTCATGTTGAATTTCACCTTTAGTAACCGACTCAATTGGCTCCACCTGCACCACAATTTCTTAGTATCACCATGTATTTCTCACTTCCCTACAACGGCTTTGTTGGCCATCAACATTGATGACTCATCAATGATAGCATCTCTGCTAATGACCACATTTTGTGAATCTGCATCTTAAAGCTTGTAGCCCTTAACAGGTTTCTCATATCTGATAAAGATATATTTTCTAGATTTGATATTCTATTTTGACTTCTAACTCTCTGATATTATTTTGTTGTGAGTGAAACTGTTTTATATGACACCACAATAATGTAAACCCAAGCCAACAACAAACCCGAATCAAACCCTAGGTGTTAGAAATTTGGATCTAATACTATCACCAATCTGTGCGCTTTTATGGAAGTATGATAAACGAATATAAAACAATATAATAATGTAGGATAACCAAACCAAAAGCAAACAATTCACAAACACACGATATTTTACATGAAAAACCCTTATGGGAAAAGAAATAATAGTACAAAGCAATATAAATCTATTATAATCAAAATTTTAAAGTTGTACGTACTCACATTTTTCAATTATAGATGTACCCGATCTCTCATTGTAATACACACCTCTAGAAAACCTCTAAATTCCTTTAGAAATTTTTTCCCAGTTCTTTACAAGTGTAGTAAACTCTCTTCCTTGGCAAACACTAGTTCTTGAAGAGAAAACATTCATATGGAATATAACCTTAATGAAAAATTAGACTTAAATAACATTTTACACATAAAACCATAAAATCCAACGGTCGCGTGCCATAAACATCACAGTGAGTCACCGTTAAGCGTGAAAACATCACAGTGAGTCACGTTCCATTGTGAATTCATGTCCCGCATAATGCAAGGCATTCTGCATAATAATGCCTAATTAATTTGGCAATTAGGATCATTAGAATAATGCCACTTCTGGAATGGCCCATCAATGAGGTAAGGCATTGGCTAAATGGCCTTGATCGATGAGCACATGCGTAGATTGTGTGTGCATAACATCAAGTACGTATTCCACAAAGGATCTGGACCGTCCAATTGTCAGGCTTCCCCTTGAAACGATCATAGCCTGACCAGACCGGCTAGATATCTTTATCGTTCAATTAATCGCTAAACTTAACAGTTGTCCACAAAATAAAATAAAATAATAATAATAAAAAATCCATCGATAGAATTTTAAGGGCATCAATTCAGTGTTAATTTTGGACTAAGTTGCATCTGATGTATTGAACGGTTTAGATGGATGAGCACGTCATCTGCTGCCGTCCCCTAGTCACGTTAGGAAGTAGGGCCCACCATGCATAGGCCATGGGAAGTCCACTCTTAAATAACCTACCATCCCACAATAGTGTTTGCACATGGCTTGATCATGGTGGTACCCACCTCCTCAACGGCTCTGATCACCCATATGCATGGCCCAACTAACTGATCCACTTCCATTAGTTCGTGGGCCACAAATCCAGGCCTCAAAAGAAATAGATAATCTCCAGCCAAGCATTGGAGTTAAGCCGAGTATCCAATGCACTCACCTTAAAACGTGAACATTAAAAAAGATAGATTTTTTTTTTTTTTTTAAAAAAAAAAAATAATTTAAAAAGCAAGGCAGGAAAGCAGATAATGGAAAAAGGAAGTTATATAAGATACTCAGGCGGCGTATGACGCTTGATACGCCGCCACTTATAAATTGTACATTTGGCATACATCACCTCAAACTGCCACTGTATCAAAATCAGATTCTTCGTTGAACAATCCTAACTTCTGATTCAAGGACACTTGTTTATTGAAAATTGTTCATTGGATATCTTTCATTTTTAACCGTCCAATAAATGTTTACCAATCTGATACTCAGACTACCAAATAAGCTTATTATTTGGTTCATAAATAAATCTATACTACAACCCATAATTTTAACAATTTATCTTGGCTTATTTTTGTCCCACATATAAATTTATAAGTGCATGTGTATCATCCATCACACTCTACCAGAGTATCAAAGTTCTCCTCTTGAAAAAAAGTTGCCCACCCTAGCACGTGCGTAGCCGACTTTGGCACGTGAAGGGGGCAGATACAACAGAGCGTGGTATGCTACAGTTGGTGGTCGCGTTCTTTTGTGGTCCTTGAGAGAGAGAGAGAGGGAGAGAGAGAGGGGCACGTGCGGGTGTGCACGCGTGTGGGAGGGTGAGGTTCACGTGACATCACCCAAAAGGCGACAGAGAGAGGAAGGTTGGCCTGTCAACTATCAATCCGGTTTGCAGTTGGGCCATTTTTTTTCTTTTTTCTTTTAATATTTCGATCTCTCCATGAGTAGAGTAAAGAAGGGGAAAAAGCCCCAACCAGCTCGTGACGTACCCAAAGAAAACGAACACCTATACTAATCCACACGTGTGATATCAAGCAACTACACGAGTCAATGTGCTGTTATGGATCAGATCTTCCAGATCATTTCACGTCTCAGGTGGGCAACAACATAGAAAAACAAATGCAACGGTTAGAAAAAGTTCGCTTTATAGATTGTGGGACCCGCATGATTTTTCTGCCCAATCAAATGGAAAGCTCAGATCTCACACCCATGTAGCTTGTGGGTCCACCAGAGGCACATGCATGCAGTGTGGCTGGTGTATGTTGTGCGTGTGTATTTATAATATATACTCTTGCAAGGTATATTATAGTAGTAATATAAAAAGCTACTATAATAAAAGGAGGAAAATGAAAAATAAGTAAACGTTTCTGGCCATACATGGAAACCAAATCATCTATTCCCAAACCAAAAGGCAGTTACATATGCCTATCGCCTACCATGATGCCTCACCTATCTCGAGCATGCCCTTTTGCACGTGCCACACGTACTGAGAACATGGTTGAAGGACATGTTCGGATCTGATCAGTCGAGTCGTGACTCACCCAAGTTTGGTTCAATGGGCTTGAGTCACCCACTGAGTCCGAGTTGACTCGTCCGACTCGCACTAGTTGTTTTCAATGTAATTTTTAAACGGTCACGATGCATCATCGGTTGTGCATTTATGACCATCCAATACAAATTGTGGGACCCATTTTAGATGTAACATGGCCCGGGAATGATGCTGGTCTGAGAATTCCAACCATGCATCCAATATGGGATGTTGGATTTGGACCAAAGGATTTATTTCTTTGCCATCTATTTGATGCTGAAAATTGGATGGTTTGGATTGTTGGGTCAGCTTGATTTTCAGGCTATGCTCCATTCCTAATGGGGCCCATGATTTGGACCGTCTGGATTAGAGTACATGTGTTTGACGCTTACTGATGCTTTGCAAAACTTTAGTAAATTGTGAAAAATTCACATTAGGGTAGCCCACAAATATCACCTAAATTTGATTGTAGCGTCAAAGGTCGGTGACTCAAAATATGGGTGGGTCAACTCAGTGAGTCAACTCAGCTTGACCAGGTTTCAAAGCCAAGTAAAAACTCAGTCTTTGTGCTGCAAGAGTATGCTTTGTTGCCATTGCCCCTCCGGATCCATCATTTAACACCACCCACTAGGGCCCACATGCTGAGATGGTCTGATAATTTGAATCGTCCATGTTCTCTTGATTACCATAAACAAGCTATCATCTTCTGGTCGTGCTTTCATTAGTCTGCACCTTTAATTTTTAGTCTTAAATGCGAGCCATTGGATTTTTTTTTTTTTTAAAATGTTCTAAATGCATCTACAGATGATGATTATATCAATTATCCGTGCAAGAAAAGTTTTTGTGCACAGTAGAGCACTTGGTCCACAACATAGACGGTTCTGATGGTTGGATCACATTGCTTGTGGGCATGTGGGCTAGAGATGCTTGACCCTGCAGAGATGCCACATTGGCATAGTGAATTCTTGCTACAAAACCTTTAAACTATTGAGTCGAGTTAAGCGAAGACTCAATTGAGTTGACAGGACACGACTCGGGTGTGGACCGAGTCTGGTTTTTGAAGTGTGAATTTAATTATATGACGGAAACACCACTACTTACCAGCTCATGGAATTCCTACGGGTAGGGGGCATTATGGTAAAATACCAGGGCTTTTTAAGCCGATTGGAGAAGTCTTAGTAGGGCATGTCAATGGGTCGGGCCTAGAGTAGCTCTCAGACTGGATTTTGATAGAGTTGTACATGAGTTGAGTTAGCTCGGTCAGCTTGCGTGAGTCGACTTGAAAAAGCTTGACTCACATTAGCTCAAAATTGGATTTGGATCGAATTGAGATGGCTTTTGGAAATTGAAAAAAATTTAGACCTGAGTTCAAGCTTGCCCGAGCTTGACTCGACTCGAATCGAACCTCGACTCGACTCGAATTGAACCTCAACTCGAATCGGCTCGGTGACTCGATTATTTTAATATTGATATTGCTCGCCGAGCGTTTGATGAAATGACTTGACGAAGTGTTTTTTCGAGTGCATACGTTCTAAGAAGGAATGAATGTGAAATAAATCATTGCAAAAAAAGAAGAAGAACTTTATATTATAAGACTACCCTCGTATTTTGATTTTGATGCTGCTCATCGGGAGTTTGATGAAATACCTATAAAGTGTTATTAATGTTTTGCATTATGTAAGAAATTGAAGATGCACTCTATATACCATATATGTTTGAGAAAATGTTGCAAATGCTTGAACTTGCTTGGATTGTTGACTGAACCAAGCCAACTTGGCTAGTCAGGCTCGAGCACTGAGCCACGTCGAGTTCAAGCTGGGGTTAGCTACTGGCAGAGGCTCAACTCATTCAACTCATGTACAGCTCTAGATTTTGAACTGTTTCATGCTGCCCTATTCAAAATTTTGATTTTTCAGGCTTGGTCCTGGCCCATCGACACCCCTACCATTGACACCTCTAAAACTGAGGTGGGTGGTTTTGGTGAGGTTTACTTTTCTCCCTTGTGGAGTTTTTTATACTCCGTTAGCACAAGATGATACACCAGCATACATAAATTTTCCACGTGGCAGAAATTAACTCAAAATTAAACCACTTAAATAATGTGGGATACTTTAACTAATTTCCATTCCAAAATAAGATTAGTTAGACAATGTCTATCCTCTGATTCTACGGCACTTACTGAAATAGGACCAATGAGTATTTTTCATTTGTACCGTCCAATTATTTCCTGCCAATCTTGTAATTTTATAATTAAATAAGTTAGATTTTTGGTTATAACAAATCTAAATTAGGACTTTTGATTTGGACATTTTAATTTTAATTTTTTGAACTCCACGTTTACGATTTTTTAGTGCCTGAGTATCAATCATCACACTCTACCAGAGTATCAAGTCTTCCTCTGCTTTCTTTTTACGCGCTGGGGATTAGATGAAAAATGGAAAATGATATCCATGTCCTCACAAGTCAACTTCCAAATCAGCAAATGGTGGAGAATGATTTACATAGAAGTTATATTAGAAACAACAACTGTTTACATACAATCGCTGCATGAGCTTTCACATATAGCCACGCCATCAAGATCACCTGAGGTGAAAATTAGGCCTAGCACTGCCTAAATCAACAGGTAGCAGATGGTCTGACTTAACGTACAGATGTGGACCACGTAACAAGTGAATCTGCATGATCTTGAGGGCAAGTAATCTTCGTGGTGTGGCCCATCTTTTGGATGACTCCGATTCTCACATACAAAAGTGAAATGATTGGCGGGAAAGACCGGTTTGTATGTGAAAAGTTTACGTAGATGCCTCTTATTAGAAACCACTCGAGTTTTAGCTACAGATATTACAGTAAAAACTATACTCAGACACGTCAATTGATGCAATTGATTGGGGAGGTATGCCCGCTGATGAACCTGCGAGGATAAGGGAGATGTGGACAATGGGGTACTGGTACCTGTTTGTGGGGCTGGTAGACTTAGATCAAGGATTACAAGTTTAGCTTTTACCTCATTTTGTTTATAATAGCTATATTTATAGGGTCCTTGGACGGTTCTGAAACTGTTGTCTTAATGGGATACGCCGCGAGCCCTTATTTGGATGAGAAACTGCTATGGGATACGCCAGGAGCCCTTATTTGGATGAGAAACTGCTTTCGAAAATATCATCAAGCCCGCCTCGGTCCGCATGATCTTCAACCAAGATCAGGTCGAGCTCTCCTTTTGTAGGTATTGGGCGCATTCCCTTCCGGGCTACATGTATCGTCTCAGCGGTGGTTGATCAGGTCAGTTCATAATGTGAGGAAAATTCGGATCTCGTCTCATCTCTCATGGTACGTGAGTCATTCTCCTCGTGTGAGGGACCAATTTGATTTTTTCCACAACAGACATGCCCGAGTTGACATAACTTATCCAGATTTTACAAAAACTCAAACTACTCAGTCAAGATGGACAAAAACTCTAAAAACTCACTTTAACATAATACACTTAGACATATTGTACATTACTGTAGTACGGCACATGTAATGCACGTGGAGTAAGAGGGGATAGAGAGAAAAACAATAAATTATGAGTGAAGAGAGAAAATATGAGAGAGAGAGAGAGAGAGAGAGAGAGAGAGAGAGAGAGAGAATGTGGGAGTTACCAGCAGGTGCATGATGCATGTAGAAAAAGATAGAAGGAAATTGTGAACAACCAATCCTTATTGTTTTCTCTGCCGTCACCAACTTAATCTCTGTTCAGCCTAAATTTTAGGTTGACATCTTAATATGAGCCGAAGCAGATGTTAAATAATCATCAGGGTGGGCTACATAAGTCACGTCCCGAAATTCAAGTACAAAGTATGCACCCTCAGACCCAAATTTCAAATCGCAATTTGTACACTATGTGTACATAATCCAATTAATTGCATGGTTTATTCAGAGGCAAAGGTTATGTTCATTTTAGGTTTCATCTAAGTTCATCTAATATTATTCACACATGATGATAAAACACCAGCATCCATATGTTTTCAACGTCCACAACCATTCCAACTACATTAACTAGATACCATCTAGCAACCAATGCGGCATACTATTAAAATCTTACTATAGATCTAAAACAATTCAAATAAATATGTAACTAATCAAATACTTAAAGTCTTAAAATTAATACCAACATTCAACACATATTAAACTACATATAATAATTGGAATTGGAATTGAATAATCAAGAATGGTCTACTGCACCAATTTCTCTTCTAACAAATATGGCCATGTCTCACGTGGATTGTTCCTGAGCTCAGTTGCATCCTCCTATTCTTGGGCCAACTCATCTGCGATTCCATCATTTATACAATTTTTCTTTCATTGAAACAATAAGCTGGTTAGGCCTAGTGGGAAAACCCAATATGGTTCATACACATCAATATTAAAATACCATAACACATAAAATGCACAATGGTATAAATGCATATGATGTATGATGCATCAAATGTGATGATCGTCTATCTACTTGGGTTCGATAATCATCAACCTGTATCTATCCCTTGGGTATGCTTCTACCTTCTGGTAGGCATAGGCATAACCTACATCTGATAACGATTCTTCCAGGATTGACATTCTTTCATGGAGGTCTTTCAGGATCGACTATGCAATATGTTATGTAATGGATGATGTTAAGTTTTACCATTTCTTAATTGTTCACAAATACTTGTCTTGATCCATATATACGCATATAAATCAAATGTATAAGATTTATAAAAATTAAACATCAGAACATAAAAGTATTAACGAAATCAAACAACATCGAGATAGCACATGAAGATAATAACTCAGCCAACTAAACACGCATAAATAAAACTATTTTAATTCCAATGGAATGAGACATGTTGGGATCACTCATCCATGTCCAGTAAAGATGAATCCATAAAATAGTCAAATCAGCTTGAGTTTAAAATTCCTAACAACCATATAAATGATACTATTGTTTAATCCAATTATTTCACACATTTTTGGAGCTCACCTTTGATTGATCATACTAAAGTGGCTAACCACTGCTCAACAATCCCTAAATGGTCTAATGTGTGTGAATTACATGTATTACAAGTTCATTAATTTGAATGTCAAAGTTTAGAACTTAGACAGATCTGTCCATGTATCTGTTGATCGATGGCCCTTCGATCAAATCGATCATCGATCGATTGAATTAAGAAAATATTAATAATTAGAAAAGTTGGGTCTTTGGACAAATTTTAATCCATTCAATTGATCAAACTCCAATCTAAGGTTGAATCGATAGTCGATAGTTCAATCCAATTTCTAACAATTTAACTTGAAAATTTTAAGGATTTCTCTTATTTGATGATCTAGAGTCCAACTAGACAATTTTTAATAGATCCACACCAATCACTAGTCCTCTCTTTATCAATCACAAGAGAAAAGTTCACTGATAGGTTGATCTGGACCACTCATGTTTTTTTCTAAATCAAAATTATGAGATTGAATGATAATGGAAGTCTGATTAGTGCAGTTCATCGATCAGTTAGTTCAATTATATATTTGGGGATCTTAATATAGTTTTATTTCAGCGATCGTATGGATCGATCTGATCAGATCGAATCCCACATGTCTTGGGTTTTGACATGATCAACAAACATAATAGATCTAGCATATTAATCAAATTGATGTGGCCCACATAATGATCAGATCATTTAGATATTTGGTGTCTTGGCATATTTTGACCTTATAAATTGGATGAATGGTGTGGATCTAACCACACATCTCATGGTGGCCCATCCCGATCCTTTGCTCCATGTGATAATAATACTTACGCATGAATTTGAGATTTCTTTATTAAAAATTTCAGATCTCATGACACAATGAGTATACAACCAATCTGGTCTGTTCGTTATCTTGTTCAGATAGTTTTAATGTTAAATTATCAAAATGAATAACACGAATCAACCAATCCTAAAGATATACATATGTATAAATAAAATCTCCCATTGTCATAAGTCAGGAACAATTCTCTACACCAAAAGCCATAAGCTAATTGCGCAACGAATTGATCCTTCTCATATATCCAATCATGTACAATGGCTAGATGGCTAATCTAGGCTGTCCATCGTAGAGATATTGGCCACATGTTACTTTAAATGAAAGAAATTAGGGGCGACGACTTATCTGAAATGTTTTTTTTCATGATCTCTCTCACATTTCATTGTTAATAAAAAAATTTTCTAAGTAAGGATTTTGCTTTAGTTTTTTAGTTAGAGTAGGGTTCCCTCTTCTTACGATTCCTTCATTAAGAGGGATGATTTGTTAAGAGATTGAGAGAGAGAGAGAGAGAGAGAGAGAGAGAGAGAGAGAGAGAGAGAGAGAATGTTGAAAACGGGTGCCTTTAATCTATTCTGGAACAAGGGAGTTCAATTAATTGAAGTTTGCCTTGATTGATCGAGCAAATCCTAAATTTGCCAGTTAAGTCTCTGGACAATTTTGGGCATGTTCAAGCGATCGAACATCAAGGCTCGATCGATCTAGCATATTCGGAAAACACATTCTTGCTCTCTTAACGTTTTTAGTCTCGTCGATTGATCGAAGATTCATCATTTGGTCTCAATTGATTAAAGGTTCAATCGACGGTTTTTTTTTTCTATTTTGTGCAAGTGCGAATTTTATTTTCTAATTCAATTGTAACTCTATAAAAGTGTTTGTAAGTGTAAGAATTAAGGTAATTCATGTACAAGGGTCGTTTTGGACGTGAGAGGGAGAGATGATCTAGGGTTTTAAAGAGGGATTTTGGTTTTTTGCATTTGTAAGTTAATTTTATATCTTGTAATTCATTTTCACAGTAGATTACTTGTCGCTTTGTGCCATGATTTTTTCCATAAAAATTTTTTCATGTAAAATCATGTGTTCTTTGTGGTTGCTTTATTTGTGTTTATCTATTGTTGTGTGATTCAATTTTGAGGTTGCTTTCACGCCCCCAACAAGTGGTATCAAAGCATACATTGGAGATTAGTTAGAATACGAAACATGATAATGAATGGATCGAACGTGAAGTATGAGACATAAAAGTTCACCAGAAAATATAACTTTGAACTATGGAAGGTGAAAATGAGAAGTCTTCTAATTCAGCAAGGGCTACACTCCTTGGAAAAGCGAAGCATCCTGAATTTGTAAATGGACCATATTGGAATATTTCACGGTGTGAGTATGTACCCATCTATTGTTTTTATATCCATGGTCCATCCATAATGGCGCACATCCTATCAAAATAGACAAGGAAAGAGAGAACAACGACTGAAACATCACCATTTTAATAGTTAGATGCGAATCGGTACTCTAACCATGCGTAAGTTCAACCTATTCATACTGAAACATCACCATTTTAAACCATGCGTAAGTTCAACCTATTCATATGATGGTCCAACACAGCAATCGATCCAATTACCACATGTTTGGCATGTTCTCTTTCTAACCATCCATGGAGCGAGATTGGTCTAGTTAGCCTAGGCATGGGTATGTGTTAAAGTACAAATGTCTACTGTTGTTATGATATTTTGAATGAGTGAGATGTTCATGGTACTGATAAGAGTGCATTGTAGGGTCCACTAGATGTATGGTCCGAAGCCCATCTCTTTCCATCCATTGTAGGGTTTGTTAGATGGAAGCTCAAGATGAATACAACCCTTTCCATGTGTACAGTGGAGCATTTTACGAATTTCTATTGGACGAGTACAAAATCGGGTTCATTTGCAACTGTTGTAACCGACGAGGGCAGAAGAGTCTTTTTCGCGTTCATTTGTAAGGTGAGAAGCACGGTTTCGTAAATACGAAACCTAAACTCTTTTTTGGGGAAATGATTTACTATGAGGAATTTTTACAGAAAACAGCTATTAAAAATGGTAATTTTTCGAGAGTTGAAAAAGAGAGGAAAGAGGCCCAAACAGCGACCTTTATTTTCATATTTTGGCCCTTTCTGGTATCAGCTTACAATTCTTCCAATCTCTCTCTCTTTTTAAAACTTCTTCCTTTTCAGAAGGCGATTGTAGAGAATACTGCAAAGAGCAGCTACAACAAGAGAGAGATGGTGAAGGAGCTCAACAAGCTTTCAATCCCGCAGAAAGAAAACGATGTCTGAGAGCTTTGTATCCTTTTCAACCCTGCATCTCTGAGGTAACCATAAACTACAATACAACAAAAATCAAACTTTAAAAATAAAATTTTCAATTCTCTCTCTCTCTCTCTCTCTCTCTCTCTCTTTACTACTGAAATCTGAACATGGGTCTTCTCTCTCTTACTTCCTTCTAACCCATCCATGGAAATTTATAGGATCTGGTGGTGGCAGCAGTGGTATAGAAGAAAGAGATGAAGAAGACGGCACCGACATGGGCGTAGCAGCACCGACTCAGCCTCTGTTCTCTAACCCATATCATCCAAACCCAATTGCCAAAACCGGGGGCCCAGGCCCACCTAATTCCATCACTTCTATGTCCCAAGGCTTCCATCAAGGCATCTTCAGCTTCTCCGATGGATTCGAAAGATCAGCGCACCAAGATCAGCAGCAGCAACACATCGCGCAACAGAACCGACGGGATAAACTGAGGGTGCAAGGATTCGAGTTGGCTCCACCGCCGTTGGTAGCGATCGAAGAGGAAGAACCCACTGAATTGCCCGTCTATGAAACAGGCGGCATGTTGTCGGAGATGTTCAATTTCCCATCGGGCGGTGCAGCCACTGCTGCAGATCTTCTTGACAATCAGATCACATCAAATTACCGTCTCCAGCGGGCCACACCGATCGGCGAGTGGTATGGTAGTAGGCAAGGGATGGTGGGGAGCTTGGGCTCGCTGGGAGATTCAAAAGAGAGACAGCAGATAGGTGGTAGCAATGGTGGAAATGGCCGCAGCAACGATAACAACAACATAGGCCAGCACCAGATTACAGGCATAAATGCAGAATCAGCTGCAGCCATGCATCTTTTCCTCATGAATCCACAGCCAAGATCACCACCTTCTCCTCCCCCAACTTCATCCTCTACACCCATCCACATGCTGCTACCTAACCCATCTCCTGCTCTCCAAGCCTTCCACACAGCTGGGCCTGCCGGAGCAGCGTTTGGCAACGCTTCGATCCCTCAGTCCAATTTCACATGGATCACTGGTAGCGGTGGCAGTGGTGATGGTAGCAAGATTGGAGGAGTTGGGGAGAGCCAAGGGCTATCATTGTCGCTCTCTTCGTCTCTGCAACAATTTGAAGTGGCGGCCAAGGCCGAGGAACTAAGGATGGGAGATGGGGTTTTCTACTACAATCAAGTTGGTGGGCCTTCCCCTTCCTCTTCATCATACCCGTTGAAGAATTTGGGAAGCCAACAGCATCATCATCATCATCAACATCAACAGCCTCTTCAAAATCATCATCAGCAACAAGTCCATTCGGGGTTTGGGCCAATGGGTGTGGTGAATGTGTTGAGGAATTCGAAGTATGTGAAGGCAGCCCAAGAGCTACTGGAGGAGTTTTGCAGTGTTGGGAGGGGTCAGCTGAAGAGCTCAAGATATGGAAGGAACACATCCAGCACAAACCCTAACCCTAGTGCTTCAACTGGCCCTCATTCTAGTGCTAGTGCTGTTGGTGGGCCATCTTCTTCTTCAAAGGATCTCCCTCCTTTATCACCAACTGATAGGTTTGAACATCAGAGAAGAAAGGCCAAGCTCCTATCCATGCTTGATGAGGCATGTAAAACCATCTCTCTCTCTCTCTCTCTCTCTCTCTCTCTCTCTCTCTCTCTCTCATTTTTCTGGCTGATTTCAAAAACCTCTCTCATTTTTCTGGCTGGTTTCAAAAACCATTCTCATTTTTCTGATAGATTTCAAAAACCAAAATTAAATAAAAAATTCGAGCCCGTTGCTGGCCATTAATATTATTAAAAATAAAAATGAAAATATTATTATTATTAGGGAGAGACAAACAAGCTACTATGTGGGTGTCATGAATGATATTAGGCTCTCTCTCTCTCTCTCTCTCTCTCTCTCTCTCTCTCTCACCTCTGTCTCTCTTTTTTTCTTTTTTGCTTTTTTTTTGGTTGTTGTTGTTGGGTTTTTGATAGTTGGAGGGTGTATGTGTACTTTGGAATTTTCCGAGAGGGGGGGGGGGGGGGCTTACTAATAGAAGGTCTGTCCAATGGGAAACGACGCCCTTTGATTGGGAAGATCGCCCTTTTCATAAGCTCCTATAATACCTAAGGAGGTTGTTAGGAAGTCTGCTGCCTCCTAACGGATCCCTACCCATCATAGTATAACTGCAGAATAGCCATTGATTTCTATCTATGTTGACCTAGGGATTGTGATTTCCATACAACCCTACTCTCTTATATTATAATAAATTGTGTGTGTGAGGATATTCTTCCATACAATCATTTCTACGCATTCATTGATTCTATTTTTGGTGTTATTATCACGCTTCCAAAGGCCTTCCTATCTTTCCGTTCTCGTTGAGCTAAAATAAAAAATAAAGAAAATTAGAAAAATAAAAACTGTTTTGGATTTCTTCTTCTTCTCCTTCAGGAAATTCTGCTAATGCTTTTCTACAGAAAAAAAAAAAAAAAAAACCCCCCATGATCTTGTTTTTGTCATTGACTTGATTTCATAAATGGGTTTGTGGGTGTAGCAAGTTTTTTTTTGTCATTTTCTTCTTCTTCTTCTTCAACTTATTTGAAATTCACTTATCTTAATGACAGTTAGGGTTGATGAATGCCTTTATATTTCTAACTTGGGTTTTATGTTTTTTATGATCCAGGTGGGTTTTATTCTGTGGTTCTACACGTATATCACGGGACAAAAAAAAATACAGTAGGAAATTGATATCTTCACCCACCTTGATTGGTTTGGGTCCAACTTTTTTCCATTTTGGGAATCGAAATAGTACAACCGGGTGTTAACAAATCAATCAGGGTGGGTGTAGCTACTGTCCCACTGCAGTTGTTGTGGCCTTTTTCTTGTCTTCTAATCTTCGCTTATATTATCATTGAATTTCACTGACTTAGCAAGCAAAAACACGTAAAAGGATTTGATTTTGAAGTCTTCAGTTCTCTTGTTCTCAATTTGGGTTGTTGCAGGTGGATCGAAGATACAACCATTACTGTGAGCAAATGCAAATGGTGGTGAATTCATTCGATTCAGTAATGGGTTTTGGAGCAGCAACCCCATACACCTCCCTCGCACAAAAGGCCATGTCGCGGCACTTTCGGTGCTTGAAGGATGCGATCACTGCACAATTGAAGCACACTTGCGAGCTGCTTGGGGATAAGGATCCAAGCGGGACTTCGGGGGTCACTAAGGGAGAGACACCGAGGCTTCGGTTGCTGGAACAAAGCCTAAGGCAACAAAGGGCCTTCCACCAGATTGGAATGATGGAGCAAGAAGCTTGGAGACCTCAGAGAGGCTTGCCGGAGCGTTCTGTGAATATCTTGAGAGCATGGCTGTTTGAGCATTTCCTTCACCCGTATGTTTTTCCTTCTTTCTATAATACATCTCTTAATCTTACGTTGATGATAATTATTATAAGATACAAAATGAATAGTCTTTGCATTTCCTCCCCCTGGATTTTGAGTTCTGTTGAAAAAGGAAAGAATAGATTAAGGGTGTAGAACTAGTATTGAAGAAAACCCAATCTCTTAAACCATGTTACTAGAGCTGTAGATCCAGGAAAAGTTGTAGATTAGGAAAATGCCTCCTTAATCCTATTTTATAAAAAGGAGTAAAATACAAATGGTACCATGTCCTGGGGAAGCACCAAGAATAAGAAAAATACACATCTTTCTCCAACAGATTATAATTTCCCAAAAGAAGTATATAATTGTCAGGAAGAAGTAACTTCTCTTTACTCTCTTTGTACTGTTGAATGAGACTGTAATTTAAAATAATAATAATAATAATAAAAAGGAACGATAACAATAATTAAGGACTAATTTGAAAAAAAAAAATAAAAAATGATTTTGTTAACAACTCTCTCTTGGTACGCATGGAATAGATGTATGGGATCTGGAGTGTTCATTTGCTGGTCTTATTGTGAATGGGGCCCGGCCCAAAAGTCACCTTGATCCAATGATAAATACTGATCACACTGATTGGAGGACTTATGAGGATTCCAGAGGCTGTGAAAAAAGTCCAACCAACAAATGAGATTTTTGGGTGTGGCCAATCTATTCTAAAGCTCCACAGATGAGTGGTCCCTTTCTTGTGCATGTGGGCCACAGATCTAGGATAGAGTGCTTGATAAGTAACATAAATATATGCTTTTTAACGGTTCATAGGAGTGTCTCTGGTGCATGATAATAGAATGATTAGGGAATAGGGATCTGCACCCACCCTGATTGATTTGCATGCACAAAAAAAATTAAAGAAAGAGTACTAGTTCAACTCAAGAAAAGGAAAGTGGGGTATGAAAATGAAAGAGGGTAGATGTGATTAGCGGCGGCTCCCAATGTTAATGCCTTTTGCGATTTAGTCTTCGTTTCGTTGTATCGAATGGAAGAGCAATGCAGTGTCCTTGTGTGTTGTCTACTACAGCAAAAAGCTGACCAGAAGCTTGTCTCTTTCTCCTTTGCTCTTTTTTTTTTTTTTTGCTTTTTGTTCTCTGATGCAAAAACCAGCTGAATCGTCTCTACGGCTCTCTCTCTCTCTCTCTCTCTCTCTCTCTCTCATGCAAAAAACAGCTGAATCGTCTGTACGGCTCTCTCTCTCTTTCTCTGTTGCAACGACAGCTGAATCGTCTCTACGGCTCTCTCTCTCTCTCTCTCTCTCTCTCTCTCTCTCTCTCTCTCATGCAATGACAGCTGAATCGTCTCTACGACTCTCTCTCTCTAACCCCATTATAATAACATGAAAATTCTCTCTCAAAGCCGCCGTTATATTTTCTTTGCTGGGAGAAAGAAAGAGAGAGCAAAGGGTTTTTTATTTTGCTAACGAGAGAGAGAGAGAGAGAGAGAGAGAGAGAGAGAGAGAGAGAGAGAGAGAGAGAGAGAGAGAGAGAGAAGCTGTAGCTTTCAGTTTCTGAGTTTCTGTAGTAAAGAGATAGAGGACCGAATGCGGGGAAATTGTTCAATCCCATCTGGTGTGGGTATATATGATACAGTTTTGGAGAGACCTGATGTCATTGTCTGCCTCTCCCTCTCTCTCTTCAGGTACCCAAGTGATGCAGATAAGCATTTGTTGGCACGACAGACTGGTCTATCAAGAAATCAGGTTCCTCTCTCTCTCTCTCTTTCTCTCTCTCTCTCTCTAACTTCCTAACAATAATGAAATTTCGTATCTAAACAAACCAGGCCCATTTTATCATCAGGTGGGCCACACGTATAACAAAAAATGGACGGTAAAATGAAATTTGACCAATGGTCCACGCTTCATACTGGTGTATGCGTGTGACCCACCTGATGATCATTTTTGCTTCATTTTCTTATGCATGGGATCAACATAATGAGGATAGTTTGATGAGCCAATCAGATTTCACACACGTGTGACGCGTTGCACGTTTGAGCTGAGTGAATCACGAGTGGAATTAGCATATTTTCATTTTCGTTTTCTTTTTCTTATTTCTGTGTTTGGTTTTTAGTGGGCCCGACTTCTGATTAGAAAGTTCATGCCTTCTATTTACTTTTTCTTTCTAGAATGTACATAGAAACTGTAGGGGAAAAGATTGCACGAAAGTCGTTCTGAATATGGTAGAAATGGGCCATTATGATTTAGGAAGCTTTTTATTTGTTATTTTTTTGTACCTCTCTTCTTTTCCTGTTTTTGATTTTCATGCTTTCAATCCTTTTCTTTATTTCAGAAATACTTGAACCGTGTTTGGCAGACCCTAAAAATGAGTTCATCACATTTTAGTTAATAATATTTTTTTTTATTAGAGATCTTTGTATGAGATCTTGATCTCTTACACGTAATGACTTCACATTAATAGTAATCTTTAATACATAATGAGTTCATGTTGACAGTAATTATATATTAGAGATTTCTAATACATAATCACTCTTAACTAAAATGAAATCAACTCAATTTTAAGCCTCTAGCAAACAGGATTAAACTTGCTTTTTATCAAGATTATAACACTTCGAGATAAGGAAAAATCAAAATATAGACTAGTTGGAATAGAAAAGGAAAACCTAGGAATCCAATAGTTGTTTCGTTGTTTGGTTGTTGCTATTTTTTATGCAAATATTAAAAGGATAACGGTAAAAAGTGAGATATTGCTCTCGTACTCATACACGGTAAAAAATTTCCCTTCTTTTTCTATTTCCCAATAAATAGCCTCCACCTTTCCTAACATGCCCTAAAGAAAAATCAAAATGAAAATGATGTTTGATATTTATCTCATTTTTTCTTTGGGTCCTTTTGGGTTTTAAAGAAAAGAAAAGATAGTAAAAAATCTCTAAAAATAAATAATGAAGATCGTTTACTATAATATAATTATTTTATCTCTTAGGTTTTTATTCTGGTCTCATTTTTAGAATAAGCTTTCAAAAATCTTATTTACCTGTGTAAAAGTTATTAACATCTGCGTAAAAGTAATTAACATGCATGGAAACTTATTCACTCACATATAAATGTTATTCAACTGTATGTGAAGCCCACCGTGTTGTGTTCAAGCCATCAAATGTGTGCATGAGGTGGACCCTAGCAAGATTATCGACACCTCAAAAATTAAGGCAATGGACAAATTCACCCAGTGGCTCACTTGATATTAGATCGGCCTTGATTTTGGGGCATCCCACTTTCAGGGTGGGGCTTCACCCACATGTAAATGTTATTTACCTGTTTGTGTGGGGTCTACCAAGTTTTGTGTAATCCATCCAACCCATGCATTGATTGAGCCCCACTACGACTATAGGATGGCCCAAAAATTAGGTCTACATAATTATCAGGTGGAACACACCACAAAAAACAATAGACATATCCTCACAAAAACCTCCAAATTTACTTAGTGACCAATGCGACGGTTGGATCGGTCTTAGTTTTCAGACTCAGTTTGGTGGTGGCGAAATCCATTGGAACGGATTGGGTTCGATTGCAAAAACCACCGGGCCCACAATCAGCGTCGTAAAATAAACTTATTCTACAGATATTGTAGGAGATCTAAAACAATATTTAGCAGTACGACAAAGTTGGGTCCCAAGGGTTTCGAGTACCCATAGGTGGTGAAATTCCACTAGCGTGAGTGTGTGGGGTGTGTGTGCGTGTGTTAAAAATTAAAAGAAAATAAAATAAAATAAAATAAAACAGTATTACAAAGTTGGAAAATTGGGAACTGAGGATTCTTTTTTTTTTTTTTTCTTATGTTTCAGGTTCTTTTGGTTTATTTATTTAGTCGATCCAACATCAAAACTAACTCAGCAATGAGAAGATAATTAAAGATAAAAAGGGAACTCAGTATTTACTTATAGAGGCGGACTCGTGTGTTAGTTTTGCACCATTTAAAAAATGGTAGTGACTCAGCCTCCTCACATCTGACACTGACAGCTATCTACGCGATCCAAAATGTGGATCCCATTGCGAGTGGAGCATATGTCTAAAATTACACTGATCAAGCAATCCTAACCATCCAATTAATGCCAATAAGATGGTTGGTTCAATGTGAAATAATGAGTAATCTAAATTCAAAGAAAAAAATAGATGGTTAATATTGTTTTTCGGTGCAGTTTTTCACTTATGCTCCATAAACAATCGGGTCAGTGATTTGGATGGTTTGGATTGCCTTGAGATTTTTCCATGTGCAGGTTTGAAGAGTCACTGCTAATTTTTAGATGTTTCAAAGCTAAGTCACTGCTAAGTTTTAGACGTTGCAATGCTAACTTAGGACTAGGGTGCACACGGTTCGGTTCAGTCCAGTTATGAGGTGAAACTGAAACTGAACCGCTCCGATCGAACGGTTCCAAGAAAACTAGGACCGGAATTGGACCGTTCGCACCGTAGAATCGAATTGGAACCGGACTATAAAAAAACTAGTTTGGTTCCGGTTTAGTTCTACCGTTCTGGACCTTTTATAATCTAGCCTAATTGCATGGTTTGTTTTTTTAATCTAGCTCATTTTCATGGTTATATATATAATCTAGCCCAAGCTCCTTTACTGAAAGTTTTTATGGATGGTAATCCTGTTGTGGTTTGTTTTTATGACCCTTTCATGTTTCCAAATGATTTTTTTGCCAATATCTATTCTTGTTGTGATCCCTTTGATAAATGATCTAGTTTTTTATGTTTAACAAAAAATAAAATTTAAATATTTATTAACCAAGGGGTTCGGTTCCAAGGTTCGATTCTACGATCCAGTTGGATTCTACGAAACCCCAAACTAGCTAGTTCTTTGATTTTTGGAATCAAAACGGAAACGGTGCACTTCTGGTCTGGTTTACCAGTTCTTTTGGTTCCCTGTGCACCCCTATTTAGCACCCTTCCTTTCAAATTCCAAAACTAGCTAATCAAAATTTTAAATTAAAAAAAAAAAAAAGATTAAAAAAAAGATAAAAAAGCTCATTTCTTCTTTCATTTTATTGCTTCTCTCCTTTTCTTAATCCATTCGTTTAAAAGAAAATACAAATAATGAGAAGTTCTAGAAAATAAGACACTATCTACACCCACCTCCTTTGATAGATGCAACTTTATTTTCAACTTTTGTACTACAACTATTGTATTCCTCAAAGTATAGCTCTTAATGGAGGAGAATTTGATTAGACCGCTAGTCATTGTTACAAAGAAGATGGTATTAGAGATGGGTCATTCGAATACATATTCAACCGAACAATTTTTAAACATGCGTGATTGCATGAGCCCTATCGTTATCACCTACACCAGCTCACCATCCAATCAAATCTTGACATGTCAAGAGCAAAGGGCGCTCAATACAAACGGATAGTACCTAATCCGTATGGATTCGGTACTCCCAGTGATGGTTGATATGCATGCACTTGGGAATAACTTACAAATTGCACTTGAGGCGAATGAATAATTTAAGTTATATTAACTAAATTATGGATTCTCGTTTAGCTGTGTTATAAAACAACAATTACACTTGTTTGATAATCCGACTACCGGATGGATGGGTGGAAATGAGAATTATCCAACGGTCCCATTTCGACAACTATCCACAAATCATCAAAGGAATCATTCCACTGTTATTTTGGGCATGTGACTTAGCCAATCGGATCCACCGTTTAGTTAGTTTAGCTTGAGCTAAGTACGCCACTTGTGCAATTTTAGGTTCCTGAGTATCAAACCTCATAAGCTACCCGAGTATAAAGAACGGTTTCATAAGATATCCTCACCATCCCATCCATGGCTTGAAAAGATAGGTCTAGAAAAGAAGGCCGGACATCTAACGGGAAGGATTACCGGATGTGTGGGATATTTTCATGGTTAACCACTCAAGATTTAGTGAACGGTTTAGATTGATTGATTGGACTGATCCACGATACCCCACATAATGGAAGAGGGAAAATCTAATACTGATACAACCATATTCTCCGCGGGTTACCATGCCAAACCGTTTTTCCTGCCAACGTGTCACATGTGCACCATATTAGAGCCTTTCAGAAGGTGGGTCCCATCATGAAGAACACCTGGCGTCAAAATCTGACCGATCCACTAATCAGATGGGCCCTACTTGTAGATTGGGTTGGATCGTTGGCCATACATTAGTTTGATGGTGTTTCCCATCTAATAAGTGTATTGATCTGATTTTTCACAGAAGGTGATCTTATTGACGGTGAACACCTTTTACACGGCTCAGATGTCTCACACATGTGCCACGTGTGAGCAGAAAACTGTATTGCATGGTAAGCTCCCACCGTAGCTGTTAGGTCAACGAAAACGAAACGAGGGAGTTATTTGATACTCTGGCCGAGTATTATGTTTCATACGCATGCATTTAGAAGTTGTACACGTTGCATATATATAAATAAAATTAAACCGTCCAAAATGTAGAATCAACGGTGAGTATGTCATAGTTCTAGCATCAAATTTGGTTAACGATAACAACATCTAATTACTGAACCTTTGATTCTTTTCACTCGCACCGTCCATTAGATATCTACAGTAGATCAGCGTCGACATCTTTTCGGATTAAATTCCTCTATGCAACACATAGAAAGTGGGCTCCACTATTTGGACAGTTAATTGAATTAAATGTTCGTAACGTTTTCAAAGTTTTAAATGCATGTGTACGAATTCATTACTTCCGTCAGAGTATCAATTTCTTTTTCTGAAATATCAATGTCCACACAAAAGACACGGACATCCATCCCGACGGCCCTATCAATCAAAATCCATCAATCCCATTAATATCAATCATCAAATGGCCCTGGACACAGCTACTTCAATTCCATCTTCCTCGAGTGCACGTTTGGAAGTGCACTCTCCTCACAGGTGGACACGATGAGAACGTGCGAAAGATCGGACCCGCTCATCAAAAAAATCCTCGATTGATTTCATGTCTCAAAAACCAACCAGACAAGATCATCAGGTGAATAACACTTGAAACAGAACTTAAACCGTTCATTTTTTTTAGTAAAGAAGTAGACCACCTGATGATCTTATAAGCATATTTCTTTAATTTTGGTATGTAGAGAGTGTGGATACTCTTACATGCAGCTCCGATACCACACACGGATTCCAGTTCTCACGTGGGGGGAGTTCAATTTGAGGTACACGCGTATACAGTCCATCACATATGCTACATAGCACACGTGTGAATGTTCCCAGCTTTGCTTGGTGTGTGACACACCGTCCACAACACAGCCCAAAAAATCAGGCTGGTTCACTCCTAATGTGGGCCACTGTTTCCAAAACAAATGGACGGCTAGAAAAAAATTCATCTGGACCTTCCATTCGTTTCACTTACTCGGCCGCCCTGACTTAGAACCCTCCATTTTCGGACTTATAAAAAACGTGATAAGCTTGGATCTTGTACGTGTGTCCCATGTTAGCACGTGCAATATCTTATATATCTTCTACTGTGATAGTCACATCCAATCGATTGGACAGTTAACCTACCGTCCAACCAATAGATAATTTTCATCCTATCACATATGCAGAACATGCAACCATAAAAAGGTTGGCCCCCACCATGATAACAACTTTGTAATTAAAAATATTCATCAAGTGGGCCACTTCCACACTTTCTAAATATATTAGTGGCCATCCATTGTCTTCCATGCTGTGGTCCACATAATGACCGAATAAGGCTAATATTTAGAAATAATCCATCCTCATGGTGGGACCAACTCATTAGACGGCTTTGATATCACACACACAAGACAGTTTGTAACTTTTGCACTGTTGTATATTAGCATTACTATATATATATATATAGATGTCATGTTTCTTACAGAGCTGTGTATGTGTCTGATGGAAATGTGGAAATGTATCAGGTATCGAACTGGTTCATAAATGCCAGGGTGAGGTTGTGGAAACCCATGGTGGAAGAGATGTACCAGCAAGAGAGCCGAGAAGACGAAAATGAAGAGAGAGAAACTACAAATGAAGAGGATCGTAATAACAGCAACGTCCAAACAGCACAAACACCAACGCCAGGAGCAGGAGTAGCAGGGACAGGAACAGGAGGCCCAGGCAAAAGATCCGAAATCAATGCCAACGACAAGGACCCTTCACACCTTACAATCAATAGGCACCGATTCATCTCGGAAAACCAAGTTACTGACGTGGGCAACATCCTCGACGCTAATGAGGTGGGCCAGATGACGACCTCGGTGGGCCATACCCACCCTTCTGACACATGTGGGGTCATGGATGACACGTGCAGGAGGAGTGTGGTGGGGGAGTTTGGGACCACTGGGGGAAATGGCTCGCCTGTTGGGTCCAGCCCACTTGTACGTTTTGGGACCACGGGGGATGTGTCGCTTACGTTGGGACTTAGGCACGCTGGCAATATGCCCGAAAAGACCCGATTTTCGGTTAGAGATTTTAGTGGGTGTTAATAAAAAGAAAAAAAGAAAGAAAAAAAAAAAAGGTAAAAAACCCAATTTCTTTTTTCCTTTTTCTTTTAAATGCATGTTGAGAAAAGATATAAGGGGGGGTAAACGTACAAATTCTATTTTTAAGGGTATAATAGATTGTTTTGTTATTCCTTTTTTTTTTTTTGTATATATATATATTTCTTATTCTATATGATGAATAAGCTTATTCTATATAGGTTTCATGTGGGGCCCACCATAGTGAGTGTATGGCACATCCAATCTATCCAGCATTACGTGGGCACCATGTGATTTTGGGCGATTTTCCTTTTTTTTGTTTTTAACTCTATGTTCTTCCCAGTGAATGTATTGGTAACATTTTTGGGACATCCTGTCATAATGATGTGCTCATTTAATGCTTGGGTTGGACGGTTCATGCACAACAGAGTGGGCCCCACATGAGGAATAGTGCATATGCAGGTGAAGGGACAGCATGTAAATGAGGTGGTAAGTAATATTTACAGGCTGGCGAATAACGTTTTAGTAGTGAATATGAGTAACTAATTTCAATGAAATGTTTTATAAGTTTCAATGTTATTTGTGCAAGTGGGTACCTTAGATTTGAGATCCCAAAGGTTGATCTTATTGGTCTCTGGTGGACCATGTGACAAAGATCATATGGAAAAATTGTAACCCTTCAATTGGTGGCGAGAAAAAAAATCCAAATAAGAAAATGAAATATGGTGACAATTAAGGGTGCACACAGAACCGGTTAACCGGACCGGAATCGAGCCAACCACACAATTTGGTCCAATTTTGAAGTGCACTGGTTCTAGTTCGGGTTTAAATAAAAAATAAAAAAATGATTAGTTTGACTCGATTCTCAGTTTGGGGTTATGTAGAATCAAACTGGACAGTGAACTAAATCGTAGAACCCTAGAACTGGACACCTTGGTCAATAATATTTAAAAGAAAAGAAAAAAAAACATAAAAAATAAGACCAATCATCAAATGGATCACAACACGAACAGACATGAGCAGCAAAATCATTTTGAGAATACGAAAGTGATGTATAGCAGGTCGCGGACAGTTTCATGGCCAAGATGGACCAGTAAAAGGGTCGATCGACGACAGAAGTGATCCGGACCATCGGACCTTAGATTGGGCGTATCTCACAATCTAGAATGAGTTATCGGGCGTAAAATATATGATTTTGGGGTAGAACAAGCTACTTTAGCCAACCAACCCTGCTACGCAAGGTTACGCGAGCTGGAATTGCGAAATACCCTTGTATCGACGATTGTTTTCCTGTTTTAATTTCGTTTTAATTATAATAGTAAGCATTAGTTTGATTATAACTCTTCATCCGTTGGGCTTTCGGCGTCGCGCCCAACGTGAAAAGAGCTTAGAATAATTAGGAGAACGGTTTGGTGAAGCCAAATAGGACACTTACTATTTTTGACCGAAAACCTTGCGCACTAGTAGACATCACGACTGTCTATAGATAGTAAGTTTAATATTTATAGTAAGTCACGGATTCTAGGAGTTTTCGTTGTAGTTTGATTCTGATTTCTTTCTCATTGCTTGGTACTCCTATTTAAAGGGTTGTGAACTCATTTTTATTCATTAATTAATCAATTTTGAATTTATTAGAATTTATTTCTATTTTCTTCTTTCTTTTCTCGTGGATTTGAGAAGTCTCTGTGAGGATTCCAGGGAAGCTCCGTGAATTCGGAGTAGTTATCCTCATCACGTTCATCCCTGCGTCAGAAAGGAACATAAAAATAAACCACGACAAGATTACTTTATGTGCAAATTTTCAATAGAAGAGGTTAGGCTGGATTATAATAATAATAATAATAATAATAATAAACCATGTAATTGAGCTGGATCATGAAAAGTTTAGAATTGTACAAAACCCAAACCGAACCAGTTTTTCACAGTCCGGTTCCAATTCGGTTACAGGGTGCAAACAGTCCGGTTCCAATTCTAGTTTTCTTGGAACAGTTGGGAACGGTACTCGGTTCCAATTTCACCCCAAAACTGGATTGAACCGAACCATGTGCACCCTTAATGACAATCCAAATGGAACCAAAACATAGGCCAAAGACTGAATGATTACAATCTTCCGTTGTGGATATTATTGAATTATGGGCCTCACTTGTACCAAATGGAATCGTACGGCTGTAGAAACTCTGGAGTGAAGCACTATACAAGGGGAACTATACAAGGGCTGATGTTTTAGTTTTGTTAAATGGGGCCATGATAGTTGATACAGGCCGTGGATTAGTTGGGGAACATTGGATGGGACCAAAACATGAAATTTCGTATGTTAGATAATCCTAACCTTTTTAACTTGTAGGATGCTTATAGACATTTAAAAAGATAAATAAAGAACAATGGTCCAAATTTAACTAAGAAAAAAGCCCAGGAATCGATCCTTCAACTTTGGGAGAATTTCGAGGTGGTCTATCTAAGGCGGGATGCAACGGACATATGGTCTCCATCAGCTATAGCCATGGGTCCCCTAGTTAAAATTGAAAGCCTCAGCATCAATGGAAAACACAATGTATTGTAATCCAATAGTTTTGCATTATTGTATAAGACCTTCTAGGGCTACTTAAGAAGAGAACACATTTTCTTCTTAAAAATAGCTTTTATATTTAAGGAGAGAGAAATCTCTATGAACAAGATATAAAACTAATATTATTGAATGACAATGCTACTTATGATGCATCCAATGGCCTTATCTAATTAAACTCTAATCAGAATTAAAATAGAAAACTTTTCTACAATAGTAAAAATTACTAAAAATAGTAAAAATATACTTAAATCTATCAAAACTTGTAAGAAACTCTTAAATGATCAAAATAAGGACTTTGGCCCACAAATAAATTTTAGAAACCTAAAATAACAAAAAAATGAAAATTTCTAAAAATAATAACTTTTAACTTAAAACCCTACCGTGAACCCTAAGATTATTGAATTTTACAAAATCACTTGGGGGTTGATTAAGCTTTGGCATTAGTCAAGATGTAAATCTTTATCAATAGCTTAATTTCAACAACATATTATGCATGTGAAATAGATAACTTGGGAAATTATAATGTACATTATGCCTTTTTTTCCTCATTGATTTCTCTGGATCTTATCCCTCCATACCATTGCATTAACTTGTCCTACATTAGACCTGTCTATGTAAAAAATTAAACTTGTTCTTGACTTTAGAATGGTAGTAGCACGTAGTGATGATTCACCTTCGTAGAATGTCTTCTTTAACTCTGGTAGAGACTGGTGATGAAATCTTGCATGTCAGATTGGAATTTCATGCATAGGATAGAAAGTTTGAAATTAAGATATATCCCACCTTTATTTTCTTCGCAATCCTCCATGTTAGGTGTGTCATTCTCCACCTCTTATGCAAAAATAGATTTATAATCAAGGGATTATTGAGACATTGATTGTGGCTATATAAATCATTCTTGATCAGCATCCATTGGTGTTAGTGTTGTTGTTATTACTACTAACTTTGGATGTGTATTTTCGTTATTGCTGAGAAGGTGAAAGGATGCCAATTTTGATTATTATGAATCCATTAAGAAATCAAATAGTGGATTGGTCAATAATTAAGCAGCATTCATTCATTTGCATAGGTCCGCTCTCTCTCTCTCTCTCTCTCTCTCTCTCTCTCTCTCTCTCTCTCTCTCTTTAAAAAAAAAAAAAAAAACTAATTGGTTGAAAAGCATTCGGCTTCCTAATTTAACTTTGCCTCGATAGAAACGTAAGTGTACAATCTGAGAGCGTATATCCTGCATGATGAACAACTGAGATCTCTAACACAGGTTCGATTACTTTGAATGCAAGGGAATTTAATTGATATTCTAGCATGGTATGTGCTTGATACTCAGGGACGCATGCCTGCACCACACATCAACTAAAACGAAACAAACCAAATTGTGGAATGACATAACCTCTGATTTATGAATACTTTTTTAAAATGGAGCATGTTTTTAATGAATCATGCTAGTCTGTGATTTTTTAACTTCTATTTTATATTAATTTTTTGTTTCTGTTTATTTATTTATTTATTTATTATTATTCTTCAACTGCCCAACATCTTATTCATCGATGCTTTGTTTTTAATTGAATTGGAAAACATATTTATATTTTAAGAAGCAATTCTCAAATAGCGAACCTTATAACGAGAAAACCGGCCTTACGGTGGCTCACCGCTATTACTGCTACATATGGCCACAGTGAAAAATGAAAAAAATGCAAAATAAAAATAAAACTCAACTCAAGTGATGAGAAAATCAGCTGTCTTTCTGAAAAATGTGTGTCACATGCCGGGACATATATGCTATTAGTTTCATATTAGATAGGCTTATTTTTTTCACGAGTTACATGATACTCAGGCTTCATGTGACGCTTGATACACAGGCACTTATAAATTATACACGTAGGATATGTTAACTCACATGATACTCAGGCTTCATGTGACGCTTGATACACAGGCACTTATAAATTATACACGTAGGATATGTTAACTCAAATAAAACTGACTACGTATATATACCGCACTGTCTTGGTGAACAATCCCAACCTCTGATTCATTCACACTTTTGGACTGCTACATGTTATTCATTTTTGACCGTCCGATAAATGTCTGGTCAGATAATACAGTAACCTTAGTTTTTAGTTCATGAAACATCTACACTGAGCACATTAATTTGGATGGTTTAATTTGACTACTTGGATGCCACATATGCAATTACTAAGTATTCGTAAGTGCCTGTGTATCATTCATACTCTTCCAGAGTATCAAAGGTTTTTTCTTTTCACTACATAACCCCCATGGAGTGACTGTTACCGTCATAACGTTTTCTTTTTAATCTTTAGGCACAACCGTTCAACATTATACAATTTCATTACCAAGTGTAGTAAAATGTTGTATATATCATACGGGGAGGTTGGCTAGTACCACAGACTCTCCAAACTCACCTTACATCCACCACACGTGGCAGGAGGAAATTCGAGAGATCATAAGGTGGCCGTACTTTGAGGATGGCCGTACAGAGAAATCAACGGTCCACTAATTATTCCACCCACACGTGTATGGGCTGCTGACAAGGTAAGTACGGTTAGCCCACCTGATGAGTGGACCACCTCGTGCACCGCACACGTCCGGTGCATTTTCTAAGATGGCACGTGTGTTGTGTGTAGGTGCATGTGGGGCCACCAAAGTACATAATGAGGTGTGGGTAGGGTCATATGGATGGTTTATCTCGAACCTTGTGACTATGATTGAGTTTTTAAATATGGGAAGAATGGCCTATAAATGCAAGAAAAAAAAAAATCACATGGTTGAGATTAAAGACAGGACAAGGATAGGTTTCAGATACAATTCAATGTGCACATGAGATAATAATTTTTTTCAAGGATTTGATACCCTGCTTGGGTATTACTCTTGATACGCAGGCACATTGAAATGGTGCATGTTATATACTAACTCCAATTAAACAGCCTAAATGACATAGAGATGAACACGATGAGGTCAAGCACTGTCTCCCTCAAGAGGATAATTGTTCCGAATCCACGAAACTTCTTTAAACTCCTCATAGAGGCTTCTCAAATCTATGAGAAAGAAAGTAAGTAAAATAGAAAATAAATTCTATAAAATTTAAAATTGATTAATGAATGAAATAAATGAGCTCACAACCCTTTAAATAGGAATACCAAACAATGGGAGAGAAATCAAAAGTAAACTAGAACTAAAACTCCTATAATTCTCAACTTACTATAAATAGTAAACTTTCTAT
The DNA here is from genome assembly GCF_029962835.1 of Magnolia sinica. NCBI lineage: Eukaryota > Viridiplantae > Streptophyta > Magnoliopsida > Magnoliales > Magnoliaceae > Magnolia > Magnolia sinica. The sequence goes on along the minus strand of NC_080588.1, from coordinate 71,175,203 downwards.
TTACAGATGGTCGTGATGTCTATTGGTGCACAAGATTTTTGGCCAAAAATAATAAGTGTCCTATTTGACTTCACCAAGTTGTTCTCCTAATTTTTCTAAACTCTTTTCATATTGGGCACAACTCCTAAAGCCCAACGGATGAAGAATTATAATCAAACTAAAACTTATTAATTATAGTAAAAATGGAATTAAAATAAGGAAATGATCGTCGATCCAGGGGTATTTCACAAATCCGGCTTGCGCAACCTGTCATAGCAGGGGTGGTTGGCTAAAGTATCTCGTTCTATCCCAAAATCATATATTTTACATCCAATTACTCATTCCGAATTATGAGATATGCCCGATCTAAGATCCAATGGTCTGGATCACTTCTGTCGTTGACCGGGCCTTTTCTGATCCATCTTGACCATGAAACTGTCCACGACCCACTCTATATCACTAAATCCCCTGCTTGCTGAGTTTCAGGCCAAAATTTAGATTATTCACAAATCAATTATCCACAAAAAGAGTGATATGATTATAGGTTTAAAATGGTCTAACCTAAAATTATGTTTTGATTGTTCAATCCCATCATATAAATAATTTAGATTGTTAAGAAGTACAGATTCTGAATTCATCAGTTGAGAATGCATATGTGAGTGAGAATAACTAACAAGTGTCTTTGAACCCTATTAATAAGGGTCCAAAGAATTCGACTCAAAGTTTAGTATGAAAGCTATAACTTTACAATGGGTTATCCATTTGGAGTGTATGAATGTTGTTGAAGAGGTAACGGCAAGATCTAACTCCTAACCAATGCCAAAGGCCATTGGCCTCTTAACTATTTTACAAAATGATATTGTTATAATGGTTAATTTTGAATTAAAGTTAAAATTAAAATTTTCTAGTAAGCTATATAGTTTTCACTATTATTATAGTATTTTAGGGTTTAGAGAATTTTAAAATAACTTAGATGGTGTTTAAATTTTTTTTAATTATAGTAGTAATTGACTAAAAAAAGATAATATTTACTTACCCTTGTTATTGTGTGGTGATATTACTTACATTTTGCTGTATTGATTACACTTTATTATTATTTGTTTTATAAATGCATTATTAAAAAAAATATATTTTTATAATGTAAAAATGTAATGATTATATTTTCATTTTAACTGTTTACTACACAAGTATATTTAACTATCAATTTTTATATCGTTGTAGTCTCTTAAACAAATGCCTTAAAATGATAATGATGACTCATTTTCATTGAAATACAGTAGAAATTGAAAAACCAAATCACTCTTAAAGTCTCTATTTGAGTTATATAAGAGATTTCAAGTTAGTTTAGAAATAGTTTATTTTACATATATATATATATATGTTAATTTAAAGTGTGGACCTTTTATAAGTAATTAAAAAGTTACTTAATTTATTCAGATTTTTATTTACTGTTTTAAATATATAAAAAAAATTCTTTGGTATATTTTTTATTTTGTAGATTCATTATGCATAGTGGATTTGAGGTTTATCATAGCAAAGAAGAAGATATTTGTTCCTCCACCTTTTACACCAAGCACCTGCTCCATCAATTGAAATCATAATTTTTTCCCCAAATCACCATGACAGTTGGTACCAAGGACACTGCACTATGTCCATTCATTTATAAAAGTGGCCAACTTAATAATTGAACTGGGCCAACAGTCCATCCACCCAACCACCTAACCTTGATTTAGGGCTAAGGTTAGGGAACCTAGCCCTAGCCCCACTGCAGGCCCATTTTCACCCCACTTAGTTTTATAAAAGATTGGTCAACTAACAATTTAATACACTTGGTCACTGGGGTCAGTTTAGATTGCTTCAGTTCATCCTAACTATCCCATCTATGACTTGGAAAATGGATTTCTTTAAAAACAAATAAGGACATTTTGCTACAGTTAAATCAGTGTGGTTTTTCTTGGTGGCTCATAAGAATGGTGCTCAACCTAATGGACGGTACAGATTAATCGTTTGAACTTTACAAGTGTCCCGATGGAAAAAGGAGCAATGTAACCCATAGTGCTCTAACAGCACCGGATCATTTCTTAATAAAATTACAGGTGAAGGCACCTTTTTTTTTAAAAAAAAGCAAGGTCCGTAATGATCATTAAAGGCCACAAAACATTATTAATGGATTAAGGGCCATCTTTGAAAGATTATTGTCCGTTTATTCGCCTCCATCTAAGATTGGGAGATGTCCAATTTAAATGAACGGTAGGCGAATGACATCTTAAGAATCATATCTTCTTGGGAGGTTTATTAGCCCTATACGCACGTTCACACGCAGCAAAGTACTAATCTGTCAACTGTTTGAGTGGGACATCTGATCGGTGAACGAGGTGGCTCCCACCTATGGATAATCAAAGGCATAGTGTTTTCCTGATCAAATATCTACCATTGATCATTTCTACTCTCTATCTTTGGTTTGGAGGCTAAAGAGTAGATGGCTTGGATGATCAGCTAACAGGACTAATTTTTTGACAGTTTAACATCCATAGTAATGGGCCACTAAATGGACAGGACAGATCTATACATCACATTGCCAGGATGTCAAAGTCCAACTCATGAGTTGATGACTTCTCTAAATACCTCACCCAGCCTCGATATGGAGCCCACCCATGTAATCTGAGTCAGGCTGGGCCGAGCCTACTTTTGGGCTGTTGAAGGCTCATCATCATCGTCGCTATCTAAGTGTAATTCCAATTAATAGAGGTCGGCCACAAGAATAAGTATTCTCCCATTCTACTTTATTAAGGGTCATACCTTCAATTAGACCATAAGTCATCGAGTCTTTTATCACTCAATCACACTCAAATGCAAATCAATTCAATTGAGTACCCAAACATGCCTTCTTATTTTCTTATACTATAAACTCATTCCTAGGTCATTGTCGAATACGGTGCGCGTCGTTGTCATCATGTACATTGCATTATCTTCTTTCTTATTCTTGTCGAGACGAATACATTTTATGTAGCAAGAAAGCACAGCATCATACAATAAATGATCAGCACCAGTATCATCATCAACACAAGGCAAGAAATGGGCTTTTAATTGCTTGAATGTGACAATAGTACGGAGAAATTGTAAGATGCATGTGTAATAAAAAACATAAATGGATGGTTAAAATAGATGACGCTTGTGGGGCCGTTGGATGATACACCCGATTTGTCCCAAATCATAGATGGGTCCGACTTTAACATCCTTTCGATTTGTCTCAAATACTACACAAAAGAAGAAAATAAAAGTGGGACAACCTTATAATAGATTAGGTTCGGGTTAGCCCGAGACTGACCCATTTATTAAATAAATGAGCGAAGATTTCTGACCTGAACCGGACCCAACCCGACCCAACTCGGTATGTCCTTACTCGGGTTTAAGAATGGAATGTGGGGCTAAAGGTCTGCCAGGTGGACCTGATTAGGGCCCACCAGAGACAAATGGCTGTGATCGCCAGTGGACGGGCATTAGCTATAGATTGGCTGCAGGTCACTGTTCTGGATTATATGGGCGCGGTTTGACTGGTGACTGACCCCAACCAAAGCCAGAAAGCTAGAGTCAAAGCTTTGTCGACCATATCATGATGTATGTGTTTTATCCATGCCATCCATCCATTTTTTCAGATCATTTTATGGCATGAGAATAAAAAATGAGGAAGATTCAAACCTCAAGTGGACCACACCATGAGAAACAATGAGGAGAATGATGTCTGCCGTTGAAACCTTTCTAGGGCCCACAGTGATGTTTATTTGTCATCCAGCCTGTTCATAAGGTCACACAGACCGGGATGAAGGAAATAAATAAATAAATCAGCTTCATCCAAAACTTTTGTGACCCCCAAGAAGTTTTCAACGGTGAGCATTCAATCCCCATTGTTTCCTGTGGTGTGGTTCATTTGATCTTTGGAACTGCCTCAATTTTGGTCTCATGCCCTAAAATGAGCTGGAAAAAAGGATGGACGGCATGGATAAAACACATACATAATAGTGGGGTCCACAGAGCTTTGACATCAGCTAGCTGGCTGATGTTGGGGTCACCAGCCAAACTTCTCTCGATAATATCTTCCACTGCAAGGAGAAGTCATTACAGTTCATCCTATAGGTGGAAGTGGGTTGGGCCGGCCAGCTGAGACCATTAGGCACCAGCCCATTTGGAGCTGGATCCCACGCACGAGCCTTTAGATCTTGGGCCGTTCCTAAATGGGCCTTTACAGGACGGAGACTGCAGTGTTATCTTACAGAGATGACTAGGTCAGACCTATGCTCGGGTCTTTAAATCCTAGGCCATTCCTTAATTAGCCTGAACCAGGTTCATTTCCAAATGCATGGGTGCTTCCTTTCATACCAGCTGGCAGATCTTTTGAGCAGAATGCTTTTTCCTTCAGAAACCCATTCTACTTTTCCACGCTAGGATCAGGTTTTCAGTTTGTTCTGCTTGTCCTAGGTATAATAATCCTGCAATGAAGGACACTGATGCATAACTCCTTTTGAGTGGGGTCCATTATTCTTTAATCCATGGTTTGGAATTGGTGGTCCACCTAATGCAAAGACCAGGTGATGTAGAGAGGGTTCCGGACAGTTTCATGGCTAAGATGGATCAGAAAAGGCTTGATCGGTGATAGAAGTGATTCGGACCATTGGACATTAAATCAGGTGTATTTCGCAATCCAGAATGAGTTATCGGACGTAAAATATATGATTTTGAGGTATAATGAGCTACTTTAGCCACCCAACCCCACTACGCCGGATTATGCAAGCCGGATTTGTGAAATACCACCAGATCGACGGTTGTTTTCTTATTTTAATTCCATTTTTACTATAAATAGTAAGTTATAGTTTGATTATAACTCTTCACCAGTTGGGCTTTAGGACTTGCACTCAACGTGAAAAGAACTTAGAATAATCAGCTTGGTGAAGCTAAATAGGACACTATTTTTGGTGGAAAACCTTGTGCACTAGTAGACATCACTACGACCGTCTATAAATAGTAAGTTTACTATTTATAGTAAGTTGCGAATTCTAGGAGTTTTAGTTATAGTTTGATTTTGATTTCTCTTCTATTGCTTGGTATTCTTATTCAAAGGGTTGTGAACTCGTTTATTTCAACCATCAATCAATTTCAAATTTTATAAAAATTATTTTCTATTTTCTTGTTCTTTTCCTTGTGGATTTGAGGAGTCTAAGGAATCCAAAGTTGTTTCGTGGATTCGGAACAGTTATTCTCTTGAGGAAGGCGGTGCTCAACCTTACATCCTCCCATCCGTCACCAGGCCCAACAAACCATACTCAATTGGAAAATACTAGTCCGTCAGCCAGTCTTTGGTTTTCTTTCTGGAGCGAGGTCACTCCAAGGTGGGGTCCATTAGATCAATGGTTCTTGATCTGGATCATTGACCAGATGGGTTCCACTGTAGATGGACCATACCCAATAGCTTCCAGATTGGCAGAGAATAGCCCCACATTATTTGGTATTACGGACTTTCTAACCATCTATTTGCATGCTACTCATCAAAGGGTTCGGATATTCCCATCAAAAAGATTTTTGGGACCATTTAAGATCCATAGATCAAAGTCACCGATCAAGGAGGCAATAACCCAAAAGCATAAACGCTCATGAAAACATGAATATTCATGGTTCACCATGATTTCTGGCTAGGGCTGGAATAGGTGAACAAAATCCAAGACACCAGTGTTTGTAGTTTCCAATATCATGCATTGATAGCACTAAAAGAAATGCATTGTTAACTGAGGGAAATATTGGGCAAACATGAAAAAATAGTGAAATTTTCCAATAAAACTTTAGGAGAGGCTAAAATGCGCCTTTTTACATATTTAGGAATCAAATAATTTTGAAAAAGATGCTACCTAATAAGTTTTTCTTTAATGGGGCCTAAAAGCATGTAACACTAACTTAGGGTAACATTAGAAAAACATGAAAAAATGGTGGAATTTTTAGATGATATACTCGGAGATGCTAAAATACACATATTTGTATATTTAAGAATCAAATGATAGTAAAAATAAAAAATAAAAATGCATTTTTATATATTTGAGAGTTAAATAATAAAATTTTCTTTAGCGGAAGCCTAAAAGCATGTATAGTTGACTTCGGAAAATATTAGAGAAACATGGAAAAAATAGTGAATCAATCCCTGCATGTGCATACATACGTGTACACACATGTGCATGATCCATCCACCCATCCATGCATGCATACACGCACACATAGAGGCACATGCATGCGTGCCTACACACAAAACCATCCATCCATCCATCTATGTATGCATACATACAAACATACCATCCATCCATCCATGCATGCATGCATACATATATACACATACAAACATGCATTTCATCGTACAACCATGCATGCGTAAAAATTAAAAAAAAAAAAGTGTTGAAATTGATTTGATATATATATATATAGATTTTTCGCGATATTAGCAAAATATCACCAATACATTGGCAATTCAGGCAATACCTGGAATTTACGTGGTAAAAAAACATTAATGATGCATTGGCAATTCTTGGCTGAATTGGCGATACTGATAATATTGGTGATATGATCGATAATATCACCCGATACTTGGAACAATGCTCACAACACATCGTCCATCCATCCACAGTGGTCCCAATTCAATTCAATCAATGATCTAGATCATCAAAACATGGACCCCAAGTTGGGAAATTTTCAAACGCAATTTAAATTTGAAAAGGCAATTGGTGACAAAAGAAGAGATGGGCTTAGCTCAAATACCCACATCTGATTCATAGATGTATGATGTTCACGCAACTGCAGATTGAAACATTCATTCAACAAGCTTTTGAAGTTCTCACAAACACCAATCAGATGCAATTATATCACAATTCAACACAATTACAATCCTGTTTTCACCTACAGTTGCATGTATTCTGTTTTTTTAAGCAAGTCCTCCATCACTGTGACAGAAAAATCTCTTACATCCATTCTGCCAGGAGTCTAATCGTGGACGAGCATCTTGCACACATCAAACCCAGATGCCACCACATGGAAATCGTGTGCGGGAACCAGGCGTTTCATCAGATGTGCCTTGCCGGTATTGTACCCCACATGTACATTGAATGTGGACCATTGGCAATCTTTCTTGATGGCCAATTTTTAAATCAGACTCATGTGATCTTGGGACATGGCACGTTTGCGACTGCGGAGATCTGGGTTTGTCAAATGCAGATGGGCATCAGAGATTTACGTATCAGGTTCTTCGATCATGCTATGTCAATGTCAATGCACTATCATCTGGTAGCAGTAGATTTCCGTGCTGTTCTACATGCGGCCTTATGAATGTCCTCCTCCACCATACCTCAAATGCTCTTTGAAGATTCGGGCAGTTGTCGCCGACCTTTAAGAAGTTTCCCAGCCATGCCAGCAAAATGCTCTGCTGGTCTTCCAGTGGCAGCGTCAGAATAGTCCTCCCAATCCCTTCATCCACCATCTTTCGGTCGAAGGATCTGCAACCGTGTTGCAACCAGCTGTAATCATCTATCAATGGCTGCAGCCATGTCTCTAATAAAAGCAGCCGAGTTTCCTTCGACGGAAGCATCTCTCCTCTCCCAATCCCGACAAAGAGCCTTGCCGTAATGCAGCTAACAAGGTGGCGGGACACGGTCGGCAGCTTCAAATGTAGCCCTGCCAGCTCATGCTGAGCAGCCCACATCGCAGCAAACTCGTCCACTACTTGCCTGTCCGAAAGAATCTCAACCAACCACAGGAGATTATCAGCCTCCAGAGCTATCTGCCTCACAACAGGCCCTTTACTCTCCATGGACTTGTCTGTAAACCCGGGCTCAGATGCTTGCTTGAAGAGAAGCAACAGTGAATCCAAGCAGCTTCGACACGAATCATATATATTAACATTGCAGATGTCGACGGAGCCATTGTTTATGAGACTGCTTTCCCTTAGCAGCTTCAACACTAAGGATTTCATCTCACGCCGACCTCTGTCTTCGTTGCTTTTGAGAACTAGCTGTATTATGTGGGTGAGTGTGTCATGAGGAGGGTTGTAGATATCAGAAGAGACCCGTTTCAGTACCGGGACAACGGCCTTACGATCGCTTCGAAGATGTAGGACTGATGACACCACCTTCTCTTCGTCCTCTTCGACCCAAGGGACTGCTTCCAAGTACTCCAAGCATGACTGGATGCATGTATTGAACCCAAGTGATTCTGCGACCTGCAAAATGTTTCATTCGCTTGTTTTATTAAAAGATTGATGGGTTTTCGAAGAAATGATGAGTTTGATTGATGAGACGTGTACTGGAGATGAAGCTGTTATCATGCAATGCGATCACAAAAGGGTGGTACCATTTCACAAGATCTGTTCCTGAAGGATTCGAGATACAAATGAATTTTAAAAAATAAAAATAAATAAATACTTCTTTTCTCATTTCATGAGCTCTGTGCAGCAGCCCTCACACACCTACCTCTACATGCTCAAACAACATTGCACATGGGGGGGACATCCAATGTGTTTATTCAGTGAACCCCACCTGTTTAGATGTCTGGTTCCAAAAATAAGGTTGGTCTGATCATCAGATGGATCGCACATGTAAGTTAGACGTTGACTGTCCATTGTTTTTTCATATACCTGAGTGGCCGGCCCAATGAGTGGACCGGCCTGATTTTTTAGCCAGGTCATTCACATAGAGCAGCAAACCTGGTGCAAGGCTTGGATTTTCCCCACACATTGAAGGGAAAAAAAAATCTGAAAATGTTACTTTCATAAGAACATCTTTGCCAAGCCATGTCATGAAGAATGTATCAGTGGACATGAAAAACTTCCACATGCATTTCATTCAGTTTGATATTCTGTTACTGTCAGATAGTCACTTCCATATCATTTATAGCATCGAATCCAATTCGACTTTATTTAGTTAAACATACATGTATGCATATGCTCGCGCATGGACATGTATGGACAGGAATGGTTTTCATATTTTTATTCAGATTTCCCACATGAAACAGGTTGCCAACCAAGTAAATTTCATTGGTGCTGAAAGAGAACAGGCTGATTGATAGGCAGTTGAACAAACTCGACTAAAGCAAACTAGAACATCAAAACAAAAGATTAGCTAGAAAAAAGGCACAAGTAGAGCAAGGGCAAGAAAATAAAAAAAAAAAATAATAAGAAAAAAAAAATCAGCAGAGAGAGTGCATGTAGACTTGTATTGGACGGATACGATGTTACTAATAAAAGAGAATCAGTTGTGGCAACTGAAGCAGGAACTGAAATCATGTGTTGCGTGGACTGTTACATGGGCCTGGAGATTGCATGGCCATTGAAAGGAAATGCTTTTTTTTTTTCTCTCTCTCTCTTTTTTAATTTTTTAGTAGCGAAATGGAATTGATTTAGTTACAAGGATTAATATGATTTGCATGCAATCAGTTTTTCATCCATCCAAGATAAAATTTCAACTCATCGCGGCATCCCTTGTTTGCAACAATATGTTACTGAAGAGGGATTACAGGAACTACATGCATCAGGATACGGATGGTGTCTTGATTTGCTTGACTGTATAAGCGGGGATACCACACACATCTCCCAGATTGAAAGATCCTCACCTTTGATTGAAAAATCGGCCACACATGGTTAAGAAATAAAAAAATAGCAATTGTCCAGAAGACAAAAAATTGGATGGCTGGTATTTTTACCAATGTTGATGACATTTTGGGTTGTTGCTATTGCTGTTGGGCACCAAAAGATTAGGTTTGATCATGGAACAATGGGCCACATCATGTATTCATGCCCTGATGCATCAGGACCTTATAATTCCTTTCTATCAAATTCTCTACGGCATTGGGAATGTGACTGCTTCAAATGCTAAAAGAGCTTGCTGAAAGAGGCAACCGTTTATTGATTACCACCCTTTCTATTGATGTTTGTAGCAAGGTTAAGATCAACATCTAATTCTACTTGGAAAATTCTTTCTAGTTGGCCTACCCATATACCTTTGAAGGCTGCAGTTATATCTTTTGTTTCAGTCGTAATTTATGGTATTCCCCTTTGAAAATTGTAAGGAAACTTTTATAAGAGAGCTATTTGAGTGGCTATGTTTTATTGGATAGAGTATTGGGCAGTTAGATGGCAACATGAGTAGAGCATGAGCAGCATAGAGATGAGAAAAGTTTAGAAGGACAGGTGAGAAGATTCGGAAGAACAGAAATAAGAATGAGATCGCAGCATAGAACCTAATATCATTTATATGGTTGGTCTGTAAAAACTAAGATTGCTTTGACGTATCATTATATGATTCAAGTCACAAGCTATACCAAGCAGAAAACAGTTGAAAAAGCTTTGGACAATGTACTTAACATCACGATAGTCCAATGAACTCTTTTAACCCAAATAAAACCAAAAATCAGATAGACTAAATGCCAATAGAAAACATTAAAGCTACACAGTTCTTGGAAGCTGGAACCCTCTCCAAGGATGCATTTAGATGCTCATTTGGGTTGAACTGCAATAAATCAATTCAAAAAAGAGCAAATGACCAAAGTGAATCTAGCTACATTCCATTCATAACAATATAATAGCTCCCAAATTGCTATCATGACCATTTCAGGTCTAACTTGAAATGCATAGAATTGCAACCAAGCATTTGTGCATCATCAAAATTGAAACATTGGGCCCCCCAATTCCATTGTTTCTGATATCATGGATTGAATGAAATGCAATTCCGTTCATTTGATCATCCTAACACACCTTAACCTTGATCAACAAATTAAAACAAGGTTAAATTAAATCATTATTCTAGTAAGCGCATAAAATGTTCAGGATTCATTTCGTCTATAGGAACAAGGCTAATTTGAATTCGGAATAACATATGCAAGAAAAAGAAGAAATTAAGCACCGGCTCAGAAATTACCTTAAGAATACGGAGCACCCGTGAAACGCTTTGCTTGATCAACCTTTGCCTCATCTCTTTGCAATACATCAATCCTACTGTCTCAACATAACTCTCTACATCCTCACACTCCCCAATTTCAATGCAGGATAAAGGAGAATGTTGGGAAAGCTTTTCTGCGAAGAAATTGCTATGCTCCACAAGCACATTCCTGTGAACGTTCATCTTCACTGAAAATCCATGCTTCCCAGATAAAATCACCTTCAAATCACGGGTTTCGGCCTCGCCAAACTCAACAGCTACCTTCCGCTGTAAATTCTCAGGGTTGGGTTTTGGCCCTCTCTCACTAACAACAGATGTATTAAAACCAGAAGGATCGGAGTTCAAACATCTTTGGTCATCAGAAACAACCCTCGATCTAGATGGGGTGGAAACCGGTTTCCGTTCAGGTACGTGATTCTGCATCTTTTGAACAGAGGTTCTCTGAGATGGAACAGAAGGTTTGGTTTTGTTTTGGTGGTCTTGATGGCTTTTGAGAGTCTTCTGAAACACGACAGGAGAGGGGCAGCACCAGAACCCTTCTGGAGTTACAGCAATAGGGACATTCCGGATGTTGGTGTGACCTTGTTCGATCCGCCTAACTCTAAAATCAGCCATTTTAACAATGCGTGTTTTGGCTAAAATAAATTACAAACAATAGAACGCAATCAGATGCAGTGCTCAAGTACTGAAAAATCACTTAAAATTTCGTCATTCAAATGAATTAATCCTCTCCCAAGATAGCCAACAAGCATTCAAATTGAAAATCCCCCGGGTAGTAAACTGTAAGCAGCCTATTATTCCCCTTGAATCATGAACTGGGTTTCCTACGAAATTGCTCAGAAGTATAATACTACAGAGAAAAGCACCTATATTTATTTAGAAATCTTGTACTTTTTTTTTTGCAACTATGAAATGGATCTTACAGAAAAAACCTTCAAATCCAAAAGCCAGAAACTAAAATCTAAAAATAACAAGGACGCACTCTCCATTCCTCTCTTCAACCATGATTTTTGTTGTCTCAAAAGCAGTAGAAAAGGCTGTATCTTGAAGAAAAACCAATTCGATTTCAATACCAGGAACCAAAATCATGAAAGCAAGAAATGGGCCTTGCCTTTCACAAAACTCCAGAAAAAAACATTCCAATCCAAAACCCAGAAGCTAATATTCAAATCCCACTCACTCTCTCCTTCCTTCTCTCTGCAAACATGAATTGGGGTTTCACAGAAACAGCAGAGAAACAGTATTTCACAGAAGAAGAAAAATCATGCAATTTCACTACTAGAACTCTTTCTCAGGAACCATGAAATGGGTCCTTAGAAAAAACTTTAAAAGAAAATCAAACTTACTGTTCTTCCTTTTCTCTGCAACCATGAATTCTCTTCAACGCTAAACCTCAGAAAACCAGAATCTCTCAAATCCAAAACCAAGAAACCAGAGCTAAAAAAATGCCTCCAACCATGAAAAAATGGGTCTTCTGAAACTCCATTGAAAAACCCAACTCTTATCTTCCCCAAAGCTGTTGCTTTCAATGATTGAAACAAGCTTTGATGCCAAGCATCAAGGGAACACAGAGAAGAGGAGTAACAGATGGAATGATGAGTGTTTGGAGTGGCTTTTCCTTTCTCTTTTTTACCAGAATGCAATAAAAGAGAATGTGGTTTTTTGAGCTCTTCCTTTCCTCTCCTTTTTTATTTGAATTTGATCTTTTAAAGCATATGAGATGCTGAATATTGTCGCTTTTTTGGGGAATGAGTCTGCTGTATTCGACCTCTCTCAGTCATCAGACTCACCAAACCATCCACGCCTGTCGTTAGAACTTTCCCTTTCTCTTCGTACTCTGCCTCTGCTTTTTTCGCGCCTTGGAGATTCGTGCAAGAAATCGTATTCGCACTCGCTTATGTTAACTTTGAAAATGCACTGGCTCGCACGTATGGAGACGTGCCACACGTATGGAGTGTGGATCCCAGCTGCGTGATTCCATAAATCTACGATCAAGAAAGTCTTAAGGGCGCAAATGAACCCATTTAAACATCAGGTCCCGTTTCTCACACAAGTAATGCTCCGTACTAACAAAGTTCTGTTTGACATTCAATGGGCAAAATCAAGTGATTAGAATAATTCAATTAAGACATGTTTAGATGATGAAAAATGAAAAGAAATGAATGAGGTTTTAAACAATTGGACATTCCTTATGTTTGAATTACAATAGAAACATTAAATTTCAAAATACAATTATTATCTGAGTAATGCAATCAAATTCATATTCGCAAAACATAATATTACTTTTATAAGAGCTGTATTTGAATTTTTACTTATAATCCCATTAAGGCCTGGGTTTGTTTTGCCAACTTTTGCAGTGAAACAATAAAAATGGATGATTATTACTATTTCATAATGTTTGCTTAGATAAATATTACTATATATTTTGACAGTCAAATGTACATATAACTAGAAATTGATAAATAAATTTATAATCATTACAAACTTATATTATATTGGACTGCAAACTCCAATCCAAATACTATTATTAATTTATTTTAATGTTGAATTGACATTAAAATAATATAAAATTAATCTCATTATAAATTTACTATGATAAACAAAAAAATGTAATTAGTGTTATTACGCTGTCCAATACAACTTTTGTCACTAGACAAATAAAATAGCTTGTAATCATTGTTTATTTTCTTTACCCTGAAGAAGTTAATAGTATGATTTTTTTATATATTTCTTGTTAATAATTGCATGGTTCAAACTATAACAGCTAAAGAATATATAATAATGTTTTTTAAAAAAGGTGGTGAGTAATTGTTAAAGCTTAGTTTAAAAGAAAATAATAAAATCCATGTGCATATTTGGACTTCGGTCATAGTCTAAGACGCTTGATCAAAATCCCAATCTGGCACATCGGATCGTAGTCTAAGGCACTGATGTAGAGCAGGTCGCGGATAGTTTCATGGCCAAGATGGATCAGAGAAGGCCTGGTCGACGACAGAAGTGATCCAAACCATCGGACCTTAGATCGGGCGTATCTCACAATCCGGAATGAGTTATCGGGCGTAAAATATATGATTTTGGGGTAGAATGAGCTACTTTAGCCAACCAACCCCGCTACACCCGGTTGCGCAAGTCGGATTTACAAAATACCCCTGGATCGACAGTTGTTTCCCTGTTTTAATTTCGTTTTTACTATAAATAGTAAGTTTTACTTTGATTATAACTCTTCATCTGTCGGGCTTTAGGAGTTGCGTCCCACGTGAAAAGAGCTTAGAATAATTAGGAGAACGATTTGATGAAGCCAAATTACACACTTATTATTTTTGACTAAAGACCTTGTGCAGTAGTAGACATCATGAACATCTATAAATAGTAAGTTTACTATTTCTAGTAAGTCACGAATTCTAAGAGTTTTAGTTGTAGTTTGATTTTGATTTCTTTCACATTGCTTGGTACCCTTATTTAAAGGGTTGTGAACTCGTTTTTATTCATTCATTGATCAATTTTGAATTTATTAGAATTTATTTCTATTTTCTACTTTCTTTCCTCATGGATTTGAGAAGTCTCTGTGAGGAGTCTAGAGAAGTTTCGTGAATTCGGAATAGTTATCCTCTTGAGGAAGACGGTGCTCGACCTCACGTCCTTCCCTGCGTCAGACGCTTTATCAAAATCCCAATCCGGCACATCCGATCGGCCGGCAACACATCTAATTTGGACTCGGTCGAGTTTAAAAACTAGATTTTAAAAATACTAAACTTTACCTATTTAATAGCATGGTCAAACTTTTAGACCTGAATCCACCCATGCATGTTAGTTTTGGACCCAGATCCACCAGTTATCAAGTTGGGTCCATTAACCCATCAGGTCAACCCTACCCATTAAAGTGTGGTGTTAGGTGGACTGCATGTGCATGGAATTTGAATGAATGAGTGATTTCTTTGATATTGTGGCCCACCTAATGATAATATGACCATGGCTATTTTAATGGTGCATCATTTGCATAACAAGTTATTCTTATCTGGCGCACGTGTCCGATGGACAGATAATGAGGGTCCACAGGCAAGCAATAAACATAGCCAAAACACAACAAAACATAGATTTACGCTAGTTTATGATGGTGTTTGACTAAGTCTACGTGAGAAGACAAAGGAGTTGAAGGGGATGTTTGCTTCACACGCGTGCGGCATCAGGGCCTTTCATCATATGGAGCATCAGCTGGGTTACATATGCATTTGATATAGATCCTTTATCTATCAATTTCTCAAACAGGTACAACCCGACTTAGCGTTGTCTTTTACCAGGGCTTGATAACGGTGGGCCCCGCTCGATGAACGGTCTAGATCTCTAAGATACATGCGAACTTCTAGCTTGTGGAGGGGACGTCTCCTCTTCAATCTGCGTTGTCGCGAATCTCGTTGGCAGTTTCTATTGAAAATTTCAACCGTTGGAGCCGACTGGAATATGGAAATTACCACATTACCCTCAAGCTGTTGAGGATGGACGCGGATTGCGGACTGAGTGACTCAGTACGGAGTAAACTCTGTGGGGCCCACAGTGATGTATGTGAATTATCCAAGCCGTCCATCCGTTTTTACATAGAATTTTAGAGCATAAACCTAGAATTGAAGCATATTCAACCATCAAGTGGATCACACCACAGGAAACCGTGGGAATTGAACATCTACCGTTGAAAACTTCTCAGAGGCTAAGAAATTTGTGTTTTTCCTTCATCTATGTCTTTGTTTCCTTATTAACAGGTTGGGTAACAAATAACATCACTGTGGGACCAAGGAAGGGTTTCAACGGTGGACATCATTATTCCCACTCTTTATTGTGGTGTGGTCCACTTGAGCCTTGGATATATCTCGATTTTGGGTTCATAACATAATATTAGCCGATAAAACGGATATACGGTGTGGATAAGACAAATACATCAATGTAGGCCCCACACGTACTCAGTACGTTGAGAAGGTTTGGGCGAGAAAAAAAGGGAGCGGATTAGGTGTGGCCCTGTACTCACCCAACACGGTGCGCCTGGACCACCTTCGTGTATGTGCTGCATATCCACGCCGTCTATAGTTTATTTTTATTTTTATTTTTCAACTCATTTTAGGGTTCCCATCCAAAGGTGAAATGGATCCGAGTCTCAGGTGGACTACACCATAGGAAACGATGGTAATTCAACACCTATCATTAAAAACTTCTTAAGGCTCACCTTAGTGCTAATGTTTATTTTCATTAATCCAAGATGTTGATAAGTTCAAGGCAGAACTGATTTAAAAAAAAAAAAAAAACAAAAACAAAACGACAAAGACAAATATCAACTTGGTACAAAACTTTTGTGGCTCCATGACAAGCTTTGCTTTAAATGGTCAATCACCAGTGCTTCCTTTGGTGCTGTCTACTTGATATTTGGATTGTTCATAGCGTAAAATGAGCTGAAAAAAAACTATATCACAAGAAACGACAGTGATTAAATGATATACCGTTGAAAACTTACTAGGGCCCACTGTAATGTTTATCTGCCATTGAACCAGTTGATAAGGTCATGGAAACCTAGATAAAAGTAAAAACTAAATATCAATTAGCTTGATCCAAAACTTCTATGGTATATTTCGAACACCAATCCTTTTGGTTTTACAGGGCCTACTATGACATTTAATATGAAATCCACTCCCACCGTCAGATGAGCCAACTTAAATTAAGTCCAGGGTCTAAAAATCTGGCCCATCTGTGATTCAGATGGGCCACACCATGGGAAACCGTTTGGGAGGTGGGTGTCCACTTACATTTTTCTCAATGGTGTGGTCCCACCTGAATCATGGATAGACCTATATTTTTCTCTCTTGAACTAATATTGAGAGATGCATCCGGTGGTTGGCATAGATCTCACAAAAACCTCTGTGGGGAGTACAGCTAACACTGTTGCTTAAGGTGGTACCCTTATTGCTGAAGTCATAAAATCGCTTTGAAATTCCAGGATTTTTCAAACAAGGCCCCATTTGGAATTGAATGGGAGAAAAATCCAATATTTTAAATCTTGAGATTGAAATCATGGTATAGATCATTGAAATTACGTGACTTCAGATCCAAAGGACATGATCCTTAGCTGATCCAACATGACCAAGTGCCACGTGTAGCCATTGTGAGATCCAACCCGTTCTTCAGGTGGGCCAGCCCACATTCACCCTAGTTTCCAAAAATCAGGCTGAATCAAAACTCAATCGAGCCACGCCAAAGGAAACAGTACAAATCTTGCTTAAAACCTTTTATTGCATTTGTAAACAACAGACAACTGTAACAAATTTGCCCTTCTCAGGGTATCAGGATGACTCAGGTTGGCATGATTTTTACACCATGGCTTGCTTGTAGTTGCATGAATGAATGATCGGTTTGAATTAACAATCGAGTGACTGCGAGCCATTTAAAAGGTTCGGGAATGTTACATCCCCAAAGCTTTCTTTATACACTTGGGATTTGGGATGCCTGATTATCGATCATAAAATGGTACCATTAGGAGAAAGCCATGGTGCAAGAATCCCAATGATGGGATGATCATACCCTTAAAAATGAGGCCAATTTGTTCTAACCCTCTATTTTTTAAAGCCCTAATTGCATAGTTAGAAACATCAAACTGACATGTTACTTTTGAACTATAAGCAATACAAAGTGGGATCCATCAAACAAATGGTTTTAGATTGTGATGGTGTTGCTTGGATGTCTACAATCTGTGTAGAAACAAGAGTTTCAATTGATCAAATAGACCATTCAATCAATCAAGTGAGACCCAAATTAAATAGATTGAGCTCCGAACAGTTTTGGACAAGTTCGATCGATTGACCTTGGAGGTTTGGGCGATCGACAAAATTCAAAAAAAATCATGTTAACTCTTTGGATACTTTTGAGCATGTTCAATTAATTGAACATGAGAGCTCAATCGATCAATGCTTAGATCGACAGTGTGCATAGTTTTGCATAATTGTGTGACTTGTTTCTTATTCTAGGCATAACACTACATACACAATATATGATTATGGTAGAATATGAGATATCAAGAAAGAGTCAAAGTCGTTTATAAGGTTTCGAAGGAAAAAAAAAAACAAACAAACACTTGTTTTCGTATATGTTAAATGCATGTGATATCAAACCCATCTAATAGGTTGGCCCCACCATATATATAAGGAGCACCTAATGCAAAAATAAACCCCATTTACTTATCAGGTGGGTCAATTCATAGAAAATAATATCTAACAATTGATAAATATAAAAAAAAAAAAACAAGTGTTGTCCACTCAACTAGTAGATGTGACTGAGTTGATGTGAAGTGATCCTATAATGAAGCCCAAATATTGGATGAATTGGATGCTGCATGCACCTGAAAGCTGTGGAGTTATTTGCTGGGTGGATTATAACTGGTGGTCTAACTAGTTGGACTTAGACCTTCTTTTACACAAACATATAAGGGTAGGTAAAATCAGTTAAATGCAAATATGAAAGTGAAAAATTGCCATTTGGGTGACCTGTTTCCAATATCAGAATTTTCAATTCCACTGTGAAATGATGCACTTTGCCATTTGAGCTATGATGGGGTGAATAGACAAAGGCAAACATGGCGCTAACATGGAATATCTTTGGACCCTCTTTTGACCTCTTTTTCCATTATTTAAAGGTATTGGGCAAACGACTCTCACTCCAATAATGGAACTTCCAATTGATAATACAAAGCAAAAGGGCAGACAAAGCCATCCATGGTACCAAAAAGAAAAAGCATGGAAAAGGAAAAGCAACATTCATTGCATGTGGGTAGTGGTGATAGAGAGTTTCTTATTGAAATTATAACTCAGCTTCACATGCGTGAAGGGATGTCTGATAATCTCGTATAACATGCTAAGGGCTTGTTTGGTTGTCACTTAAAATTGAATTCATGTCATTTTAGTTAATAGCAGGCCTAAAATTTGTTAGATGCAAGTGGTGTTTAGCCAATTTTACCCCTCCAATTAGTCTGGCAGAGGGAGTAAATGTTCGATTTTAAAAGCTAGATGGGATGTGTCTAGCCCTTGAAATAAGGGAATTTTTGTCATTTCAATAGTTTTATGCAAATAGCCCAATCAACTTTTATCTTTTAGGTAGATTGTCTCGGGTGATTTGGAATTAGAGAGCTTGTACAAGAAAGGTCGTTTAGGATTCAGTGTAATGATTTTGTGAAATTCACTCACGAATATGTTAGTCAGCTCATTTTAAAACATCAAATAAAAATCAAAGTAGATCTAAAATTTAAGTGAGCCACAACACTAGAAAAAGTGAAAATGAACTGTTCACTGAAACCTTTCTAGCTTTCTCTAGTGTAGTGTAAACTTGCACGTAGCTGCACCATTTTCCTCTCTTTGTTTTGTTTTTTTTGTTTTTTTTCCATGTGTGTTGCACATGCATACCCCCTAAAAAAAACTTGATCTATGACACATAATTACAATTAAATAAAATGAGATGAACTCATTTTTAAGTGGCAGCCAAACAGGCCCTGCATGGGTAGACATCTAGCATGAAATGAAAGTCATTGTGAGCGCACAAATTTCAAGCTAATTTGAGGGATGCTCTTGGGCATTGTAGTCATGGTTCTGTTTTTTTTTTTTTTTTTTTTACACACGCACACACACTGCCACATGCTCACGCTGCAGTGGGATTTCACCACCTATGGATATTTGAACCCTTGACTAGGTGTTGAAACTCATGAGAGTCTACCACAAAAGCAAGAGTAAGGATCCAATTATAGTCATGGTTCTTAAACTCAACCAAGTCAACTTGAATCCTGGCAGAGTTCACTCAGGCAGGCTTAATTCCTAGTCTAGCTGACTTTTGGAATTGAGTCAGTTTATTAGTTCAATTGAAAGAGTGTGGAAGGATAGTCTTGGAATTTTAAGGGCAATTTGAAGCCGGCAAGGTCTGTCCAAAAACAAGTTGTCTATATCACACAGACCATATCCTTAGTTTTTCAAGCTAATTTTTATAGGGAGTCAAGGAAAAGATGATGAATAACCTCTTCTCAACTATCAGGTGCGCCCCCTGTTTTCCCAGCAAGCCTGAGGTAGTTAAATGGTCCAGGCCCGAAGCGGGCTGGGTTAAAATCAATGTTGATGGTTCGGCCAGGGGTAACCCAGGCCCCTCCGGTGGTGGAGGGATATGCAGAAATAACAATGGAGATTTTCTTTTCGCTTTTTCCGCAAATTATGGCATAGATTCTAACTTCATGGCGGAAACCACCGCCTTTGTCGATGGGCTGGACATGGCTATTTCTAAGGGCTTCTCAACCATTGATATGGTTAGTGATTCTAGGTGCTTGGTGGATCTCCTGAACAACAACGGCACACCGGGCTGGAGTTATTGGTATTTATGGGTCAAATTACCCCGCATCATGAGGCAGGCCTCCCTCCGTATCTTGTTCTCGCCTAGGGAAGCAAATGGCGTTGTAGACAGCTTGGCTAAGTTCGGAAGCGCTACCTCGGGCAGGACCGAGTTCGTGATAGTAGCTGATCTTCCGTTCCCTGCCAGGGGCACCTTTTTTCTGGATAAGGTGGGATTAGGAGCCATCCAATTTAGCAGATGTAAATAGCTCCCCTGAATTTTTTTATTTTTTATTTTTCCTTTTCCCTTCTTGTAAGTAGCTGTTAGTGCGTCCACAGGATAGGTGTGGCTCTCGATTTTGGAGAGGCCCACCCGAATCTCTTGTAATTTCCTCTGATAGATATATATGAATGAGCCCTTCATTAAGAATAAATAAAATAATAATAATAATAATCAAGACAGCTTGCTCCAATAAAAAAGAAAAAAAAAAAAAAAAAAAACATGGTAGAAGTTCCTTTCTATTCCGGTATCCATTACAATATTTTGTACACATGCTACCATTCATCTTCAAATGCTTTACATCTAGGGCCATTAATCTTCGAGCACCTCACATGTGCCAACTCACACATGCACCACTTGTGTTTCACAAGGCAACACGTACCCATCTTAAATCTCGTTAGACATGACACATGGGCTACCAACTACTGCATTTCTTATTTCAGGTGTTTGACAAACAACATCCAACACAGACTATCTGTCATTTGGTTCAAACTGGCGAGACATGGGTCCTTACTCTTACTCCAGTGGTAGACTCTCAGGAGTTTCAACACCTGGCTGTGGGTTCGAGTACCCATAGGTGGTGAAATTCCACTACGGCATGAGTGTGTGGTGGTGCGTGTGAAAAAAAAACTGGCGAGACATGAATGTCCAGCCAAACCTTATTTGCTACCAAACAGGCCTTAGAGATCTTTGTGTCTATTTAGTCTATTAATATACATAATTTTCGATAGTGTGACTCACATGATGACTATGTGGGGCTGATTTTTGCATTAGGTGATCTTCATGGCAGGACCAAACTATTGTAAGGTTGGATGTGGCACACACTTAATATGTTAGAAGTTATCTACTAGGTAGACCATAATTTGTATGAATGGAGACCTTCTCTGTTGTCAGAAGCCTTCAATCTGACTTTTGGGTCTCTCGACTGGTCGAAGGCCTGGCTCAACAGGTCGATTGAGCCGCTCGACTAGTTGAGCACTGTTCGACTCAAAGTCCAGCGTGCTATTATTTTTTGTGTCCAGGCCACTCGACCAGTCGAGGAGATGGCTCGACCGGTCGAGAGACCGGGGGTCCCTCAACCAGTCAAGGTTAAGCAGATCCTGCGCGGACTGCGTAAATTTGAAGTGGTTTCTGGACTAGGTGCGTAAGTAGAGTTTCCTAAACTATAAATAGGGGTCTTTAGGGCTATTCTAATTTATTATAAAGCTTTCTAAAAGTTTTCCAAGGGTTCCTAAAGAGTTCTAGAGTTATCAAAGGGTGTAGCAAGGGTAAGATTCGAGATTGTTCGAATCGGGTAAGTTCTCTCTCTTGTAATTTCTTTTCATAGTGGAATTTTGTCACTTTGTGACGTGGTTTTTTTTCCCACAAGGGTTTTCCACGTTAAATCTTTCTGTTCTCTTGTGATTGATTGACATTGTTGGATTGCTATCGTAGATCTAGATCTGTGTGATTCCGCAGCTCAAATCCCCAACAAGTGGTATCAGAGCAATCTTTGGGGCACAGATCTGAATTTGTAGGATTAGAAATAATGGGAACGAGAAGTTTGATATTGAGAAGTACTTAGTCAAAAATAATTTTGAGTTATTGATGGTTAAGATGATTAGTCAGTTAACCAAGTAAGGCGAGATTAAGGTTCTTGAGGAGCGAAAATCTACCATGAAAGATGATGAATGGAAAAACCTTGATAGTAATGCTTTAGCATCTATCCGTTTATGTCTCATGGATGAGGTTCTCTATAATGTTTTGAGGGAGAAAACTGCAGCTAGTTTGTGGGCAAATTTAGAGAACATCTATGTAAAGAAGTCATCTGAAAATCGCCTACACTTGAAGCTACAGTGTTATACCTTCAAGATGGTAGAGGATGGATATCTATAAGCCCATATCAGCAACTTTAATAAATTGATATGCAAATTGCTGGATATGGAGGAAGTGTTCGAAGATGAGGAACAGATATGTATATTGTTGAATTCTCTTCTTACATCATATGAGTCTTTCAGGGACACGATGTGCATCACAAATAAAACCCTAAGTGTTGACACCGTTATCTCAGCCCTTCAAGGAAAGACTATGAGAAAGTTAAACGACGACATAGGGATATCTTTTGATGCACTGATTACGAGGGGCAGAGATTCTGAGTGAGGTACAGGATCCTTAAGGCATATATCCAAATCCAAGGGCAAGGGCTAAAGCGTTGGAATTGTGGGTTGTCTGGACACATGAAGAAGGATTGTAGAAATCCAAAAGCGAAGAAAGAAAATTCAGCGGATTCTTCCAAAGAGGCCAATGTTGTCACATCTAATGAAGAGACAAGTAGTGATGAAGTTCTGTCTATGTCCATGATCGGACATATTCATGATAATCATGCAGATGAATGGATCCTAGACACAGGAGCATCATATCACATGACTCCTCATCGGAGTTGGTTCGCCCGTTACAAAGAATGCAAGGGTGGACATGTTTTTATGGGCAATGACAATGCCTGTAATGTTGTAACTATTAGCACGGTGAGCATCAAGATGTTTGTTGGGATGGAGCGTACCTTGACTGACGTCAGGCACGTTCCTGATATGAAGAAAAATCTGATTTCTCTCGGTGCACTCGAGGCTATAGGGTGCAAGTTCACCGGTATTGATGGTGTCCTTAAAGTTTCAAAAGGGGCACTCGTAGTTATGAGAGCGCAAAGGCATGGAAACCTTTACAGGTTGATTGGGAGCACTTTAGCAGGTGGAGTAGCAGTAGCTATTGCAGACTCCACCTCTCTACATATGTGGCATGCTCGTCTGGGCTACATCAGCGAGTAAGGCATGAAGGTACTTTCTGATCGATGTTTGATTCCAGCTTTTAAAATTTTTGATTTAGATATATGCGAGCATTGTATATATGATAAACAATCTAGACCGTCTTTTAAATCTGGAAAATATGTTTGTAAGGGAGTGCTTGATTATGTACACTCTGACTATGGGGGTCATCGCAAGAACTTTCCATTAGAGAGTCGTCATGGTTTGTTTCATTCATTGACGACTACTCTAGGAAAGTTTGAGTTTACTTCATGAAATGTAAATCGGAAGTTTTCACCATATTCAAGCAATGGAAGGCAATGGTGGAAAAACAATCAGTGCGAAAAATAAAGGTTTTAAGGACTGACAATGGTGGAGAATTAACTTCCACCGAGTTTAATTATTATTGCAAGGATGAAGAAATTATCAGGCACAACATAGTGCGCTACACGCCTGAGCAAAACGGTGTGGCTAAGCGAATGAATCGGACTAATCGCCTGGAGAGAGCCAGATGTATATTAAGTAATGCTGCGTTGGGTAAAGACCTATGGACTGAGACCATTAATATGACTAATGAATCGAACTCTCCTTAAGAGGGCTAGATGCATGTTAAGTAATGTTGCGTTGGGCAAGGACCTATGGATTAAGATCTACACATATTTGGTTGTGAGACTTATTCTCATGTATCGTCAGTTGAGAGATATAAGCTAGAACATAGAACCAAAAGGTATATCTTTGTTGACTATGACATTGGTGTGAAAGGTTACAGGTTATTCAACAAGGTCACACACAAAGTCATCACTAGCCGTGACGTCAGATTCGATGAAAGCTCCTTATTTCGCAAAAATGATTAAGATGAGTAAGAGTAACCAGAAAGGATAATTATAAACGTCCAAATTGACATAGTTGATACTCAGGCATAGACAGATGCGAAAATAGAGGTACGGATTAGGCGGAGCAGCCACCTGTGCGAAGGAACCCACGGTGTGATCGCATGTTACCGGCAAGATACAGGGACGACTCTAATATTACATATGCCCTCATTACAGATAAGGGAGACCCATCTATTATTCAGGAGTCTCTTGATGAGCCTGATGCAGAAAAGTAAAAGGCGGTTATGGACGATGAGATGGACTCATTGCACAAAGATCACACATGAGAGCTGGTGGAGCTTCCAGTGGGTCGAAAAGCGATCGGATGCAAGTAGTTATTCAAAAGGAAACAGGATAGATACAAAGCAAGGTTGGTAGTGAAGGGTTATGCTCAGAGAGAAGGAATCGACTTCACAGAGATTTTTGCGTCGGTGGTAAAGTAGGTATCTATCAAATTCGTGTTGACGATAATTGCCCAATACGATCTCGAGCTGGAACAGATGGATGTGAAGACTACATTCCTGTAAGGGGAATTGAAAGAGCAGATCTGCATGAAGCAACCAAAGGGATATGAAATTAAAGGGGCAGAGAAAAATGTTTGCAAGTTAACGAGGTCGTTGTACGGCCTGAAACAGTCGCCTAGGCAGTAGTATAAAAAATTTGATTCTTTGATGGTGAGTCAGAAATTTACTCGAAGTGAATATGATCATTGTGTCTATTATAAGACACTGAGTGATGAAAAATTCATCATCTTAGTACTGTATGTTAATGATATGTTGATCGCCTGTCATGATATGTCTAAAATCAACGTACTAAAGACTCAATTATCAGGGACATTCGAGATGAAAGATCTGGGGGCTGCAAAGAGGGTTCTCAGCTTAGATATTCATAGAGACAGGAAGAAGAACAGGCTTTAGTTATCACAGGCAGAATACCTTGAAAAGGTATTGATTAAATATGGGATGGACCAAGCAAAGCTGATGAGCGTTCCTCACACGACTCACTTCAAGCTTTCCTCAGAACAATGTCCTAAATCAAATGAGGAAAAATAAGTTATGTCTCATGTACCTTATTCGAATACGGTTGGTAATTTAATGTATGTCATGGTCTGTACCAGATCAGATATTTCATAGGCAGTCGGTGTTGTGAGCAGATATATGTCAAATCCCGACAAGCAACATTGGAAAGACGTGAAATGGCTACTTTGATACATTCGAGGTACGAAAGACTACGTCTTAACTTTTAAGAAAACAGGGACAAAGTTGGTAGAGTATGTGGATTCCGACTACATAGGCAGTATAGATTCCAGGAAGTCTACTTTAAGATACTTGTTTGTACTAGTGGGTAGAGCAATTAGTTGGATGTAAAAGCTTTAATCCGTGGTGGTTCTTTCCACGACCGAAGTAAAATATATGGCAGTGACGGAAGTGTTTAAAGAAGGTGTTTGGCTCAGAGGCATGATAAATCAGTTGGGACTTCAGCAGGAGGCCGTGCCGGTTAACTGTGATAGCGAGAGCGCCATCAATTTAGCTAAAAATTCTGTTTATTACCCACGTACTAAACACATTGATGTTCGTCACACTTTATCCGACAGGTGCTTGAGGAAGGAGGCGTAACACTGGAGAAAATTCATACCAGCGTGAATCCAGCAGACATGCTCACCTAGGTCGATCCTACAGAGAAGTTCAAATTCTGTGTAACTTCTCTGAGCTTGGCGATGGCGTAAAAGAAAGACGGAATGTGCATGAGAAGCGTTGATTGAAGCTATGATGCGATGTAAACATAAGAAAAGAGGTCAAGAAGCTACACGGTTGAAGATTGAAGACTTGGTGGAAATTATTGTCAGAAGCCTTCAATCTGAATTTTGGGTCTCTCGACCGGTCGAGTGAGCTACTCGACTCAAAGTCCAACGTGCTATTATTTTTTGTGTCTGGGCCACTCGACCAGTCGAGGCCTCGGCTCGACCAATCAAGGTTATGCAGATCCTGCGCGGACTGCGTAAATTTGAGGCGGTTTCCAAACTTTTCCAGACTAAATGCGTAAGTAGAGTTTCCTAAACTATAAATAGGGGTATGTAGGGCTATTTTAATTTATTCTAAAGCTTTCTAAAATTTTTCCAAGAGTTCCTAAATGGTTTTAGAGTTATCAAAGGGTGTAGCAAGGGTGAGATTCGAGATTGTTTGAATCAAGTAAGTCTTCTCTCTTGTAATTTCTTTTCATAGTGGATTTCTATCGCTTTGTGCCATGGTTTTTTTCCCGCGAGGGTTTTCCACGTTAAATCTTTGTGTTCTCTTGTGATTGTTTGACGTTATTGGATTATTATCCTAGATCTAGATCTGTGTGATTCCGCAGCTCAGATCCCCAACATTCTCATTACCTAAAATTTATAAGAAAGGGCGTTTACGGAGGGTTCGGCCTTCCAATCAACTTGACTGAGTCATGGAGTCTATCCAACCCAACTAGACCATCTCAGTTGAGTTGGCTTTTGGTTTCCAACTACAGTAATTGATCTTGAGATAGAAGATGGAACATGGATCTTAGGTGGATCCAGAACATCTTAGGTGTACCTCTCTCTCTCTCTCTCTCTCTCTATATATATAGATATATATATATATATAGAGAGAGAGAGAGAGACCTCATGGGAACTTCCCATGAGATCGAGCCATGTGGGCCCCACCATGATGTGTGTCAAACATCAACACTGTGCATTTGATGGGTCCCATTTAGGTTATGGGATATCCCAAAAATCATTGGTATATGGAGCTCAGGTGGGCTGTACCATCTAAAACCATGTGAAGATATGCCTAAAACTTATAAAAGTACTAGGTGAGGTTCATCTGAGTTTTGGATGCGGCTGAAACTTGGTATGACCCCTCATCCAAGTGGGACACACACAATGAATGGTCTGGATTTGTGAACCACATCTTGATGGCCCAATAAATGATTATGAATGTTTTAATGGAAGGAAAACCCTTCTCAACTGTTGTATGTGGTGTGGCCCACACAAGTCATAAATTAACTTGATTTTTAATCCCGTGGCCCACCACATAATGGTGCATCTAACTGATGGGGTAGATGTTCGACACAGATCACAGTGGAGCCCACACAGCTCAACCTCATGGGAAGTTCCCATGAGGTTGACCTCGTAGTACCATTTCGGGCCGTGTAAAAACTTGACTCCCAAGTTCCCGGGTGTCACTTATGCTAATTTTTGCTAATTTACGTTTAATCAGATTTAAATGCGCAGCCTGAAATTTCTTGGAGCATGAAGCACAACCACACAAGTCCATTGAAAGGAAAGAAGATCAACATATACAGGTTCAAAAGAATGTAAAAGGGTCGCACAAGGCGTTGCTCGATAGAATTACAAAAATATGTCCAAAAAGAATGATAAGTTGATTTCACCACTCAGCGATCCACAATAGGCTGCTAATCTATGGCGAACCACCCATCAGCTGAAAATAGGACAGCTCGTCTTCCTCGTCAATGTCAGCCCTGCTCGGCTCCTCAAACTCATCGCTACCTGCAGTTATTGAAGAGTCTGGTTGGTGTTTTAAAACACTATCCCAAAGTGGGAGTGAGTGATCAACTCAGTGGGTGTTATTAATCTTAAGTTGTAACAAACATCAGTTATAATATGAATTTAATGAAAAGAAATCATTCATAAACACCGAACTAATCTTATTAATGCGTATGCATGATAGATGATATGATGCATGCCCTCGCCACAACACTCCCTCGAGCGACTCCATCTAACGATCGCGTATGACCAACACTCCCTCAGAGCGACCTCGACTGCCGAGTCGCCACCCTAACTAGTGCGATGCAATGATCGTGTTAGCCGAGTTCTTAGTTAAGTCCATTTATCCAGCAGGTTAGAAAAACTGGTATACCTCATGTATCAATGCCCTAAACTGGTTGCGAGGCCAAGGCCCCCCAACATGTGAGGCCGAGACCCCACGATCCTTGATCCCGTCGGGTTTCCCCCATCCCTGACTTCAAGCACATGGGGAGTGCTAAAATGTGGGATCGCTCGCGGTCACTACGGGGAGGGGCGTCACCTTATCGTAGGCCAACAGCTCGGACACAGTGTCCCATTCCACCATGCCCGGCTCTCAAGTCAGTGGATCGATTTCAAATGGTTGGCAATGGGCTCCAATGGTTGAAGAGTGTTTCAGGTTCCATACAGGTATGGGCAAACATGGTTAACAAACAAGGTTGGTCAGTAAGTAGGTTAGACCGCACGAGTTTAGGTGACTACGGGACAGATGACATCGGGTACGAGCGACCTATGTAACCTAACTACTGTTGCCCACACGCAACTGCCCAAATCCATAGGTTTAACCTCAGGGCAGTCCTACCAACGGGACCACCTTCACTCTCCTCATATTCCTGACCAACCCAAGGATTTGATGGTAATCTATAGCATGCCAACTAGTAGGGTTATCATCTAGCATAAAACAACATCATGTTTCATATTTCTCAACATACAATTTAGATTTTCCTATCAAGCAAAACTACCAATATCATGAAACAAGAGTGCATGTGTTTTGTGTGGGTTAGTAAGAAAGCTAAGCACTTCCTATATATAATAGAATCAAATTACACAAGAGTTAATGGATCATACATGCTATGAGACAACATCATATGAGAGCCAAACAAGACAAGTACATGCAATCATCCATTTAAATCAAATCATACGAAAGGCAACAACATTCCATAACCATTCCATGTGAATCAATATGATCAAGGGTAGGGTCTTCCTTAGGTTTGGCTAGATTCTCCAAATGCATCATCCAAGCAAGTAAAATCATTAAACTCATACTAAAATTGGTGCTAGGCCACCTAAGAACAATAGTCCGCACCTATAGATCGTTGAAGACTTGGAAAACGATCTAGGAATGAGGAATTTGGGGTTGAATTTCCTTGGGCCCCACCATTAACAACACCCTCCTTCATTTTCTTCTTCCTCTCTCTTTCTCCTCCTATTCTCCCCTTTCTCTCTTCTCTCTCTTCTAGAGCAAAATTGTCACGCCCCGAACTCGGAAACGGATAAGGAGTTGCAAGATTTGGTTTCCTGGGCCCCACTAAAGCTATGGCCTACCTTCCCTCTTTTACACTCTCCCTTCCTCTCTTCTTCCTTTCTTCTTTCTCCATTTTCTCTCCTCTCTTTCCTTTCTCTAGGACAAATTCATATGGGGAGAGGGGTGCCCCAAAGAAGCCCCTTTTATAATGCCAGATTTGGTACAAATGGCCCCAAGGGACTGATACTTGTACGTTATCTGAAACTAAGTAGAACGAGAACTAGATTAAGATGGAATCTAAATCGAATGGATTTGAGGAATAATGATGAAATAGTAAACTAAAATATGTAGAATTTAAAAGTAGGGAACTAGGGATTCAGAGGATCCACTTGTAGAGATCAGGGAGATCTTATGCCTACATCAGAAACTCAACTGGACTTAGAGTCCATCTTCATCCAGTTGAAGGGTGTAACCATGAAAATTAAACTGAACTTCCTTTGATATAGTTTTAAAAAGATGAAAGGTATATGAATTAGAATGGATTCCATCACCAAACCATGCCCAAGAGACAAAGTAAACAACAAAATTAAACTAATTACCAACCAAACAACATGATATGAAGGTTAGGAAGGTACCGACATCCGACCATGCCCAGGAGACGATGGTGAACAACAGGGTTTCCTGACGTCATAATCAAAATAAGGTAAGGAACATGCTCAAAGCTATCGCAGACCCATTGTAATTTCAGTCACAACAGACCATTAAAAACTGAAAGCATTCCCATAATCAAACTAGTATCAAGTTCAATTCAACCTAAATAAAAACACAAGCAAAAGGTCTCCCCATCACGTTACAAGCTTCACCTCTTAGCCCTAGCTAAGAGGTTTAGCCCAACATAATGGGGTTAAATCTCTTAAAAATAATCATAAAAAAATAGGAATTAAACAAATAAAAATTTAAACAAACTCTCTTTGCTCCACACCCCTACTTCCCAAGATTGGATCCCCCAGGCCCCCTCTCTCTCTCCTTTCCTTTTATAAAAGCAACAACAGTTCGTGGCTGAATCGAGTCAGTGAAGTTCCGCACTTTTCTTGCGCAGGAAGAGTCCCGGACGTGCACCATGTTTTTGTGCCATGAAAGCCCTTGCGCTCGACCCATGTTTGGAATGTTGATCATATATATCTCTCAAAAATGACTTCTTGGAAGGTGTTATGGCCACCTTCTCTCCCTTATGTACGGTTCAGATCTTCGAAAAGATTGATGATCGTGGCCCACAACTCCCCCGAATCTCCAGATTTTTCGAACGCGCGTAAGGCTTACGCAGACATGTTGACGTGTTCAGTGGGCCCCATAGTGATGTTTTATGAGAAATCTACACCGTCCATTGAAATCCTTGCGAAAATCTAGTCAGGAACGAGTGGTTTTGGTAGGTTCTTGTGTAGCCCACCGTACTAACTAAATTCACCGTTCATCCTATGTTTAACGGCTGGGAACGTGCAGACGTTTGCATTGTGGAAAAATGACACCTAGGTGTTGGTCTTGGACGTCTCCTGAGACAAGTGAACGGTTCGGATCATTGAACTGGATGATGAGTGAGGCCCACTACTCAAAACCAGTAGATGCAGTGCGTCTGCTGGTGAATTTTTATAGAAATTGTTGGTCAGTGTAACGCTGACCGACTTTAGTATAGCGGTGCATGGCAAGTGCGTGCACACTATGTACATGCACTCTCTTGAGTGGGGTCCACTGTGATGTGTATGATACATCTGCTCCGTCCATCTCCTTCATCATTTAATTTAAGGGGTTGGGAGCAAAATTAAAGCATATCCAGATATCAGGCGGGCCTAAAATCGACCGTTTATGGGATGATCTGTCCGTTGGGCCACTTACAGAGATATCCAATGGCTGAAAACCGACATGTACGGTTTAATTATGGTCTTCATGCCATGTATGCGTTTTGAGCTAAATGGATGGTGGAAACCCCGTGATCTTGCATTCTTGTTGATTTTCGAGTCACTGAGCTTCGGTTTCTCAATTTTCTTGGATCTCGGGGTGTAAATCCATTGATCTTGCTCCCGGGGTCCATCCCTTGCCTTGGTGATTCTTGAGCGTCAAATCTATACATTTAGCACCCTTTTTCACCCAAGCTCGTAAATACACCTCGCATCACAAACACGATTAAATTGAGCGGTTAAACAATACCATGTTCATAAATCCATGTAATAAATGAGGTCTAATATGCAATATTCGACCCTCAACAGAGGGTGCCCTAAATGAGGCCCTTTTATAATCTCAGATTT
This sequence comes from Magnolia sinica, assembly GCF_029962835.1. Taxonomy (NCBI): domain Eukaryota; kingdom Viridiplantae; phylum Streptophyta; class Magnoliopsida; order Magnoliales; family Magnoliaceae; genus Magnolia; species Magnolia sinica. Next base: position 71,143,678 of record NC_080588.1, on the reverse strand, counting down.
GGTGCAAATGACCCTAAGTGTTGGGTTTTTACTATACTAGCCCTATGAGAGAGTTTTTCTAGCCTCTAGGGCCCACTATGAGGTATACATGTGGATATACACAATAGGATAATTAGCCCTAATGATGATCTACGTATGGACATGATCGGCCTGCCATTTGGATGCGCCGATCGATAAATATGATTAAAAATCCGTTCAACGGTCACCGATGGTCGATCGGGGCCGCAGCTATACGGATATGAGTAGAAAAATATCCTTACTCCATGGGTACAGTTTGGTCATAAACCGACAGTTTGAAATTCTCAACTTTGCATAAGAGTTGATGACCCAATTCACTTAAGTTCCAGCCCCTTTCTTTAGGGTATTTGCACTTCTCATGCACTCGTCCTTCAGTTCAAGTTGAGCGGTTCTGGACATTACCCAAGTCCGACTCCCGCGATGGATGTCGAGCCCAGTAAAACGGACATTACTCTATAATTTTGGTACTAGTGGCCCACCAACGAGCGGTCTAGAGCTTGTTCGGGAAATCGGGACATTTCTGTAATAAATTAGGTATTGAGATTTCTTGTAGGCAGTTATTAGGGTTTGGATTAACTACATTCATACTGTGGCCTATTTATAACTAGTGAAAGTGGAGATTTGGTCATGATTACTTTAAACCATCGGTTTTAGGCTAAAAGAGTAACTGGGTTAATTTGGTGTATTAGTCAAGATCCGAGCCTTATCTGACTCGGCCTTGGTTAGATCTTTAACTTAGTCATGATTGTCTTGATTAGTTGGCAATGAGTCGGTTAGATTTGGGTCCTATGCAAGTAAATTAACTGATGGGGTAGATGTTCGACACAGATCACAGTGGAGCCCACACAGCTCAACCTCATGGGAAGTTCCCATGAGGTTGACCTCGTAGTACCATTTCCACACACACACATATGTATGTGTGCTGGAAGGTACTATACAGTCGAGCTCATGGGAACTCCCCATGATGCATTGGTTTTGGTCCTGTCAAAATGATTATATATGTAGACCAGATAAAGAAATAAAAAAGCTACCATTTCTATAAATGTTCACAATTGAAATTTCTGGATGCAGCCCACATAAAGCCTGGAATTTTTCAATGGCCGTGGTCTTGTGATTTGTCTAGCTGGAACCATGGCCCCACAAGAACCAATGATGCATGAGACGCGTGGGCTGAAGCATGCCCTACACGCAATGGATGGCAGACCCCACATGCTTATAGTCTAATTTTTGGAGTATGTTTGAGATATATTTCTTAGAATTTTGATTGCCTTAAGTAGGATTTGCTTTGATTACTTATTTTCCTTTTTGAAGATAATGAATTATTATTTTCTTTCATCTTTCTTATTTTCGTTTGCTTGTTTTTCTCAACTTATGTTAATTGTAATTTGAAACCAGTTTTACCTCTAGTAATTAACTAGTAAAAAACACGTGCCTTGCAGCCTCAATTTATGCTAGAGAATCTAAACAGCTTGATAGGTTGTTTGTTTTCTAATTTACTACTATTGTAAATATGTGTAAATAGGTAATAATTATTTACCACAGTAATTCCAAGACAATCTCAAAGAACAGATTGACCTTTTGCTTTTTTAACTCTAAAATAGAGAAAGGGTGCAAATTTCATGTAGAGCCCATCATGATATATATGGCTTACTCATGCTGTCCATCTATTTTGCTAGCTGATTTTAGGCCGTGAGCCCAAAGATGAGACAAATCCAAAGCCCAAGTCAACCACACCAAAGGAAGTAATGGGAATTGAATGCTTATCATTAAAAACTTCTTAAGGGCTCTAGTAGTTTTGGATAAAGTTGATATTTGTGTTTTCCTCGTTATCCATGTTCGTGTGACCATATGAATAGGTTAGATGATAGATAAACAATCTTATAGATCCTACAAAGGAAAAGACCTTTCAACGATGGAAGTTTTATGACCACTATTTTTCTGTGGTATGGGGCAACTTGAGCTTTCATCTGCCTCGTTTTTGGGCTCATGCCCTAAAATATTCCGGTAAAACAGGTAAGTGGCATGGATATGTTACATACATCACGGTGGACCCACAAATTTAAGTCATTCCTTTCTGGACCAATTTTCCATATGGAAGTAATGACCTAATTAAACAGCCATGAGGAATAATAATGAACTATCATGTATTTGCGATGGAAATTAAAAAATAAAATAAAATCAAACGGACCCTAAAAACTTGGATCGATCTTTCACACATATTCAACATTAGGAAGCATCCTCGTGCATTGATGGGCAGGGCGCCAAACGAGTGTGGGCTAATCACACTTCTTAAATTAGCTGCTTAAAATAGATTTGTTAGCTACTCAAGAAAAAAAAAAGGATATTAAATAGAGAGGAGGTTAATCAAAAGTAGTATGTCTAAAGTCCAGCTGATTGAAGTATAAGTTATGGTCCACCCAGTCAATAACTCCCAACCTTAATGTGTGTGTGACATCTAACCCGTCCAATTCGTTGGCCTTATCATGAGGATCACGTTGTACATGATAAAAAAGAAAATTCCAGACAGTGGCCTTATAAATTTATGTAATTAATAAGAGGGTAATTGTAAAAATACCAGAAATATACAATCGTTTAACTGTAAATTTACCGTTTCAATAAATGCATCAATGGAAATTAAAAAAACAAAACAAGAGAGAAACCAAAGGGCCTGAAAACGTTGACTACCTTTCGGAACTCTTCAAACCTTCATTTGGACCACACCAAGAGAAAAATGGCAACAGCCAAGAACAGATCTCTTCTATTCTCTTCATGTTCTCTTTTCATGGCCTCTCTCTTTGCTTACTCTGCATCAGTTCAGTTCAATGACCCTGGTAATCCCTTCAAATCCTAATTTTCTTTCAATAACTTTCACTTCTTTCATTAAATTACAAGACCCAAATCCCTTATTCTAATCTGTTTTTGTTTAGATTGGTATTTTTGGTTTCCCCTCTATGCTTCAGCTGCAGCTGTTAATCTTCTTCATACCAAATCCACATCCAAAACAAGCAATCAGATAGCCAAACTGGGTTTTGGGTTTGGAATGTTTTTGTTTCTGAAGGTTTTGGTGGAAGGATATGTGAATGGGTCAGCTGGATTCTTGTGTTTGAATATGAACGAGAGAGTGGTGAGAGAGAAAATGGGAAGTGGGCTTGTCGTAATTTCCATGTTTTTGCAATTGAGAGCTTCTAGAATTTCCAAAGGACACATGAAAAGGAAGGGAGAGGAAGTTGGAAAATACGTGGAATGGGGTAAGATCTCTCTCACTCTTTTCTTCTTTTGCATTTTGAGAATATTGTCAAAAGTAGAAAAATATAAATATAAATAAATAAACAAAAATCAAAGGGCATTTTTGGAATTTAGGAAAAGATGGGATGGGGCCTGTTGGGGATTAGGCACCTTTTAGAAAACCTTAGAATCCCTTACAATACCTTTCCAGCCCATTTACATCATAATTTTACAAAAAAATCTGCACAGAATCTTATTAGATTTAAGACATCAAATACAACAGGGCTATCGTCGAGGTTTCTCAAGCCCTGAGTCAAGTTTTTTAGTCCTTTTAGAAGGCTAGGGCTCCGGAGAACAGAGAAACTTGATACTCTGGTAGAGTGTGATGGATGTTACACAGACACTACGAAGTTACTTGGAAATTACATACGTTGCATATAAGTAATTCAAATTAAACTGTCCAAATTATAGATAAATTTAGATACATAATTAATAAAAAAAATTACCATGATTTGGTTATCTGAGTATGAAATTGGTGGACATTTATTGAACGCTAAAATTGAAAAAATATCAATGGTCATGTTTAATCAAACAAATGTCCACGTATCACTGGTTAGGATTGTTCAACCAATCTGATTTTGGGATTTTGACTTAGCTCCAGTGGGTCCACTGCAGTTTAATTTGAGTTAATTTATGCTACGTGTATAATTTCTGAGTGTCTAAAGTATCAAATAACTCACCTTTGTCGGATGAACTACTCCACCATGCATGCCAACATGACATGTTTACAGAAGATCCGGGTTGATCATCTGGTGAGACCCACTGCCAGACGTTATGAAAAAAGCTGACATTTGTAGAGAGTAGACCTATGGTGGATATGTTGACCCACCAGATGATTGGACCGTCCTTATTTTGGGTCTGTGTAAACTAAATGGTAGGGCCAACCTGATGAACGGCTATCCATTGACTTGCCACGTTGGCACATGTGAGGAGAGCAGGATTCATACGGCTACTCCAAGGAGGAGTCTATGCAACCTGTGTTGAAAAGATCTGGGCCGTTAGCCTCGATACCAATGTGCCAGGCCCAGGCCCGTTTAGGCCCATCCATCGGGACTGTCTATCAAGTGGGTGGGCCCTACCAAGAACTACCCAGAATTCGTATCATAGCCATTTCTTTTTTATTCACTTGCCTACTTTGGATATCGACCATGGACCATATCTGGTTTCTACTGTCAATTTGAGGGCCACTCATCAGATTGCTATAATCATCCGATCTATCTATACTTTGAACCATCGTCCATCCACATTAGGCACATTTAGATGGATCGTCCTGATTCTACCGCATAATCTCCTATGTATAGAAATTTCTAACTCTTTTTTTTTTTTTTTGCTTTGACCAGGGATGGCATTGGTGGTGGCTGTTTGTCTTGGCCTTTCTCTGGCCTTCTTTGTGTTAGTAAAAGAGATTTGAAGCTGTGGACATGAAATCTTTGTAATGGAACAGATACATGAGGATGTGATGGGAATTGAAAGATACAAGGGTGTAATTGGACTGGAGTTTTTGCATGTGGGGCCCATATTTCAACGGTCCACATCACTGAAATGGCACCCTTTAATGTGTGGTCTCTTCTCCATTGAATGTGGATCATTGCTGTATTTTTTTTCCCCTCTGAACTGTGTAATTTTAGGCTGAAGTATCAAAGGTTTGGTGTACTGGAATTTTGTAGATCTCTTATGCATCCACCATCTATGGTGAGGCCGATTGCATCAACCGTTTGGATCATCAAACCATGGGCCCCACATGCACTAAATCTGGGGCCCTATAATAATTACACATATGATAATTGTAGTGGTGAACACAAGTATCCTACCTCCCATGCAATGAAGTTGTTCTTAAGGGCTGCCAACGGGTCGGGCCTAAGGTTGGCGCATGGATTTTGAACTGCTAAAGCTGGGCCTATTCAAAAGACTGTGGGGCCCGTTGGCGGCCCATTGACAGCCCTGAGTTCTTTTCCTTCTGTGTATACTGAAATGTACCTTTCTTTCTCGTTTTTCGTGTAGCTCATTTCTTAAAGAGTTACTGTACAAAGATAGGTACAGATGCATGTAGTGGCTTCGGTTTGTATAAGTGGGGCCCATTGTTCTGTGGTCCAAACAGTTCATATGATGGTCCCCACCGTCCCAATTAGAAGACCCTAGCGACTAGACCTTAGATCTTTTCCCAATTGAGTGTGAGCTTTTGCTGTCAATTTGCTGGCCACTAATTGAAGGGTTAGGATTTTTTTTCATTTGGGAGACTTTTGGTTCGTGGGTTTTCCACAGTAGGGATCGTCATATCTACTGTTTGGATCATTAGACCATGGATTCTGCTTATCCAAATTGAAAACAGAAGCGAACTATGGCTAATATGAGCCATATAATCGAAGGTTACCTGCAGCCCTTGCATGATCAACTGACTCTATAGGTGGAAAGCTTCCATTCTTTCTTCAAGACAACGAATCCTTATATCACCATCCACAAGATTTTGGCTCATACTTTCATTGTTTGCTATCGGTCCAAAGGGAATCTTCGCTCTGATACCTATTGACGCAGGGAAGAAAGTGATGAGGTCGATCACCGTCTTCCTCAAGAATAACTACTCCGAATCCACGGAGCTTCTCTGCACTCCTCATAGAGACTTCTCGAATCCACAAGGAAAGGAAGCAAGAATATAAATAAATTCTAATAGATTCATAATTTGATTCTAAAACTCCTAGAATTTGCAACTTACTATTTATAGACACTCGCGATGTCTACTATTGTACAAGATTTTTGGCCAAAAACAGTAAATGTTCTATTTGGCTTCACCAAGCTGTTCTCCTAACTATTTTAAGCTTTCGGATGAAGAGTTATAATCAAACTAAAACTTACTTAAATCTGGCCCTACACAAATGAGGACCTATGACCATGCCCAGCCAGACCTAGATTGGGCCTGGGACATGGTGCTGACCATTCAAATACGAGTTCGATGGATTCGAACAAGGACAAGGTCAACCCAAGTATGACCCATTTCCTGAACAGGCCTAGAATTCTTGCCCAATTCTCTCTTGAGCCATTACCCACTGACCCGACTGGACCTACTTAAAATTCTTCAAGCCCGACCCGACCTAACCCATTTAATTATAAATGGTTAGGGCTCAACTAACACAACCCAACTCAGGTTAAGAATGGAATATAACACTGGGCCTATGCACAAGCTACCCTAAGAGATGAGGTGTACATACATTACAAAATAATAATAATAATAATAATCATCTATACTTTTCTTTCTTATTTTGTTCATGGGTTTTGGGTTGGGCCGTATGGCCCAACCCATTAGTTACCTCTATGTGTGGGTCAGGTTGAATACGATTCAACACAAGCCAGACCCATTTACTTAATTGGGTCACATTTTCTAGCCTGGCCTCACCTGCTACTCATTTAGTTTGGCTTCAACCCATCTCAACAGCCATCGAAGACCACTCAATGACATCGAAGCTACTTTCGATAGCATCAAATCATAACTTCAAAACTGTCCAACAAGCAACTGAAATTTTTTCGAATTTTCTTGATGACATCGAGTGATCTGTCAATGGCACCAACAAACCCTTGATCTCAGTCAGATTTAAGACATCTGACAACAAGAGGCATATATTCAAAACTTGTACAGGCATATACTGCTGAGTTTAACCGTCCAAATTGGAGAACCTGTTGCAAATATAATCCAAAAATCTTATATTCGGAGCGATCCTAACCTCTTATTAGTGGATGGATCATTGGTAAAAATTCAAACTGACAAATAAAGTCCACCAATATGTGAGTTGGGGACGATAGAGAGCTCTCTATTTAACATAATTCCACTGCCTCCAAATCCTACACATTGCCAGAGTTGGAGGTTCCTTTCTCACTATGACTGGCATGATTTTTGCACCATGACTTGCTCTTAGTTGTACAAATGAATAAACAGTTCAGATCGACTGTAAGTCACCCCATGTGCCATTTAAAAGGTTTGGAGACATTAGAAAACCCATGTATTTCAGGTATTAGAATAGTGGACCGTCCATATCAAACCTGCCAACTGCCTATTTCAACATAGATATGTGGCCCAGTGGAGGTATAAAACGGCTTGTGATGCAAGTGGTAGCATGTAAATCTATACTAAATCAAAAGTTTCCATCTAACATTTACATACCAAACCAATAACCATCATAAAATGAGGAATTATTTAATATTCAGGCTATATATGATGCAAGTCCCTACTTATGGTTAAGTGGTAGAATGTGAGTTTCAACATTGCCCTCAAGGGTTCGAGTGCTCAAACATTTAATCTGGAGCTTGTAAATCTCTAACTTGACTGTGATTGATAGTTTTTTTAATAGCTTGTAAACATATGGTGGATTTAAAACAACAAGAAGAGTAGATTTATTTTTTTTAAAAAAAGAAACCTTAGTACAATATCATCCAATAATGAATTGACCTTTTCCCACATCCTTTTTTTTTTCGGCTCATCCTAGAATCGACATTACTTCTTTGCAGTTATTTGTGACAGATGCGTAGATCATCACCAATCCAGTTTTCCACAAGCATCATCATCATCTAAGCCTTATCCCAACTAATCAGGGTCAGTTGTACAAATCCTGTTCCACCATTCACCATTCTATTCAACCACGGACCATATCCTCTGATAAACCGTAGTTGTCAAGTCTTTCTTTACTTCCTTCACTCAAGTCCTTTTGGTTCTTTCGCTTTCCCTTTTAGAGCTTTCAACTTGAACCGACTCATCAATGGAGGAGTTTTGTGCTCTCATTGCCAGTCCCAAGCGCGAATAAAGGAGGAGGATTTCATCAAGTAATTGGCAACTAGCATGCAACTTTTGCAGCAACTTCTAGAAATAGGATGTGTAGCTGACTCATATAGTTTTCATGACACTTAGATGGTAATGATTTTGAATCACCTCAGTTCTAACCAGTGTAGTTCTTGGTCTCCACTGCAAATGGCTAAACCATCTAAGTCTACTTTCCATCATCTTACTTTATTCTTGGTACTATTCCTAAGTTCCCTTGGTTGCTGGTTTTTTTCCACAAGCAAACTAAGAAACTTGAGGCCAGATAGCTGGTATGTTTGTATAATCAGAATGCTTAGCAGCAGCTTTGCAAACTTTTTATCTCTTATGCTTTCTGATCTGAACTCCCATGTTCACATTAATGTAAAGATTGAAAAAATAAAAAATAAAGATAAAAATAAATATTGCTTCCATTTCAACTCTTAATGAGAAGTTGTTTGCACACATGCATTTCAAGCCTACCTTTTGATTCTATTGACTAAACCAGATGTTATTGGCATGCACTATGCAACTGAAGGGCAGGGAAAGTAAATGGATGTGGACCACGACATTTCAGTGAATGAAATTTGCAATAGTTTTCAGAACTGAGTTCCAAACAATGGATTCCATCCTTTCACCATAACTACACTTGATTTTCCATTGTGTATTCCAACAAAAACCCAAGAGGTGTCTTTCTCTCTTTTTAAAACTGGAAACCTCATGAGTTTCCTTTTGAGAGGGATCTGGTTTCCCCTTTTTGTTTTTATGATAGTAACTTAATGCAATGTTCTCATAGTTATATCTCGAGAAAAGCTCATTGCTTGGAAATGTTTATATTTTTCTACTGATTCTCATTACTTTTAGTGTCTCCATCAGGCATCAAAGAATCATTTGCATTAGATATTTTCTTCCATAATACATTAGAATATATGCACTTCAAACCTTATACATAGAAAACCCAAAACCCGCATGCGGCGTGCATATGCGTTGCATCAAACTGTCAAATTGTTGGGCTGCACTTTGGATGGGTCATAACCCAAAATCCATACTGAGCGTATGATTCTAAATGGTCCACTTCTGGCGCAGGGAGGGACATGATGAGGTCGATCACCGTCTTTCTCAAGGGATAACTACTCCGAATCCAGGGAGCTCTCTGGACTAATTTGCTTGATGATTAAAAAACAAAAAAGGAAATTACAAGGAACTCAAACATAGGACGGAGTTTTAGACTTAGACTCCAGCTTAAACACCCAAAAAAAGTGACTTACTATAAATAGTAAACATACTGTTTATAGACGACCTCTATTCCTGCTAGACTTCATGGTTTTCGGCCAAAAAATAGTAAGTGTCCAATTTGGCCCAACCACGTTATTCTCCTAACTTTTCTAAGCACTTTTCATGTTGGGCATGCTTTCTACAACTCAAAGGATCAAAAGTATTATAGTGAAAACCAAAGTAAATGGGACTTTCATAGTCGATCTGATGGAATCTTGCAAATCCGGTGTGGGCAGCCCGCGGGTTGGTTGGCTTAAGTAGGTCCTCCTACCCCAAAATCATATATAATATTCAAAAAACTCATCCCGGTTTGCGAGATACAACTGATTTAAGGTTCTAACAGTCTGGATCATTTCCACCTCCGATCAGGCCTTCTCTGGTCCATCTTTCCCATGAAAGTGTCTGAGACCCACTCTACATAAACTTCAACATTCTTTTGACGGGTAATGACAGGTTAGTATTGTCTCATCAATCTGAACTTGGGACCATGCCCCATCTGTAGTCATCCATTGTTTGGATGATTCGGACTGAGCTGCATACATTCTATGTGTGCTCTAGCTGAGTGAATGCATATTGATGTCTGCTTATGTATCAAGTATCAATTGGATGTTTGAGCCAGGAGGTGTGCTAGTCCAACCTCACCCTTGTCCATGCACCTTACACAGAAGACTTACCAATCTGTTACATGTATGGAACATCTGTGTGGTGCATTAGGTGGCCCACGACTATCAAGAGTCACCATCGGTCCACTGTTAAGGCTGTATAGGATGAATGTGGATCATTGGCATGTTTTCTTGAAGGTGCCACACTCATGGTTCCATGACCCAGGCCTTTGATCTAATGGGCTCCATATCTTGGAAAGACCATGCCCCAAAAATCATCCAGACTAGAAAATCCAGTCCTCGTTATTTTCAGGCACTTGAGCCTTTGATAGTTTATTTCCTTCAGAACAACTCCCAGATTACAAAATCCAACCCATCTGATGCTTATCTTTTTTGGTCACCTGATCCTTCAAAGCTGCATTTCTATTGCAAACTAATTGCAAGTACTACATATTTTTGGATCACTAAACCATCAGAATTAGGTTAGAAAGCCATATCTGAGTAGAAGTGTCAGTCAGGCTCAGCCCCAGCCCTGCCCATTTATTTGTTGGCCCTAAAGATTCAGGCCCAAAAAACATGATCCCAAATAGGCCTGAACCTGTCTCCTGACCGCCATCTGCCTGTCCTCGGGGATTCGACGGGGCCTCAACAGTAGTAGTTGTCAAACTTGGGTCCCAACATGGCTCATTTATTTGCTGGAACTAAATCACAATGGAGTGAGCTAAATGGCAAAATGACTACAATAGAATCTCTTAAAGGGTGGACAAGGACTGTACACACAAATATGGGATATCAGCTTCTTACTACTACCACAAATTAAGCTAGCTACAGAGGTAGAGATTAATGTGAGGATGATCTTCATATGCACATTCCAATGGGATTAATCGTGCAAGATCCACGCCACTTTTCATGTGGGACAATATTGGCAGTGTGTCGTGAAGATTCTCACCTTGAGAACATTTCACTTCCAGTCTGTCCTGCAAAAGGGGTAATGCATTTTCCTTGCCACTGACGAACCTCCATTTCCTTCTTGCTAACCTCGCGCTTTGCACATTCCAATGCAGATTCTATTTCTGCAATTTGCTCTTGCTGCCTTCTTTCGAGAAGCTCGTGCAATTTTCTCTCTAGTTCATTAGGACAAACTCCATGGCTCTCCTTGCTGTATGCTTGTTGAGTGTCATACTCTTTCACAGAACATGCATCAAAGCTTCTTGCAAGTGGTGCAATGTCCTCAACAACCATCTCTGATTTTCAATGTTTAGAATTTTGGAAAACATGAATAGAAATATACATACATGAAAAAAGACCAAAGCAATACAGAATATACAAATTTGCAGACAGCGTCTAAGAAAAGATGTCAGTATGTACTTTGGTTGGTTTACATAGGCTATGAGACCATGTAAATCTGAATATAGCACCCTTTTTTTATTTGGGTTGATAGCTTATCAGGGTTTAAAGCATTGTCCAAAACAATGTGCATCACCTGATATGTATCAGTATCTGTGCCCAACGACATGAACAAGCTGCACCAATAACACTCCCAACTCACCTATTAAAATCACATATTTAAGGTAGAAGGTTTTTTCAGAAATGTTTATTAACATGTTTCACTGCATTTCCATGGGGATTTTGGACAGTTTTGCAGGTGTATCATCTGCTCATGGACAATACAATACCCAATATGCCGATTTTAACCCTTTTAGCTTATATGACCAATCAAATCGAGCATAGGCTATAAGAAATAAAATAAAACACAATTTGATAGATTTACACATCTAAGTGGAATGTAACTGCTTGTTTGTTCATTGGGCTGTCCTAGAAACTTGCTACTGCTGATTATTTTGTAACATCCCAAGCCATTATTAATGGTGGGAAAAGCATTACTTAACTCGCCTTAGTCTAACATGGAGGACATGGAGCTCAATTAAGTCATGATTATGAGGATTTCTTACCCAAGTGAACCCTAAGAAAATTACAGATTAACGAATTTAGGAACGAATTGGATCTTAAAGGGTCCAATTGAGTAAGGGATTCTGCATAATTGGGATTAAATCTAATCCTGATCTTGGCAGACCCCATACCCTCCGTATAGGATTCGCAGCACTTGAGGTCACTCCGTCCTTCGTATGAATGCAATTAAAAATGTATTAAAAAAACTAAAAATGCCGCTAATTTCATTTATGCAGAAGAAAGCACCACTTTAGTGCGATGAATCCTACGCGGAGGGTGTGGGGCCTGCCAAAATGACGATTACACTTAATCCCAATGAAGCATTTAAATGACTGAATATCAGTCATCTAGAAGTATCACATGTTATGTTACTCAAGACATGAAAAATGAAAACTAAGTCATGATAAGAGGCATACAATGTCCTTATTTCTATCTACTTACTACATACCTCAATGCTCTGTTGCCCTGAACTTTCAGCATCCAATCTGAGTTGCAGAAGTTCCAACTCAGCTTCAAGTTCAGCTTCCATCTCATCTCTTCCAACACTTGTCGAACTCTTGGATGTCGAACCGAAATTGGATTCTTGATTACATTTCATGGCAAACTGTGTCTCTGCTGAATCTTTAGATGGCTTTCCAATTTTAACAGGAAGATGATTCTTTGTGCCGTCGTCAAAATTTGATGTGGGATAGGCAAGACAATTGTCTTTCTTGGGAGAACTAGATCCAACATCGTTCCTTTGCACTTTGTCTATAATATTTTTAAGCAGTGTGTCCATTTGCATCCACAGCTGCATTGTCCTATCAAATTCATATTTGCTCTTTGCAAGGAGAAGAATGGCACCAACTTCAATCCCTAAATTAAAAGAAGCCTCCTCTACATTTCTTCCTGAAGAGGGTTGCTGATAATGAGGAGAACTTACCACATGGTAACTTATCATGCATGCTTATCTTTCCTGCCAGCACACCACTTTTGTAGGACATTTATACAATGCGAACAGTATGCCTGACTATAAGTTACACAAAGCGAGGAATGAATTTCAACTATTGTACAATTATACAATGCGAACAGTATGCCCGACTATAAGTCAATCAAGGTGAAGAATGAATTTCAACTATTGTGATCCTAATCCGCATGCATAACAGGAAATTGGGACTTGGATCGCAGGTGACTTGAACTTTCCCATAATTTATGATATTCCTTAAACATTTAGGATGATTGGACTATGGAATTACGAAACCATACATTTACTAGTCATTCGCGGCTTGACCCAATTCTCAATCATGGGTAACTACCAATGGACTCATTGCTTTTACCGAACAGAAGATCCAGATTCAATAGGACTAGGAAGGGATACAATAAGCTTTCTATCCTAGTTAGGTAAATGATCGACATATCGGATTCAAGCCCATTACAACCGTCTCTCCGTGTTAGCCGAACACTAAAAACAAAAATATTTACTCTGGATAGTGGGGAGCTATCGTCATAAATCCAAATCCTTTGAAAATAAAATAAATTAAAAAATCTTTTAAGGGAATCTCGATGGTGAATTTGTTTTAATGGGGTAGACTGTAATAAGCCAGGCTGGTATGGTTAGTATATGCCCTAGCACATATATGAACATGAAATCAACAAAAACTTAGGCGAACGAAATGAGAATATATTTACTTATTGATACTAAGTAATTTCGGGGATGAAATTATTTTTAAGCGGGGTAGATTGTAACGTCCTAGATTTTCACTGTTTTGGATTTTAAAAATTCTCAAAAAAATAAAAAATAAAAAATAAAAATCGCTATAATTAACTTATATTGTCACTTACTGATCATCAACACTCGATGTTAACCTATACGCAGTTTTTATCAGTATAGAACCGTACAAATTCAATTAATTAAACGTTTGAAGCTAACAAATTTGCCCGATTACTTAAACCTCGAGTATAGCCTTGTAATTTATTCATATACAACTCAAATCTTGCTAACATATCACTAACTAATCAAGACAACTGTAACTAAATAAAAACTTACCTAAAATGCAACTAAAGGTTAGATCTTGAATAATAAACCAAACTAACCCAGTTACTCCTTTAGTCTAAAAACTAATGGTTTAAGGTGATTAAGATCGAATCATTGTTTCCACTAATTGCGAATATGTCACACTATGAACTTAGCTAATTTAAACCATAATCATCGGGCACAAGAAATCTTGCTATCCAATTTATTTTAGAAATATCTCCAATTTTCCAAATAAGCTTTAGACCACTCGTTAGTAAGCCACAAAACCTGAGACTATAGAAAGATGTTCGTCGTAGAGGGTTTGTCATCTATCGCGGGAAATCGAGCCAAAATCGCGTCTTGAATCGCTTAACTTGCACTCATAAGGCCAGTACATGAGATATGTGAATATTCCTGAAATTAATAACCCACATATTATTTCCATTCACAATAAATAAAGTTTTAATAAATGAGTAGTTCAAGGGCATATTTGGTTGCACCAAATATCATGAAATTTTGGTGTAACTAAATGCATTCTACTAATATTTTCATTTTTGAAGGGGTATCAATCGGGTCAATCCCTGCCTAGCCCCATTTATTTTTTAGGTCTACGATTCTGGCCTAAAATACGGGATGTAATAAACTAAAGGTCTATGTTATTGGACGATGGGCATACTTGTCAAAATTGACACCACAATTACACCATACAAAGCCTCAAAGAATCCTATAATCCCAGTTGCAGATGTTATTGCTATTTAATGAAACACGAGGCTACACATGTTGATGAAAGACCCTTATTTGGTCAAACGTGTGTGATTAGGATAGTGTTGGGCATGACAAAGTCGTACTCAACTCTAATCAATTGAGTGCTTGTGATCTTAGGCGCTAAATCAACCGTAGTATCAAATCTATGAAGGTTGACTTGACTGTCTAGCTACCAATGTTGTAGCAATCAAGCGATTTGGAAAGGGAGGGTTAGTCCTTCAATGGGATCTTTTTCCCCTAAGCTAAGGACTCTTTTCAATGGTGACTACAATTCCCAAGTTTCCCAGTAACACAAAGATGGATGAATAAGATTAAAAATAAAAGTTGAATTGTTAATTTTATTGATTTGCAAGTAATATCATTATGATCAATGAGTAAAATTGAAATAAGCAAAGAACATAAAGAAAATTATCTATGACAGCCTATGTGGTCAGCACAGCCGTGGTGTGCAGTGTACAAGACATGACGGGCGTGATCTCCCAAGTATGGACTTGGCTCATAAGGATCCGACAACGGAGGTCACAGACATTTAATCTACTCCTAAATGTACTACAACAATAGCGTTCGACAAAAGCATATCTAAAGCTATGGTAAAATTCAAACTTACTGCAACGAGGCAAGACAGAAGTAGAGGAACTGGATAGAAGTGGCGGAACTAAGACTAAAATTAAAATAGATAGCATTGTGTTGTGTAGAGAGGTTGTACATGTGTTGGTGAGGGCCCGACACTCTTCGTTGAGTACCGTTTATATAGACTTAGGAGGGCAATAATAATGCTAAGGTTTCTTTGTTGATCTGTGCTTTTATCATCGAAAGTTACAAAACCATATCCCAGCTAGACTTAGATTCTTCATCACGTGTCCTAATATTCTTCTAATTTTAAAAAAACTTGTTTCATAAATCTCTATAATATTTGTGAAACTATTGATCATACTTTCATTTTCTGCATGATTATATAAGATGGCCTTATTGTGCATATTTGGATTGCGAAAAATCTCTGGATCGATAAGGCTTTATATAGATTTCTAATTACACTACTTAGTCACACGTGCTACTTGTGCGATGGTCATTGTCCTTCTCATGGTGCCTCGCTTTTATCCACCGCAAACATGCGAAGACTCTTAATTGTTCTAATTTTGAGAGGCAACATATTAATGAAAGTAAGATAAGAAGATTTCCTTGGGATGTGAGTGAGATTTTATCCGTCATTTGTCATTTGTGCATGGTGCCAGTACTTAATGACATTTTGCGTCTGGTTAGGTGTAAACAGACGTATTTTTTCTAAGACCGCAAGCATGTTGGCCTTGACTTCTAATCGATTGTGCTTGCTCATTAAAAAACAAAAATAAAAATAGAGTATGGTGAGCTAGGCCCAGCTGATTTTCTAGCCTATCCAAATCATGAATTTGAATGGTCAGTTCCCCTCTACCTCCTGCCTATCGTATTCATCTTCTCCATTTGCATCATCTTCCTCTTGATTCCTCGTATTGAATTTTAGCCATTGAACGCCGAGGGTAGAAGAATTAGGCAGAGCCCAAAATCCTTTTGTTGATTCGTGGGCCCTCAAATGAACGGCAAATAATAAAATCTGGTTTTCACAGGAATACTAAGAAGATTAAACCCAGATGAATCTCTTCCAATCTTGCTTTGGCTTTAACAAAATCTTAATTTTCTTAGTTAGCATGGGTCTCCAGAAGGTCCGACTACAAACTGCAATTACATTACTTTCAAGCTAGAGTTGAGTGGGAAATCCAAGTGCCACTTACGCATTACAAATATCAACAGCATTGCAATTTGATTCATTTATGTGTCCAAATGTAGAGTGATTAAAGGTGACTTCAGTAGCTTTAACCGTAAGAAATAGATAAGGATTTGAAAGTGGATTTTTGTTGTTAGTTCTAAGTAGAGGAATTGATGAAAACCAATAATGCTTCTGGGTAATCATAAACAAAAGAAATACGGTTCGAAGGGCCAAGCTAGGCTAGGAGCAGCCCTATAGATCACGCCTAGTGAAGATTCTTTCATTATCACTGCTGCTTTCTGTCGCGTGGTCTACTTGAGCTTTGGATCTACTTCATTTTGGGCTCATGCCCTAAAATAATCTGAAAAAATGGATGAGCGGTGTGATATAACACATATCATGGTGGGGCCACATAACTTTGCCATGTCAGCACAGTACGGACACACTAGGCAATCCAAGTCTCCTGATTTTGGGTTCTAGGGATAAAATGAGGGGCGCACATGATTGACGGATTGGATGTCATGAAACATTATGAAGGGACTCTCTCTCTCTCTCCCTCCATATACACAAACACACCATCCCAACCTTTTAATCAGGGGCTTGCAAAATGAACGGATTGAATCAAAATCACACCAAGGTTCCCATTTTAACGGGCAGAATTCCTTACATCAAACGATTATGATCACCCATCCGGTCTGATTTTTTTTTTATTTTTTTTTATGCTAACACCAATCCACGGTGGGCCCTACCAGATGGATGGTCGGTATCGGGCCCGGGGAACCCATCAGTCATGCTAAGATGAGCCATGCCAGCATTGCACCGGCGCGCTTGAATCTTTAGTTGGAAGGCATACCACCACTAGATACAAGACAACAGTGTAACTTTATGTGGGACCCACCATATCTTCACATAGAGGGCGTTGGATATGCCACGCTGGACACATCCAGCAATTAAGATAATTTCTTTTCTGCTGTAATTTTATTGAGAAAAATAGGGGAAAAAGAAAGAAAAAAGATAACGAAGCTGCATCTCTTTTGTGTCTGAGCAGCAAAAAAAAATTTTAAGAAAAGAAAAGAAAATCCAGCAATGGATCTCCTCTCACTGCATTCTCCTTCTTTAACGGCTCTGCCATACTCTAGAACAGCATTAATGGAAAAAAGCTCCTTCCTTTCTGGTCAGATTCTCACAATTGCCAAGAACAAGGGGCACCCAGATGCCAGAAATCTCAAATTCCTTGATTTCAGAGCTCGAACTTCAGGTATTTCATTGTTTTGAGAAATGGTTTTTTTTTTTCGTTTTTCTATTTCTATCTTGAATTTTCTCATATTATTTGATTTGATTTTATTTTTCGGTTTTTTTTTTTTTAATGGTATGATTTCTATTTAAATTATGGAAAGATTTCGTCTTTGTAATGTCAATTAGTCATGATTAGTTACGGATTTTCATTTTCAGAGATGCTCCATGAACTCCACTTGCCTGTAATCCAAAGCTCTGTGGGGCCTACCACGATGTTTGTGTTATATCCACTCCGTCCATCCGTTTGTCATCTCATTTTAGGACATGATCCCAAAAATTGAGGGAGATCCAAAGCTCAAGTGCGCCATACCACGGGAAACAGTGGGGATGGAGAAGACCACATTTGAAACCTTCCTGGGGCCCACCGTTATGTTTAGATGTCATCCAACCCGTTCATAAGGAGATTCCCACCTGGATGAAGGGAAAACATAATGTAGCCCTGATTCGAAACTTCTTTGATTCCAACTAAGGCTTCAACGGTGGGAATTCAATCCTCGTTCGTGTAGCGCACTTGAGTTTTGGATGTCCCGAGTACATGCTCCAATGCTTCTCAGAGTTCTCTATGTTATAGTGCTCCTACTTGCATTGGGACAGTTGAATAGTCCAATCGATTGATCTAGACTGTCCATTAGGTCCGTCACATATTTCATGGACCAGTACAAAAATATCACATTGATTAGAAGGTCTTAACAATTGATCAACAGCCTCCAATATGGACGGTCGAGATCATTTTTACAAAAATAGGTCCAACCAACAATTCGATTCATCTATTTGATAGTTCCCATCTTGGATTGCGTATGATTCTAAAGAATCACTTCAGTTAGGTAATCCTAATCATCCCATCCGTGGATTGGAGAAAGGAAGGCTATAAATATCAAGGCCCAATCTAGGATTGACTGGATTATCAGATTCATCTGATTTTTTCATGGTAGACCTTGAAATATGTTTTGTACTTGTTGGACGGTTTAGATTGATCTATTGAACTGTCCAAGTTACCTGCTGCAACTAAGTGCACTATAACTTCCGCTAAGAGAGCAATGGATCATCTAGGGATGTCATGGGCCGGGCTAATGCCTGCTGAAATCAGAATATGGAATAGGCCCGGCCCGAAACAGTTCAAAATCCGGGCCGCGACCAACCCCAGGCCCGGCCCATTGACAGCCCTAAATGGAGCAGTCCTCTTTAATTTGATTTCTGCCAAAGGTGATTTTTTGAGAAATTCCATGGTAACTTGGCAGAGTATGGTGGCTCACACACATGCACTTCATGTGCATGAATCCAAACTGTTCATACTGTGGGTCCAACTACAGATGTTTCATAAGACTCATAATCCATAAATCCCACGATCAGGCAATCCTAATTGTCCAATAGATGGCATCGAAACAGCCGGTTAGCAAAAATGGTCAAATGTCCAAATTCACCAAGCTAATGTCCTCCAACTGGATGGTTAGGATCCTCCAATGGACGTGATATTTGGGCTATGACAAATCCATTGTGGACCCTCATTTTGGACCGTCTGGATTTCTAGCATAACAAGATGGAATAACAAACCCTTTACGTGTCGATGAATGTGATTTTACAGAACATCGATGGGATTTGGATTTACAAACTGTAATCATATGAACCACATTATCAGTTTTTCCACCTTTTATTTTTTATTTTTTGCACACACTCACACACCCACCCACACGACATGGGCGCTTGATCCCTGGTCTCAATGTTGAAACAGAGTCTATCTACCACTGAGCCATGGAGCCAGACCCAAACATGCTCTATATTCCACATTAGTCATTGTATATAAAGGCTCTCGTATGAATACTATTGCTTCAAAACATGTTATATACCAGCTCAGGAAATTTGGTTTCTTTGCTTGAGCCGGGATCCAATACAAAGCTTTGTATGTGAAGTTCATCTAAGTGTGTCTTAAGTGCATGTAAATCGTCCAACCGAGTCTAAGTATATTGCACTCAGATGAACTTGAATACACTTACAAACTGTTGTTATACAAACTTAGACACACTTGGATGGACTTAAACACATTTACACGCACTTTTGCATCATGCAGTGTGTATGGGATCCAACTTCTCTATGCTTTTATTACTAAGATTCTCAAGACATGGTATATACCACCTCACAATATATCTGATAAGATGTTGCCGCTAATCCGTTTTTCCCTGCTGCCTTCCATTTTATGTTGAAGGGTATGCACAGGGCACAGGCAAATCCAATCCAG
This sequence comes from Magnolia sinica, assembly GCF_029962835.1. Classification (NCBI taxonomy): domain Eukaryota; kingdom Viridiplantae; phylum Streptophyta; class Magnoliopsida; order Magnoliales; family Magnoliaceae; genus Magnolia; species Magnolia sinica. The sequence goes on along the minus strand of NC_080588.1, from coordinate 71,123,740 downwards.
GGACTAAAAATGCCATTAGACAGGAAATGCAGTCAAAAGACAACGATCTTGCATTCGTTGCAGGTGCTACTGGTAAAGTAGGTTCACGCACTGTAAGGTCACGTGCTACTGCTTTTCTCCCTCAAATGTCAAATGATCTTTTCCGAGTACTCAAATTTTCTTCAATGGTCTCTTTTTTTTTTCCCCTCCTTAAATCTGCTTTTCTTTTCTCTCACTCAATGGTGATCAATAGTAGATTAAATCATGAATCGTTGAAATTTTATCAGGGAGCTTCTGAAACTTGGATTTCGAGTGCGGGCAGGTGTTCGGAGTCCACAGAAGGCAGAGCCTCTAGTGCAAGTATGTAAATCGTAGCAATTCAGATCAACGAGTTCTTGTTACCTCATTGCAAACCGTTTGATTTTTAACAAATGTTATGGTATTCACTCGCAGAGTGTTCGACAAATGAAGCTTGATGATGCAGGTACAAGTACTCTGGGAGCTGAACATAAGAAAAGCTAGTCTTGCCAACATGGTCTCCATATTCTTACTCTCAGCAAGGGTGCAAGATCCATGAAGTTCATTTGGTGGGCCCCATTGTCTGTCCCATGGCACAAATATTGGTTCAATCATCAAGTGGACCACAAATGAAAATTGGGAGGTTGAAAAAATTGACAAATGGTCCACATTTTACAACATGTGTGGCCCATCTGATGATTGGACTTCCTGATTTTTCGGCGATGGAACATTGCGGGCCCTACCTACTGGACAAACCATGTCTTGGACCCACGTGTGTGGACAGTAGAATCTGCAAGTAGCCATAGCGAGGCTCCAGTTGAATGTATACATGTGCACAGCTGATGACAGATAGTGTTTGGTTTGTAGCCCAGCTGTAGACAAGCTTGAAATTGTTGAATGTGACCTGGAGCGAGATGCAATCGAGCCAGCTATCGGCAATGCATCCATAGTTATATGTTGCATAGGTGCCAGTGAGAAGGAGATTTTTGATGTCACTGGGCCCTACCGCATTGACTATCTAGCAACTAAAAAACTTATTGATGCAGGTAAATCAGCTTTAGGAGCTCCATATCTGTTCTTCTTCTGTTTTTTTTTTTTTTTTTTTTTTTTTTTAAATCTTTCTTATTTGATACGACTGAGTGCTTTTCCTTTTTAATGGTCAGCAACTTCTGCAAAGGTTAAACACTTCATCTTGCTAACATCATTGGGGACAAATAAGATTGGATTCCCTGCATCAATTCTAAAGTAAGTAACAGTCAATGGTTTTTCTGCAGTTGATTTTTTTTTTTAAAGTTATTGTGTAAAATGATTATCAGAGTTGCATTGGAACCATTTCTGGTTCCTTTGGCTGAGTGTTTGGGCAAGTAGGGGAGACTGGAACTTTCTGCCAACTATCTCAACTGAATCACATTCAGCTCCTACATTAGACGAAACCAAATTGATATTTTACAGGAAAAGCATCTAGCCTGTCCCCATCGAAACTTGGAAACAGGGGCGCAAATGGGTCATGTTGACCCAGGAGGTCATTGAACATGACCAGATAATAAGTGGGTCTGGGTCTAAACTTTGGACCCATGGAGCAGGTCTGAGTCCAAATCTTCAACCCAGATTACAAAATGGGTCAGGTCTGGAACCAATCGAAGTTAACCCAATCTGACCCTGACCAGGTTGTTAAATGTGTGAAGTTTGGACCACCCTAAAATGGACCTGGCCCATACTGAGACTTGACCCCAGGAAAGTAGTAGTCAATATGAGTATAGGAAAGTGTAAAAGTTTGATTAATTGATTAATACTACCTAGTATAAGTGGAAAATTAGAAACCCTTGGATGAGATCCAATGGTCAATGCTAAATCCATACTATGTCGGAAATTGGAGTAGGCATTTTGTTCATGGATTATTTTTTTATCTTTTTCCGTTGTGTGTGCTTAGTTTATTGAAGAAATTATATTTGACTTTTTTTTTCCTCAAATTCTTCTCAAGCTTATCTAAGATAGCATATGACCATGTGCTCTTGGAGCTCATTGAGATTTAAATGTTGATAGAACCAACTAATTTGGATAGAACCAACCAATTTGGAGCATTATTTGTGTAAAAACTTGTAATTTTCAGACCCAACACAAACCCGATCCTTGAGATCAATGGGTCAGTCTGGGTATAGGACCGAGGCCCGCCCATTAACTAATTGGATTGGCCTTTTATTTTCACATTAAAAAAATAAAAATAAAAATTATATATATATATATATATATATATATATACACACATACTTGGACACAACTCGAAGTTTAATGGATTGGGTATGGGGCCAAAATCCTGACCCAATTATTAAATATGTCGGGTCCAGGACTCCCCTCATTTGGACCCGAGTTACCCGACCCAACCCGTTTGCAACCCTTCTTGGAAATCCAAAGTGGCCTTAAGAGTTCAGTTTCAAGCAGCTCAAGTAAAGTGTGTTTTATAGTTTTGCTCAGTGTTTTCTTTAGTGGCTAATACTAATTAGATAATGTACCTCTTTCAACAACATGATGTTGAAAAAGATGCTTATTATGGAAACTATCAGAGCTAAAATCAGAACTAACGTAGAAAATAATAATTGAAAACTCTGCTCCAAGAACATTAACCTTCAGGTCTGATGCATTAAGCTCATTAATTGCTTCACCTGTAGCTCAACTAAGTAGTGTGCAAAAGCTTGCCGATGGATTTGAACCTCGGTAGAGTTGACCCAACTTGCCTGATCACCGAGTTCAATGTCCAAACACTGATTTCATAAGTAGCGTGCCAAGTAATTGGTTAGCCAACCTTTATAATATTGGAGTTTTTCATTACAAGTACAGTTTCTGAGCCAATTATGAATTTTTAAACATTGAAATGAACATACGAGTTAGTATACTGTTATGCATGATTGATAGTAAATTCTAGTGACTGAGATTTACTTTTGCTGAAGTTTGTTTTGGGGAGTCCTGATTTGGAAAAGAAGGGCGGAAGAAGCATTGCTTGCCAGCAGTCTTCCTTACACTGTGAGTGCACCCATTTGTATTAAAATTTCTGCATCATCGAGTCATGCGCTTTTAGGCCACTCACATAAAGGGAATCCTAGACTTGCGAATTTTGCAGTTTGAATAGGAAAGTGCCAAAATTCTTCCTCATGGAGTATGTTCTTATGGTTAGTGCAATAGGCCAATGCCAAATTGGGGGTGAGATTTGTTCGGGACCTTTCCGTACATATCTCACTTATGATTTGTGATGTAGGACGTGCCACAGATGCATTCTTAGCACGGTTGGACCAAAAGAAGCCCAAACGAAAGCAGAAGTAATCTATTAGAACCGGACCCAGTCCTACGTAAGGCATGATGTAACTGTGCCCCAGGCATATCCGGTTCGAAGAAACTCATTCCGGATATGGAAAAAAATTGCCGTTCGAAGTTTTGACTATAAAAGAACCGTAACTTTTCCAAGCATCTTCATGATATTCACAACCTATCGATTTTTATGAAATGATGGTTCAGGGGTCAACTGACCTAGTAGGTTGCACACCACCGTTTCATAGGAAAGTGCACGCTTTCGGTTCAAAATTGCGATTTTAGGACAATTTACTATTTTTAGTAATTTCTATTTTTGTCGTATCTCCTTACTTTTAGAGTTTTATGATTTTTATATTTTTAAAAAAATTGCTTACAATAATGTCAGGAATGCTCCGGTAAGGTTTATCTAGACTTTCTATTTTGAGCAAATTAGGCTTTAGAAGAGTTTTGCTATTTCGGGTAACTTCTAAACGAATTAGGGTTTTGTTCTTTCTTTATTAGTGGTGTAATTGAGAAATCAAATACCCATTATTCAATATAATATTTGAATTTTCTCTCTTATTTTCTTGTGGACTCAAGAACTCTTCTTGTGGATTCAAGGTTTTAATCACTTGAGGAAGACGGTGTTCTTCTTCTTCTTTGTTACATGTCCTTCCCTACATCAATTTGGAAAGTGGAAACCCATTAAATGTGGGTTCCATTTTCCTTGATGTCCTAAAAGACAAGCCTACATTGTGGGTTAGAAGTCCCACCAACCGCAATTTGGCTGTGCATCCAAACATAAGTTTTCATTTTGAGATAAACTGCTGCTGTGGATTTACTAGACAGGACTTTCTCACGTGCTCTATTGTTAACTTAATTGAATCCATGTTGCTATTCAGATAGTGAGGCCTGGAGGGATGGAGCGGCCTACAGATGCTTATAAGGAAACCCATAATCTTGTCCTTGCCAATGAAGATACTTATTTCGGTGGCCAAGTTTCCAACCTTCAGGTACCCATATTTTCAGAATCTTACTAGAATTCGAAATCATTTACTACAATCAGTTCTTGTTGATTTTACTGAATATTCATGAATTGATGCATTGCAGGTGGCGGAGCTCATGGCATTCATGGCGAAGAACAGGAGCCTTTCTTTCTGTAAAGTCGTTGAAGTAATTGCAGAAACAACTGCGCCATTGACTCCAATGGGAGTGCTTCTTGCCAAGATCCCATCACAGCGTGTAGATTCTTCCTTGAAGAAGGTATTCTCAATCTGTGTCCGGCAAAACTGAGAAGGCATTTTTGGGTTGGTGGTTTTAAGAAATAAGGGACTGTTCCATAATGATTTTACCAACTATATCTGAAAACATACGTTTCCATAGGTGATGTTGGAATCTTTAGCTTCTCCAGTTCAACCTTATGACCTAAGTAATTTATTGGATTTTTACTAAACAACCAGGAGCCAAATTACATTGTCATTGGTTTTCTTGTCAGGAACTACAAACTGACAGTAAGCCTGATCCTGCACCTTCTCAGAGCGTTGAAACCAAAAGCACTGCTGTTGAGAAGGAACCAATACAAACTGAAGTTCCAAAAACAAGGCCTCTCTCGCCTTATATTGTGTAAGTCAGTTTAACTTATACTGCATGTTGTAAATATGGGATGTTATCTAACAAAGGATCATGGCTTTTACAGGTATGACGATTTGAAACCGCCAACATCTCCTACTCCGACACCAAGCACTACTCCCGGTGGCCCCAAAGAGAGTCATTTAAATGTTATATCAGTGGCGTCGGAGCCCAACCCTGCAAATACTCGGATTAGTGTATCTGAGCCCACAGCTGGTAGCATTGAGAAGGAATTGGCCAAAGTCAATGTACCAAAACCAAGACCAAGCTCTCCTTTTGTTGCGTAAGTAAATTACCCAACACCGCTTAACATAGCTCATACAAGGCTTCTTCTTCTTCTTTTTTAATTGAGATGTATTGACAGTTATGAGGATTTGAAGCCGCCCACCTCGCCAACCCCAACACCGAGTTCTACTTCAGGTGCGAAAGAAAAACTGGTGATTAATGCACCACCAGATGGATCTGTGACAACGCCTAATGCAGGAGATGGTGTAGCCGGAAAAACACCTGTTGTTGAGAAGTAAGTCCTGCAAGTTTCATCACAGAACTCATATCATCTTTCACCATATTACATGTAAGTCAGTTTTCATCACTGTCCTTACTGGAATCATGAGGAATGCTACTATCACAGACTCCAAGGGGATGCACATATGGACTGTATTAATATTTCACAAAATTGAATCAACAGTTATGATTCGATAACTAAGATTGTGAAATGCATACATACACAATGATATCAACTGGAAAACCACGAACTAGAAAAGTGATTGCCACATACCTTGAGCTATATGCTGAGCCGACGATGCACGACACTCCTCTAGGCAGTCGGACTTGATGATAAATGGCTTCAATCATTGCTCCACACACCCCTGCATGGTAGATGCCCTTGGATCACCTTCTCCCCAATTCTCCCTCAAGTGTGTGCAATAGATGGCTAACCCCACATGTTTTTTAGCTTAGTTGGAGAGGCCAAGAATCTTTTATTTGGATCCCCTTTCCCATCATAGAAACCAAGTCCTATATGGACTCTCCTTCCTTGCACATGTTAGCTTGCCTAAATGTGAAGCTTCCTTTTATGATTGGATCTTCAAACTTAGAGCTCAAGTTTTCTAAAAACCAAAAGCCAAAGTGGTTGTACATGTGTGTGCATGCATGTGGGCCACCGTACGGAAGACATGCTAACAGACCATTCATCTTGAGGTACCCCTCATGTATGGTCATAGCCCAAAAGCACATTAATTGGATGATTCTAACTATCCAATCAGAGTTTTAAGGGTCAGCCAGATTCAATGGCACAGTCCTCCATTTGAGCAGTTGGGGTCATACCAAATGTGTGGATTTTGGGCTATGGCACAACGATCCTTGGCCCCCTCTTGATGAGCCATCCAGATTACATCCATGTTTACATGTATATCCATGGAGTGCATGCTATATTAGCATTCCACCACTGCTACTACAATTCATGCATAGACACCTATGTGTTCATGTGTATGGGTTTGTGCTTGTGTGCAGACGCTCACAGAAACACATGCACATGCACTCGTGACCTCGTATGCTTTATACATGATACTATCCTAGCTATTGTAGTTGATAGAGACTCTTTCCAGGTATGAAGACATGAAGCTGCCTACTTCTCCGTCTCCAACTACCCCATATGTATCAACAATTTCAACTCCTCCAAAAGAGAGCAACTCACAAAAACCTCCTATAGCCAATGCCAGCATTTCAGAAGTTCCTCCCTCTGATAAACTAGGAGATAAACAGCATTTCAATCAACAAAAACTAAGGCCACTTTCTGTTCACAACCCCAAGTGTAGCGTCGCGATGTAGTAATAACTCGTGAGAACGAGGTCGAATCCACAGGGACTAAACTTGTACGTATTCTGAAAAGAACTAGAATTAGAACTAGAACAAGATCTAAATCTAAATATGGAATAAAAGAGAGTAATTGTGAAGGATTTATCAAATATCAAAAGTGAACTAGAGCGTCAAGGATCCACTTGCAATAATCAGGGAGCCCTCTTACTTGATTCAAGTATCACAATTGGAATTAGAGTCTTCTCCTATCTAATTGGAAGATATAACAATTAAGATCAAATTTGAACTTTCCTTGACCTAATTCTCAATGGAGGAGAATTATAATAATTGAAAGGGATTCCATTACCAAACCATGCCCATGGGACAATGGCCAACAACAGGATTTACCAATCCCACAATCTCAAAATTAGGAAAAGAAGATACTCAAAGCTATTGTAGATCTACTGTAATTTGAGTCAAAATAAACCATTAAAAACTGAAAGTATTCCTTAAATATCAAATTAGAATCAAAGAAGGTTCAACATAAACATGAATTAAAGCAAAAGAAACATCCCATCACACTATAAGCTTCACCTCTTAGCCCTAGTTAAGATGTTTAACCAACCATATATGATTGGACCAAAGTCTCTTAAGAAAAAAAAAAAAACAACTAAGGAAGAAGAAAAAAAAAACTCTTAGTAACGGCTGCTTCTCCACCCTTTTGCTCCACTTCTTAAACCCTAGAAGTTGCCTAAGAACATCCTAGGGAGTCCTATTTATAGTTGTGGAACTCCAACTTTCGCACCTAGTTGGAAAACTCTAGAAACCACCTCAGGACGATTTCAGGATTCCTTTTCTTCACTTCAAATATTTGATTCTCTTCATTCTTCACTTGGTTTTCTTGGATATTTGGCATTTGAATTCTTCAATGTTGGTCTCCTAAGATCCATCCCTTGCCTTGGTGATTCTTGAGCATCAAATTCATGCTTTTAACACCATTTTCAATCCAAGCTCTTAAATTCACCTTGCAACACAAACATGAGTAAAATAGAACATTAAGGGCCTATTTGGATACGCGTTTTGGGATGTATTGTATCATATTAGAAGTTATGATTTAGCGTTTACCATGTTTGGATTGGAGTGAATAGGAGTTGAATCCTATGCGTGCGAATACAAACTCTAGCTAAATTTTTGAACTGGTAATAGAGTATTGTCAGTGGGTTCTGTTGCCATCAATACTTCGTATTCATTGCGCCATATTCGGCAGCGGATGAAAGTTTGAAATTTGTACGATTACAAGATATCCGGTACCTATGCAGTGTAAGATCGGGGCCGTTCATTTAGTACATTTCAACGTGAAAATCATCTGGGCTAGAAATCAGAAAGTTCCATACGTCAAACAAGCCACCCGACCCAATTAAGATTGTACAATACGAAGACATAATACGTCCTATCCAAACATTGATCTGTATAACGTATTGTATACTATGCCAAACAATACCTCCTATCCAAACATTGATTAGTATCTGATTGATTTGGATGTATTCTGAAAACCGTCCAATGTATACATGAACAGTACCCAAATACAATACAATACAATACTATATGCGAATCCAAACAGACCCTAAACATTATCATGTTCATAAAACCAAGATATAAATGGGGGATAATATGCAATATTTGACCCTCAACACTTTCTCCTTTCACAATGTAAGATCACCAGCATGTTTTGCTTTTTTCTTCCATTATCTGGTAAAGACTATGTTTACATCGATTCCCACACATTCAATCTCCATATTTATAAACAGGTACGAGGACTTAAAGCCTCCAACCTCTCCAATCCCATCGTCGAAGAAATTCTAGGACGTTCCGATCCTAGTAAGGTGAAAACCACATCTGAGCATGCATTTTCATGCACCATCAAATTGAAACCTGTAATTCGTTTTCAGTTGTATGATTGTATCATTTCATCCTTTCTGTTACATGCATTTTGATTGTATGATCTCAATCTTGCGGTATTCGCATTATGAGAGTTGTTCTTGGATTCTGTCAACCGTTTTTCAGGTTGTAAAAAACATGGTTCTATCCATTCAGTTTCCTATTGAAGAATCTGTTGAGCAAAATATTTTGGGTTCATGGGCTGCTCAAATAAATAAATAAGATCAAAACATTTTCTATATTGTTCACTACTACTAGGAAGTGTATTGGACCCCACAATTGAATATTAACCACCCAATGGGCGGAAGGACAGTACTTTGTGACTATAGCATTTTCCAATAACTATTCCAGTGCATTGTTAGGTGGGCCGTGAAGCATGTCTGAAAAGCAGCTGTCCTGAAATCCTAGTCAATGCAGAACACCCAGCTGATCTTGGATCTGGGTTTGGATCCGGATCCTAAGATCCAATTGAGATCCTCATCCAACCGAGATCTGACCCAGTCCACAATCCTAAAGGGTAGAGGAGTGCCCAATTGGATTTGGATGTGGACCCACACTGTTAGGCCTGATCCATAATAAGGTCGGATAGGGTCTACCAAGATCAGAGCGGTGTGCTCCTTCAAACCAAGCAGATTGAGTTGATCCGCCATTGGTTGAAGGTTGATTCACCGCTTGCACAAATGCAGCAAGCATGATTCGCGAATTAGCAATCCCTGAATTCTCATGTCTCTTAATCTGTCCCAACAACTACATGCATTAAAATTCATGAACCCTCACCTGTAAATTACCTGAATCTAAGCGTTGTTAGCACAACTTAGAATTTTTTCCCCCAGTCCTGGCGGTATCAAGATGCCACTGTGCTGGGATATCTTATCTGTCTCTTGGGAAAATGAATTTCTCTAGAAAAGATTTTCAGTTCAATCTTCTTCTTCTTCTTTTCTCATTCTTCACTTGAACCAATCCACCTTCTCGGCCTTTTGTTTTTAAAGTGAGTTGTGTATCTACTCCAATGATATTATTGTTATACACCCTTGTAGGCAAAGATCCGGGTAAGATATGCACTTCTTTGGGAATGACAAAATTTTTTTTTATCTTACTTTCATTTAGTATTTTGGCCTAAATTCTTTTGTTCCTCGATACTCGATCAAATCCTCTTTTTAGACATTTGAATCCACCTTTATAGTCTCATATTTAGTAATTTCTGAATTGCTTCTTATGTATGGGGGATCATTGAAAAAAGCAAGAATACTATTTCTACATAAAATATCATGTATGGGTATCTTTGATTAGATACCATGACAGGGCACTAATTCTTTCTCCTGTTCTTGATCATTTTTTAAAAAAGGACTCGTATAATTGATTAAATATTTAAAACTTTGTATATTTCAGAAGATGAGCAAACACATATTTTAGAACACAGCAACTACATGTTTTTTTTTTTAATAAAACATATTTTATTCAATATATATATGTGTGTGTGTGTGTGGCAATTTGAAAAAAGTAGATTGGAAGTAGCCACCCATTGATAAAATTGAGCAGAATGTGAAAATTTTTAGTAGAGACAGATTGATTATATGCATTTTACTTGAAAAGGAAGGATTCTAAAGAGGAAAAAAACACCATTCAATTATCAATATACATTATGGTTCAAACATACAGAAATTATTGTTGTTTTAATTAAAGTTTTCATTTTAACCTTATTCATATATAATATATTGATACATGTATAACCACTCCATTTTTTATAATCTAACCTACATTAAACCCAAACTTCCCATTCTCATATTTTTTAGGCATTTTTATTTTTTGACCATATTTTTGGCAATCGAGAATGAATTAAACACAGGCATTTCCAATACCATTTTGTTGATGTATGCCGTTTTGTTCACTATGGGTAGATATAAATGCAATAAGAACTCAAGAAATTTTTAAGGCACGTTTGGATACCACCAAATAAGTTACTTTTTCTATGTACAGCAGTAAAAAAGTAACTTATTTCAGATAAGTAAGTTTGGTTTTTTTTTTTTTTTGGGGGTGGGGGGGGAGTAGTACACACCCATGGTTTATGATTAGTTATAAGTAACTTTTTACTTAAAAGTACATAATCATTTCAATTAATATTTTTTAGCTTTTCTACCTTTCGTAAGTTGCTGAAGGGAGGCACCAGGAGAGACAAAAGAGAGGAGAAGCTGATAAGTATGTTAGGGAATAAGTAGCTTATCTTCTTAATAAGTAGAAACTAAGATATGCTACTTGTGGAATAAGTAGCTTATCTTAAGCAACTATCCAAATGGACCCTAAATTAAATGGCGGCTTTGCCAGTTATGTAAATCAATGGCATGAATCGAATGGATCGAGTATACAAACCTCCAAGCAAATGTTAGCGAACGTACGTGACCGAATGAGTAATAAGAAGAAAAAAAAATTCACAATTTGCAGACTGAACTAAGCTGCCAATACGACATCAATCGTTGGAAGAGACTCGTTGGAATTAATATGAATTCTACTCCCTCAACAACCATCACGACAATGGTTCGGCGTCCAGGCCATGCTGCATTTTATAATTTCTACTAATCAACAGATGGAAACTAATTTCTCCGTCGACAGCAAAAATAATAATAATAATAATAACAATAACAATAATAATAAATATTATAAATGCACCATATTGAATTATTTATGCTATTCCTTTCATTTTTCAAGTTGGTTATCTTTCTTTTCTTTTTCTCTAAAAAAAAAAAGAAAAAGGGAATGAAATCGTGGACCTACATCAAATAAGAACACTCATGTGAACTTGTTACAGACCGTCCATCTTTCGCTAGTTCAATCTCATGGGTAAGGGTTACTTGGGTTCCCACCACTGAAAGGGTATGCAGCACGGATGAGCCCTATTTTCAGTTCGTTTTAACTGTCCGTTGCATGCCATCTGTCCTATGTTTGGGGTTGCGAATTTTGGACCACTTGGGGCCCACTAGATGAATAGTTAAAATGATGCTAATATTTCGGACATGATATCATGGTCATGGTTCATCCATGAACGGGGACATCAGATCAATGGCTTAGATAAGCCAATTTTGGGCCCACACGTGTACATTGCTAGAGTAAAAAAAATAATCTTCCATAACCTAAAAAAGATGAAATTAATAAACACAAATCCATTGTCGTCTAGTCCGGTTAGGATACCTGGCTTTCACCCAGGCGACCCGGGTTCAAATCCCGGCAATGGAATTTTTTTGTACTTTTAACGGTGATGCATCAATGGAAATTTTTTTATTTTTTTACTTTTTAACGGTGATGATTGCCTCTTCTTTTTTTCTTTTTTTTCATTTTAACGGTGATGATTGCCTCTTTTTTTTTCATTTTAACGGTGATGCATCCAACTTTCCTGATGAGAGGTTTGGATCTGTCACAGGCACAGACACATGATAAGCTAATTGGACGTGGGTGGGCCCTGCAATGGATGGGCCAGTGGACATAAATCATAGGGACCAGATGATCACCTATTTGGTAAAATAAAGGGGACATTCTAATGGCTATGATTGTATTTTGGGTCCAGTAGTACTGTTTGGTGGTCCATTCTTGTTGGTCCTTAAGATGGACCATCTGATCTTTCGACCAATCAATGATGGGGTTGTAGGTCCAGAAATATTCAGATCTTCTCACGGCAAAACTAATGCCCATTTGGGTGGAAATATCAAATATGGAATCTTAACCTGCACCTCAAAATCAGGCTTTTAAAAATTCAATTTTTTAGAACGCTGCTAGATTCCCGCCAACCATCTTTAGATGGTGAGAGATGGTGGGTGCGTGATTCTCATGGGCTTTGTCTGCATTTCCCTTCTTGGGGAGATGAATTTCTTTCGTTTAGTTCAAATTGAGTTAATTGCATGACGTGCATAATTTCTTTTACCTGCATATCATCCATCACGCTACGCCAGAGTATCAAAAGTTTTCCTTTCAAAAGATGGGGCAGATGCTTCGTAGACAGGCATGCAGAAATTGTACACCTGGCAGTATGGAGCGCATTGACTCGAAATCAGATGGTTTGAATGATCCTGACCTTTAATTTGTGGGCACTTGTTTGTCAGGATAGAACCATTGAATATCTTTTATTTTTCACCATCAACAAATATCCACAAATCCACTAGTCAATTTAAGTAGGAATAATTTTTTATTCGTGATATATCTACTATGGGAATTATAATTTGGACAACTCAATTTGACTTACTACTATTACACCTATGCGATTTTCTAGCTGTTGAGTCTTATTATAGGAGCATGCAGAGAAAATAAGCTTTCATAAGTCCCTTTTGATTTTAGTGATCATTACCAAATAATGCCTTCTTGATAAGAACTTACATGGAAATATTTTCTGAGGCATGGAATTACAAAAACGTCTTAGTTTATTTTCTTCTTAAAAAACGAGTGAAACTCAAAACTCAAGACTTGTGGGGCTCACATGACGTGTATGTAAACACCTCACTCAAAGTTTTATAGGTGAATGGATAGGAGATGCATTGGACTAAATCGAATTGCCAAGCGAGTAAGTTTGGGCAATGTTGCTCGATCTCAGCCTTGGCATTTTTGTCGAAATCGATTGTACCTCCGTAAGGAATATCTCGGCCCATTATGTAGCTCTCCCACACCAGGTGTGTCTGGGATGCCTCATGGTTGTTCTCCTATGAAAATTGGCCAGTAAACCAATTTGGACCATATGCTCCATTATGAAATGGAGTGAACGACTGATTCCACTTATTTTGGCTCAAAGAAAATAATAAAATACTCACATACACGGAAAAGGATTGGAGTGATTGAGGGGAATTGATGATGCGTTCGCCATAGCAAGAGTAAACGGCTTTGGAGTGGATGGGTTTGCATACAATGGAATGGCAGAAGTACTCATAGAGTTACATCTGAAGAAGCCACAATGGGCCTCCTCTCGAAAACAAACCATTGGTGGTTACTTCATAAATACCCTTATACAAGTGGTTAAATACAAAAGGTGCCCGAGTGAGCTTTCAACCTTGAGCGAGAGCCTCAGCCAATTGGATGTATTCATTGGTGATTTATAGGGCGTTTAAGCGGAGTTGGTGGCGGCAGATCCAAAGCAGAAGGAAAGCCATGTGTTCCTCATACTCGACCAACCCACTTTGCTTATGATAAGCCTATAAAATGTGGGTATAGGCTTTTCTGGGCTTATTTGTGAAGCGTCTGATCTCTTTCTGTACGAAACCCGAATAAACAGCTTCACCAAAGAGAAAAAGTTAAGGTTGTGATATCAAAGATAGTTGGATTCATGAGGCTGCAGCTAAAGAAGGTGCTAGTAAAAGAGCTCTAAAATATCGAAGTTGTGACAAGGATGGCGGGATCTAAAGGATAGTCATAGATGGAAAGCTTGGTACATTCATAAATGCATGATCCTCTCCATGTTGTCTCATATTGAGATGAGATATGAGCGACCCAGACATCCCATTCTGGAAGGGGTTTTGGCCATGATCGGGGATTCTTCAGAGAAATAGAAAGACCAAGGATGTTTTATGATTGGATCAGCAAAGTTTCACCAGGACAGATTGGAAACAAAGCATTCATCATGCTAACTTCTTCAACACCAGTCGTTGGGGTGAATGCCGGACCTATGCAGTAATAATCTTCAATGGGCTATTTGAAAATTGTCTTATCGATGCATTTCTTGGCAAGGGCATCCATTACTGTAACAAGATCATTTTGTTGGAACGATGGAGGGGAAGATGAGGAAGCGGCCATTAATTGAAGAAGGAGATTCGAAACTCAAAGTTACTTTGAGGAAATGGGAATGAAGACCTAAGGAGGAAAGGGAATTCGAAACGGCGCTTATATCGGCCAAAGTAAGAGAGCATTTACTGTGATTTTGTGGGAAACGATGAAAAGACATGTGTCGACAAGGGATTTGAATCTTAATTCGATAAAGAGCAATTCTCACTGATGTGTTATGCTTATATCGGCTGAAGAAGTTTATCAGTGCACTACCACGTGTGGGTAATAAATGTCGCATTAATGAAGGGTCGCACATTTCTTTCACCTTTTTCCAAAAGTGAAGCGATATGGGGGGGCAATGTTCACCCCATTATCGTCGATCCTCTTAAGAACCGATTATGATAGGTTACGTGCAATGCCACGTCATTGTTTAAGTGGACGATGGAAGAGCAATCTCGAAGGAGCGGTTACAAGAAACCGAGGAAGCAAGTAGTAGTGAATGGTTATGGTAACCATCAAAACATGGGAAGGATCTAAATGGTTAGATCAATGTTATAAATAGTAAAAGTAGAGGTGTACATGAGTCGAGCCGAGCCGAGCTTTGCCCAGCTCGTGCTCGACTCGATTTGCTTGAGGCCTAGCTCGTACTCGGCTCGGCTCGGGCTTCGAGCTTGGAGCAGCAGCTCATGCTCGGCTCGGCCGAGTTCCAGCCAATTTAGAGCAGCAGAAGCCCTTCTGTAAAGGCAGATGCTGTGGTCGGTTTTGGTGTGGCTGTGTACTAACATGAGTATGTACTAACAAGCTAACCCAAAAAAAAAAAAAAAAAAATCTCCCAGTTGTGAGTTTTTTCTCTCATGCATCGAAAATGGAGAGAGGTGGAGAATATTCCTGCAAAGCTCTTCTTATAAAGAGATTTGAAATTTTTTAGCTCTTGCTTGTAAAGAGATTACAGTTGAAAGCTTCTTTGAGTAATTTTATCGAACAAGTGAGCTGTTGTTTCTTCGACCGTCAGTCATCATCTGTATGGTATTGACTACTGCCATTCCAAGTTGAAACCCTACTAACCGTCATCGAACATTTCTTAATCTACTCGTAGATAAATAGTTAGAATCCGCTGCTGGTTCTTCCCCACACCATCAAAAGAAACCCTACCCTCCTATTATTTCACCGTCTCTTTTCTCACAATTCATCATCATCATGGCTCTCCATTCCTGGAAATCCCCTTCTCAAATGGCCATCCTAACCTCAAACCCAAAGCTACAACAACTACAACAATCACAATGACATATCACGGCCACAGCAGCAGCAGCAAAAACAAGATCAATATTTGCCTCTTACGTGCGTCTCACCTTTCCTTCCCAGTCGAGCCTAGTTCGAGCAGTATTCGAGTCGTGTCAAGTCGAGCAGGGGCAAGCCTGAACTTGGCTCGAACTCGTTTCGAGCTCCAAAAATTAGCTCGAACTCGGCTCGAGTTGAGTCGAGCTTTTCGAGCCGAGTCGAGCGAGTTACCGAGCTTTTGCTACTCGTGTACAGCTCTAAGTAAAAGAATTCAACAGGAAAAGGTTGTTTCATACCAACTCAATCAAACCAAACATTATCTTTCAATTATCCTTTCATATTATCAATCAATTTATATTTCATAGTGTAATACTTAAAATTACATTTATTAGTGTAATCATATACTTTCAATCTATACTTTACATTTCGTAGTGTAATTCGTAGCGTTAATCTAGTAGCTGGTAACCTTAGCTATAACTTGAGTCTATACTTGCATGCTGAATTCATTTCTTTATTTAGGAAGGTGTTTTGCAGTTGTTCCATGTGGCTGTGTACACGAACCGAGCTAGCTCGGTTAGCTCACTCGACTCGACTCGAAAAAGCTCGATTCGACTCAATTCGAAGCTGAGTTCGAGCCGAGTCGAGCTGATTTTTTGAGCTTGAAAATGAGTTCGAGCCGAGTTCAAGCTAGCCCCAGCTCGACTCGACTCGGATCGAACTCAACTCGAATCGAACTCGGATTGAACCGGTTCGACGACTCGATTACTTTAATATCGATGATGCTCACCAAGTGTTTGATGAAATGACTCAACGAAGTTTGGCTTGTGGCAAGGAAGGTATGTATATGAAACCAATACCCTTTTTTTCCTTGATTTTAATGTTGCTTAGAAGGTATTTGATAAAATACTTGTTAAACCATTGTTGTTGTTTCAGATATAGTGAAATTTTGAACCATTGCTGTTGTCTCAAATACAATGAAATTTTGAAGGTGCAATCCAGGTGTTTGTAAAAATGTTACACAGGTGAATTCGGCTCAAACTGGCCCAAGCTACTGACCGAACCGAGCCGAGCTGCCCAGTTAAGCTTGAGGATCGAGCCGAGTCGAGTTCGAGCTGAGGTCAGCTAGTGGCCAGCCCGAGTCGAGGCCAGCTTGACTCAATTCGACTTGATGTACACCCTATGGCTAATGTAAGAATCTTGAAAAGTCCTTTCATACTAAAAGCAAAGGCGCAACTCATCATGAGATGATGAACCCCACCCTCGGAATATTGTGTCATCATGTTTACACACTGAGAGATTGGCTGAATAGGTGATCGATCTCATCAAGTCTCTGGTCATACACTATGTCTGCATACCTCGCGCTTAGGGTCATAGATGTTTGGTCTAGAGCCGCAATTCCAATACTGGCATGCTCGCACACACGTATACATGAAAACCTAAGCAGATCAACAACAATCGGATCCATCTTACTTTTGAATTTCCCTCCCATTGTACCCTAAAAACCCGATGGACGGAGTGGATTTCTCACTGGAATCTCTTTGGGCCCCACAGAGCTTCCGATCACAGGAACTTTATACAGCGGGGCACAGATTCGCGCCCCGAAATTAGAAAGAGGTGCACTCCAGTCGTACCGGTACACCATAAGCCTGCGTTGCTAGCGGGCATAAGTGGGGTCCTGGCAGTGTAGTATCACATCCAACCCGTCCATCGGAAGCATCCCATCAGATTACCTTCACAGCATGAAAATAAGTTCGATTCAATACTCAAGTGGTCAATAGCACATGGAACAAGGCGGGAGGGGACGCTCAACGTTGATTCTCACCGTGATCCGCCTGCGTTTAAGAATAGCCTGATTTTAGTCCCAACCCTTCCGCCAAGATCACCAAGTATTAAATCAGGCTGTGGACCCCATGCGTGCAGTGGACAAGACCCCATATGCTAAAAAATCAGGCCTGTCCAATCATAGTGTGGGTCACACACAAAAGCAACACAAGGCAATAGAAACAGGGTCCTTACTCATGCCTCGGTGGTAGACCCATTACAGTGAAATCCCAAAAAAAAAAAAAAATTTAAAATATATATATGACAAAGTCAGCATTGCCAGATTAACCAGTATGGAAGGATAGGGTCGTGTTCCCAGACCCCAACACATGCTATGTTATGTCTTTCTTTTTCGTATATAGTTTGATAAATCATTATTTTTTTCGTTAGGGTCAAAGTCGAGACTTGTGGGGCCCAAACATATTACTCTTACGAGTCTCAACTTTATTGCTTTTTAAATTAAAAAATAAAATTTTTAAAAAATAAAAGTAATTAAGAGTGTATAGGTAATTTTCTCTCTCAAAAAGCACAGCATTAATCTCTATAATCAGATTTTTAAATAATTTTAAGGTAAAAAATTCTATTTAATTAGGACATCTATATATAGCCTGGCAATGGGCTGCGCCAAGCTTATATAAAATTTTGATTTTGCTAGGGCCAAGCTCAGCCGTCTATCTTAGGAATTCAAAGGGGTCGAGTGCAGGTATAGTGGTTGGCATTGTGAGTGCACGATGGCCTGCTAATTTTGAACTTCTGTTTTTTTTTTCACATGCACCCCCTACACTCGTGCTGTAGTAGGATTTCACCACCACCTATGGGTCTCGAACCCTGTACCTTGTGTTGAAATTCCTTGGAATCTACCACTGAGGCAAGGATAAAAGCCCTCCTAAATTTTGAACTTACTCTAGTAAAAGCCATTTCTTCAATGCGTGACAAATATTCCACCAATAGTCACATGTTGTACTTTTTATTCCTTATAACTTGTTCCGTACTAACTTGTCATGCATCCCCATCTTTCCCACCAATGTGTCACATGTGCTGAACAACCTATCATGCAAGCCCATCATGTAGAATGACTGTCAAAAATCATGCTGAGCCGCTTATCAAACAGCCCAAATTTGGGTGCTAAATCAGACAATATACACATCCAGGCCCTCAATAACCTAAAAGCTCATAAGCTTAAATTAAGAGCTTACAACAAAAAGGATAAAAGAAAAAGCTTTGTAAGAGGATAAATCATGTGGAAGACTAAGTTCGCAATTGGCACTACGGACGAAGAATTTGAAAAGTAGTCAACAACATGGGAAGGATCACTAAAGATAAAGAAGGTCCTGCGTGGAGGAGCATACATTCTACAAGATATGGACGATCATAAAAGTAAGAATCCCATCAACAAACAATACCTAAAGAAATAGTATCCAACTCTATGGGAGATCATTCAAACCGTACAAGAAATGACCTTTGATCAAGCCGGCCCACATCAAGAGTAAAGAAACACCGACAAATATGGTCGTGGTAAAAGCAAGAAATTACCAATTGTTAATTCAAGTCATCGTATAAATAGTGGCCAAGTACTATGCTTAGGCCACCACCTTTTATGGAACACTTATACTAGCCCAAGACCATTAAAGGTCAGTTGCTCACAGTATCTCGCATAGTGGCTGAGCACAAACCCCACAACGAAAGGTGTCGAGAAATTGAATGGCCATGGCCGTTGAAAACTCGGATATCAAAGGAGACATTGTTTACACTCATTTTCGGTGCCTTGACGTGGATCAATAGGAAAATGACAAGTAGAGACACTACGTGTTTGGTATAATCAAAATCATACTCGCACCCAAGGAGATTTGCATTTGATTTACCTTTGGCTTTACGTATTCTATTATTATTGCGACAGTACATATTCCTATCAAGCCTTGTTAGAAATATAAACTGTTATATGCCACGTGTCCACGATTAACATGTCCATTAAATGAGGGATGTGCTTGGCACAACTATAAAAGATCCGCTGGACGAGCTTATCCTATCTCACAACGTCTGATCTCATCCACGAGACCATCTCTTATAATTCTTCCAAAATGTAACATTTGCCTAGAGATATTTGGAGAGTTAGCAATGGTCTAGAAGATTCTAAAGATTCACATATTGAACAAATCTTCAAATGAGGCCAACCTTAGTTTGAGCCATGATCGAGAGGAATAGAAACATCATTTGGATTGGGTCCGCAACCATAACCCCATCGAGATTAAAAGAATAAGGAGAACTAGATCTAACGTAGTCCATCTCTTACAATTCTTCCAAAATGGGATATTTGCCTAGAGACAATTGGAGAGCCAGCGGCGGTCCAAAAGATTTCAAAGATTCAGATATTGAACAAATCTTCGAACGAGCCCAGCCTTGGATTGAGCAATGATCGAGAGGAACAGAAACATCATTTGGATTGAGTTCGCAACCATAACCCCATCGAGATTAAAAGAATGAGGGGAACTAGATCCAACGTAGTCCAATAACAAATCATTATTGGATATCAAAATTCACTCCTACATGGACTGAGTAATCTGCACCAGTTCTCCACAATGGGCGGCTACGATTAAGTGAAAGATGCTCTCTTGATCAAATTAGGAGTGTCCTATAAGGAAGCATTTATGTAAGATATGGGAATCTAACAAGCTAGCCGTTGACAGCATTTCGGAAACCATCCTAATTAAGAGCCTGTTAGATTATTATGGAGGGGATCGGACACTCGAAAAGAATGCACGAAAAATCTTGAAGAACCTGAAAGTCTAGCAAGGTGCTTCCACCATCTCAGAAAAAAAAGAGTTATAAAAGAAGCATCCGAATAAGAGCTCTAAGCCCCCCCCCCCCCCCCCCCCTCAAATACATCTATATGAACTGAGGGCAATTGTGGGAATATAACACCGTATATATAGTGGGTCTACTTCGCTTTACCGAGTCAACCCACCACCAAGGTCTGTGTGTCATGCAACCATGGCCCACCTCAATGTATGTAGTGTATATCCGTGCTGCCGATCCGTTTCAGCTCTTTTTAGGGCATGAGCCCAAATGAGGCTGATAAAATTTTCGGGTGGACCATAGTTATTAACCATTAAAAACATTTTGTGACAAGTTTTGGATCAAACAGATTCTTTTTTCTTTTTTTTTCAATCCAAAATGTCCGGTCGACAATCATTACGGTGGACCTTAGGAAGTTTTTAATGGTGGGCTTTCAATGATCACTGTTTACTATGGTGTGGTCCACCTGAAACTTATATCTGCTTCCTTTTTTGGATCATGCACTAAAATGAGCTGCAAAAACGGATGGACAGCATGGATCTAGAATACACACACCGAGGTGGGCCCATGGTTGCGTGGCACACAGACCTCGGTGGTGAGTTGACCTAGGTGGACACACCATTATGTATGTGTTATATCCACGCCATTCGTCCATTTTGCCAGATCATTTCAGGCATTCAATCTCCACTGTTTTTTGTGGTGTGGTTCACCTGAGCTTTAGATTTTCCTCATTTTTTGTGCTCAGATTTAAAATGTTCTGACAAAACGGATGAACGGTATGGATATAACACATACATCATGATGGCCCACAGAATTTTGCCACGTCAACACACCACGGAAGTAGGTGCCGTGTGCCGCACTACGCAATCCGAGTAAATACAAAATCAAATTCCTCTATTAGTCATAATCTTCTATTCGACAACTCCACGTATATCTCTTCGGCTTCTGCAAAGGTACGTTATTCTTACTCCTCTTCCTTCTTCTGTTCTTCTTCCTGAAGGTGGGCCCTACCGCGAAGATCACCGTGGATTAAGTCAGATTGGTCCGGTCATCAGGTGGGCCACAAGCGTGCAGTGGATCAGACCGTTTGCACCCACTCCACATGTATCATTTACGTCCAGACGATGTGCCAACCTGACATGTTTGGGATACTAGAACGGTGCATAAGGTGGGCCCCAGTGCCAAGATCACCAGATGCTAATTGATCAGGCCCCTCCACTCATTGTGTGGGCCACACACAAAGCAACACAAGGTTTATTGAACATCCCAGAGTACATGCATACCTGATTTTATTTTATTGTTCCCGAACAAAGTCATCTTCACTTTAGGAACTATCTGATCTTTGCTGATGGATGTCAGTCATGCCAGGTTAGCCAATGTGGGGGGATAGGTTCGTGCTCCCACACCCCAACAGATGCCACATTATGTAACCCCAACAGATGCCACATTATGTAATTCTTTTCTGTATTTGTAGGTAATTTATACTTATGTGGGCCGTCCATCTCTGGGGCCACACTTCGATGCGGACCGTCCATCATGTGGAGCCTGGTTTTAATATCCACCATGCATCGTGTGGGGTGTACTTCTATGTGGATCATCCATCATGGTGGGCCACTTTCGATATGGACTGTCCATCATGTGAGACCTTGGATGTGGACCATCCATCAGGTGGGGCCCACTTGATGTGGACCATCCATTACATGGGGCCACACTTTGATGTGGGCTATCCATCATTCGAGGTGCACTATGTCCATCATGTTGGTCCACTTAAATGTGGACCATTCACCATGTGGGCCCTACCTTTAATATGGGTTGTTCATCACGTGAGCTCACCTTTGATGTCAACCGTCCATCATGTGGGTCTACCTTCAATATCCACCATTCATCATGTGGGTCCCACCTTTGATGTGGATTGTCTATCAAGTGGGGCCACTTGATGCGAATAGTCCATCATGTAGGGCCCACCTTTATGAACCATTCATCATGTAAGGCCTCACCTTCAATATGGGTCGTTCATCATGTGGGTCCCACTGTTGGCGTGGACTGTCCATTAGGTGGGGTCCACTTGATGTCGATCATCGATCATGTGAAGCCACATTTTGATGTGGGTCATCCATCATATAGGACCCACCTTTGATGTTAACCGTCCATTATGTAGGCCCACCTTGACGTAGACCATTCATCATGTGGAGCTCCACCTTCAATATGAGTCATTCATCACGTGTGATACTTGAGAGGGGGAGGAGAAGCTACCAATCACAGAGTAAAAGACAACGAGATTGAAAAGAAATGTATATTTTTGGTATTTTAAAAAATTAATAAAGACCCTAACCTCTACTCAAGCACAATAGGCTCTAAAATAAATAAAAAAGTGAATCTTCTCTAGCTAATGAAATTATAGCTTATTTGCTACTTTCTAAATAAATCAGTTACACGATTAGCCATTTATTAATCAATTTAAAAGCTTATTTTTTAAAGTCAATAAATTCTTATTTGTAAAGGACCCTAAACGCCTAAGACGTCTTGCACGAATTCAAATGTTTAGATGATGGGCCTCATTATGAATGGAAGATAAGAAAATAAATAAAGAAACAAGAAGAAGACTTCTACCTAAATATTTCAACTCTTTTTTAACTTCACTTTATTTTCCTTTGTGACACAAGTCTCCTTAAACAATGTTTTTTTGTCCTTCATTGAAATTTTAACATCTCTTTCAAATATGAAGATATTTAGAAAGGCACCATCTAATGTGAATCCCGTGATATAAACAGTTGGATGATTGACGCATGACCCCAGATCCAACAACCATAGTCAAACATATCCTATAACAATATGCCAGGCATATCATAGGAAACGACTACATAATTATTTTGATGAATCAGGACCACCAATGTGTCACCCATGGGGCCTACATGCAAAGATGAATCTGGTGGGTGCAATTCGAATGGCTAATAATCCAATCATCATGCCAAGAAAATGACATTGACCATTAATTTATTATTTTTAGACAGGGCAGCAATCTTTCATATCATAGTTAAGTACATTGTTGGGTCAATGGTAAGGTCAGGTACCCCAATTTTGGGTTTCATTGTTTCATTCTATATTTAAGAATACCACTCTCCACAACCCCCCACCCCCCCCCCCCCCCCCCAGAAAAAAAAATAATAATAATAATAGTAGTAGTAGTAGTAGGAAAAAAACAAACAAACATTGATATATTGGGTTGAATGTGAACCATTAAAAACATCATTTCCCACATTTAGGTAGACATCAACGGTAAGAATCATATGCATAAGCCCCTCCTAATGGTAGGGGCTCTAGCCAGTGCCAACTTTTGTATTGGGGTTTTTCAGGTTTTACAGGAGGCTGTATTCCTATTTTAGTTAGGGTTTGGGAACATATTTATGAGGTTTGGTAGCAGGTTTTAGGTATGAAAGAAATGCTGTACTCTATAATATTTATAGTGAAAAATCTCCCCAGACTGATATAGATACTGGAACCAACATTAATAAAAATACTATGACTAGGACTAATGGTTATCAAATAATTGATAAGAAAATATCTTTTTTATCTCCCGATTCATCAGGAAATCAACACATCCAATAATAAAAAAAAAATGGAAATGAATGAAGAAATGCTACATCATCCCATATTGAATTTAGAACCCTGGTTCTTCTTGGAAATGTTGTACTTTATAATCTTTATAGTGAAAAATCTCCTTAATCATTTTCACTCTTAGACATAATCACTCTTGTGACAAAGCGCGGAGCTTTTATTGTTGTTTCCTGCTTTCTTATTACTCTTACGTTTGTTTTTCATCGACCTATAATCGTAAGTTTCACAAAAAAGACTCCACAACTATAAGAATCAAAACTCCCTACAGCTGGTTGCATACTAACTTGTTGTGCATCCTATGTTTCCCACCATTGTGTCACCTGTGTAGGATAACCTACCATGTAAGCCCATCAGTGTAGATGACTGTCAAAAATCTGATCAACTTATCAAGTAGCCCAGACCTATATGTTGAATCAAACCATTTGCTGTCCTTCGATTCGAACAACATTCTCCACCTGGTGAGTAGACTGGCATGATTTTTGTGGCAAGTGATCTTCATGTGGGGCCTACAACATTCATGGTATGATTTCATACACAAGTGACATCTTGTTAGGAAAGAGGATGACAGCTTATCATACATCCAAATGTAGGTGATCAGTTCTCTTCTTCATAAGTGCAAATCGCTCGTAAAAAATGAGTTGTAGGTTATGCAAGACTACTGCATGTCATAGGTGATCAGTTTTCCTTCGAGGTGTGTTAAGCCCATGTGTATTGAGCCCTAGCCATCATTTACTTATAGGGAATTAATTGATTCATGACCGTAATTTCACACAAGATCGAAGTGGCCCATGTGTGTCCTAAATTTAGACTATTGGCAAGTCACAGGGTTGGCCCGCCGATGAGTGGGTGAGCTTATTTTTCACAACAGATCATCCTCTAGATAAGTGCTGCATCATACATGTTACATATGTCCCACACACTTGCTCAACCTCTATAAGTTACTTGATGAGTGGAACAATCTGATCTGTGAGCAGGGCATCCATACTGTGAGGCCCACCTGATGGACTGCTAGATGATTTTGAAAAAAAAAAAATTTGTTGTTTGATCAGTAAAACAAACTGTATCCCAGAAAATTATCTGATTGGCACCAAGCAATCTCTGAGGTTTGCATGGCTCATAATATGGCCCCTCAAATGAACATATCAAATGAATAAATGGTGGCTCTCATTCATCTCTAAAAGAGAAGAATGGTGTTTATTTCAATCAAGCATATTGTACATGTGGACCTTTGATGATCCAAGTTGTTCTTGGAGCGGGCCATATTGTGGATCAGAGAAACCCTGAGATCTCCATCATTGGATTATTCCGACCATTTCGATTGGTTGACTATTGTTATTATCAGGGAACCGTCGGTTTCTTCATCCTACCCTTTTCTTTTTCCCTTCTTGGTCTTATTTTCCTATAGCGAAAGACTCATCAGGTCTTATTTTCCTCCTTTTCAATGTTTTCAGTTATTTTCCACTTCTTTTCAATGTTTTCAGGGCTACAACAAAAGATTCATTGTGTGAAATTTTCAATTGACCTACATTGGAAGGCCTGGTGAAGAGAACTGAATTTCTTGCTCTAAAATGGAGATGGAGCCACTTCCAGAAACAGATGTGATTAGCAACCTACCAGGGAACATCATTGAGGCCATCCTTACGTTTTTGCCAATAAGAGATGCTGTGAGGACAAGCGTCTTATCTCTCCAGTGGAGGAACAAATGGACCACCATTCCACAACTTGTATTCAATGAAGAATGTGTCCCACCTCCTTCCGGAAATATAGAGTCTGATCAACTTAAGTGCATGAAAATCGTCGATCGAGTTCTCTTACTACACAGTGGCCCAATTCACAAGTTTAAGTGCTCAGGATACCTAAGAAGTAGCCCATATATTGATGGATGGATACTATTCTTATCTAACCATGGGATTAAAGAATTCACCCTTGATTGTTTAGATGATGATTTTTATAAGGTTCCTTCATGTCTCTTCTCTTGTCAAGATCTGACTTGTTTAGAGCTAACCAATTGCATAATCACACCACCTCCCACATTTAGTGGCTTTCCTCATCTCACCTCCCTTTGTCTTGTAAACTCTTATGCATATGAGCATCTGCTTTACTATTGCCCACTTCTTGAGAGATTAAAATTATGTATCTATTTCCCGACTCCTGACCACCTTCAAATCTCCGGTCTAAACCTCCGACAAGTTTCCATACGCGGGAATTTCAGCAGTCTTTGGTTCGAAGATACCCCACTACTGACTACTGTGGATTTTTATATGGATTTTTTTATTGACTATGCAACTGGAAAAACAGAACAACATGGTAGTTACAATCTGATTGAGGTTCTTGGTCATCTACATAGTATTCATACACTCACCATACATTACCAATATTTCCTGGTAGGTAAATTCAATTTGATTTTTTTTTTTTTGCTTTTGTATAGAACCAATTATTTTCACGTTTGTATCGAAAAATGGTTTTAGCAAAGAACTTATGACTTACTAAAATGTACCAGAGAGGCTTCTGACTCTTAAAGCTTCTCTACCTATATATGAATTTTAATCCATCCTTCTCTTAATTTAGAAATGTTAAAGTCCTTTGATATACATTGATACACCATCCTGTAACAGCTCGAGCTTTTAGAGAGTGATTGTTTGACAAGAAAAACTCACAATCAAGGTGTTTGTCAATTACCTATGCTTTGAATATTGATACTGCTAAGCCAACTGTTGATTTCTAGGTCCACCTAGAGGAAGGAAATGATGATCCGTTTGAAGCTGGAGAGATTGCTTATAATGCAGAAGAAGGAATCTTGACACGCCTCAGAACAGTGCATATCACTGGAATAAGAGGGGCAAATCATGAATTCGAGTTGGTAAAATTTATACTGGCTAATGCTACAGTGCTTTGTTCGATGGCCATTTATATTACTATGGAAACTGAGGTTGAAGAATCATGGATTTTGAAAGAGTTGATACAATTCCGAAGAGCTTCAGCACAAGCTACAATCTACGTCCAATCTATGTAAGATGAAAAGTAGTATAGTTTAAAGGGAGATACTGAGAAAATTTTGATTATGTAGTCTAAACGTAGTCAAGAGATTTTCTCTCTTTTATATGTAGTGTTCTGTGACTTTGTTTAAGTGCATGTTGATCCTAAACTCACATAACTTCTAATTTCGTCTGGTCAAGATCGAGTCATGATATAGGAGTTATTTCACTTTGATGTTTATATGCCATCCAAACCCTTTATAAGCTTATTGGGATGAGTTGAAATCACAAAAATATTGGCCCCACAAACGTTTCAATGGTGGGTGTTCAATCCCACTTTTTTCTTGTGGTCCACTTGAGTTTTTAATTTACCTTATTTTTAGTCTCATGTCTTAAGGATGGATGGGTTGGATAGCTGGAACTTTTCCCATAACTCCCGACCATGGGGGCCACCTCAATGTATGTGTCGTATATCCATGTTGTTCATTTTCTGGTAGTGGGAAGTACCGATAATGGGGCCCACCTCAATGTATGTGTCGTGTATCCATGTTCTTCACCTTTGTTGCCAGCTCATTTTGGACGTGGATTGCCTACCCACACTCTGCGAGTAGTGCGACCACCATAATTTCTATTTTTTTATCCATGTGGACCATCTATTTTGCTCATTTTACAGCATGAACTCAAAATCCAAAATGAGGAAGATCAAAATCTCAGGTAATGGTGGTGATTAAACGCCCACCATTAGAAACTTTTTAAGGGCCACAAAAGTTTTAGATCAAACTATGTGGGGCCCACATGGCACATTCTAGTAGGGACCCAAATTCGGTAGCGACCCCTCCAGTACCCAGCCAGCATGATATATGTGTCTTATCCACGCCATCGGGCATGGTCCCAAAAATGAGGCAGATCTAAATCTCCGGTGGACCATACCAAAGGAAATAGTGGTGATTGAACGGCAACCATTAAAAATTTCTTAAGGGCACTAAATTTTTGGATCAAGCTTGTATTTGTGTTTTCCTTTCAATCAGGTCTGTGTGACCTAATCAACAGGTTGGGTAGCAAATCAACATTACAGTGGGCCCAATAAAGTTTTTTAATGGTGGGTGTTCAATCACCACTGTTTCTTGTGGTGTAGTCCACGTGAGATTTTGATCTACCTCATTTTTGCAACATGCCCTAAATGAGCTGGGAACATGGATGGACGGCGTGGATAAAACACATTCATCATTGTGGGGCCCACAAGGAACCGTCCAATAGCAATCATAATCAATAATCTTCTAATGTGTAACCCCTACCCTCGAATTTCTCTTCGGATTCGGCAACGTTCTTGCTCTTATTCCTTCTTCAGACTTTTTTTTTTTTTTTTTTTTGTTTAACTTCTTCTTCTTGAAAGATGGCCCAACACGAAGATCACCAGGTATTAAATAAGGTTGGTTCAGTCATCAGGTGGGCCACAAGCATGCAGTGGATCAGACCATTTGCACCCACTCCGCATATATCTTTTACATCCAGACCATGTGCCAACTTGACATGTGTGGGATCCTTGAGCGGTGCATAAGGTGGCCCATGGTCAACAGATGCGCAACAGATGCGCTGAAGGGTTGTTTGGATGGTGGTAAATGGGACAAGTAGTAAATGATTTACTACTTGTGACTTCCTCAATGATAACTACTCCAAATCTACTGAGTTTCTCTGGACTTCTCACGGATATTGGGAAAGAAATAAATTCTAATAAAAATCAAAAATAACTTTATCTAATGTATATCGATGTTACACCATTAATAAAGAAAAAAATAAACCAAAATTTGTAATTACCATAAATAACAAAATTCTAACTCTAGTAAAAATTCTAATTCTAATAAAACTCTTCTAAATTTTAATTTTTAAAAATAAAATTTTCAAAAAAACTTTTGCTAGAGGAGTCCTAGCATGATTACAAGTTATTTCTTTAAAGAAAAAAATTAATCTAAGACTTTAAAATAAAAAATATTAAAAAATTAGAATTACTGAAAATAGTAATTTTTCTTCAAAATTTTGTTTTTGAGCTAAAAGCGCTCATTTTCTGATGAAATAGACGGACATGACTCACGTTGTGGGTCTGTTCACCTCGGATGGCCCATTGCAGTAAAGATTGATAGGCTGTGTGATATGTAACGATACTCGGATCAAAAGTTATGGCCAATTTATGCTTCACCTTCTTTTGGTCCAACCATGCTAGGAATGTATTTGTGTCACGTCCTATATTAAGGCAACAACTCTAATCTTTTTAATAAAAGCTTGGAAAGTAGTTTCATTTACTATTTATAGGCTATCCAAATAGATAGGCTTACAATGCAAACCATTTACTACTATCCAAATGACTCCTTAAAAGACAAGGCCGCTTCAGTCATAGAGTGGGTCACACACCGAAGCAACACAAGGTCTGTCGAAATATGCCAAAATAATAATAGTGTACAAAAAAAAAAAAAAAACATTATTTGTTAAATATGAACCGTTAAAACCTTCTTTCCATTAAAGTCTCGTCGTGTGAAAATTTCAATTACCATAAGTTCACGAACCTACCCAGGAACCATATTATACAATCTTGTACCTTTCCATTAAAGTGTCATCGTGTAAAATTTTCAATTATCATAAGTTCACGAACCTCCCCAAGAACCTTATAATACAATCTTGTACTTTTGCATGTAATAGATGTTGTGAGGACAAGCATCTTATCGCACGAGTAGAGACACAAGTGGCCACCATTCCATAACTTGTATTCAATGAAAATTGTGCCCCACCTCCTTCTAGAAACATAGAATTCAATCAGCTTAAGCACATGTTTATACACATTTTCTGCACACGTACATGAATTAATACAATATTGATGTACCTAATAATAATGAAAATCATTCTTGCACTTGAGGATATCTTTTGTCTTGTATCATTCGGAAACACGTCACTTGCCAAAAGTGAAGTGGCACATAGCAGTATGCACGTCTATAGAAAAGACGAAGCGATGAATGACATGTAGCCCTAATTCATGTGGCACATGACTAAGTCGGCATGTTTGACAAGTTTATAAAAGACCCATTGAGGCAAGGATCTTATCACAAATCTAGATATGCTTGTTAAGTCCGTCCTACACAATCCTTCCAAAATGAGAAATCTTTCCCAAAAAAATCAGAGTTTTCCCGACGATCACAAAGATTTGAGAATTGGATCAACATCAAATCAGATGGGAACCAATGGATTAGGCGTGATCTAGGTTGAACGTATCCAATCTTATAAGATTCATGGATTTGCATGGCCACACTAGTAAGAGATCTAAGAACAATTTCTTATATATGGAGATCTCTTTAAGTCAGGCGGGATGATAAGAAAATAATTGAGCATTGTGATGATCAAGGATCCCAAATCGAAAAGGAAACATAGCGAGAGTTTTGCTACCTCCCAAACTTATAAAAGGATAACGTGATAAAAAGTTCTAGGCCCACATCAAACACGATCTATCTACATAGAGCAACGTTGCTTTTATCCTTTATCTTAATTTTTAATCCATCGCTTTTGTCCAGCCACACTGCATAATGTCTGTAGGGTAGTTTAGATTGTTATAGTCCAATCATCGTTGTAGTACACTAAAGAGTAGTATAAATATTTATGACCTTCTATCGTTGGATCCCGTTCAACCGAGTTCTCACTTGGAAGATCACATCTTGCTAACCAATCCATCTTAATTGTTTGTCCGTGATTGCAGGTATTTATATTTCGTTTATTTTTCTCTACTTAATTTATCTTTGTCAATTGTATTGAACTTTCATGATTATTAATAATATTAGCATTTTAGCCGATTTAATTTTAAATCTATTCATATTCATTTTATCGAGAAATATAAAATTGTAATTACCGGTGAAAGAAAAAACCCTTAGATGCAAGGCAAAAAAAAAAAAAAAAATCCATTTAAAATGACTAACTCCTATCCTTCTATAAATTGCCTAATCGCTGTTACAACTAGTTGTTGAGAGGACGGCCGGGTCCATGAATTTGGTCTTAATCAGTCTATCTTAGTGCAGGGGCACCAACATTCAATCAAACTTTAGTCAAGTATAACACTAGCACACCCACACTATCCTATTCACACACATTAACCGAATACAAGCCCTCGTTGACGTGTGTAGCTTTGTGTTTAATTCAATTGCACAAATAATATAAACATCATCAATCAAGCTCTCATACATCACAATGGCCCAATTAATAAGTTTGACTGCTTAAGAAACTCGAAAAGTCACCCATATATTGATAGGTGGAATATCCAACCATGGGATTAAAGAATTCACCCTTAATTGTTTGAAGGACAAGCTTTATACGGTGCCTTTGTGTCTCTTCTCCCTTGATTGTTTAAAGGACAAGCTTTATAAGGTTCCTTCCTGTCTGTCCTCCTACCAAGGTATGACTTGTTTGAAATTAACCAATTGTATATTCACACCACCTCCCAATTTAGTGGCTTTCATCATGTCACCTCAATTTATCTTGAAAACACTCACATCCACAAGCATCTAGAAGTTAACATGGATCAATTTTTGGACTCGTGAACACAGTCCAAAACTCTGAGAACCTACCGTACCCAGCAAATTCAGTAGTATTTGTTTTGAAGATACCCCACTTCTAGGGTTTGTGAATGTTTATATGATTATTTTTTTTATTGACAATGCCATTGGACAAGCACATAAAGCTTCTACTGACCTGTAAAAAGTAGGCCCAACCCTTGGGGCCTTGGCCAAAAGGAGACCTGAGATTTGGGTCAGGCATATATTTGTTCCCATTTAAGGGTGTTGTGCATTTGGCGCACCCTCAGCCGGCACTGCCGCTGTTGCGGAGCACCCGCCCATGGGTGTTTAGCAGACATCAGTATGACTATAGGATGTTAGAACTAATAAGGCAATGGCGAGAATGAATCTACTTAGAAATCCATCACTTCGATTGATAATGAGATGGTTGTTGCAATCTGGTTAAGGTTCTTAGTTGTCCACGTAATATTCAGACACTTGATATACATGGTCAATTCCTCCATGTAGGCAAATTCAATTATTTCAATCCAATTCAAGTGTGCATCGGAACATGACTTTAGCTTAGAACTTGGCTTACATTCTTCTTGCGAATCGGCCTCCTTAGTTTTTGACAATTGGAAATGTAACAAAGAGGCTTCCAACTTCCATATGATTGTCCAAAGATTCTTCCCCGATGTAAGAATTTCAATACTTCAAAGGAGATCCCAGCCACCCTTTGCTTATTTAGAAGCTCTCCTAATTTACAAATACTCACGATTAAGGTGTAATTGATCAGAAACCAAACTTACTTATCTCAGATAAGTTACTTATCTATTGCTGTAAGTAGAAAATTTAACTTATTTGGTGGTATCCAAACAGGCCCTTATTGTCCGACACAACATGCAAAAGAAGATTCGGAGCAAGGTTTTAAGATGAGATGGTGACTAAAACGAGCTTGTCTTGTCATGATTGAATCGTAACTCAACCTAGGAGGTGACTCATTTTGACAATCCAGGCCGACTTATCTAATGATGAGTTGAGCAATGACTCAACCAGCTGAAGCTGACTCCACTGAGTTAGGCTGGGCCACCCACTATTTTCATTTCTATGACTCTTGGTGCTGACTTGATTCCGGCAAGTCATCAACCCCTTATTTCGAACCCCCCACACACACACACACACGGAAACGCTCACCTGCGAACCAGTTCGTACTACATACGAACTTTTTTGAGAACCCATCATACGTGATGTGGATCCAAAATCTGAACCGTTCATGTGAAGCAGCACCTCGTGAAACCCCTCGGGGCCAAGTTTTACTTTGATCTAAAACTTTGATGGGCCATGAAAAATGAAAATGGTTTCCTCCCTTGATTTGCATTTCTCTTTGCTATGATCCACCAAAATTTTAAATCAGGTTGAAAATTTGTCACATGAGGTTTCATGGGATTTCACATCACAGGGACCGTTCAGATTAGACACCCATGACACGTGTGCAAAGGTGCGCACGTGCGTAGGTGCGCAGGGGAGCATGACTCTCTCTCTCTCTCTCTCTCTCTCTCTCTCTCTCTCTCTCTCTCTCTATATATATATATAGCACAATGCTTATCAACTTGATGTAAGACAATTAACCAATGCCTATCAATTTGATACAGGACAATTAACCCTTTAATCTAAAAGTTCGAATTGATGGAGCATGGTGAATCAATCGCTTTATTTTATAGCTCAAGCCCACATCCCATGGGTCAGGACCTCAGCCGAACCTCCCCTCGTGGGCCACACTTCATATAGGTTTCACTTCACACGAGCCACCCGCTTCACACGAGTAGGGCCCGTCTCACACGAGGCGCTCATCCCGAGTGTACTCATGCATCCCACAAGCCACCCCACTCAAATCCGATATGAAAATGCCCATACATTAACCATTTTGGTGTGTGTATCACATCCGACTAGAGGTGTACATGAACCGAGCTAGCTCGGTTAGCTCGCTCGACTCGACTCGAAAAAGCTCGATTCGACTCGGTTTGAAGCTGAGTTCGAGACAAGTCAAGCTTATTTTTTGAGCTCGAAAATGAGATCGAGCAAAGTTCGAGCTGGCCCCAGCTCAACTCGACTCGACTCGGATCAAACCTAGCTCGAATCGAACCAATTCGTTGACTCGGTTACTTTGATATTGATGTTGCTCACCAAGTGTTTAATGAAATGACTCAAAGAAGTGTGGTTGGTGGCAAGGAAGGTATGTATGTGAAACCAACACCTTTTTTTTCTTGATTTTTATTTTGCTTAAAAGGTGTTTGATAAAATACCTGTAAAATCATTGTTGTCTCAAATACAGTGAGATTTTGAAGGTGCAATCTAGGTGTTTGTGAAAATGTTGCAGTGACGAACTCGGCTCGAACTAGCTCGAGTTGCTGACCGAAACAAGCCGAGCTGGCCAGTCGAGCTCGAGGACCGAGTTCGAGCTGAGGCCAACTTGACTCGATTCGACTCAATGTACACCCCTACATCTAACCCACCATTTAAATGGGTGGTCATGAAAATAAAACTGATCATAATTCAAAAACCCAAATAAAACTTAAATCAACAATGCCCATCTGAGTCAGGTGGGCTTGAAGACTCAATTATATGGTTTGTGTTTAATATTAATTTTTAAAACATAAACTATATGGTTTGTGTTTAATATTAAACTTTTTAAACACTCCTAAAATAAACAAGACCTAAATAAGGACTTGGGTTTGAATTCAATTTTCAAAATAATATTAAAAAAAAAAAAAAAAAGTTGACCAAGCGAGCGACTCAGTCAAGTTGTGTCTTGTTGCATGGATCCACTGAGTTTATGAGAGTCAGGCTCAGTAGCGAGTTTCCAAGAAACTTGGCTTGAAATCTCATTGAGTTGAGTTGAGGCTGATCCAACCATTGTGTGGGCCACCATGTTAGTTCAATGTTGTTGGCCTATTTTCAATTCTGGCTTAGGACCTGACCAAGTCCGAGTTGACTCCGATGAGACTCCGATGAGTCACATCCAACTCGAGTAGTCCGCCTATCATTAAACCGTTCATCTATTGCCTGCAAGGACAGACCACGGTGTGTGTGGGGACAACTGGGGTGTGTGGTCACCATGTAAATTTGGATCTAGATTTGGGTGGTTTTCCTTTATTATTATTATTTGTGTGACCCATGTGATTATTTGATGGGCCTGATTTTAGGGGCATACCATCTGCGGTGTAAGCAATCTTAAGAATTGTTTAACTTCAATTTAGTTTACACTATAGAGAGAGAGGATTCTTGTAATAAGTATGTATTTTAGGAAACTAGCAGGGAATTGGATGAAAAATGGTGAACATCTTCATCGGCTCTTAGGGGTGTACACGAACCGAGTTAGCTCGGTTAGCTCACTCGACTCGACTCGAAAAAGCTCGATTCGACTCGGTTTGAAATTGAGTTCGAGCTTGCTCGGATCGAACTAGTTCGATGACTCTGTTATTTTGATGTTGATGTTGCTCAACAAGTGTTTGATGAAATGACTCAACGAAGTGTCTGCTGGTGGCGATGAAGGTATTGATATGAAACAAATACTCTTGTATCTTGATTTTTATGTTGCCTGCCGAGTGTTTGATGAAATACTTATAAACCGATGTTGTTGCTTTACATTCCGTGAGAAATTGAAGGTGAACGCCATGTGTTTTAGAAAATATCTGGCTTGATCTTGGCTTGAACTAGCCTGAGCTGTTGATCGAACCAGGCTGAGCTAGCCAGTCAGGCTCGAGGACCTGGCTGATCCAAGTTCGAGCTGGGATTGGCTAGTGGTCGAGCCAAGTCGAGCCGTGCCAAGCTCGACTCACTTTGACTGGTGTACAACCTTATCGGCTCTTAATACGGATGGGTTGTTACTAATATCAAGCTTATGAGAGGATCATATCCATCAGTTTTATTCTAAGCTAACTATTTTTGTTTTTCTAATATCAAGCTTATATGAGGATCATATCCATCAGTTTTATTCTAAGCTAACTATTTTTGTTTTTTGGGCCGTTGATTCAATAGCCACTGGTCAGACAAGTAGGAACTGGCAGCCGATTGGGTGGTGACCCCAACACCACCCATATCTCTGGTGACCGGACTCTGTGGGGCCCACCCTATGTATGTGTTTTATCAATGACATTAATCCATTCTTCCAAATCATTTTAGGGCACAAGCCCAAAATTAAAGCATATCTAAAGCTCAAGTGGACCACACAACAAGAATCAGTGCAACCGAACACTTGAAAACGTCTTACAGGCATAAAAGTTTTGGATCTAAGTTATATTTTTGTTTTCCCCTCATCCATGCCTACGTGATTTTGTGAACAAGTTGGATTAGGATGGAAAGTCAGGGGGTGTGCTCAACCCTAACCGAACAAGGTTTCTATATATCAACCCTAACCCATCTCAACCCAACCTTGGGCTGAGAATTCTCAACGCAAGCCCAGGCCCAACCCAAGGGGCTTGGCCAGGTTACTCTGATTAGTTGTGTTACATGCTAATATTTTTATTATTACATTTGTTTATCTTACTTCAATACACGTCTTATTTTTTCTACCTATGATTTTATTAATTATATATATAGTTATTTATTATATATAAAAAAATCTTTATTTTTCCTAAACAAATAAGTTAAAATACAGGACAATTACTCTTTTAAAAGCCATATTGTGTAGCGCTCAATCTTATCGAATGAGAGAAATTCAACATATCTTGTTAGCTTGAATCATAAGAAATGCGTTGAAACAGGAGGAATGCGTCAAGACCCGACCGACGGCACTGGAATTTCATGTGCCTGGTTGCAAATAAACATTACGGTGTGCCCTAGGAAGGTTTCAACTATGGATGTCATTATCATCGCGGTTTCATATGGTGTGGTCCACTTGAGATTTGTATCTACTTCATTTTGAGCCCGCGCCCTTAAATGATACGGAAAAAAATGGATGGACGGCATGGATAAAATACGTGCATTACGGTGTGCCACCGTAGAGAAAATGGCGTCTGGCTCACCAGCGTCCCACTCTAATACGATTTATACCTATCTAACGTATCGCCCCAGAAACGATACGATACAGTTGTATTGCCCGAGACAGGCGGATGCAGGGAAGCGATTTTTAAAGTAATCTTAATTTACGTGGCTGCTGATCTTGGACGAGTAGTCATTATAAGTCCTACTCTTGCAAGAAATCAAGGGCTCAGATTTCTCCACACCTCAAATTCGTTCAAAGTGGGACAATTCTACAAGTCCAATCAGTGCTGTGGTGCAAATGGAATTGTCACCAGTAACATTTCAATCTGCCCAAGTCGAATTCAACGGTTAGGATAACCGGTCTCATAAGTTTATTTGAATGATCCTGATGTGATTTTATAGCTCATATGATTCGTCAATTTATTGATGAATCTGGATCGACAAATTGGTGGGCCATCCTAAGCCAGTGCTAAGAGAATTGTATCGTTGACTATTGCTCTGAAATCTTTTTAACCGTCCAAAAGATAACGGCGGATTAGATAGTTATGACACATTAACTTCCAAATTCCAATCAGTGCGACTTGCGCTGTGGTCCATTCAAGAAGTGGCCCACTGATTGAATGGTCCAAATCCAATCTCTATCCGTACCAATCCAAGTGGTAAGTGGTACTCATGTATTTGAATCCAACCCAAATCAAAGGCCAGATATGGCCGAGTCACAACCAAACGAGCTAAAAAACACTAACTCGATATAAATAAGGGAAAAGGGTGATGGCCCACCAGAGCATCTCTAATCGTATTTTTTTTGAGTCGGACACCGTCCGTCACAGTTGATGGCCTAGGATACGGAACTCCAACGGACCGGATTGCATATGTGGGCCCCACCGCGGCCTGAAAACAAACGATTCAGAGCAAAGTGGCCAATGGTTCACATTCAGAAGCGAAGCTACATTAGATGAACGGATGGGATCCTCCTCCCGATTTTGGTCGCAATAAAAAAAAAATAGTTTCAATTGTGGGCTCCATGTAATGTAAAGGAGCCGCGAACTACTTTTTTAGGTACTCCCGCGGACTTGAAATGAGTCGTTGCCATACCTTTTCCTTGTGACTAGTACCGAGGCGACTCGCGCGACGATGATTTGGAGGCGATTTCCCCACGCTTGCCTGCCTGGAACACGGACGCGGATTGCGTGAACGGGAAGGAGCTTTGGACACTTTGAGTGTCCACCGTGATGGATGGGTCTTATCCACACCGTCCATCCATTTTTTTCATATCATTTTAGATATCTAACCAAAAATGAGACAGATCCAATGCTCAAGTGGACCACAGCACAGTAAGGAGTGTTGGGAATGATTCACACCGTTGAAAGTGTTCTAGGTCCCACAGTAATGTTTATTTGCCATCCAACCTATTCATAAAGTTACATAGAAGTGGACGATGAGAAAACACAAATATCAGCTCCATCCAAAACTTCTGTGGTCCCCAAGAAGTTTTCAACGGTAAGAGTTTAATCCCCGTTGTGTAGTACACTTGAGACTTGGATTTGCATCATATCTGGACTTATACCCTAAAATAATACAAAAAAATGGATGGGCGGTGTGGATAAGACCCATCCATCACGGTGGCCACTCAGAACTCCTGCCCGTTCCCAGCTGGAGACGGACGGAGTAGGACACAATCCGCGTTCGTGGAGGACATGCTTATGGCTCCGGAACACTCATTAGGTGGCCCACTAAATAATTGGGCCATTCACAAATTTTAAAGATAGACGGTCGATCGTATTTCCTAACCATTGTTCTTCCGTTACTGGTTTGGTCCACAAGATAACTAGAAAAGTTTGATTTCTGTGGACCACACTTGAACGGCTCTGATCTCGCACAAGTGTCCGACCACAAGCGCGGCTCGCCTCATCAATCTCTCGGTTCTCTCCTCGCGCGATTCGCCCAAATACGTCTCTCTCTCCATCTCTCTCTCTCTCTCTCTAAAAAGAGAAGAAATTAGAAGAAAGGGAAGTTCCAGCCTTGCTTTTGCTTCGTCTCCGAGCCCTTCTTCTCTCAAGCCATCTCACCGATTTCCGGCAAATTAACGGCCAGAAATCTCTCCATTCCAACGGCCAGGATTTCTTCAGATTTCTCATTCCTTTCGCTCTCTCTCTCTCTTTTCTCTCTTTCTCCGATGGTGGATTCGATGAGCAGCGACGACGAGCAGGATTACTACTCCGATCGAGACTCCCTCCAAGGAATTGAAAACGACGATGAAGACGATTGCGATTGGCCTTCTCCAAACGTGCCCTCTTGTCAGGTCTGTAACCGCATCAGATTCTTCTCGAGAAGATTGATTTACATTTGAAATCTGGATTCTTCCTAGCTTTGAATCACAATCGTTGGTTTTAGTTTGGTCGGTTGATTCTTTAGATCGTGGATGATGATTGCTCAAAAAACGGATTTTTAGGCCTTTTCTGTTTTTACTATCAGCTGCTGCCGCGGCGGATCCAATCCTATGGAAATTGAGAGAATCGACGAGTGTGGAATATTGATTTATGTTGTAATGCGTGCAAATTATTTGTGTAGAAGATTGTTTCTTGGATTGGGTGTGAAATTTGCAAATTGGAATGCGTAGGATTGAAATATGCTCCATATTTTAGGCGGAAAATTAGTTACGTGATGGAATCTTATTCATTTTTGGGGATTTTGATTTTATTGATTGAAGATAGTTCGATTGAAAAGATGCCCTTTGAATTACATGGATGATCTTCGACCTGTTTGACGAATGGGATATTATGAAGCATTACACGATGCTCAACAGAATGAATTGTGTGTTTTCTCCCACAGTAACTGCATAGATAGGCCCACCTTTTGCTGATCCAGATTGTTCATCTGGTGAAGCCTGTGATGGATAGGACATGGTTCAGCAATTTCATTTGTCGGGTGATCTTAACTGCTTTTATTGGGGCCTGTGAATAGAGAGTTTAAACAACCGTCCACATTCAATCGGGAAAAAAGGAAAACTGTCAGTGGTATGGTAGGTATTTCCGTCGCAACCATGCAGGTGGGCCACCTTTCTGTGTTCCATCCCATTCAACTGATGTGTGGCCCATGATGAATGGTTATATATTAAAATTTCAGTTACTACTCCCAGAACCCATGCATAGCCATGCTTTTGTTCCACCACCAGATAGCCAGATCTGGAACGTTTGGCATTGGCCTTTACAGGCAGAAAATCGGAAGCTAATCTTATCTCAACTTCTTCATTGAAGCAGTGTCTCTATGATCAACGTGTATGTACCTGTGATGGTGGCCATGAATACCATATTGCAATGGACTGCTTGAATCCTTCCCTTGATGGAGATGGCCTGCTGTATGTCCTCTTCACAATTTCCTTGCCTTTTCTCCTCTAGACAGTTAGTCGAGATGGATACTATTCAGGGAAGTAGTAAAGTAAGGTAGGGAAGATCGGTATCCTTCCCTTCAAAGATTCCTTCCCAAACAGGTCTCCACATAGCTGTGAATATTTTCCCATATGCACCTTGGAACTTTGTAACATGAAATGATCAAACATGGAAGAGCACCAACCCATTCTCCCACTCATGTGATCACTCCAAACTGGGTCCCACCCAGCAAGCTCATATCTACAAGATCAGTGGTATAATTGATCTGATTTTGACAAACTAATCACCCATTTTGGCCACACTGGCTTGGATGAATGCTAATAGTATTTACTGATAAGATGATAAATTGCATCTAATTAAGTTTGTGGTCTCCAAGGAACTTTAACATGTTCTAGTTATCTTCTTGGAATTTTGCAGGTTATCACAAAAGAATCGCTTTTGGCTGCGCAGGTTATAGATCCACTCCATGTTTTCCCCCTGTGAATTCATCTCTAGACTCTTGGTGTAGTTTCCCATGTTTGATACTGATATAAATTCTTGCAGAGAGAAGACTTGCATAGGGTAATTGACTTGCTAACACTGACTGAACAACATGCGCGGACTCTACTCATCCATCACCGTTGGGATGTTGAGAGATTGTTAGCAGTACTCGTAGAGAAGGGAAGAGATAGGTTATTTTCTGAGGCAGGCGTAATGGTTGTGGAGCGGCAAGGGCTTTCCTCGTCCCAGTCATCATCATCAATTACTTGCAATATCTGTATTGAGGATGTTTCCCCAGATGCAGTTACCACAATGGACTGCGGCCATTGCTTTTGCAACGATTGTGAGAATTTACCTTCTTATCTACTGTATCTTCAACCATGATTGGAAGAAAAGAATGGTGATGGCTGCTTCCATGAGTAGGATTCTGAATCCTATTCTTGCTGCAGTTTTGTGTGACACCTGGATTCTGGGCAGTTAATCAGGTGTGCCCTACTGTGTATGTGCCACAGCCAAAAATCATGTCAGTCTTGTCACCAGGTGGGCTGCATGTGAAAATGGATGGTTAAAAGGCATTGGCTAATGATCTGCATTCAATGTGCATTTTTGCCCCACCTGCTTACAGGACAGGCTACATGTGCTACATTGGTACGTTTAGGGAGAGCAGGATCCTACTTTAGCAAGTAGCCATAGAAGCACTCTTGCATAAGACACAAAATGAGGTTATTTCTTTGTTTCTCTATGCGCAGGTTGGACGGTACATTTTATTGTAAAGATAAATGATGGGCAAAGCAAGCGCATTAGATGCATGGCCCACAAGTGCAATGCAATTTGTGATGAAGCCATCATCAGAAATCTAGTCAGTGCTAAGCATCCCGATCTAGCAGAGCGTTTTGATCGTTATCTTCTGGAATCTTATATTGAGGACAACAACAAGGTGAAATGGTGCCCCAGTGTGCCACACTGTGGAAATGCCATACGCGTCGAGGGCGATGCTTATTGTGAAGTGGAATGTACATGTGGACTGCAGTTTTGTTTCAATTGCTCCTCAGAAGCACACTCACCTTGTTCGTGCCTGATGTGGGAGCTTTGGACCAAGAAATGCCGAGATGAATCGGAGACGGTCAACTGGATTACAGTTAACACAAAGCCCTGCCCCAAGTGTCACAAACCTGTGGAAAAGAATGGTGGCTGCAACCTTGTTAGCTGTATCTGCGGACAGCCATTTTGGTGAGAATCTTTCCTCTTATCTTGTGGGTATACATTTATGCCGATCTTGGATGTGAGATCATTCTCCCTTTAAGTCCTGTTTGGATGCACCATGTCTAAACAACATTTTGGGCCAAACCCTAGTTTGCATTGTGTTGGATGCACTTTTGCAAACTCAATCTTATCCCCCTTCTGAAAATAGGTGTGCTAAAAGCTGACTCGACGAAAACCAATGGAATTGGTTTTAGTTGCGTCAACCAAAAAGGCAGCCATGATTCATGAAAGCGCCCCTATAGCGGAAGTGTATGCAAATAGCCCTTTCCTTAGTGCTTATCAGGGCATCACTTCTTAGCTGTGATACTTATTTTGATAAAATATTGGACACTTGCTTGTATTGTTGTTGGCCATAGATAAGGGTTGTTGAGACCCAGGGACCCAAGAAACTTCTTACTACTTTCTGAAATATATAATATTTACATATAAAATATTTTAAAATAAGGTTATAAAAAACAAAAATTAAATTAAATTTAAAATAAAATAATAAAATAAAATCTAAAGATTCAGACATCCATAAAAGCCCCTATTGCAGAAGTGCATGCAAATAGCCCTTTGCCTAGTGCTTCTAAGGGCATCACTTCTTAGTCGTGATACCTAATTTGATAAAATCTCGGACGCTTGTATTGCTGTTGCCCATAGATAAGGGTCGTTGAGACCTGGGGACCCAAGAAACTTCTTACTACTAGAATTCTGAAATATATAATGTTTACTGTTAAAATATTTTAAAATAAGGGTTAAAAAAATCCTAAAGATTGAGACAACCATAAAAGGCCAAGAGTCATGTCTAACCATGTCAACACAGATGAGTTCCTCTACACGCCAAAAAAGTTGGAAGTTCATGACGTGTCACTTTCTGAAGCTTCTTCTTTCCGTCTTTGACCTGGTATTCTCTTTCCTTATTTTTGAATGCACAGGTGTATATATGCCCTGTTGCTAAGACTCAAAAAGGGTGTCACTCTTTCTAGTGCATCTACCTCCCATCCAACATTTGTTGGATGCTGCTGCATGAGCAATTTGGAATCAATGAGACAATGGCTGCATTTGATGGACATATCCTTAACCTCTTTGGATTGCA
This sequence comes from Magnolia sinica, assembly GCF_029962835.1. NCBI lineage: Eukaryota > Viridiplantae > Streptophyta > Magnoliopsida > Magnoliales > Magnoliaceae > Magnolia > Magnolia sinica. Next base: position 71,081,163 of record NC_080588.1, on the reverse strand, counting down.
AAGAGTTCCCTGATTGCAGTTACAAAAGTTATGCCCTTTATGCATTGAGCTGTATCTCTTTTTGGCTGTTGCTGTTAAGGTCTGCCCTATAGACAATATCCCTCCAGACTGTGGAGGGACCGGGAAGCTCATTTAGATAACCTCTTGTGTGATTTCAGTTTGTACAAAACTTAAAAGTGCAATTTTGTAGAGGTGTCAAAGAATGTCAAGGATTTGAGTGCTTTTCTAACATTCGCCATGTTTTGCAGTTGGTTGTGTGGTGGCGCTACAGGCCGTGACCATACATGGTCTAGCATCACTGGCCATAGTTGTGGGCGCTACAAAGAAGATACGGTGAAAAAGTCTGAGCGTGCAAAGAGGGATCTCTATCGATACATGCACTATCACAACCGTTACAAAGCTCATACGGACTCCTTTAAGCTCGAATCCAAGCTCAAGGAAACCATCCAGGATAAGATAGCGATATCAGAAAGCAAGGAGTCTGGAATCAAAGATTACAGTTGGCTCACAAATGGGCTCTACAGACTATTCAGATCAAGGCGTGTTCTTTCATATTCATACCCCTTCGCATTTTACATGTTTGGTGATGATCTCTTCAAGGATGAAATGACTCTGGAGGAAAGAGAATTGAAGCAGAACCTATTTGAAGATCAGCAACAGCAGCTGGAAGCTAATGTGGAGAAGCTTTCCAAATTTGTAGAGGAGCCATTTGATGAGTTTACTGTGGAAAAGGTCTTGGAGATAAGGATGCAGGTCATCAATCTGTCTGTTGTCACTGATAAGCTCTGCAAGAAAATGTAAGCTCTCTGTCATAAATTCCCATGGGTTTGCAGATTTCAATTCTTCATATTCACCAATTCGCGGTTTTGCAGGTATGAATGCATTGAGAATGATTTATTGGGCTCTCTCCAATTGGCGATTCACAACATCGCTCCATACAAATCCAAGGGGGTAGAGAGAGCCTCTGAACTCTCTGTTTGCTGGGACTCTGACGGAAGTTCACGGAGCATGAAAACATCCAATGCAGATAGCTACCTGCGGTGCGTAAATGGAGCTGGTATAAACTTCTCTCAGCAACCAACCTGTTCAATTTTCGCAAAAACATGGACAAACATGGCATTGCATTTCTCTAACTCTATATTTCTCCAATATAGAAGTTGTTTTTAGTAGGTGCTAGTAAATAGAGTTGTCTAATTTCACACGTGTACAGCCCATGATGGCACGTCCATTAAGCAGGCCCTGCCAGGTTGCATCAGATTGGCCATTGTATGAAACAGAGTAATGGCTAAAATAAGCTTAGCAAGTTTCTCAGCCATCCATTTGTTTCATTCTTTGCAACCAACCTGATGAGAGCGCACCGGCATGGTTACCAGGCCAGGACATTGACATGGCGGGCCACTCCTAATGGAAAGCATCAATCTCATAAGTCTGCCCAATCCATTGCCTGCCAGCCCTTGCTAGCAAAACCCACATTCATACATTAGTTTTAAACGGAGGCAAAACTCTAGGAAACTAAAACCAACGTGCCTCTGAAAAATAACGTGGCAGACAATGCAATGTAGGGGCTTCTGAATTGAGTCGTCCTTCTTTGGATGACCGTTGCTATGAATCTTCAAGTCTAGATGAGAGCGGCTGCTCAACTCGGAAGCGTGCCAGGAAACAAGCTGCTGGAGACGACGCTCTTTTCGATCTCAACTTACCTGCAGAGGTGATTGACAAGAGTTAAATTCGAGGCTCCAGACCTCCAGCATCTTCAAGTGTACAGCTCTAACTAAGAAGTGGGCCACACTGCTGTTGAAGGATGAACCTCTACCGCATGATATTCTTTTCGCACATCACCTTTTTTTTTTTTCGTTTTTTTTTTTTAATGACCCTCTATTGAAAGGGGGCAGCAGAAAGAGTAGAGCACATGAGGTGTTTCCGGATTCTTCTTTTATCTTTATTTTGTATATGCCTGCGCTGGATATGTGCATATAATATATCTTTGTATAGTCTGCCCCACAAGGCTAAATTCCTCTCAATACTGGCCTCTTTTAACAAAAACCATACCTTGTTTCCCATTTAAGTTGTGTAACTTTTAGCCCTAAGCCATTTTCAGGCAAACTTGCAGCGTGTTAGGACGGCAATATATTTCAATAGCACCAGGGCTTTGTGGGACCTGCCAGGCCACCACTGCCAGGAAAGAAGAGGCCTGTGATTTTATTTTTTTCAAGGAGAGATTTCCCTGTAAAACAATATGATAATGCTTTCAAGGTGGGGTGTGGAATCCTGATTGTTTTGTGGTACAAGTGCAGCCTTAACTCCTGAATCATACTTATCCTTGTAAGCATGCATTTATGTGGGGGGACCATGATGAATGCAGCTTGCCGGTTAACCCTGGGCTACAGGGCTCCCTACTCCCCCCATAACCCAAAACTCTGTGGGGCTCACCACGTTGTTTAGTCAGCTCATTTTAGGACATTGAGCCCAAATCCAAAACTCACATGACCACATTAGCTAGGATTGACCGCCCCCTGTTGAAACCTTACTGGACTAAAGACGTTTTGGATTGGGGTTATGTTTGTGTTTTCCTTCCCTTCATCCAGGTGGGAATCACCTTTATGAATGGGTTGGAAGGCATCTAAAAATCACGGTGGGCCCCAGGAAGGTGTCTACGGTGGGTCTCCGTGCCCACTGTTTCCTGTGGTATGGCCCAATTGGATCTCCCTCGTGTTTGGGCTCATGTGCTAAAAAGGAGCTTAACGAAACAGATGGATTGCTTGGATGGGGTGTATGCAACACAAACATTGCGGCGGACCCCACAGGTTTGGGCTAGCCAAGTCATGGATGGATATGCATAAGGGAAAGAGGTAGCTTGGAATATCGTCACCCTTCCATCATTTGCCTGCAAATGGATAAGAAAAAAAAATGCAGCACTACCCCGGAAAAGAAAAAAGGTCATTGGATGGTCAGGATCTAAATCATGGAGGGGAGCCATCCTTCAATGCTCTAAAATCAGTGAGCCTTATGCAGTCATGACACATTCCTGATGAATCGGGACCCTGAAATTTCCACTGATGACAATGGTTTTAGCTTTAACATTCACCAAGTGGGGTGAACTGTGGAAAGTGGTCACTCAATGGTTCACCTAACCCGTGACATCCATAAATATATAAAATGGTACTGATGATGTAACAAAAGCACCAGTAATTGAGCAACAAGCACTTTGTGTTTAGATGGTCGAGTGGACCATGTCTCAGGTATCCAGTCAAATTCCCAGCTTTCGATCCTTCAAAATTGGTTTAGATGGTCACTGGTCACACACAACATGTCATGCAGCGAGTCCTTTGTGTTTGCTCGTAGTAAATCTTGGAACATCCAATCAACAGGTCATCTCCCAAATGGATCAGAGCTCACTCAAAAAAATCGCCAGTGGTCTGACAACTATTAAATATCCAGTCAATTGCCTGACATGTCAATGTTTGAAATGGGTACACAAAAAGTCCAGTGAACGGAAAACCATCGGATCAGTGTCAATTCTTGGGATTGGCCCTCCGTGGGGGCCATCATCAGCCGGACAGTTCAGACGGTCAGGATCATTAATCATGAAGTCATGCGTGCAAAGTTGGCCAATCGACCAAAATGGTAAAATGGGTTGACGAACTTTCTGTTCACAATTGGTATTGAAAACTGGCTGAAAAAAAAATAAAAAAATTAGAGAGCAAAATCGTTTTCAAGATTGTGTATTTTTTTTTTTTTAAAAAAAAGTATCTTGTACAGTCAGCAAACGATTTTGCTACAAATGAAGCGATCAGAACCTTCAATTTGTGCGCGGGCCACCTGAAGAATGAATAACAGCATATATCACAGAATGGAATACCAGCTCTTGGATTCAGCAAGATATGATTGAGTCATATGCTCGCTCAGTGGTGCTGCCATCTTCTCTCTTTCCTTTTCTTTTTTTCTTTTTCTTTTTTTGTCTGAACAGCCCAAGCAGGAGAGAAGCTTTTCCCACCTCTCTGGATTCCAGATTTCCCAAGGTATCTTCAGCGCTGCAAACTGGGGCGAGCTTCCATTTGCTTCCAAGGTGGCCAGGTTTGTCATTGCATGTTTCATGATTGCTTAGTGCAGACAGCCGCGGCAGTTTGAAGCACCACAGAGACAAGGGCAACCTCCCTCAGGTCGTAATTTGTAGCAATAGTAGTATGCTAGTTCTTCCCCCACAGCAATCTGCTCACCAATGACCATGAGAGTTATAACATAAGGTGGATTCAGAGGGATATTAGAGCATCAAATATCAAATTCATCAAGTTTTAATCCTTTGTTTGGATGCAATTAATCTAGTTGACTTGGGTGAAGGAAGACAATGCTAGCCCACCTTGTGCAGGTGGTTTTATATGCCACCCCAAAACACCAGGCCTTCTGAAGGGCTAACTTAAATCTCAGAATAATATAATGGAAATGCCATGGAATAAGGTTTGATCCTATTCATGGGGATTCCAAGTATCAAAAAATCAAGACTTCAAGACAGAATGGGGTTTCTCCAGAGATTGGATGCAATTATGAAAACAGAGTCTGGCAGGTATAGGATGAAAACTTCATTTTATATTCTACATAACATCTTGGCTTTGGAAGCCCCCGCCAACCACAAATAAATGGTACACCTAAATGCTACGAAATAATAACTGCACATTATGATATAAGCATAATACAAGAATGGTTTTAAGACTCAGTGAATCAGACTAACTCGTTTGTTCCTGAGTCAACTTATGAAACAATCAAGTCGGACTGAGTCACCCCCTATTTTGAAAACTGACACACATTATCGAACCGGGTTGAGTCCGAGATGACTCGGACAGTTCACATGGAACTCATCTGAGTCTGAAACCTTGAATACAAGGTTTGATATTTATTTAACCACAACTCTGCATTTCTATGGCAATAGTTCCATAATATCCTTTAGATAACCTTGTGCTAGCACAATACCACATGATGTCCAGAGAGAGAGAGAGAGAGAGAGAGAGAGAGAGAGCATACATCTCGACTCGCATAGAGCCCAATATGTGCAAGCTGGCAATCCATGCTCTCCACTAGAACTTGATAGCTTATGAGATTTGGCGAGCAGCTGCCACCGACATAAACAGCAAGAAACGAAATGCATATATAGAAGGGAAGAAAAAAGGACCTCGTTCACAATGCAAGGCAGATGGCAACAAGATATAGCTAACAAAGTAGCTCCAACTCACCTGTGATTAATAAACCGTGAAACATTCCCATATCTTGTTGCATCAATCACATATGGCACCATTCCCTCATTCAATCCACTCATATCATCAACAGGAGCATCCATGTGAAACAAATAGCTGCAGCCTTTGTTTTCATACCTGAGTTTCAAAATAATCAAGTCCAAGGATGAAGATAAACCATAGGTCAAAAGGTCAACAAGGAAAAAACACAACAGTGAGCGGGATCGTGAAACCTTTCTCCCCTTCTGTTTGCCTCCTGATCACTCAAAACCTCCCCAATGTACTCACATACAAAGGTCCCACGTGAAATGGGTTCGCCTGCTCTGACTGCCCAACCCTGTTTAAGTCAGAAGGGAGAGTCAGTTCGGTCTCCCAACTACAATGAAAAGCTGAAAATATCTCACCTTATTCTCTGTTTTAAAGACTTCCAATTTGACTCGCACCCCATTCTGCAAAACTCTATTCCGACAACTTCTATCGCAGTTGCAAAGGGAGTTGCACTCATAGACAAGATAACCCTTCTGCACAGTTGAATCATATTAGCATAGATAAACCAAGTATAGATGAAAATTACCTGGCTTTACTAAACAGAAAATCTGAGTGAATACATACAAGAATGCCAACTCATCATTAGACCATAAAAGAATTTCATAAACGATAATGCAGGAAGCGTTAAATACACTAATTGAGGAAGCACGTATACCTTCCACCAAACATAGCAAATTAAACTAGTTGCAATGCTTAGACAATCATGATATGGATTCTTGTTCACTTACCAAGGATAGCCCATCAGATCTGGCGAAACGTGATTCCTGAAGCCGACCCCAAGTAGCTGGGACAAGGCTACAGAGGATGGATGTGCCCGAAATCACCAGTCAGGCAGATATTTCAGTGGGAGGGGATTCACTCAGGTGGTCCCTTTTGGGTGGTGAGGATTTTGGAACCACATTAAACAGGGTCCCTTTTTTCACCTTTTCTTACCCAAATCAACTTCCAGGATGTTTCAGGTTCAACCTGAACTTTCTAGACATTAATTTAGGGAGGAGCATATCTAAAATGACCTTACAATAAAAAGCATGAAACAACTTTCTGGACATTAATTTGAGCAGAAGAGTATTACCCAAATTCTATTTACAATGAAAAAACAAATCATTACCTCTAAAACGATCAGGCCCTTTTCATCATATGGGAATCTTCCTTGCATTGGTTTGCCATCAATATCAGTGGCATCTTCATAATCATTGTCGAAGAGGTAAACATGATCACATTTTTCCGCATGACATGCTGCGTCTGTGCAAGCACATCCTAACTGTGAACTCTGCATGGACAAACTTAGCAGACAATCATTTATTTATGCCGAGGGATATGCGCAATAACATAAGCTCAAAACAAGACAGATCACAATACAGAAGATTTCAAACTGCATCTGGATGCACTATTTAACTGAATTGCTTCTTTTCTTCTTTTCTTTTTCTTTTTTTCTTTTTTTTTTCTTTTTTTTTTTGACTTTTGATAGGTAATCTGCACTTGAACCAGAGACCTCAATGTTGGCTACATCATTTTGAAAGCTAGGGTAATTACAAATTTATCATAAGCATTGCTATTGCTAGCCCCACCCACCTTTATGCGCAAGCACGTGTATGACGTCTGACTCATGGTCCACATCATTAAGATGAGGTGGACCAAAAATCAGATTGGTTCACTCATCAGGTGTTCCATCCCTACACAAAAACAATTGATGTTTTAGAGAAAAGTGCCGACGGTCAGCACTGAACATACACATGTAGCTTGCCTGGTGAGTGGTTTGGCCTTATTTTTACACCAGGTATTTGCAAAATGGGATTCACCTTATAGCTTATACACAGCTCTGATGTCCCCTGCACATGAAAAGTTGACACGTGTGCCGCGTGTAAAGGTCCATGTGGGGCAGAAGCTAGCAAACCTCATTGGGCCTATCCTCTCTATTGAACCGATGATCACACTCCAGTTCAACAGTGCATCCAAACGCAACCTAGAGAAGCAGTCAAAACAAGCACCTTTGCATCAAGACCGACAGATGGATCGAGCAACCGTTCTGTGACATAAGTGAAGCCCTCCCAAGGCATGGAGCTGCCAGAATTTACATGGAGGGATTTCTTTAGATCCTCATCCACTACACAAGCCACCGGAACTGATTCTCTTCCAGAGCTCACATCCTCACATAAAACAATGACTTTTCGTGTAGCTTTCTGTTTGAAATGCCTTGAGCTGACAATATAGTGGCATTCGACCATCTCCAATTCTTGATCATTCATAAGATCGTTGGCTGGTGCAGGCGGCATTCCCGCGAAAACATCAGGAAGAGCTGTCAAAGGTGCCAAAGAATGGGAGCTGCCAGCGGGTTTGCACCCCCTGGGACATTTAAAACCTTCCAAGTGCCACTCCACTTGAATATTCAATTCACTGCAAAGCTTTGCTGCCTTCAGATACAGCCGTTCAGGCAAGACCCCAAACTTCTCTTCAAGTGCGGCATGGAGGCTAACCCTACAGCAAGCAGTCCGAGCAACCGAAAGAATGTCAAGATTACTTGGCCGGGGTTTTGATTCCTGAACCTCAGGGAACAAGATTTCTGCGACAGTTGAGCAGCGAGAATCCAAAGATCCATCAAGAACTGATTTTTCAGACACCTGCGTTAGAAATTTCAATCCTTCAAAGTTCGCCAAACTTGGCTCCTCGAACTGCTTTGCACCAAAGCTAGTAGCATTCCTGACTCGAAATGCTGCTCCAAGACCTTTCTTGAATCTAGGACGGCCGTGTCTGCCTGGTTTTAGTTTAGCACGGTTCAAATGGTTCCGACTCTTTGGAGGGAAGTGACTGAGAGGATTAGGGCCCATATGAGTGACTTGATGATGGCGCCCAAGATCAGGTAGGAGATCAAATTTCAACCCACATATTCTGCAACTGAATCTACGAGACACATCTTGATTATCATAGTGAATCTCCAATACATCATCATTTGGCAGGGGCTCGTTGCCTACCACAACCTTTGCTTGAACAGCTTGGTTTGCAGACAGGTTACGCTGTTGAGAAGCGATTGGCAGCCTGAAATCCATGTAGTGTGATGAAAGAACATGCAACCATAACTGTTCGGGATTCACGAAATGGCTGCCACAAGGCATACATTGAAACAGTATGCTCTGGTCAAGGATTTGTACACCATGCCTCTCTTTCACATGGGTCTCAAGAACTTTTCTGTTAGTAAATGAATTAAAGCAAACGGCACATGCATAGCCTCTGAACAGCCACTGAGCTTCTTTTTTGTGTGTGTCCATCCAGTGGGCACCAAGTACTTGATCATCAGAGAACTCATTCATGCAAATCTTGCATTTAAGAGTCATCAGAACGCCGTGACTGCCCTTGTTTGCTTCTGGCATAACCACCGGCTCATTAACAGAAGAAGGCAGTGGCTTATCCTCATCGGCGTCAAAGCCCCAAAGCTTTCCAATTTTCTCCTTTTCACGTGAAACCACCTGCAACAACCATTCTACAACACTTAGATCCTTAGAGGCCTCAGACAATATCCACTCCACAAGGCTTTCCTTGGAAACCATGTTTCTGCGGCAGAGGCCACTTTTCATGAACCCATAAAGAAGATCGCATGCTTGGTGCAATTGCACTTTTTGTTTCCTCGAGCTGCAATTACTGAGAAGATCAGTGAAAGTGTCTTTGGATATTAACCGACTTTTCCCATGCCTTGCGCGTTTAAGAAAGCCTGGGATGTGTTTATCACAATATAGCAAGTGCCGCCTTGCTCTCTCTTGACACTGATCATTAGTTTCAGTAGACCACACAATGCAACTTGGCAACTCTTCACTATAGCATTTCACAGGAGTAGATGATGCAAAAGAGTGTTCAGATTTTTCCATCAAACCGCTTCTTCCATCCAAGGCTTCTCCCTCCATAACTGGGCTTGAATTCTTTGGTATAGCATTAGGAACTTCGCCAAACAAAACTATTTCTTTGCCAGACACAGTTTCCAAGCTAGAAATCTTCTCAAACAAGTCTCTGTTCTCACTGTTTGTTCTCTCAATCATATTCCCTGGTGAAAACAACGGCCTCTCCATACCTGTCGAACCCTGAAATCGATGCTTCTTGCAAAATGATGATCCAATTCGAGACCGATGCTTACATCGTGTGCCGAGATTGGTTGTACCCTCACACATAAACTCTGTAGAGGGAGGAGTTTCTTCGGCCTTGGAAACAGTTTTGTCCACGGATCGAGGGCTCAAATGCACACAACAGTACACATCCCCATCATTTGCCCACCTTCCGCACTGCCTTCCCTTAGCCTCAATGAAGGCCATACACCGGCGGTAGGTATACACAGGATGAGACCCGCGTTGGACATCCAATGAAGGTTTCATACCACTCCCCACCTCCACAGGATCACCTGCTTCTTCTGCAGGCCGAATTAATGATGGATCCCCAGCTTCAACTACAATCTCATACCATCCATCAGCCACACTTCCTGGGTACTCCATCGTAGCAGCTGATGCTCCCGTAACTGATTCCCCTTTAAGTGGCCCACTTGCAGATGAAGAAGATTCTAGGGTCCTGCAATTGAAAAACTGAGAATCAGTCTCTACTCCATTAGCCTGGGAGCGTGACCCACAGCCGTCTGCTTCCACTCGAGACACATGCATCTCTGCTCGACGAACTTCAAGCTTGGGTCGTTTCCTGCTGATTTGGGGAACTGCACATGGAGAATCATCACAGTTTCGGTGCTCCACATCTCCAACGATCGCTAAGGGATGTGATATTGCAAACCATTTCACGACTTCCTGCTTCCAAGTCTTCCATTCGGAACCCAAATCAGGCTGGGTGGGTGCATCCCACAGCGCATCAATTTCATTCCATAGAATGGAATCGTCTAATTCCTGGGTCAAGCAAGTGACACTGAATCAACCACCAAACATAAAAGTCGAAAACCGTAAAAGGTAAGCAGATGCCAGAGCATTTCTAGAAAGGCTCTGATATCAGGCTAGTGTCATACCCAAGAAAATAAAGAATAATATGAACATGAAGGATCTTTGAAATATAGAGGAAGAAACAGAACATAGTACTTAGAGAGAGAAAGAGAGCATAGCAATATCTATTATCTCTCCAAAAAAAAAAAAAAAACATAGCAATATCTCTAAAAGGCCTCCCCCATTTAGCAACCCAAGATTTAAAGTTAAGACATCATAGAGTACATTTATATGACCATATTAATGATTTGGTCTCTTGTATAGCAGGAGACATTAGCTGTCTAGTGATGACTCTTCCTATAAAGCGTCTTGGTTTTCTCACTTTTTCAGAGAGGCCGAGGAAATAAGTCTGGAATGTGGTGCTTGAGAGGATGTCAAGAAGGTTTGCCAGCTGAAAAAGAATGTTCTCGTTAGCTGGCAGGAATACGCTGATTAAATCAGTGCTCAGTAATGTACCAGTGTATTTGTTATCTCTGTTAAGACACCCAGTTGATGTGGCTGCTAGAATTAAATCACTCCAAAAAAGGTTCTTATGGGAAAATGGGGATGATCGGTATAAGTTCCATTTTTGGTCACGAAAGACATTTGTAAGCCTATGAGTTCTGGAGGTTTGGGTATCAGAGATATTAGATCTTGTAATATGGCTCCCTTGAGCAAGTGGCGGAGGATGGGAAAGAAGTTCCTCTTTTGCTGAAAAGGATCTTGGACACTAGGAAAGGTATGCTATCACAGCTAATGGGTGCTGCATCAAGTGTGCAAATTGATGAGTAAGGTCGCATATTTGGCGCTCGATTCCGTGGGACCAATCGTTCTAAGTGCAAATTGAAGAGTATGGTCGAATATTTGGCGCTTGATTTCATGGGACCAATCGTTCTAAGTGCTAATTGACGAGTACAGTCGAATATTTGGCACTCGATTTTGTGGGCCAAATCGTTCTATGTTGGTTTGGCACGGTTCAGAATGGGTAGCAGCACTAGCGTGAGTTTTAGGAGGACATTTGGTCCTCAGATGTGCCACTTCATCAGATTTTTGAGTGATTGTGTATGCTGGCATCAAATAAAGTCTTTGTGCAGTTCTTCTATCAAATGGGTAATGAAGTGGTTTGGGTTCCATCTTTTTGAAGAATCCTCTCTGATGAAGAGATTGATGATCCAGCTAGTCTGCTGAAAGTTCTTAAGGGAGGTGTATATTCCTTTAATTGGGGTAGATAGACGGATCAGGTCACCTGATCCTGATGGAGTGTTTTTGGTTAGTTCTATGCAGCGTTCGAGTTGTCAGTATTGCTACAAGTTTCGCTAGCCAGAGATAAAGATATAATATCGTTATCGCCGGTAATATTGCCAGTAACCGGAAATGTGAGGGAAAATAGGAAAACATGGGGAAATTGATGAAATTTTTTAGTGAAACTTCAGGACATGCCTAAATACATATATTTGCATATTTAGGAAAAAAAAAAAATTGCAAAAAAGAATGCATCATATAATAAGTTTTCATTTAATTGGACCAAAAAAGCATGCGTTGCTGTAAGAAATCACTCCAATAGTAACCGAAATGAATTTAATATAATACAAATGCAGCTAGCATACAATAATTAGGTGGACCACAAAAACAATCTAGAATTTTGGACGTAGTTTTGATTAGTTTCTTTTAGTTTGACCTATCTTATGATTGTATGGTCCTGATTTTTCATAAATCCAATCATCATGGTGGGGTTCACTTGATAAGTAAATAGTGCAATCAGGCCATAAAAAATACAATCACCTTTAAACCTCTGATTCAAGTGGGGTCTCACGAAATGGTTGGGCCAGCCTGATTATGAGATTTCCTAATTTCATGACAGGATGATCCTTTCGAACAGATTGTATCCATGAAAACAGCTAGGTGGGGCCATGTGCAACCATTGTAAAAATAAGCTTATTCTACAAATGTTGTGGAGGATTCTCGAGTAATTTGAGCACTTAGAAATGGCATACTTGACATGTATTAGCTCATATTAAACAGTCTGAGAAAAATCCTAACCTCTGACTGGCGGCACTTGTTTTTTAGAAATAAGCCATTTTGATATTTTTCGTCTTAACCTTTCATTCACTGTCCAATAATCTAACAGTTAGATAACTACATAAAAGTAGTTTTTAATGGTGGGTATTCAATTATCACTGTTTCTTGTAGTGTGGTCCACCTGAGATCTGGTCCCAAACATTAAATAGATCCAAATCTTAGATAGACCAGACCATAGGAAACAATGGTGATTGAACATTCACCAGTAAGAACTTCCTAGGGCCCACCGTAATGTTTATTTGCCATCCAACCTGTTGATAAGGTCAATCAGACTTGGATGGAGGGAAAATACAAAGATTGGCTTCATGCAAAACTTTTCTGGCCCACAAAATGTTTTTAATGGTCATCACCAATGTTTCCGGTGGTGTGGTCCATGTCCGCCTGAGATTTGGATCTGATTAGTATTTTGGATCACATAGTAAATAGGTTTTTTAAACGGATGGACGGTGTTGATATACAAAAAATTCATCAGGGTGGACCCCACATGATAAGGGTAACACCCACTAAGGTGTTAGCCGAGTATACTGAGTAACTCAGCATGCTTTTTTCGTACTGAGTAAACTCTTTTGGGTCCACCTTGGATGTATGTAGCTTATCCACGCTGTCCATCCATTTCTTCGGTTCATTTGAGTAAACTCTTTTGGGTACACCTTGGATGTATGTAGCTTATCCACGCCGTCCATCCATTTCTTCTGCTCATTTGAGTAAACTCTTTTGGGTCCACCATGGATGTATGTAGCTTATCCATGCCGTCCATCCATTTCTTCTACTCATTTTAGGGGTTGGGCCCAAAATTGAAGCATAAACAAAGCTTAACTGGACGACACCATAGGAAATAATGGGGTTAATGATGTCCACTGTTGAAACCTTCCTAGTGCCCACAATGATGTTTATTTGTCATCCAAGCCATTCATAAGGTTAAAAAGATGTGGATAAAGGGAGGAAATAAATATCAAACTCATCCAAAACTTCTGTGGGCCCCAAAAAGTTGTCACTGTATACGTTCGATTCACATCGTTTCCTTTAGTGTGCTCCATGTGAGCTTTGGATATTCTTGAATTTTGGGACCATGCCCTAAAATGATCTGAAAAACTGGATGGACAGCATGGATATGATACATACATCAGTCTACTTAGTACACTAAGCGTACCGCGTACGAATCAAAGCTCCCAGTAATAAGAGGCGCGGATTGGGTACTTCCCCACCAGGACCTAGCTAGAGACAGACGGACCTGTCAAGAACTCAGTGGGGCCTACAGTAGTGTATATGTTTTATCCACATCGTCCATCCACTTTTAAAGACCATTTTATGGCATAAGCCCAAAAATGAGACAGATCACCAAAGGAAGGCATGGGGATTGAAAGCTTACCATTGAAAACTTTTTGGGAGCCACGAAAGTTTTGGATCAGGCTTATATTTATGTTTTCCCTTCATATAGGATCTATGTGACCTTATGAACAGGTTTGATGGAAATAACATCACGGTGGGCCCTCAAGAAGTTTTCAACAATAGGAGTTCAATCCCCACTGCTTCATATGGTGTGGTCCACTTGGTCCACTTGAGCCTTCGATCTGCCTCCTTTTGGGGTTCATTGCATAAAAGATCTGTCAAAATAGATGGACAGCGTGGATAAAACATATAGATCGCAATGGGCCCCACAGAGCCCCTGACATGACTGTCTATCTCTAGTTGGGTCCTGGCGGGGGTAGTACCCAATCCGTGCCCCTGACATGACCGAAAATTCCTCTCCGTCGAACCCTAAAATTCAAAATTTCCTCCATAAGAAAACATATACCCGGATTTTTGTAGCCCTAAAAGCACGTTTCGATGCTCAAAACGCTGATTCCTTCTGGAGAAGTCGCCATCAGAGGATTTTCAATGGAAAATCTGAAGTGTTTTTTGTTTGATTCGTACCTTTGAAGAACAGTGTTGCCGATCTTCAATCCAACGACTGTTGAGGTGCTGGAATTTTCTTCCTCAAACAGATCCGAGAGAGAGAGAGAGAGAGAGAGAGAGAGAGAGAGAGAGAGAAAAAAAGGGGGTATTTTTCTTTCTTTTTTTCTATATTTTACATTTGATTTTGACGATTTTGTCCCAGGAATAGGGAATTATTGGCGATTTTTTGGAAATATTGAAAAAAAAAAATGATAATATCAGTGAGATTTTGGCGATTTTCAGAAGAGAGACGAAAAAAGGGGTTATAGGTTTCGATCACCAAGCGATACAGACATTCGCCGACAATTCAATATTGTCGTCAATAATTTAAACATTGGTTCTATGTCAAATATTTTTTTCTGGTCTCCTCCTAATCAGCAACCTTTCCAGAGAATTTGGGCTGCTGCAGCTCCTCCGAAATTGCTCGGGCATCTGCTGTGCAATGCCCCCTGAAAGATTGCGAATCTGTTCGAAGAGGTTTCGGACTTATCTAGGGGAGCCCTCTCTCAAGTCAAGAGAGGGGCTAATGCTGAGGGCCTGAGACTGATTTGTAGCGGAAGCAGGAGTTGCTGCACTTGAATTCAAGCTGCTTCTTTCCAGATAAGTCCTCTCAAGTGCAGTCCACTGGGCTGCATCTGTTTTGGTTTCTTCAGTTGCATTTGTGTTTGGATACTTGGATTCCACAGAGATTCCATGGAAAATGCAATGATTACCTAATGATGATTTCCCTTAATATTGTAGAAAATTGGATTCTGAAAATGGTGAGTCTGTTTGGAAATCCCAGTTTTGTGAGACAATGACCACCTTGTTTCTTGTTCTATGGAACTGCCACTGGATAATGCAGAGTTAAGGAATCCACTGTTTTCGATCTAAATACCCCAAGTCATCTGGTCTATGGAATCCAATTCCTTTCCTCAAGGATTCCATGTATCCAAAAATGCCCAATTTGCTTGAGTCTGCTTAGGCTCTGCTATTAGTTTGGTGGTTATGTGGTTGGTGGATCTGCAGTATGTCTCGGTACTGGGGATGTAGGTTGTTGCATCCCTCTGTTGTATCCTTATTTCCCCCCTTTGGAATAAAGTTCCGCAATCCATCAACAGGCACTAAATTGCAAAGAACAAGTTGAGGCTTTCTATCTTAACAATACTTGAATTAGGAACCAATCACAAGAACAAGGCAATATATTTTGCAATCCTCTCTTGTTTTTTTAACAGAAATAACAAGAAACATATGTTGAACTAACAGAGATGGCGCAAGATAAAGTCTGCCAAAAACGATGGTTAGATGTTTTCATACAAAATCTGATAAACCTGGAGTTTGGAGTTGATTATTTAGTACAAAATTGAAAGCAAAAGAGGAAATATAAGTACCTTTGTTAGAGTTTCAATCAATTCGGCACTTTGAGCTTTCTGACAACGTTGTGACCAAGAGCCAAAAGAATCTTCAAGCCAATCAGGATTTATGTAGGCTGGCAACATTATCTGTCAGGGATACAAGTATGTTACTTGAAAACCACAGCAGTCTTCTCAAGTAAATTAAATATGCAAACAAGCAGCAATAGATGAAATAGCAACCCAACAGTAGCATGAATGTAAAGTTGGATGACAATCATCAAGTAGAAGAACTGCCTACGTCAACCCGCATGTTTCTTCAGTCAAATTAAACAATATAAAGATGGGAAAGGTTCAAGCACTAAATGCTTACATCTATCACAACAAATGTGGGAGACATGTAGGAGAACCAACTTTCATCCAGTGGGCCCGTGGTATTGAAAAAAAAACGGTTACATTACATCCGTATCAGCCGTCACATGAAGGAAACAGTCGTCCCCACTATAAGGGGGTGAATCAGTCTATTATGAAAAAAAAAAAAAAAAAAGGCCATATTAGCCCCATACCAGACAAGGCCAATACACCCTGTAGCTGCACCATACAGAGGCGAAACAGCCATAAAGGACATATTATGAAGGTTTTTATTTTCAAATCTCTCATTTTTCGAATTCTTTATTCATTTCAACCATGAAGGAAGCTTAAAAACTAATTATAAACTAGAAATAGGCCTATTTAGAGGATCAAATCAAAATTTGAGTGCAATTCAATGAATTGAAGCAAAGTGGACCATTATGAGAAATATTGGAAGAAAGGGTAAACCATCACTTTTTTGGTTGTATTCATATGTAATGGGCCCTGATCCACCAAATCATGCTCAATTTGTGTTCGATTACCACTAATTTGGTTGACTTTCAGCAGATCAAGTTGATATTACCCAACAGACAACATTCTTGTCAAAGAATGGCCCATTACACCATCAAATATATGTCCAAAACACATATTTGGGATCCTCGGATTTTTTAGAATTTTACCAACGTCTTTTGAATTTTTCTTCCTCAAAAAAAAAAAAAAAAAAAAAAACAGCCATTACAGGGCTGTAGCTTGCCAATATCATAATACCATAGTTGGGCCCTATCGTAGTGGACCACACCTCAAAAACCACAACAGTCATGAAGTTAAGACCTCTGTGGAGGATTAGTTCACTGAAAATGAGGGGGAAAATATAAGTTTATAAGAGAGGAAATGAAGAATCAATGGAAAGCGAACCCCTCACCACTCCATCCTCAGTGAATCTGCTGCCTCATTCACATATCCTAGAACATGAGAAAAAAGAACCATTTAACCCACAGGAAAGAAAACAAATTTCTCCGCCGATAAAGGATAGCTTTCAAGGTTTGAGCCCTGAAGATAAAACTGAATTTATCACTCCTCAAGTCAGCTTCAACTATCAAATGAACCCACAAAGGATGAGCAACACGACACTCCTGCTTCCACTTCACAGGAATCCATACAACCCAACGGTCCCATGAACAACAAGCAAATCCCATCTTTGTTGTCCCTAAGACCATGCCCAAAACTGAATTGCACATCAACCATTGGTTGGACTTTTTTCTAATCGTCAATTTCTATTCCTTGAAAGCCTTCCAATTGAGTTTAGGATCATGGGATCAGTGTGGTTTCAGGGTATTGCACATCCATCATAGATGCCAGCAGATGAACTGTCTGCTACTATACACGTATGCCACACATACAGAAATAGAATGCTTTACAACTAAGATATATGTGACATTGCACCAAATCATCATCATCACTGTAGCCTTATGCCACCTAAAAGCGTTGTCTTTCACTGATCTTGCCAGAAGTTCTCACTAGCTAGCATCAACACCTCCACCCCCCTTGGTAATCAGACTTGCGGCTAGTATCACACAGTGTTTTAAATATCGATGATATCAGTCGATATATCCCACGATATCTTGTATCCCACCTGTGCGATACGAAACGCACAGGTAGTGTCTATATATTCCACCTATTCGATCCGATGAGCATTCTCAATTTTTTATCTATGTTTTTGCTATAAATCACATTATACCAGTTGTCAAATGGTTACAAATCTATGATTCTTCATGTTTTCCATGAAAAATAATTGGAACTTCGATTTCGAGATTTGGGGGAGATGGGTTAAGTTGCAGAAAATTGAGAAAAATCTAAATTTCTCAATTTCTCACAAATCACTTGCAATCTTTGTATCCAAACACAAAATTAAACATGCATGTAACCTCATCTAGTGATTCTTCTTTTGCTTTTCAATGTATTGCTTGGGTTTCCACATATGGCTTCTTACGTTTATAAATTATATGAATAGACTTTGAATATACTTGCATAAGTTCAGTTGGAAAGCGCATATATTAGGGCCCCCATACAAAGAAAACCCCTATTATGTGCACTATTTTTGTAATGTTTTGATTTCTAAGTGTGCATTGATGTCTTTTTCAATTATCCCTGAAGTTTCATTGAAAATTCGACCAATTTCCCGATATTCTCATGTTTCCCAACATCAACGATAAATTACACGAAACATCCCATGCGATAACTGATATGTATCCATATCCCAAGGGTGCGATACATTACACGACGACAATATTTAAAACATTAGTATCACATAGGTACTAGGTGGAGTATAAATGTCTAATATATTAAAATATATTACATTTCAATTTTCTAGAATTTAAATAAAAAAAAAAAAAAAAAAAACATAGGCAGAGTACAAATGTCTAATATAATAAAATATTAAAACATAGTATATTTTAATTTTATATTAGTAAAAAAACACAAATCTAGATATCAGTGGTGACTGGTGAACAATATGATACACCAAAACCAATTTTAATACTTGATTTTATTTCTCTTTGTATGATAAAGCGACTACACAAATGCACTCCCTTTCTACATGTCGAATGGATGATTAGTGAAACCAAAACACCCATGTCGATAAAATACTAGAATCCCACGAGACTTACTTCCCTGAATTTGGCAGTCTCCAAATTAGGGAGATGAGATACTTTTCATATAAAGAAATTGTAAATATGTGTTTAGAAGTCCAGATTGCAAAATCATAAACAGCCCCATCAATTTCCAGATGAAACGGCAGTAAAATGTGGTAGCATGTTCAATATGCATCTTAGCTGCCAAGCTGGGAAAGGAAAGTGGATGGAAACCACCATAGGAAACCAGAACCAGAAATCCCAACTACAAGACAGGATATGAGACATGAGAGCAATTTTGGAAGTGCATGTTTCATCTATAAAGAAAAACCAAAAAGAACAATGGATAGAATAAGAAACATCTGTAGATTTTCTAGACAACGTATTCCTCCTTTATTTAGAATTTTTCTGGATTCTGAAGAACAGTTTCAAACTTGTTTTCACAACAGGTTCCCCTAGAAGCATGTGCAACTTGTATCACATGCACTAGAGCAATTCATCTGACAAAACATCTAAGTGCCGGCTTTAGTTATAGAGGCTGGAGAATTGCCAAAAAAATGATGCAGAGTACTGTCTGATCATCAGCATATGATAACTAAGGATCTAGCTCAAGAAAATAGGATCGGATGTGAATAGTCAACATCTTAGTTATAGGTTTCAATTTGCAAGAAACCCAACTCCCACATAAAATGGTCGAAACTTCTGAATTGTTTGACTATGAATTGGGTCCAACTGCAAAAGATTCAAATTATAGAAAGAAAAATGAAAACACTGAACATGAATGTTAACAGAATTGCCTCACCAACACGGAACTTGACCTACGTAAGTGATTGATGTCAAAACAATTTATCTAGGTCTGTCAATGGGGCAGGACTAGTTGAGAAAACTCAAATTTTTGAATAGGCCCAGCACAACCAGTTCAAAATCAGGGAGCTGGCTGGGTCGCTTCGATTTTTAAAAAAATAATAAAAAAATTTTTAAAAAAGAAGAAGAAGAAGAAGCCCACGGACGGTCCTGAATCTAGCAAGAATTCGTCAACTCCAAGAGGAACTTAAGCAGCTATAACCAATTGCAGAACTTGATTCATCAAATAGAGACCAACCCAATGAAAAGAACCTTTCAGAGCAAACAAACAAATATGCCCAAAGCAAGGTATTCCAGAACAGTTACGTAATGGACGTTATGTGACAGTAATGGTGTTAACCGTTTCACGTTATGGGGTCATAAAGGCTGTAACGGCAATTACAGAATAAATGGCCCGTAATGGCTGTAATGGAGGTTTTCTTTTTGAAAAAAAATGTCACGGCCATTACGTATTATATCATAACAGTAACAGGACGCAACGGCAGTGGGCATTATGGCCACTATTACCATTACGGAATACCTTCGCACTAAGGCTTTTCCCAAGGATGTGTCAAACACTATACTAGAAGTTTCAGTGCAAAAACAAAGACAACATGCTCATTTTCCTATCTGCCATGAAAGAAATGGATTTACACTTTGAATCTTCAACAGCATCCTTCCAAGATCAGAATAACCTTCACATCGAGAAGCATCCGTAGCAAATCCCTTCCAAACCTCCACCTGGCGAGCACTCTCAACCACGGCCTATTCAAGAGAAGATGGCAAGTAAGAGAAAGTATGCAGGGATGCAAACCTAGGTAAGGAAGAAAAAATGGAAAACCAGGTAACCAGGTAACCAATACCTCAATATGAAGCTGATCGCTCACATTCAGCATGGCAAGAGCAAGTTTTTGCATGATAAAGCGGCGTGGAACGGTCAAGTCTTTGACCATTTCCAGTCCACTATAGTGGGTACCATGAGCAAGAGGCTTTGGGAACTCATCGATTGAACGGACAAGTAATGTATCTGCCCAACAATGTATCCCCTTATTGGGAAAGAATATAACAACATACTTCTTTCTCTCGTGTGTTGGCTTTGCCTTTACAGTTGACAATGGCCAATCAGCCCTTGAACAACGGATTCCCGCTTGCCACTTTCCCCTCCACTATACTTGAGAAAAAGAAGAACAGTCAAAACAGATGTTTAGAGCAAGGATAAACGTCAAATAAATCACAACAGATGGATGAAAAAAAATGAAAATACAAGTGGAAGGTAAACATGTTAATTATAATTGCTTCAAGCAACTAAAAGAGATATTTTTTTTTTATAAGGGCTATGTCAACACAATCATACACTAAAAGAAGTAAACCAAATAAAGGCGTAAACCACTTCCATGTTTAACTGTCCACTCATGTGAGTGTGTGTAACTAAGAAATGAACAATTCATTAAATCGCAAGCAAAAGATGGCCCTGTTGTCACTCCATTTCAAACAAAGCAACAACAAGAAAAACCAAAAACGAAGACACCAGAAACAATCCAGGCCATAAAGCAAAACCAAGCTACCCAAAAGCAATCGCTTCCCAGTCCCTTTGCAGAAAAACAAAGAGTCCCTGAAATTCAGGACGCACAAGAACTGCCCAGAAACCATAGAGATAATAGAGTACTAAAAGAGAGTAGATTTTGCCATCAAATTTTCTAGCATTCATCTCTCCAAATGCCCCAAAGGACTACAAATAGGAACAAATTCCAGATACATCTGCCACACTCCAAAAAAGGACCAGCACTCCAGCCAGTGGTGACATAAAAAAACAGTCCCCTCAACAGCCCGCCAAACTTCAAACAACTCAGAAAAGAAGAAGAAGAAGAAGAAGAAGATCTCAAACGACTTTCACAGACTGACAAATGAAAAGGTGATCTGCTGATTCCTCACCTTTCCTACACAAAGCACATGGTCCCTCTGAATTTTCTCAATTTTCCCAATAACAACCATCACCATCTTAAACAGGGAGAGTGCATCAGAAGCTTTGAGAGCATAGACTTCATAAGTGTTATTCTGCCTCCCATAGATAGATTAGATTTTTTCCATTTAGCCAGTCTCTTTTCAAATCTTTCAACCCAAAAGGGGGAATTTCTGTTCCCCCCAATAGAAAAGCCAAGGTATTTCATTAGAAGTTGTGGAATGTTACATCCGCCCTTATCGCCAACGAGTGCCTTCATTCTATTTTTATAACGAAGACGAAATATATTCTCTGTAATCTGGACATGGAAAAGGCGTATGATCATGTCGAATGGGAGTTCCTTCTTTATCTGATGAAGCGGATGAGATTCGGAGACCGATGGAGAAAATGGATCAAGGAGTGCATCAGCTCTGCTTTCTTTTCAGTCATTTTAAATGGATCACCAAAAGGATTTTTCAAAAGCTCTCGCAGTCTTAGACAAGGCGACCCCCTCTCCCCTTTCCTCTTTCTCATCATTGGAGAAGCCTTATCTGCCATGATTTCGAAAGCTCAATCGGAAAATTTATTCAGGGGAATTCAAATGAAAGGGGTCATAGATCCGATATCTCACATCCAATTTGCGGACGACATTCTTATCTTCTCCCAAGCAACGACCGAATCCGTTGCCAATCTTCGTACGACGATTAGATGCTTTGAAGCAGTTGCTGGGCTGAAGGTGAATCTATTTAAGTCCAAAATATATGGGGTCAACTTAGATGATCAGGAGTTGCTAGTTCTTGTTGATCTTTTGGGTTGTGCTTTGGGATCTCTCCCATCTGCCTTCGTCGGTCTCCCTTTAGGCATTGGCCAGCCCAAAAAACATCAATGGGAGAAAGTTCTTAACAGATTCCGCTATCGGCTTGCCGGATGGAGGCGCCGTTATCTTTCCATTGGTGGCAGGCATACGCTAATCAAAGCAGCGCTTTCTAATCTCCCCACCTATTTTATGTCCCTTTTTCGGTGTCCTTCCTCGGTCCTTAACTCCATCGACACGCTCAGGCGGAATTTCCTTTGGAGCGGATCGGAAGATAGGAATAAGTTCAATCTCATGAAATGGAGGGAAGTTTGTAAACATTTTTGAGACGGCGGAGCTGGAATCAAAGACCTTAAATTGATGAACCAGGCCCTTTTAGGTAAATGGATATGGCGTCTTGGAGTAGAAAAGGACAGCCTTTGGAATAAAATCATTAAAGGTAAATATGGGAGCTCGATAGGCGGATGGTGGACGAATGACGCTGCTCCTCACAGGGTCTCTGGGATTTGTAGAGGAATCAGTCGCCTAAAAGAGAAAGTCATCCATTTGATTGCTTTTGAAGTGGGCAGGAGAGACAACGTTAGGTTTTGGCACGACAGTTGGCTTGGGGACATGCCTCTGAAGGATAAATTCCCTCCAATATTCAGGGTGGCGAAAGACAACAATACTTTCATCGCTGAATATTATTCCCGGGTAGATGACAAGGTTATTTGGAACATCCTTTGTAGAAGGAACTTGCAAGATTGGGAAATCGATCACTATGTTCATCTGTTGCAGCTTCTTCAATCTGTCTCCCTCAACCAGGATCGCGACGACTGTCTCACATGGAAAGCAGACAAATCTGCTTTCATGGTCAGGTCATTCTTTAAAATCTTATCGGCCAACAATGTTTCCACCCCCTCGCAACATCCTCATTTCATATGGAAATACGCTGCTCCACCAAAACTCCAGGTTTTCGGGTGGCTGGTGGGGAACAACCGAATCCTCACCATCGACAACCTTAGGAAAAAGGAATGATTGTGTCGAATGTCTGCCTTTGCTGCATGTCTGCTGAAGAATCGGTGAACCATTTACTGATCCACTGCCCCTTCGCTTATTTCGTCTGGTCAGCTTTCCTGTATTGCTTTAAAATTAAATGGTGTTTTTCGAAGGATGTGGATACTCTCCTTAAAGCTTGGCACGGGGTCAGATTAAGCAAATTCAAATCTAGGATCTGGCGGATCGGTATTTTGGCGATTTGGTGGGCCCTCTAGTTAGAAAGGAACAACAGATGCTTTCAAAACGACGCGAACACACCCCCCCCCCCCCCCCCAATAGTCTCTTCCAATGTTTTTTGTTTCATTGCTTAGTGGATTTCCATTAGGGAAGGGCCCAATGTTGATCTTTTTTTTTCTTGTGTCCTAAGGGCCTGCCAGCTTGGCAGTCCTTTTTGGTATCTTTTTCCCCTTTTTAATGCACGTTATCTTTCAAAAAACAAAAAAACAAAAGGCCTTGGCAAAAGACTTCACCTCTTCCCCATCCATGGCCACACAAACAGGGACACTCTTTCTCATGTTGACTAGTTTGAAATATCGTCCAGGTCATATCGGTCTCGAATCAAAACAAAACAACTCACCAAACCAATAGAAGACTGAGTCAGAACACATAGGGCAAGTCATACTGGTTTCAGTCCCCATGCTAGTTGCACTCTGAAACCGCTACTCCCTAAGGCACGAAACTGCTTCAAAGCACCAAATGACACCTCTGATGAATTTTAATTAATTCCTAGATGCCTCACACAAAGCAAGCATGTCACTTGCAAATTGCAGGTGATAAATTTTCTGAGACTGCTCTAGGGCAAATCTATTGGGGGATTGGACGGTTTTTATAGTTGTGCATTGGCAGTTTTTAATTGGTTCCGTGCTTTGTAGTTTTTCCTTTCCTACGCTTATTTCTTCGTTGACCTGGTTTCTAAGTGAGGAGAGGGTCCCCTCAGGGTGGGTTATGCTTTCCTGTTATTGGGTGTTTTGTTTTCTAATAAAATCATACTATTAGATAGCTCTTGATTGTAATCAACCAGTGTAATAGTCTATTACATTGCTCATGTGGGAGTTTTGTGCTCTCACTGCAAGTCACCAGCCCCGATAAAAGAGGGTTGCATCAAGTTGGCAGCCAGCATCAAACTAACGCCATAAATTTCATCAAGAATCCGAACAATAAGACATTCCAAACTCGTGCTAAGGCATTCCCTGTATGCGATGCGCTGCATCAAAACTAGGGTGTAGAGAGAAATGGGCAATGGTTGGCTTGGGCATCCCCCGGAGAGATGTGCCGCAACAATGCTCAGTTGTTCTGAGATGTAGGCGAGGGTTCCCACACTTCTAGATGCATGCAAGTAAAAAAAAAAAATTAGTCCAAGAGAATAGGATTCATCTTGCCACATGGAATATAGGGACCATAACAAGAGTACGGAGTTAGTAGATACAATAAAACGAAGGAGAGTTAATATGAATTGTGTTCATGAGACCAAGAGGAAAGGGACCAAAATTAGAGAAATTGATGGATATAACTTCAGCATATATGAAAGGACAATAATAGAAATAGGATAGGGATAGTAGTAGATAAAGGTTTAATTGATAAAGTTGTAAATGTTAGAAGAGTAAGTAATAGGATTTTTATTAATAAAACTCATGTTAGGAGAAAAGATGATATTATTAGTGCAAACTATAGGTAGGGTTACAAGATAGAATCAAAGGACAATTCTGGGAGGATATCGATGGAGTATTGAAAGGAATTCCAAACAAAGAGAGGATATTTGTAAGGGGAGACTTAAATGGTCATATAAGAAAAGAAAGCAAAGGATATGAGGGCGCACATGAAGGATATGGTTTTGGGGGGACAAATGAGATGGGGGATGCTATCCTTGTTTTCGCAAGCATACTATCTAGCTCTAGCAAATACATACTTTAAAAGGAGGGATGAACATTTAATAACTTTCAAAAGTGAATTATATACACACCAAATAGACTTGTTTCTACTTAGGAAAATAGAACAATCAATATGTAAGGATTACAAGGTTATAGCAGGAGAGTCTGACTATGCAACATGCGTTAATGGTTATGGACGTTTACATAAAGAGATGGGAAAAGGTGAGTGAAATTGATAGGGTGTCCAAAATTAGATGATGAAATTTAAAAGGGGAAAATTGCTATTCAGAAATAAATTAATAGAAGAATGAAAGTGGAATGTCGATGAAAAAGTAAATGTTATATGGAATGAGCGGTTTAAAAGTGTATGGGAGATATTGGGCCATCTTAGCTGACAAAGTTGTTCAACAAGATTGTAAGATTGATAAAATGCCAAATGAATGGAGGAAAAGTAATGTGGTACCACTGCACTAACCATCATGGGATTAAACTTATGACCCATACTATAAACTTTAGGAGAGAGTAAGTAAGCAAAGTCTAAGGCATGAAATAAAAGTATCAGAAAATTGGTTTAGTTTCATGCATGGGAGGTCTACCCATAAAGTTATTTTCCTACTTAGACAATTGATGGAGAAATATAGGGAGAGGAGGAAGGATCTCTACATGGTCCTTATTAACTTAGATAAAGCATATAATAGGGGTCAATAGAGAGTTAATATAGTGGGTGTTAGGAAAGAAAGGAATAAGGATGCATATGTGAGAGCGGTAACAAATGTGAGGACTACTAGTGAAGAGATAAGTGAGTTCCCAATGACAATAAGCTCGCACCAGGGATCAACATTGAGCTTGTACCTTTTCACATTTGTTACAGACAAGTTCACGAGACATGTGCAGGAAGAGATCCCAAGGTCCACATTGTTTGTAGATGACATAGTTTTGATTGGAAAAAGACATGGGAGTTCGTAAACACAGAGCTTGATTTATGGGCAAATGCTTTAGAGTCTAAAAGGATATAAAATTTAGTTGGACTAAAACAGAGTATGTGGAATGCAATTTTATTTTTATTTTTATTTTGGGAAAGATGATATTGATATAAAATTTAGTCGGACTAAAACAGAGTATGTGGAGTGCAATTTTATTTTTATTTTTATTTTTGGAAAGATGATATTTATTAAACAAAAAAAAAAAAAAAAAACTACAAAAAATCTAGAGAAGCCTTAATCTTAAGTACAACAACAGAGCAACCCCTAGTTGCAAGCCCTAACTAATCCTCCTTCAGGGGGGCCAATCCCGAAACAACATGATGACCTTACTAAGAACCCTCGTACACCCATTACAGTTACGAAAACAACAGTCGTTCATTTCTCCCCAAACTACACACAGTAATGCCAAGAGCGTCATCCTACTTTTCCTTTCTATCCTTCCTCCTTCCGTTGCATACCAAGTGAGGAAAAGATCGTCCATCGAGTTAGGCATGACCCAATTTACTGACGCCATTCTGAGGATTCCGTCCCAAACTTACAACCGTAAACGAACAATGAAGGAAGATGTGATCGATATGGAGTGCAATTTTAGTAACAATAGAAATGAAAACAAGGAATTAGTTAAGATTGTTGACCAAGAAGTTTCCCAAAATGACCACTTTCGATACCTTGGATCAATAATTCATGAGAGTGGAGAGATTAAGAAGGATGATTAAGTTGGGTAGAAGAAATGGAGATGTGCCTCTGGAGTTTTATGTGATAGTCATGTACCACTCCAACTAAGAGGGAAATTTTAGAAGATAGTCATAAGACCAGCCATGCTTTATGGGACAAAATGTTGGGCAATTTAAGGAACAACATGTTCATAGTATAAGTTAACTGTAGCTGAAATGGAGATGTTGAGATAGATGAATGGCAAGATGAGGACGAATAGATTTAGAAATGAATGCATTTAAGGGAACTTAGGAGTAGCACCACTAGGTAATAACATGAGGGGAAGCAGACTTCGATGGTCTGGTCATGTGCAATGGAGACCAAGAACCACACCAGTTATGAGTGATTTGGTACAAGTTGAAGGCTCTAAAAGGCAAGGGGAAGACCCAAAAGGATGTGGATGGAGATAGCAAGAAAAGATTTGATGACCTATGGTTTCAAGGATGGCCTTCATAGAGTGGAATGGCAGAACGAGATTCATGTAGCCAACCCATTTAATTGGAACAAGGCTTAGATGATGATGGTGATGATGATGATGAATAAAATCATCAATTTTTTCAACTACAAAAGAAAAGGTAAGAAATCTTCATCTCCCGCCTTCCAACCCTAAACACTCTCATCATGCCCAAGTCAAAAGCTTTTGTCATTAGCATAATCAGGCTTACCACCACTAGGGTGTAGGACCCATGTAGAACTTTATATGTCAAATCAACAATCTCCTTTTAGATTTTTTATTTTTTTTGTATTAATCTCCGTTTAGAATTTACATATCAAAGAAATGGAGAGTTCTTTGATACAAAGGATGTGTTTTATGCTCGAGATATATGCACTCAAAAATTGCACATGTGGCAAATGATGTCTTAAACTAAACCGAGTAAATTGTCAAAATCACTGCCGCCAAGTAACAGTTCCAATATCAGATTGGTCGAACAATCCTAACCTCTAATTTGTAGGCACTTGTTCGTGAACTAGGACCATCAGATATTTTTCACTTGTAACCGTCCAAAAGACATCTACCAATCTGATAAATAGATTATCAAACAAGCTTAATTTTTCCTTCACTCTACATCTAATCCAGGGCCCACAATTTGGATGGTTTATGTTTTAGTTAGTTGGACTCCAAGTATGCAATTTCTGACTGCCTGCTTATCATCCATCACACTCCACCAGAGTATCAAAGTTTTTCTCAATTGCAATATTAAAGTATGCAAATGTTGTGATAGTTTTAGCTTTCAATCATGTGATGGATTAAAAACAACATGAAGAATGATTCTTTTTTTAGTTTTATTAATCCAAAATAGTATTCTATCAAGCTATATATTATGTTTTCTGAAGAAAAAACCATTGGATTTTAATTTCCACTATAAAATTTAATCTTTTAAGCTAATGGTATCTTCTTTTTCTTTTTTTGTTAATATCGATTCTCAAATTGTAAATAGGTACCCAATGCCCTAGAGTGTACAGGCATGAGTGCTGATTTCAAGCTGGGTATGGGTATGGGTGTAGTACCCATTGGTGGGTATGGGTATGTGTGCCCCTGTAGCCAGCCCATTGACACTCCTACGCTTTGCACAGCATCCCCTTCTCTCCACTCCTCTTTCTTGAGTCAATGAGTTCATTAGCCACCCAAAAGTCATATGAGATTTGCCTTTCTTGACAAGTGCCCTTTGGAATGGAGATATGACCGAACCAAGGACCTCTCCCAACCTTATGGGAAGGGTTTTTGCTCATATATTGCAAAAACCTCCAGTCAAGGAATATGAAAAGACAACCCACTCCTCTTTCTTGAGTCAATGGCTTCATTAGCCACCAGAATGCCATCTAAGATTTGTCTTTTCTTTTACTAAACCCCGTCAGATTGGAGATATGACTGAACAAAGGACCTCTCTCAACCTCATGGAAAGAGTTTTTACTAATATCTTGTAAATTCTCCAATCAAAAGGATGTAGAATGTACTAATAAGAAGTAAATGCAATCAATGCATTGGCAGAAAACAGGAATACCAAGAGGACCAGTTGCCCAGGAAATAGTATATTAGAAATTGGAATTGGAGAAATCATAATGCCAGCATCTCCCACTGAAAGGTTATGACAGTTTCCAATATTTAAGACCCAGTTGACCATTTATCAAGTGATCAACTGAAAAGAAGCAGTAATTTCTTTTGGATATATGGTAGAAAAAAAAGAACTTGCATTAACAAAGGGATCAGTTTTCTTCACCAAGTGGAAAAGGTAAATTAAATTGTTGAAATTTAAAGAGAGCAATAAGTAGTTCAGAAAGATGCTTTCACTTTCAGGGCATCGATGATCCATTTAGTGCTGCGTCATTTTCTAAATGAGACTTGAGAGACCATGATGCCAGAGGAAACTGTAGATAGTGGGACTACAAATCGTACCTCTCCTTAAAAGGAAAATGGATAGGACTCACAACGGAGCCAGGCACCAAGGCCTGGGCTGAGCAAAAGTGAAAATTTGAATAGGCCGCCCAGCCCAACAGGCCAACATATGCTGTTCAAAAAGTCAGGCCTGGAACCTTCCCAGGCCCCATGGTTGCCACCTCAGAGAAGAGATGCAAGGGAGAGTTGGACCTATAGTATAGGATCTCATCATATGGATATGAACTCGACCATGCAGATTATTTACTACTATAACGTGATGATACCACCTCTCTCATCAGCCTACTGGGGAACAGAGACTTAACATCTCTGGATCTTTCTCAGCATTTAGATTGCAATATCTCCTCCAGATATTGAATCTTAGCCAAAGCATGCCTGGAACAGGTCACAGTGATGTTGTTGCAAACAGAAAAACAGACCCATTTAAGCTCATCGACGGATCTTCTCAATCCCACTTCATTCAGTTAGCTGGTTGGCAGGATGACACATGTGATTCCTGACATGGGACAACCTAACTTTATGGTTGTTCATCAGCTGTTCACTATATTAGAGTACCCTTTAGGAATGAATGTTTACTCTGGTCAATCAAATTGTTAAACCATAGGATATTTGCGTAAAAAAATATTAGTGGAAGACGTTATTACTACTTCGATTTGTTCTTAATAGACACTATTTTTTTTCTGATATATTTGGAACACAAGAAAAAGGAAGCACTACGGAATTGCTCGGACAGGTCACGAAACAAGGCATGGAAACAAAGATGGCCTAGATTATAGCGTTCGTTGCTTTCTTTTGCTCATATCTATCACTCACTTTTTGTGCATGTGACACACATGTATGTGATCAAAACGATCACCAGATAGGCTCAGCCTTGGACGGGCCATAACCCAAAATCAGACCAAATTGAGCGGTCCTAACCATTATATTGGAGGAGTTTGGGGAAAGAGAGTGGATGGTTGTAAAAAAGAGTCAACCAAACTTTCTTTGACCAACCCTTTTTTCATAAACCACCAGTCCAAGGGTTAAGAGTGTCCAATCCTGGGGATTTTTGGGAAATATATCATTCAAGGTAAGCCTGCAATCAGAGCAGTTTCAGAACTCACAAGAGCAAGTCACCAATAAGTTAAAGTGGACATTGGGTTCAAGTCCTTACCTCAGTGGTAGAATATGAAGGAGTTTCAACATGAGGTCTTGGGTTCAATACCCATAGGTGGTGAAATCCCACTACGGTGTGCGTGGGTGTGGGTGTTGGGTGCATGTGTAAAAAAAATAAATAAATAAGTTAAAGTGGACATTTTAGGTTTTCTCATTGAGATCCGTACAATATTATTTACTGCCAAATATGGAGTGAATGTTATTATCGTCCAAGGAGAATCTGAACCATCATGATAATAGATACCACGATCCCAATCAATACAAGCTTTAATAAATGCATCTCAAACAAAAGAATCCAGAACACAATGCTGATAGTACACTTTCAAATGTGAGAATTTGAGTGGATGATATCAACAACAAAGCAATACCCATTGGTGAGCAAGGCAGATGGATTGTATCAGTTACCTTCACCCACAATGCTGCAGTTTCATCTTGCTCTGGGCAGTCATCTTCTAGAAGGCCACCTTCTCCCTCCTGTTTGCTGTTAAGTAGGTCATGTCCTTCATCTTCACCTGGTTCATCTTTCTGGGCTGACTCTGCACTTATATCAGATTCATCTTCCTTACATATAGCATCTGCTAGTTGAATTCGTTCTTGTTTAAGGCAGTTGGGCTCTCCACTGCAAAGGAAATTAGGACATGGACGTAATCCATTGCTTCCTCGATCACCATCCTCTTTGCTTATCTCCTCCACTTTCAGCAAGCTACCTTCTTCCTCACGGGCCCTGTTTAGATCATATCCAATCCGTTGAGGAGAATCACCTCTAAGAATGCCAACTTCTCTTTTGTGTGTGTCATTTGATAGTTCATCTCCTTGCCCTTTTTTGGCACAATCTGCTTCCCGTGACCTTTGTCGAGGACAATCTAATTGCATTGGCCTCACTTTTTCTTCATGGATGTCATCAGATGGTTTTGTTCCTGAACTTAGCTGGGGGCAATTGGATTCACCAACATATTGAACCTCTGAGCATGACAGTACTTCCATGGCTCCTCCCTATGCATCTGAATGCCATAAAATGTCTTAAATACTATTGCTGATTACACCTGTTGACAAAAAACTTGTCTGAAAAGTCAGATCAAATTTAAAGCAAGAAATGTTGATGATAAATAAACAAATAGGAAATATACCATGTATGATCAAGCATTTTTCGGGCACAACAAGCTCTACATGCAGGCCCACTTTTTGATTATTCAATTTCTATTTTAAATTCAAATCGTTCGTATGGTGGGCCCCATGGTAGATGAGAAATGCCCCAAAGTCTCCCCATTAGATGACCATGACTGCCCAATTGGGGCACCCTTTAAGAGCAGACCACTGGTTGTAAATGCCCATTTTCATCAGATAGATAGGATCTTATGATGGGGGAGATATTCAGTAGGCCTCATCTAACAATGGGAACCTGTAAATCTACAGATTACAATACACAAAGGTGGGACAACAGTACTAATGTTCAGTCAAACAAGAGCATGTCAATTCTTTCGACTCGAACATCATCATTGCCTCACGAAAGATGAATTCCAGGGCAGATTTCAATGGTTCTGCAAACTGATTTTAAAGCAAAAGGCATGGAAAGACCGCAGCAATCTAATCTATGATAAACTTGAGGAGCAGAACTACAACAAGTAGTAATCTATCTGAAATATATGCCAATAATAATATACAATACAACCACATTTAATGCTTTGAACTTGAACCTGATCTAGATCATCTGTTTATGATGCACATTGAACTGATTTAGAGACTGAAAGTGGTTCTATGAATTGCCCTTATATAAAGTACAAAGATGGGGTAGGGGCTCATTTCCTGTAGGTTGGGACAACATGAGGAAATGTATTGTGACATTAAGGCAGTTCAACCCCATCTTACCCACACAAAGCATAAAACAAATGGATAGTAATAAATAAAGATGGATAAAAGGGAATTTTACCAAAAGAAAAGGGAACTTCCTTCTTGGACTTTGCTTTCCCAAAACATCTATACTACTTGTGCATTTGGAAAAACTGAACTTGGTCGAAGTATTTATGGAAGCATCCTTGTATTAAATTGGTTAGCCTTTTGACCTTCTTACCCTTCAGCACTAGTTAAAAAAATGCTAGTTAATTTTGAAGGATGATAATAAATTTAATTCAAAGAAAGAAAGCGGAAAAGAAAGAAGGAAAGTGGCTATCGTCTATATATAGTATTATCTATGTGGTTTACTATTCTGTAAATGTAATTATAATGTAAATTTCTCGGTGTAATTACATCTTTACGCAAGACAGTAATATTTCTCACTCATAGTAATTCTAGCCAGCCTGCCCCATTCAAAATTAAAAAAAAAAAATTTAAAATTAAAATTAAAATGTAGCTACCATGGCGATAATAGTTTACAAGGTTTGCATGCCTCTCCACACATCTACACGCAACCACAACTAACCCAGCATTTATGCATGACTGGCACCCAACTGTGTATCAGATGGTACCAATGTTGTCAAAATCATTCTGTATCACAAATCATAATAAGGGTTGAATGGTTTCAAATCGCGAATCATATCGTAAATCGTAAGAACTTTTATATTTTTCTTTAAAAAAAAAAAAAAAAAAACTAACTCACTCATCAATCATCCATTTCCCATAACTATGCACCAAGTTATACTGCATCATGATAGTGTTAGAGGATTCTCATCTTTCCTTTTTTTTTTTTTTTGTCTTTCAAGAAATTTGCTTTAAAGAACATCCAAGAATCCTTCAATAATTTTTTAACCTTTTTCTTCAAGTAGAATCATGTTCGGAAAAAGCGGCATTTGATTCTATAGACCGAGGAAAAAAAGATTTTTTGATTTCTAACCAGCATCACCACAATATATGTAAAACAACATTATCTCAACCATCCATAAAAACATTTCAAATAAATGATACATCAATTTGGTGTTCGACCAATTAAGAAGTAAGAAATCACAAGAAAATGCAACACGATTAAACAATGAAGAGAATATCTATCATTTAATCTCTTATAAAGAACGAAATAAGATAATTGAACTCTTCTAAATGATTCTTAAAGCCCATACCAATTTAAAAAACATAAAATGAAAGCCAAGTAAAGCTTTAAATAGAAGAGAACAGGTATAATTTAAATTGTAAATCAGGATCTGAATTGTAAATCGTAGGATTCAACTCATAGAATCATAGGATTCACCTACAAAGGGATTCGAGGTGGGATTCAACTCAAATAGTAAATCATAAACAGTAGGATTTTGACAACTACGGGTTGGCCCACTATGTTGATCATTTGGCCAAAAACTCAAGCTGTTTAATTATTAGGTAGTCCCTACATTTCCAAGTTACAATATGGACTGGCCATACATTTGTGAAAACAATGGAAGGTTGGAACCAGATAGGAGAGGAAACTTTGACTACAATAGAAGCCGGACTCTTTACGACGTTTGCAGACCCCTCCACACTCAAACTGTGTACCAGGTGAGACCTGCCATGTCAATCATTTGACCAAAAACTCAGGCTGTTTAACAATTAGGTAGGCTATACATTTGAAAATTTAATGGAAGACCGAAACCTTAGTTTTTTGTTGTTTTTGTTCATGTGGACTGCCTGATAATTCAACAGCCCTTTTATAAGTAAGGACAAGTTATAAAAGAGGAGCAAGTATGATATCCATTGAGGTAATGGATAAGTGTCTCAACATATGACTATCTTGCTACACCTTTGGCCAAACGATCAGCCAAGAAGTTAGCCTCTCTAAGAAAATAAGCTAAAAGAGAATAAAATGGCAAAATCATTCCCTTGGTTTTATTTATGAAAAAATAAGAACAGCCTCAATCTTTGGTTTAACCATCTAGATTATGATGCAACCAAATGGCCATACATGTCGATTGATCAAGATTTGAAGAACACGCGAGCATGCTCTACGCATGTGCACAAGAAAATGCTCACTTTTCCTTTTCAACTCATTTCTACTTTTCTGTTCTTTCAAATCTCTAGATTAGGAAATTCCCTCTTTCTTTCATATCTTTATATTAGGTAGGGGAATAATTTTAGATATTTTCTTATCTAAGTATCTTCTTATTTTAGGCATTTTCTTAATTAGAACGCTTTGTTATTTAGGTGTTTTCTTATTTTCGCAGATTTTTAGATTCTATAGCATTAATTCTAGATTGTAAAGTTTGATTATAAATAAGGCCTATGGCTAACGGAATAAGACAAGCTGATTAATATTCTCTTTATGAAATTTTCTATTTTTCTCAACGGTAGTAGTTCAAGACTAGAGGATTGTTGAGTTTGCTCACAGTCTTGCATTTGTAATATCTAGCATTCGGCTAGATAATTGTTGGGTCTTTTCCAGCAATCTCTTTCTTTTCTTATTGATTTTTTTGTTTTCCCTTTTGGGTTTGCATCAAACTGGTATCAAAGCAAGTTCTGCTCTTGGGACACTAGAAAAAAAAAAAAAAAAAAGATATCATGGATAGGAAGATGTTCTCATGTGTCGTGCAATTATCCCTATTCAGACTCCCATGCTTTTCCATATCCATCGCGCTATTCTTATCCGAGTTATTTTGATGATCAAGATCGCCATTCATATCACCTTGAGTCATACCCATTTTCATGTGCCTTATGATGATTCTTTTCAACACTCATCCCCACATGTCAGTTATCCAAAAGCATCCTATCACACGAAAATGACAGTGACGCATAAGAATATTCAAAAGAAGTAGAAGGAGAGCTTGCAGGAGGTCAAGAAAGAGCTTAAAGCATCCAATGAAGATATTGCAAATGAATTCAAGGAACTCAAGGAGTTTGTGAGAGCTTGCTTTAAGCCCTTAATTGAACAGGAAAAGCTTTATGGGCTTCAATATGTTTTATCTAGCATTCCAAGGAATGATGTGGTTATATATAGTGTGGCAACCCAAAAGGAATCCTCCTTTGGATTGGTGGATGGATCGATGGTCATATCAGAGGAAATTCAAGTAAAACCAAAAGACTAGTTGATGGATGATCCAATTGAGGAGACTGAAGGTTTAACATATATAAACGATCTGATGGTCAACGAGATGGATAGTGCTACACAGTGGTAAACTCCATAGAGGTCAACACAATAGTACCATCTCAACATCAATCAAGTTATGCAAATTGAAAGCAAATTGTGACAAAGGGGCCACAATCAATGTCTAGAATGTGGTGGACCAACAAAAAGCAAAAGAAAAGATGATTAATGTTTCAACACCATATTATGCACCAGCTACCCGTTAGGCATGTAGGTCTCCACCATCAACTACCAACAAAGTCGAAGAAGACGCGATACAAACGAGGATCTTTGGAGGAGATTATGACTACCAATTTAAACCTGATGACGAGTTGTTTTTGAAGCCGGGTGGAATTGATGCAACCAAATGGCCACGCATGCCGATTGATCAAGATTTAAAGAAAAGGCCCGCATCTCACGCAAGCACGCTCTGCATGTGTGCACAAGAAAATGCTCACTTTCCCTTTTTAGCTCATCTCTACTTTCATTTTCTTTCAAATCTCTATATTAGGAAATTCCTACTTTCTTTCATATCTTTATATTAGGCAAGGAAATAAATTTAGATATTTTCTTCTCAAAGTATCTTCTTATTTTAGGCATTTTTCTTAATTAGAATGATTTGTTATTTAGGTGCTTTCTTATTTTCGCATATTTTTAGATTCTATAGCCTTTATCACAAATTGTAAGGTTTGATTATAAATAGGGTCTATGGCCTATGGAATAAGACAAGCTAATTAATATTCTCTTTATGAAATTCTTGATTTTCTCAACAGTAGTTGTTGAAGGGAGGGGGAGTGGTCTCTAGTTCAAGACTAGAGGACTATTGAGTTTGCTCACAGTCTTGTATTTGTGATATCTAGCATTTGGCTAGAGGATTGTTGGGTCTTTTCCCGCAATCTCTTTCTTTTCTCATTGATTTATTTGTTTTCGCTTTCAGGTTTGCATCATATTATAAGCCTCATGATGTGTTAACTTGCACATGGCTGCATGTAGAGGTGTGTGTAGTGGGGTGCATGTGGGGCTAACAAGCCTCTTAAAAAGATGACACTAGTCCTCTCCTTAGTGATTTGAACAACTAACATTCGTCAACAATCTAACTTTTTGGCAGCTAAACTTGCAAATTTTATGGTAGATTGCAATTAGCTAAAGAGCCTAGCACTGTTTACCCTTTTTATAGTGCTAGTTGAGTGTTGTCCTTGTTTGGCATTGCTAAGTAACTTCTCATTTTATCGAAGCTTTTTTTCCACTGGAACAAAAATAAAATAAAAAATCTACCTTGTTAGTACACTGGGTAAAGAAATCATTTTCCACTCATTTTGTTACCCAGTAGAACTCATTCTTCTTTTTTTTCTTTTGGAGATATTAAGTTCTAACTTTTAACAGGCCATTTCATATAAATATTTCCTATTTTGAGCTATAAATCTCAAATGCTAAATCCATGTAATTATTAAAACTCCCTTTACTGGTGAGATTGGTTAACTACATAAATTATAAAACTGTAGAAAAAGCACACCATTAACAGTTTTTACCTGTGGAAATTTAATCAGACACACACATGATCAAAATCATAGAAAATCAGAATGCGCCCAAAAAAAAAAAAAAAACTTCCAAACACACCCACCTCAGTAGTCGGGTTGGTAGCATGCCTGATCTCCCAAGGCATGACCCAAGACCGAGTCCTTACCAGGCGTTCAGACCCTACCAAAACAAAACTTTTAAAAAAAATAATAATAAAATAAAAAAAGCACCACCCAAAATTCCTACAGAGATGGAGGCGGTAAGTGGAAGAACCCAACTGAAAAAACCAATCAAATATAACCAACCATCCCAACAAATATCATATGTAAATAGATGCATGCACAAATATAGCAGTTCCTCGACGTCGTCCAGCGACGTCCAAATACCCACAATCACGAATCGAAAAAGAAAAACAAATAAAACCCAAAAACAGAAACACCCAACAACAGCTGCATTCAAACATCCACATGAATTTGAATCTTGCAGATCACCACCATATCCATGTAACATTACAAGTGCCCCCACCTCAAAAAAAAGAAATTAAAAAAAAAAAAAAAATCAAGACCCAAAAAACCCTAATCTAATGAAAAATCACTAATTAGAAAATGGGTTTTTTCCTTTCATTGTACCAAACTTATTTGGGGTAGACTACATGTGTGTTGAACCATGGATGGATGGATGTACAATGTTTTGCATACATGACAAGTAGTCTAAGGTCCAGGGACTAAGTTACTAAAAATGGATTAATTTTTTTTATCCTTTTTACCCAAAGGGTTGTTTTGGAAGGAGAAGAGGGTGAGAAATGAGGGTTAAAATGTACCTTTAATGGAGTGGAGGAAACAGAAATTGGGGGTAGAAGATCAGCTTCTCTTCCATTGATGTATGCTTTTTTATTTTAGTGGTCTAATGGTGTGTGGTGCGACCAGCCTTTTTGTTTTTTTGAGATGTGTACGAGAAAATAAAAAGAGGGATCTCTCTCTCTCTCTCTTTCTCGCCCTCGTCTTGTGGTGGTTGTGGGTGTTGTTGTTACAAGAGCTAGGGATTGAGGGCATCTGTAATGTTTGGGACCTTTTCTCAGGGGGACTCGCCCGTGCTATTTTGGGCCGCACGTGACTGTTTGGTGGACGTGTGTGGGGTTTTTTTGGAATTTTTGGGCTGGTGGTTGTCGACGGCTGGATGGCGTCTTTGACTGAAGATCGGGGTTGGTTCGGTTATGTGGTGGGCCACAGTGGTATGTGGGTCAATGTTGGGATCCGTGTATTATAAATTGGGTGATGGACGGTAATGTTTAGTGTCCACCTTGCGCTTTTTAACAATGCGGAGCGAGTTTACGGCATCTGAGCCGTTCAAAAGTTTTGAGGTTGATTGGGGTGTGAATCTGGAGCGCGAGTTGGCTGCGAACCCGAACCAGCGAGGTTGGTGGGACACTGACCGTAGGGGCCACCTCGATGTATGTATTGTATATCCATGCCGTTCATCTGTTTTAACAGATTATTTTAAGTTGTGGTAATAAAAATGCAGCAGATACAAATTTAAGGTGGACCACATCAAAGGAAACAGTGGTCATTGAACGGCTAGTATTAAAAACTCATAATGTTTATTGACCATCTAAAACCTGTTGATACATGGATGAATTGGAAAAGAAATATTAGCTTGATTCAAAACTCCTGTGGCTTATAAAAGATTTTTAATGAATCATAACTGCTGTTGCACGTGGTATGGTATATTTGAAATTCGTATCTGTTTCGCTTTTTTTTGGAACGTCACAAAAATGAGCTGGCAAAATAGATGGGCGGCGTGGATATACAATACATACATCTAGGTGGGCCCTACGGTCAGGGTCATCCACATCGCTAGTTCCGGGGACGCAGACACGTCGCGCTCGTAAATGAGTCAGTCAGGGACGCGGATTGCGTCCTACCCAGCCCGTCTCCGGCTGGGAACGGGCAGCAGATTTGAGTTGCCACCGTGATGTATGGGTCTTATCCACACCGTCCATCCATTTTTTTTATCATTTTAAGTAGCATGCTAACAATTGAGGCAGATCCCAAGCTCAAATGGACCACACCACATGAAGCAGCGGTGATAATGATTCTTACCGTTGAAACTTTTCTAGGGCCCACCGTAATGTTTATTTTCCATCCAACCTATTAATAAAGTTACGTAAACTGGTGTGAAGAGAAAACACAAATATCAACCCCATCCAAAAACTTCTGTGGCCCCAAGAAGTTATCAATGGTAAGAGTGTAATCCCCATTGTGAAGTCCACTTGAGCCTTGGATCTGCTTTATTTTTGGGTCTGTAACCTAAAATGATACAAAATAAAATGGATGGACGGTGTGGATAAGACCCATACATCACGGTGGCCATTCAATTTCCAGCTGGAGACGGGCGGGGGTAGGTCGCAATCCGCGTCCGGCAGGCAAGTACGCAACAAGTGGGCCACACGTACCGTGTCAGCCGAAAAACTTTCCTGCGCTGATAGAGTATGGTGGATGATACACGTGCACTTAGAAATTGCATACTTCGGACAAATTGTGCAAATTATGCGTCCCTGTGTAGACGTGTCATGAACCCAATGTTACGCTTATTTGATTATCGGATGATCGGATCGGTGGGTATTTAGTGGACGGTTAAAGATGAAATATCCAATCGTCCTATTTTACCAAACAAGTGCCCTGTAATCAGAGGTTTGGATTGTTCAACCAATCTGATTTTTGACCTGTGACTTGGCGACAAGGGGTTCCACTATTTAACTGCTCTAATTAGAACTAAAGTATGCCACGTGTACACTTTTTGGGTGCCTGCGTATTAAGCTTGATAAGTTGCAGAGTATCAAAAAACGCCCCTTGGTCATTCCTCTGCCGTTTCGTTGTTTTGTATGGTGTGGTCCACCTGATGACTGGATGGACTGATTTTTGTTGAGAGCCATGACTTTAAAAGGTGGAGCCAGCCTTCTGAACAGATCGAATACCATATCATCATGTACATGGTGGGGCCCGTTTGATGAGCAGATTTGATCTAAACACACGTGAGGTATGTTGTCACGTGTGAATAGTAGGTCGCTGGGCATGTGTCAAGAGGAATTGGGCCATCACGAGCGGTCCACACGTGCCATCATAGCACCGCATGCCAGATGTAGGCTTTCAATTAGGTGGACCAACAGCAAATGTGCCCTGGCCCCAAAGTCACGCTGGTCATACAAGAGATTGGCACGTGCAACATGCACCTGTATAGCCTGCATGAAACATCGAGTGTCCTGGATGTTCTGGAAGGATCCACTCCCAATGTGACCCTCGTGATGAATGGCCCAGATCCCACGCACAGGCACGAGAGTTGGCATACGTGGCTTGCCTGTGTCTGGCATCTGTAGATGGGCCATACCCCAAAAACCACAGCAACCAAATGATTCTAGACGCAGATTGGAGAACGTTTGTCGTTGGCCGTTGGTTCGACTTTTTGCGGACCATCGAATCGTGCGGGTTTGATCGTCCCACCAATGCCTGTAATTCTTTTGCTCATATCTAAAAAGCATATGCTCAGGAGGAACAGGATACGGTGGTGGGCCATATTCCACAATCTTCGTACACGTGTCCAAATCTGAACCGCCTAAACGGTGGAACCCACTGTATTATACTGAAAGAATGATCATAACTTTCCTAGTTGCCCATGTTGGTTAGGATGCCAGTGTCGACCTCATGGCAAGTTCCCATGAGGTTGAGCTGTGTGGGCCCCACTGTGATGCATGTCGAAAATCAAGACCGTTCATTTGATGGGTACCCTTTAAATTATGGAATATCCCAAAAAGCATCCGTATACGGAAGTCATGTGGGCCATACCATCTAAAATCATGTGAAGATATACCTAAAACATATAAAAGCATTTTGTGGGGCCCACATAAAATTTGGATGCTTCTGAAACTTTGTCTGACCCCTCATCCAAGTGTGACACACATAATGGATGGGATGGATTTGTGAACCACATCTTGGTAGTTCCAAAAAATGATTATGAATGTTTTAATGGGAGGATAACCCCTCTCAACTTTTGTATGTGGTGTGGCCCACAAAAATCATGGATTGAATTGATTTTTAATCCCGAGGCACACCATGGAATGATGCATCTGACTGATGGAGTAGATTTTCTACATGCATCACAGTGGGGCCCACAAAGCTCGACCTCATGGGAACTTCCCATGAGCTCGACCGCATAGAACCATTTCCCTTACGCGCGTGTGTGTGTGTGTGTGGGGCCCTACGCCCGAGCCTGGCCAGGCCTGTGATGGCCCAAAACAAACAGCCCAAGAGTGATGATTATGTACAGATCCAGTGTGAGCCCCACGACCTACTTTTCTGCAAGATCTGGCCGTTCATTAGGTATGCCTCAGCAATCAGCATGATATATGCTAAATAAAAAAAGGTCCTTTGAAAAGCTAAACAGGCAGGCCGGACGGGGCTAACGGGCTCTCAGACACAGACCAACGTAGGCCCGATTAAGAACAGGCTACGGAGGGCCCAGTGCTCGATCCTAGTGTCCCAGCCATGCCCGACCGAAGGGGGCCGACCGATCCATTCACGGCCCTACAAGTTAGGGTGGAAAATGTCTTCCAGCTATTATTAGATACACCAAAATCATGCAATTCAGCTCTTAATGTACTTATTTTATCCACGAAGTGGGGCCAGGTGGACCACGCCTATCAATTTACAGCTGGCTATGTTGCCTTTAATCTCCACTAATCAGAGCCCGCAGAGCAAGGTGCTGATTAGGCAGGAAACGAGTGTACGTGAACTTTATAACCGTCCATTCTTGATCTGGCGATGACCAGAAGTAGAACCCACTTCGCAGTGGAGCCAGATCATTTTGAAGATTGTGGGCCCCAAGTTTGAACAATCGAATCATCCAACCTTTCAATTCCGGGGATACAAATGCACGGCCAAGGAAAAAAGGCCAAAGGTTATGTGGCTGGGATGTTCGAGTTTGGGAGATTTTCTGGGCACCGTCCATCTATAATGGAAGCGTTGGATCAATGGCTCGGATTACGATCCATGAGACCCAGATTGACAATGTTGATGAGGCAGTAGGAAGGTTCCCAGCAGAGAATACAGGCACTCGAGAGTGCACACTTCCAATTAAAATGTCAAAACTATGGGTCACGTGTCTTTGACCAAATATATATGATTATCTGATTACACGGCTATCACGATTCACAAGCTTATTGGACGGTTGAAATCAAACCAAAAAAATATCGGGGGGTCCTTGTTGAAAATCAAGAGGTCCGTGAATCAAAGGTTAGGATTGTTCAACCCATCTGACTTTTGAACAAAGCAGAAGGGTGGGTTTCACGACATGGACTATTTAATTTGAGTTAATATATTCAATGCGTGCAATTTCTGACACCCGTGTCAGGTATTATAATCAGTGGACTCCTTTCTGACGCAGGGATGAACTTACGAGGTTGAGCACCATCTCCATCACGAGGATAACTAAAACTTTTAAAATTCACAACTTGTTATAAATAGTAAATTTATTTTTCATAGACAATCCTGATATGTACTAGCACGCAAGGTTTTCAACCAAAAATAGCAAGTATCCTATTTAGCTTCACCAAGTTGTTCTCTTAAACTTTCCAAGCTCTTTTTGCATTGGGTGCAACTCCTAAAGCCTAACGAATGAAAAGTTATAATCAAATTAAAATTTACTATTTATAGTAAAAACAAAATTAAAATAAGAAAACGATTGTCGATCCAAGAGTATTTTGTAAATCAGACTTCGCAACCCGGCATAGTGAGGTTGGTTGGCTAAAGTAGCTCATTCTACTCCAAAATCATATATTTTATGCCCAACAACTTTTTCAGGATTGTGAGTTACACTAATCTTAGGTCCGACGGTCTGAATCACTTCTATCATTGAATTGGTCTTTTTTTATCCATCTTGGCCATGAAATTGTTCGCAACCCACTCTACATCATTTTCTCACCTCTCTCTGTGAGTGGGCTTAGTATACCCGACCTCACCAGAGTACTAAATAACTCCCTAAAAAGAAAATAGGAGAGAGATGATGAACATCCGACATTGGGCCATTGATGATGTGGCCCATGTAATTGAGGGCCAATTATCCAAATTGTCATTTTTCTAATGGTCTAAAATTAAGCTCATGATCTTTGTTCAATGATGGACAACTCATGTTTCTACATTGAGGTCTTGGATTATAGCTTATACTTACATTTGGATACCACCAAATAAATTATTTTCTCTACTTGCAACAATAACTTCTTTGAGATAAGCAATGTATGATCAATTATAAATAACTTTTTTTAAAAAAAAAAAAGTTACTAAATCATTTTAGTTTAATAAGTAAAAATTAAGATAATATATTTAAAGTATAAGTGACTTATCATAAGTAACTTATGATCCAAACACTTCCTTATCGGCCTTCAACATTTGAATAAAAAGGTGAA
The DNA here is from genome assembly GCF_029962835.1 of Magnolia sinica. Classification (NCBI taxonomy): domain Eukaryota; kingdom Viridiplantae; phylum Streptophyta; class Magnoliopsida; order Magnoliales; family Magnoliaceae; genus Magnolia; species Magnolia sinica. Next base: position 71,037,892 of record NC_080588.1, on the reverse strand, counting down.
AACAAAGCAAAAGTTCAAGCCGAGACATCTTGTCTAGGTCTGGCTTGTCCCAGCCTTGGTAGGCACGATTTGTTGTTTTCTTAAGTCTATTTAGTTTTGTTGAGGACGAGCTTATTAGAAGTTTGTTAAAGTCTAAGGTATGTTTGCTAAAGCTTGTTTTCAGCACCTATCATTTGTTTTCTACACTTCACAAAATGATAGGTCCATATCATTAAGTACTTACATTAATTTTCAATGAAAATACCAGTCTTTTTTCAGCCTCCTTCCCTTCACTTAATGTTAAAGGCCGAAAGTGGTGGTGCATTAAAAAAAAAAACTTTTAACCAAAATATCTCTAAAATTATTTTAAAATTATAGTTTAACACTTTAAATTTTTAGTACTTAATTTTAAAAGCTTTTTTTTCAATTTATCAAAGAAGACCTAAGTCTAATTGTTTTCCTTCAAACTCAGTTCACTCACTATTTTACTTAAACATCAATTTAATACATTGAAGAGAAACATTTGATGAGGAGTTAGACTGTACTCGGACACTTACAAATTATATCCATGCCACATCGGAATCCATTAAAGTTATAGTTTTAGACACAAATTGAATTGATAATTCTAACCTTTTAAGTCATGGACACTTATTTGTTGAAATAGGACCATTGGATATTTGCAATTTTAACTTTTAACCGTGTAGTAAATGACCACCAATTGGAATGTCTAATTATCTATTGAGTATATTTTTTTATGCTCAATAAGAGAAAACAAAAAAGAAGGTGTGTGTGTGTGTGTGTGTGTGTATTATTAACAATGATTCTAAATTAGGAACATTTATTTGAATGGTTTAATTTGATTCAATTGTATCTAGGAATGTAATTTGTTAGTAATTTCCAAGCCGCTAGGTACGTTGGTATCTACAGGGGTTAATTTCCTGAATGCAGGAAACTGCTTGACATGCATGAAATCCACCCCCATCTAACGGACACATAACCTCTTGTTTGACCATGATCTAAAAAATCAAGCTAATTTAATACTCATGTAGACAATCCCCTAAAATTATACCTAAAACCTTTAAATTCATATGGTATGGCCAAATCGATTTTTAGAATGTTGTATATTTTAGTTAATTATTTCATCTTGATGAGGCACATGGGATGAGTGGATGGGATGGTACATAAACACTTTGGTTGGCTGTACACAAAATAATGGTGGGTGTCCCATCCCAACTTTTTCATAGGGTGTAGCCTGCAAGAGTTACAAATGGTCATGATTTTTTTATTTCTAAGGTAAACATGATACAACATACCTAATAATGGATATGATGGATCTTATGAAAGTTTTACGCACATGGCCCTTGGTGCATGAGGTATCTAGCATTAGGCTAGCACGTGTAGTACTTGCAGGTGAGTAAGAGAAGGGTGAGAAAGATTTGAAGGAAAGTAGACCAGTATCCTTAAATGTAAGTTATATGTGGATACACCCGTAAGATACCTCATTTCAACACTGAGGTCTTGGTATCGATCCCCAGTGGGGGTGGCTAACAGTGATGTGTGAACCGACGGTGGGTGTACTAACAGGCTTAAATAAATAAATAAATAAATAAGTTATATGTGGATGGAGAGAGAGAGAGAGAGAGAGAGAGAGAGAGAGAGAGAGAGAGGTGTCAAGAAGGCTTTTCAATAATGAGTGACCCTTCTTCCCTTTCTCGTGCCTTGGCCATATAGCGTTTGTTGCACCACTCCTTATTAGTATTGTCGCAGGCTACTCGCATTAAACGACCCTACTTCATATAGGTAAATTATAGGTCTAAAAGTTTTTTCACGAGTTAAAGCAAAACCGTTTAACAAAAATTGATTGCATTTTTTTAGTTTCGATAATACTCCTAGTTCCATTTGAAGCATCTTCCCATATCCCTTGAATATCTAGGTCTCCTCTTTACAAAAATTAAATGTAGGGGTAAAAATGTCCACATGTTGCTCACATCATATGATAAACAGGGATATCATAAACAATGTGTTGGGAGCATTGCATAAAAACTCTATGTTGTTTTCCTAATAAACAGTCAATACAGGTTTGAGAGGTATACCTGTCGCGTCTGGAAGGAACCGCTTCTTTGCTAGTAGCAAAAGCCTTTTTTCACTCATGTGGCCTAAAAGCATGTGCTACATGTCAATAGTTGAATCTTCTACTACGTTCAACACACCCTTGCATACACTGACACTTGCTTTATAAAGGGTACAATACTTCTTTCCTCTAGCTGCGATCAACGAGCCCTTGATGAGCTCCAGCGCTCACCAACAATTGGCTTTCATAACTATCATCATCCAACATTTTCGTCGACATCAAGTTGAGGCGAAGGTCTGTAATGTGCCTCATATCCCTGAGAACCAATGCGCAACCCACATCGGTCTTCACACAAATATCATCGACCCTTATGATCTTCAATACACCAGAATTTTCCATCTTCACGGTCCCAAAGTCACCCAACTTGTAGCTTGTGAAGAAATCCATAAGTGGAGTCACATGAAACGTGACTCCCGAGTCTATCACCCAGTCGGTGTCCTGACTCTTAGCCGCGAGACAAACATCATGATCTGCCGAAAGAATAACAATCTATCTATAAAAATCTCTAAAAAGATGTTGGACTATAACGTCGCCATCTGAAGCGACCACAGTGGAGTCTGATTCATCTTCCTTCTCCTTTCCTTTTTCTTTCTTGTTTCTTATGACATTCATGCTTGTAGTAGGTTTTCTTGCCATAATTCCAGCATTCAACATCCTTTCTGACACTCGACTTAACTTTTGATTTATCTCGAGCCTTCCTGCCCTTTTTATTTTTTCCTCTCTCCCGATCTTGTGTCACAAGGGTCTCTTGTTGAGTAGACCCCTGAGACTTCCTCTTTGTCTCTACATTGAAGAGACAACTAATTACCTGTTCCATAGACACCTTTCCGTCTAGCGCGAAGTTACTCAGAGACACCACCAATGTCTTCCAACTGTCAAGCAATGAGCTAAGTAATAGCAAAGTCTAGAGTTCATCGTTCAGGACTATCTTCATAGCGGAGAGCTGGTTCAATATGTTGCTGACCTCATTTATGTACTCAGCCACAGAACCACCATATTTGAACTTAAGATTCACAGGTCGTTTTATCAGAAAAATCTTATTGCCGACTGTCTTCCTCTTATACAACCCTTGCAATTTCAATCACAGGCTAGCGGCTGAGGTTTCCCTAGACACATGGTGGAATACGGAATCGTCCAATCATTGTCTAATAAACCCCACTGCCTTCCGGTCCAACTTCTTCCAATCATCATCTGACATATCCTTTCTCTTTGTTGATATGCCTAGAATTGGAGCATACAAGTCCTTGCAATAAAGCAAATCCTCCATCTTAGCCTTCCATATGGTCTAGTTAGAATCATTGAGACTGATCCTCCTTGATGAGCCACATTCCATAATTCAGAATTGATCTCATTCCATTCAACTAACATGAACACTTTAATACCACTTTGTTGGGAGCATTGCACAAAAACCTTAGGATCTCGCCTCCCAAAACACTAAAATTATGAGATATAATAAGGCAATGAAATAAATCAAAGCATAAACTACACGACACAAGAGATTTTACGTGGAAAACTCTCAAAGAGGTAAAAATCATGGGACCTCGTCCAGAGCAACAATTCACTATGAAGTAAAACGTTACAACCGATCATAAGCACACGCCACTTGGATTAAACCTTCTTCGCTCACGCAGGAGCGGATGAACAATAAGAGAATAAAGAAAACGGAGAGATCTCACCAACTACGATGACGTAGAAGTGCTGAGACATCGACTGCGCAGTAGATCACCTCTACGAGCAAAACCCTCCCTTTCACAAGCTTCCTCTCTCTCTCTTTTTTTTCTCTCTTTTTTCCTCTAGAATCACTTTAGGAAGCCTTAACATACCCTAGAATAGCCCTAAGGACCCCTATTTATAGTTTATGAAACTCATTTCCGCACCTCTATGAAAATCGCCTCAAATTTACGTAATCCGCCTCAAATCCGGACCGAATCTGCGTAACCCTCAACTAGTCAAGCCGGGTTCTCGACTGGTTGAGCAGACCCTCAACTGGTCGAGCCAGGCCCTCGACTGATCGAACAATAAAAAACCCGGTTGCTAGACTTTGAGTCGAGCAGTGCCCTTTGACCGGTCGAGTAGACCACTCGACCGGTCGGAGCAACGTGGTGAAACATCCGTTTTTTACAACCAGCTGCTCTATCTCTCCTCTAAACTAAGGAGGAAAACCCCAACACAATGTATAGTAGTTATATCATACAAGTGATGTAACACCCGCCCCAACCAGAACAATGTCCTGAGGTGTCCACGTGGGATCTGCCGCAGGACCGCTCGATTAAACCGCTCGTGTGAGGGGTACCGCCAACAAATTAACCCAGGTTATCCCATTAAGGCAGTCGAGTCTGGTAATGTTCGGACCAAGTGCGGGCCGTTAAGTTAGATAGTTTGATTGTACTTGGCAACAGCCTGTGCGGGCCTTGTAATGGCCATGGAGGGTCAGAAAAGTCTAAAAATTTAGGGAGAGCGTGGACCTCACTAGGCTTGTGGTCCGTCACGGACCACGGACTCAGAAGACGCCTAGAAATTAAATATTTGCGCCGTCCAGATGGCACTTACCAAGTGCAACTCACCCCAGCCTTAGCCCAAAAACTAGAATTTAAATCACTGGCTCTTTAAATGAAACTGAGATATTAGGCAATGCAGCCGTCGGATCTCTTCTAAATTTACACTGAAGGCCGAAAACATTTCTCCATGCCCGACCACAAAACCTAAACCCCGATTGTGGAACGGTGACCGTTGATTGCAAATCGGCCCCTTGCGATAAAACCTCACGTCCATTTACCTTTAAACTTTACACGGCCCTTCATCAGGCCATGGGGCACCTACCTTATAAATTTCATGGCCATGGGGGGCATCAGGGCAACCCCAATCATCAGGAATGGACCTTACAGGGTCATTTAAGGATTGGGCCCGTACGATAAACCCCGCGTCCTTTTGCCTTCAAATTTTACACAGCCCTTCATTAGACCATGGGACACCTACGCTACAAATTTGGTGGCCAAGGGGGTGTCAGAGCAACCCCAGCAGCTAAAGAAGGGTCCCACATGGCCATTGGAGGAAAACAATAGAACCTAAGGTCATTTGGCCCAAAAATCAAGGATGTAAGATCCTTTAGCACCCACTCTCACCTACTCTCACCATTTTCCAGCAACATGGGAGAGAAGAGAGAGGAGAGAAAGAAGAGAATAAGAAGTGAGAGGAAGAGAGTGTAGATGAAGGTAGGGCCCAAGGAACTTGGAAACTTGGATAATCTCCTTCCTCTTCCTCATACCCACCACTACAAGCACCACTTCCAATCAATTTAGGAGGTAACCAACCATCTTTTCTAGAAATCCTTTGTGTTGAGCTAGGCTTGCATATAATTCTAACATGCAAATGCATTTTGCAGTACCTCGGCCAATCAAACCGCGAGTTCGACACTTCTAGGTCGTTTCCTCAAGCTCTTAACGAACCATAGGTGTAAACTATTATTCTAAGGTAGCCAAGTACCAATTTTAGGATAAACTTAATGATTATGAATGTTAAGGTGATGTGCATGAGTAATATAGGGAAAACCTAGCTAAGAACCTATATGATAGGTCCACCCAAGTCACATGGAATGATTAATTATTGTTTGTATCTTCTTCAACATGATTGGGCATAAAATTGGTGTAACATGTTCATCTCATACATGATTCTTGCATGATTTCCCCTATAGCATGCATGATTGCATTGTTTCTTGTTGTATTCTTGTATTATGAGTGATATATTGTTCTTGGTCTCTTCGATAACCGAGCACCACACACACATGTTTAATTTCATGCTAATGAGAGTAGTTGTATTTATATTAAAAATCTAAAATTTCATACTCAATGTATTGTATGCATGACTTCACTTACACTAGAAGATGAACCCTTAAATGTTGAAGTGTTATTGAATACACTCAAATTTCTGGGTAGGTTAGGGAACTGAGATTGGAGAAGGCGGTCCCGTTGGTAGGACCATCTTGTGACTAGACTAACGGATTTGGGTGGATGAGAATGGGCAACAGTAGTTGGACTGCGTGGGTTGCTTGCACCCGATGTCGTACGTTTCGTACTCGCCTGAACTTGGACGGTCTAGTCCACTTACTGACTAACCATGTTTGTTAACTATGCCTATTCACGCCTGTATGGAATCTGGGACACCTCTCGCCCACCAAAACCCACTGACAACTGTTAAAAATCGATCCACTGTCTCGCGAGTCGGGCATGGTGGAATGGGACACTATGACCGAGCTTTCGGCCTACGCTAGGGTGACGAGCCTCCCCGTAGTGATCGCGAGCGATCCCACTTCCCAGCACTCCCCAGGTGCTTGAAATCGAGGATGGGGAACCCGTTTGGATCAAGGATCGCGGGGTCCTGGCCTCGCACGTTAAGGGGCTTTGCCCTTGCAACCGGTTGAGAGCATTGATACCGTAGGGTATACCAGTTTTCCCAATTTGCTGGATGAACGGAATAAATTAAAGACTCGGCTAACACAATCACGATCGCATCACACTAGTTAGGTTGTCGACTCGATAATTGAGGTCGCAATGAGGGAGCGTTGGTCATGCACGGTCATTATATGAAGTCGCTTGAGGGAGTATTGTTGCAAGGTCATGCATCATATCATAACTCATGCATATGCATTAACAAGATTAGTTAGAGATTTGTGAATGTATGTTTTTCATTAAATTTATCATAGAATTGACACTTGTTATAACTTAAGGCTAATAGCACCCACTGAGTTGATCACTCAGTCCTACTCTGGGATGGTGTTTTAAAATACTAACCAAACTCTTCAGTAGATGCAGGTGATGCTGAGCTTGATGAGTCGTGCGGCGCGAGCATAGATGAGGAGGATGAGCTATCCTACTTCCAGCTGATGGGTGGGTCACCGTAGATTGAGCAGGCCGATTATAGATTGCTGAGCAGTGGATTCAGCGCACTATTCTTTTAGACATATCATTTTTTGTATTTTGTCGGGCGACGCCTTGTGCGGCCCGTTGATATATTTTGTTGACTCATATACATTAGTTGCTTTCATTTCAGTAAACTAGTTGTGATTGTGATTCATGTTCTAATCAATTTCATACCGCTCATTAAACTGGATTAAATGCAAAACATTAAAATTTAGATTTTAGGGCGTTATAAGTTAGTATTAAAGGAATGGTTTGGGATCTATTAGGTCGTGGACCATAAACTCACTAACGCATTTGCTGATGTAAAAGGGAACACAATAGTAATACTGAAATGATAGGAACCACCTCAAGTACCTGAATCGACCGATCTTAGACAGAAGATATGACTTCTGAAGGGTTTAGATTAAGGAGTGAGAAAGAGTGGTGACGCTAGGAATGGATCTGGGAGTCTCACAATGTCTCAGCCCACCTTAGGAATGGGCCTGAAACTGAGTGATAGGACGGCCGAGATCATTGTCTTAGACCAAGTGAGCCAACATCGAATTAAACTTGAGACTTCCGACCCATTCGGGGATGAAGAGCTATAATTAGACTAAAATTTGATATAAGTAGAAAAAAATATAAATAAAATGGGTTTTTGAACATTAACCTAATAAAATCTTGCAAAATAATCAAGTTAATTGGATGAAATGGCTTCCCCTATCCCAAATTCGTATATGGCAGGTCTTGGGGGGCATTACACACGCCTCGGGAGGCCGGAACTCGGCGTGGCCCCCCACCCGGCCGGTGTGGCCCCCTCCCAGATGCACAACGAGGAGCGTGGCCCCCGCTCGAGGGTCCAGCAGGCCACGTGTCCTCCGCCCAGCCGGCCAATGCAAGGCCCTCTTTTTTTTATGATTTGAGCTTATGTGGGGCCCACTTTATTGCAAGTTAAAACCTAAACCACCTCATTTCTCTCCCTTCACCACCCTCCATTCTTTCCAAAACTCTGGAGAAAACCCTCTCCCTCTCCAAATCTCAAACCCATCCAATAAATCCCCCAATTTTCTTTTCCTTCACACTAACCCTTTCCTCTATTTATCTCAATCCATCATTCTCAACTCATTCCTAAGAACCATTTCCAAAACTCACTCCCAAAACTCATTCCTAAAACCATTCTCAAACCTATTTTCAAAACACATTCTCATAACCCATTTCCAAAACTCATTCCCAAAACTTATTCTTAAAACTCATTCCTAAACCCATTCTCAAAACCCTTCCTAGAATCCTTCCCCTCAACAACTCACCTATACATCCTTACATCCAATCCACCTCTAGCTAAGGAAGATGGCCTTCCTTGCAACTATTGCCTCATTCTTTTCCATTCCAGTGGTCTTCTCCCTCATGGGAAAGGAAAAACCGGCTCCCGAGGAGGGGGGATCGAGTCGTGAAAGGTGAAGCAAGCGCGACGCCGATCTAAAGGGGAAATCGAACCTGGAAATCCGATCCAAAAGAAGAAACGATTCCCAAACGGAGCTTGCAATACGAGCCGACCAACCTCCCATTAAAGATTTAGGAAATTTTCGTGTGCGCAAAGGCCTCCGTGGAGGAACATTTGCTAAGTAATTACTCTCTACTCAATCGGCTTATGGAAAAGGGATGGGGTCTTATGTTTTATGGAGGTACACGGGCCGATGAGGGGCAAGCTAGGTTATTCTACACTTAAATTAGAAACCCTCAATTCACGCCCTTGGGTTTTGATATTATAATATGTGGCAAGAACATCCACTTCAGAGTTGAGGAGTTTTCTGAAATATTGGGAGTACCATTGGGGGATGTGCAAATTGACGAAGGGAATTTGGAATCGAGTCGAAGCTGCGATGAACGGACTCGTTTCTTATGCGGCCGAGCAACTCAATGGATGTTGGATGTCGGCTTGTACGTGACAACCATGACCCCGAAATACCGGTTACTCCACCGCATTGACACCTACAATCTATACCCAAGGTTGAAAAATCGTACCAAGTGCACCCGCTATATGGTGAAATTCCTTTACCAAGTGGGCCATGGTGCAGATGTGTGCGCCCCCAACATGGTGCTTCGCCAAATCGTGAGAGCCGCTAGGGCGACTCGAAAGGACATGGTTCTTCCATTTGGTTGCCTAGTGTGTCATATGGCCCGACAGTATGGGATAGGTGGATCAAACAGGAACCCCGTACCGACAGAAATCTTGGGTGATAAGATGTTAAATTTTATGGGAATGGGCCCCAAACAGCGACATGCCCACATTGAAGAATATGGGGACGCTGATGAGGAAGAAGAGGAAGGCGATGAGAGTGATGAGGATGGAAAAGAAGCTGAAGACGCTAAAGAGGCTGAAGAAGCCGAGGAAGTCGGCAAGGGGCCGCCCGTCGTTCCAGACATATATGAACGCTTGGATATGCTCGACGCTAGGATAATAAGGATCGATGAGAATCAAGCAAAGCAGGAGAAGTGGAACAAGAAAATGTATCGAACCATAAATGCCTTGATATGCTGCATTCAAGGGGAGAAAGCACTCCCGTCTTCATCCGACCCAGAAGAATAGTAGTTTAGCTCTACTGACAATTAGTAGTTTGTTTTAAAGCAAGTTAGAATTACTTCCATGTATTGAAGGATAGTTAGAACTTTTTGCTTCGATTTGGCTGTATTTTCCTTATGTTTGAACTATCTAGTGACATATGAAATCCATGCAATTGGATGTAACTGGCCATGTCAAGTGGCATTTTGAATCTAATGTGAACGTATGGACCGCCTAGAAACTTATTTGATTGCTTTGTGAATCTCTTTAAATGCTTGATTATCGATGTTTATGAATGAAGTCTTTAGATATAGTATAACTGTGTGCAATCCTTACACGGATAATGCTCTAGTGCTTAACCTCTTAAGGAACGTCCTTCCAGGAAATGCCTCTGTGGGGAGAAAGTCGATATGTCCGCCTACCTCACAGTGGCCTAGTCAAGAGGGATCACTTCGCTCTCGATGATCAACAAGGCCACCAAGGGGTGACCGGTTCCCACAATACGAGTAATACTACCCAAGAAGCGGCCCCGAAAGTGCTGCCAACTCAGGCCACAACATCGGCACCCCCCGATAACCCCGGCTATGGACCAAATGGGTCAGATGTTGCTTCTTATGCAACAACAATAGCAAGTGTTAGCCACCATGATGGGAACCATGGCCCACAACATGGGTGTGTAACTATCGGAGCAACCCATCATGGCCAAGACAGCGGCCATCACAAGCAACCTATTTGAGCTGTTTAAGAGATTTAAGCCACCTACTTTTGCTGGCACTCACCGCCCTAAGGAAGCAGAGCATTGGCTAAACCGGGTTACCAAGTTGCTTAGACCTCTTCATTGCTCTAAAGCTGAGAGTGTAGAGATGATCTCCTACTTCTTTGAGAAGGAGGCCGATATATGGTGGGAAAGTGTGCCTAGAACCACCCCTGCGGGTTATGTATGGACGTGGGAGGCGTTTGAGAACTGCTTCTACCAGAAATACTTTCCACAGACATACCACAATGAGAGAGAACGAGCTCCTTCACCTCCAACAGGGAGGGATGTCTGTAGCACAGTACGAGAACCGGTTCACCAAACTGTCATGTTACGCTCCTCAGATTGTGGCCGATGAGGGGATTAAGATGCGGCGTTTTACCAAAGGCCTAAGGAGCAGTATCCGCTCCAAAATGTGTTGCGGAAATATTAGGACCTACGCCGAATTAGTAGAGATGTCCCTTCAGTCGGAACAAAATGAAGAACGAGTCTCTTGAACTTGACTACAGTTGGGCCCGTGGAATAGGAAGGAAGGGCAATCCTCAACCTTTAACGGAAAGAGGCTGTGCCCAAGCTCTCCTCCCAGGCCTGCATCCCGTCTGACTCCTTTTACCGGCTAAACCACCGTGTGATTACTATAAGAGGGTAGGCCACTCAGAGCCATTTTGTTTTTCAAAAATGAGGGACCACGGCTTCGTGCCCCCTCAACGTACCAATAGGCCCCCACAACAAGCCATGCAGATTCCTCCTCTGAGGGCGATAGGACCGGACTAGCAATTCTGTCGCCTTCCTACACCTCAAGTTAGGCCACCACAATGGCCTATGCAGCAACCGAATCTTCCGCAACAAGCTCGAGTTCACACATTAGCGGAAGAGGGCCAAGATGCAGTCACACCCACTCCTACAGCCTTTGAGGTGATGACCCATATATAAGGTACTTCCATATTCCTCTTGGTGGACACTGGGTCGACTACTTCCCTCATATCACATGCAACCGTCAAGTGTCTAGGGCTACGCCTCACTCCCATCGTAGGGGTGAAAATCCTTGCCGCTGCCAGGACCTTCTCACAAGCGACGAGGATATGTCGTGACTGCCCCATAGATTTGGGAAGCAAAGTAGTACTCGTGGACCTAATAGTGACTAAGATTTTCCATTACGACGTCATCCTGGGCATGGACTGGTTGACTGTGATGAAGGCGGAAATCAACTGTGACACTCTATCGGTGAAGATATACGAGGGCGAAGGCGCCGCCTTCACATTTCCAGTCTAGGTCAACCACGAACATAGAATCTTGTGTTATGCTTCATTGGAAGAGAGTTATGATGGACTCTTGCTAACATACACCCTCGTGGTCTAAGATTTCATGGACGTATTTAAATCCATACCCGGGCTTCCTCCTCGACAGGAAATAGACTTCACAATCGATCTAACTCCGGGTGCCACACCCATTTCCTTGCTGACTTACCGTATGCCCCCATGTGAGACGGAAAAGCTTAGGACTCAAATTGACAATTTGTTAGAGTCAGGCTTTATCCGACCCAGCGTCTTGTAATGGGGAGCCCCGGTCCTGTTTGTGAAAAAGAAGGACGACACATTGCGATTGTGCATAGACTACAGGAGATTGAATCGAGTGACGGTCCGAAATAAATACCCATTACTCAGAATTGATGACTTGTTTGATCAGCTGAGAGGCGCTCAATACTTCTAAAAGATCGATCTACTATCAGGGTACCATCAACTGCAAGTTAGGGAAGAGGATGTACAGAAGACGGCCTTTAGAACCTACTTTGGCCACTACGAGTTCCTAGTTATGCCGTTTTGATTCACTAATGCTCTAACGGTATTCATGGATCTCATGAACCGAGTCTTCAGGCCATTCTTATACAGATTCATCATCGTGTTCATTGACGACATATTGGTGTATTCAAAGAGTCACGAAGAGCACGAGAAACATTTGTGGGCAGTCCTCGAAACCCTTAAGAAAAATCAGTTGTATGCGCAGTTTTGAAAGTGCAATTTCTTGAAGGAAGAGGTCAAATTTTTAGGCCATGTTGTGTCTAAGGAAGGCGTATCTGTGGATCTTGCCAAGGTGGCAGCCATACAAGATTGGAAGCAACCTCATTCAGTAACAGAAGTAAGGAGTTTTCTCAGTCTTGCAGGCTATTTCGAAGATTCATTAAAGATTTTTCAAAAATAGCACGACCGTTGTCCCAGCTTACGCGGAAGGACATTAAGTTCGCCTGGAATGATAAAGCAAAGGCGGCCATCCAGGAATTGAAGGATAAACTGACATTGGCGGGGGTACTCGTGTTACCTGAGCAAGGGGTCAAGTACACCGTCTATACTGACATCTCTCGCGTGGGTTTGAGTTGCGTACTCATGCAGAAGGACAAGGCAATTGCTTACGCTTCTCAGCAACTAAGGAAGCATGAGGAGAATTATCTTACCCATGACCTTGAACTAGCGACGGTAGTCTTTGTTTTGAAGATATGGAGACATTACCTCTGTGGAGAGGAGTTTGAGCTCGTCTATGATTATAAGAGCCTCAAATACATCTTCACTCAAAAGGATCTGAATATGAGACAGTGTCGCTAGATGGAGACGTTGAAGGATTTCAAGTTTGAAGTCTCATACCACCCCGGCAAGGCAAATTTAGTGGCGGACGCCTTGAGCCGCAAGAGAGCACTCGAATTTGCAACCCCGTTGATGGTGAAAGAATGGAACATGATGGAATTTGTATGGGACTTCGACGTGAAGCTAATTATGGAGAATTCGTACGAGGTCATAGCCCACGTTCATGTCTAGCCGCTAATTATCAGTAAAATCATTGAAGCCCAGGAAGGCGATGAATTGTTGAAAAAGATGAAAGAAAGAGCGAGGAATGATGCAGAATCCGAGTGGAGAATCAGCTCTGATGGAGGATTGTGGTACCAAGGCCGTCTTTGTGTCCCAAATCTCCATAGACTATGGGAAGAAGTTCTTAATGGCGCCCACAACTCTAAATTGACAATACACCCGGGTAGTACCAAGATTTTACTGGGACCTAAGGCGAAACTATTGGTGGGACAACATGAAAAAGGAAATAGCATAGTATGTGTCCCAATGTCTCACTTGTCAACAGGTTAAGCCCGAGCACCGCCGATCGCCAGACCTCTTACAACCCATGCCCTTGGCTGAATGGAAATGGGACTTCATATCTATGAATTTTATCTCTAGATTGCCCAAGACTAGGAAGGGGCATGACTCAATATGGGTGATTGTGGACCGATTAACAAAATCAGCACACTTCCTTCCAATAAAGACTTCTAGCTCCGCTGATGACTTAACTAAGTTGTATATTAAGGAAATAATACGACTTCATGGCATCTCATTAGAAATTGTGTCGGACCGGGACACTCGATTCACGTCGATTTTCTGGATGCGTATCTAAGAAGCTATGGGAGTGAAGCTGAAATTTAGTACCGCCTTCCACCCGCGGACAGATGGGCAAACTGAACGGATGAACTAGATATTGGAAGACATGTTGTGAGCTTGTGTGATGGACTTTCAAGAGAGTTGGGATGACTGTCTCCCTTACGCCGAATTCGCCTATAATAATAGCTTCCAGGCTAGCATCGCATGACACCTTATGAAGCTTTGTATGGGAGCCCTTGCCGAGCTCCACATTGCTAGGAAGAAATTGGCGAGAAAAGCTTGATAGGGCCGGACTTGGTGCGAATTATGATTGAGAAGATTGAGATTATCCAGCGCCACCTCTTGACGGCCTAAAGCAGATAGAAAAATTACGCCGACATGAGATGGAATGACTTGAAATTTGAAGCTGGGGACCACTTATTTCTCAAGATTTCGTCGATGAAAGGAGTTGTGTGCTTCGACAAGAAGGGAAAACTCATGCCACGATTCATTAGTCTGTTTTAAATCTTAGATCGTGTGGGTCCGATTGCTTATCACCTGGCCCTACCCACACCGCTCGCAGGAGCACACACCGTCTTTCATGTCTCAATGTTAAAGAAGTACATCCCCTACCCTTTGCACATCATCAAGTGAGAACATGTGAAGCTCAAGAAAAATGCCACATGTATGCTCCGACCCACTCGAATACTAGATAGGAAGGAACAAGTGCTACGCAACAAGGTCATTCCATTAGTCAAAGTGTTGTGGACGCACTACGATAAAGAGGAGGCCACTTGGGAAGTGGAAGCAGAAGTCCGCAAGCATTATCCAAGCTTGCTTTAGTAATACGAACATGTACAAATTTTACGGACGAGATTTATTTATAAGGGGGATAGATTGTCACACCCGGGCCAACCAGAACAGTGTCATGAGGCGTCCACATGGGATCTGCCGCAAGACCGCTTGATTAAACCGCTCGTGTGAGGGGTACCGCCAACAAATTAACCCAAGTTATCACATTAAGGCGGTCGAGTCTGGTTATGTTCGGACCAAGTGCGTGCCGTTAAGCCAGATAGTCTGATTGTACTTAGTAATAGCCTGTGTGGGTGAAAGGTCAGAAAAGTCTAAAAATTTAGAGAGACCATGGACCTCACTGGGCTTGTGGTCCTTCATGGACCACGGACTCAGAAGACGCCTAGAAATTAAATATCTACACCATTCAGACGGCACTTGCCAAGCGCAACTCACCCCAGCCTTGGCCCAAAGACTAGAATTTTACATCACTAGCTCTTTAAATGAAACTGAGATATTAGGCAGTGCAGCCATCGGATCACTTCTAAATTTACGCTAAAGGCCGAAAACATTTCCCTACGCCCGACCACAAAACCTGAACCCCGATCATGGAATGATGACTATTGATCGCAAATCGGCCCCTTGCTATAAAACCCTACGTCTATTTACCTTCAAACTTTACACGGCTCTTCATCGAGCCATGGGGCACCTACCCTATAAATTTCATGGCTAGGGGGCATCAAGGCAACCCTAACCATCAGAAATGGACCCCACAAGGCCATTTAAGGATCGGGCATGTACGGTAAAACCCCGCTTCCGTTTGCCTTCAAATTTTGCATAGTCCTTCATTGGACCATGGGACACTTACACTACAAATTTGGTGGCCAGGGGGTTGTCAAAGCAGCCCCAGCAGCCAAAGAGGTGTCCCACAAGGCCATTGGATGAAAATAATAGAACCTAAGGCCATTTGGCCCAAAAATCAGGGATATAAGATCCTTCAGCACCCACTCTCACCATTTTCCAGCAACAAGAGAGAGAAGAGAGAGAAAAGAGAAAGAAGAGAGGAAGAAGTGAGACGAAGAGAGTGTAGAAGAAGGTGAGGCCCAAGGAACTTGGAAATTTGGAGAATCTCCTTTCTCTTCCCCATACCCACCACTACAAGCACTACTTCCAACCAATTTGGGAGGTAACCAACCATCTTTTTTAAAAATCCTTTGTGTTGAGCTAGGCTTGCATGTAATTCTAACATGCAAATGCATTTTAACTCAGGACCTCGGCTAATCGAACCGCGAGCTCGACACTTTTAGGTCGTTTCCTCAAGCTCCCAACGATCCATAGGTGCGGACTATTATTCTTAGGTGGCCAAGTACCAATTTTAGGATAAACTTAATGATTATGAATATTAGGGTGATGTGTATGAGTAATCTAGGAAAAACCTAGCCAAGAACCTACATGATAGGTCTACCCAAGTCACATGGAATGATTAATTATTGTTTGTATGTTCTTCAACATGATTAGGCATGAAATTGGTGTAACATGTTCATCTTTGTAACGTCTTGAAAAAATCTGTACAAAGACCCAAGTACCACCTCAGGCAGAAACCCTTAATGAACAAATCCTTTAGAAATTAAACGAAAATTAATTAAGTACTAAACTGAATTAATCGACAAATTAGCTCGAACCACTTTTTATATGAACTGCAAGACCCAAAAGTATTAGAATCACTAACTTAACATTTCCTAAAAACTTGGGATCAGTCTCAAAACCCAGTTGGTATTGGAAGCGCATTGAAACTTGTGTCGGACCTGGACCATGCGTCGAAAGTCCGATAACTGTAAAATGACAACTATCGCGGGAATCGAGTCCAAATAGTATCTAGAAATGCATAACTTGAGCCTAGAGCGAAGTGTGTAAGAAACGCGAATATCTTTAGAAAATGAACTTAAACTTAAGTGAATTGGGCCGTTCGCTTGTAGGCCAAATTTAAGGTTTCAGACCGTCAGATTTTGACCCAACTACACCATTGAATTAGAAATTTTTTTTTGCACCCATTAGTATATTTATGACCCTGATCAAGAGACGATGACCGTTGAACTGAAACGGGTCCTCCATGATCGATCCACTTATCCGATCGGATGAAAACCTTAGCCTAGCTTAGATACATGGTCAAGGAACTTTCTCTAGACCGTATGCGAGCAATAGACCTCTAGATGAGCTCCGTTGGCCTGAAACAGTCACCCTTTGGCTATAACCTAAGTATACCATGGCCCTGGGGCCATTTGGACTAGTTCTGGGCCTATATAAGGACCTTAATCTACCCCTCTCTCATTCCATACGAATTTTCCTAACCCTAGGAGAGAGAAGAGAGAAAAGAGGAGAAAGGAGTGAGGAGAAGAGAGAGAGTTCAGGAGATTGTTACTGGGATTCATTCCCACTGCTCCTCATGTTGAACCACCACCCCACCATCGCTACACCGTCGATTCTAGCTTCGATTTGGGTAAGAAATCCTAACCCTAATCTCATTTTAGGAATCTAAATAGAGAAATTGGTGAAATAGTTAACCTATTTCATGATTTAGGTAACCGTTGTATGTAAACATAGACGTGGTGTACGAACCGAGCTGGTAACGAGCATACCGACGAAAGGTGCGGACTATAAATGTTTAGGTTATGGTTTTCAAGGCTTTCAATGTCAGCAATGATTTATGTCTGACTTAATTGCTGTCATATGATCTTACTTACGATGTTTTCGATATATCATGTATGTGTAAACTAAGTTGTATACTAAAATACATTCCATGTGTTTGTTAAAATATTTGAATGAATAGAAAATTATGATTTATGCTTCCCACGACTATTAATCTAAAATTCATGTTTGTTGTACGTATGACAACTCCTTTGTGAAAGGATTTGCCATAATATGCATTATAACTAATTTATTACATGTATGTTGAGATGTGTAGTCTAAGTGTTTGATAAAATGTCTGAATGAGAAATTGCTTATTGAAATGTATTTAATGAGGGTGTTGAGATAAGATTCTCAATTACCTTATCTATAGTTATAGTTTCCTTCATGTAATCTATTTTACTACTACGTGATTTATGGATGAAATACCTATGTATGATAACATGTGCAATATGGTTGTTAAAAAAATGCCCGAATGAGAATTATATTTGAATTGGTTGTTAAATGCTGTTTGACTATCACATATGATTACCTGTTGCTTTTAAGTGTGATTGGGACTACTGCGTAGTCCAGGCAATCGGTAACGGTTTCCTATCGAGTGGTTGAACTAGTCTCGCACCAAGGGAAATATTCTGTAAATCCGAATCGTACAGTGATTGTCGACAGTGGTTAGGCCACGAGGAGTGCTTATGCGCTTCATGTCGATTAATTCAGCGTGTGCTCGTACCAATCAAACTTGTCAAGTAACCCGATTGACCTAATGTATGTTTATCATGTATGGATGCTACTGCTTGAATCTAAGGTACCACTTACCAATGTGAAGCCCATTTAATCTTGGTACTACGATCTGCTAAGACTCATGAGCCGGGCATGGTGGTATGGGACACCGTGGTTGAGCTGTCAGCTTACGCTGGGGTGACGAGCCTCCTTGTAGTGTCCAGTGAGCAACCTAAACTCGTGAGCTGAATACGGTGGTATGAGACACTGTATTCGAGTTGTTGGCCTATGCTAAGGTGACGAGCCTTTCTGTAGTGACTTCGAGTATAAATTAGGCCTATGTTGAGGTGACGAGCCTCTCGTAGCGACTTGAACTTGCCTATCCACTGCTTTTTAATCAGGGGTGATGTTACTTTATAACTTGCCTATCGTATGCGATTAATTAGGATTGACGACCCTAGATAGATCATTGTTTGGGTAAATGATATAAAGGGAGGTACCTTAGCTTTCCGAATCTGCTATATGAATAAGCCTAATAAATTACTTAGCTAATACGACCATGCACCACATTGCATGTGCTTTGGTGATGAAGCGCACGTTTAGGGAGTTTTCTATGCGCGATCGTGAGATGATATCGCTGAGGGAGTGCAGGCGAGGACATGTATCGTTATAGCATATTATTCTTGCATTAATAAGAGTACATAGGATATGATTGTTGTACTGCTTTATCATTACTACTTGACTGAATTGATAACATGTTAACATTTGCCTTATAGCTCCACTGAGTTGATCACTCACTCCCACTCTAGGACGGTGTTTTAAAACACCAACTAGACTCTGTTTTAGCGACAGATGATGGCGAGGCTTACGAGGTGGAGCCAGACTTTTATGATGATGAGGAAGAGTTCTCCTATGTACAACTATCAGGCGGGTCTATGTAGACCATGTACTGATCGGCGGGATTACAGGGATACGAATTAGTTGGACATTACACTTTGTTATTTTGTATATTTTAGAACAAATATGTATATATTCAGCCTAGTGACATGATCATACTTTGGGGGTTTATAACTACTTATATACTTTATATATCTATCACAGTCTTCCGCTTGCTTAACTTAATTCTCTCTAGAGTATGATATGTTGTTTTAGTATAATCTCACTCATATTTAATGCACTAATATGGACAATATTTAATCATCATTATCTATGTTACATAAGTGATGCATTGGAACTCGGGAGTTAAGCTTCTGCTCGACCCCCGATTTTCGGGGTGTTACAATCTCATACATGATTCTTACATGATTTTCCTTGTAGCATGCATGATTGCATTGTTCCTTGTTGTATTCTTGTACTACGAGTGATATATTGTTCTTGGTCTCTTCGGTAACTCAACACCACACACACACACACGCACGTTTAATTTCATGCTAATGAGAGTAGTTGTATTTATATTAAAAATCTGAATTTTCATGCTGAATGTATTGTATGCATGACTTCACTTACACTAGAAGATGAACCCTTAATTGTTGAAGTGTTATTGAATATACTCAAATTTCTGGGTAGGTCAGGGAACTGAGATTGGAGAAGGTGGTCCCGTTGGTAGGACCATCCTATGACTAGACTAACGGATTTAGGTGGATGCGAATGGGCGACAATAGTTGGATTAAGGGGTTGCTTGCACTCGATGTTGTGCGTTTCGTACTTGCCTGAACATGGACGGTCTAGTCCATTTACTCACTAACCATGTTTGATAACCATGCCTATTCACGCCTGTATGAAACTTAGGACACCCCTCGCCCACCGAAGCTCACTGATAACTGTTAGAAATCGATCCACTGTCTTGTGAGTCGGGCATGGTGGAATGGGACATTATGACCGAGCTGTCAGCCTATGCTAGGGTGACAAGCCTCCCCGTAATGACTGCAAGCGATCCCACTTCCTAATACTCACCATGTGCTTGAAATTGGGGATGGGGAACCCGTTGGGATCAAGGATCGCGGGGTCCTGGCCTCGCACGTTGAGGGGCTCAGGCCTTGCAACTGGTTGAGGGCATTGATACCGTAGGGTGTACTAGTTTCCCCAATCTGTTGGATGAACGGAAAAAATTAAAGACTTGGCTAACACGATCATGATCGCATCGCACTAGTTAGGTTAGCGACTAGACATTTGAGGTCGCAATGAGGGAGCGTTGGTCATGCACGATCGTTAGACGAAGTCGCTCGAGGGAGTGTTGTTGTAAGGATATGCATCATATCATGACTCATGCATATGCATCAATAAGATTAGTTAGGGATTTGTGAATGTATGTTTTTCATTAAATTCATCATAGAATTGACACTTGTTGTAACTTAAGGCTAATAGCACCCATTGAGTTGATCACTCACTCCCACTATGGGACGGTGTTTTAAAACACCAATCAGACTCTTTAGTAGATGCAGGTGATGCTGAACTCGATAAGCCGTGCGGCGGGAGCATATATGAGGAGGATGAGCTATCCTACTTCCAACTGATGGGCGGGTCACCGTAGATTAAGCGGGCCGATTATACATTACTGAGCTGTGGGTTCAGCGCACTATTCTTTTGGACACATCATTTTTGTATTTTGTCGGGCGACGCCTTGTGCGGCTCGTTGATATATTTTGTTGACTCGTATATATTAGTCGCTTTCATTTCGGCAAACTAGTTGTGATTGTGATTCATATTCCAATCAATTCCATACTGCTCATTAAACTGGATTAAATGTAAAACATTAAAATTTGGATATAAGTGACACCCGGGAACTTGGGAGTCCAGTGTATGCACAACCCTTAAATTTTGGGGCGTTACAAGTGATTTGCTAAAAAAATCATACCACATGGACACTAAAATCAACATATGGGATAGTACATTCGATAGAAACATTGGGAGCAAGGCACACTATAATAATCAATTAAATGATCTTAAGCTTATGAATAATGCCAAATTTTCCGCTAACTATTTTTATTTATTATTATTATTTTTTAAGTTATGGATCATCGTTGCTAGAATCATTAAAGTGCTGCTTTTGAATCATAAGTGATATAAAGTGTGATGTATCATAGGATAATTATTGAACATATTTTGTTTCTTTTTATCTATTTTCTATGCAATTAATTAGATTCTTGGGATTATCTAGTTGGCATGATTTTTGCACCATTTTTTTTCCCTGGTAGCATGAAAGAATGGATGGGTCAAATTGATTATTTGGCATCCCGCATGTTAATCAAAAGTTTTATAGACATTTTTAACGGCCCTTGAAGATGGGGCATAAGCAAAACCTTATCATATAATATATTTACAAATTATCTATCATATAACTTCGTCTCTCCTTTATCTATTGTTTCTTTCTTCTTTTTTATCTCCACCAATTTTTTCACATGCTTTGTATGTGCCATTTGCCTAAACTTTTTCTTCTCTCATGAGGCCAATAGTTTTAGGTGATTTTTTTAACCCAATTAATTTATAGGAGAGTTTTTAACTTAAAAATGTGAAAGGCTGCAGTAGAGATTTTCAATATGGGTTAGGTATCTGGGTATTAAAAATGTGAGTCATTAACTAATATAATTTTAATCATTTCAAAAAGGCCATGCGTCCAACTTTCTCTCTCCCTAACCTGTATCACAACAAATATAGTGAGATTTTAAAAATATATAATAATATAATGAGAAATACAATAAACATATAATAACAATATTTTTCAAATTTTAGACATATTTTAAAATATCAATTTTTATTGTATGATATTTACTCAAAGTAATAAATAATAGAAAATTTTAAGAAAAGATCCCTTATAAATCTTAATTTTTCTATAAAATAAACTCCAAAAAATTAAGTAATTGAGTAGTGCTTTTGAAGGAGTGAAGTTACTTTAGTACCCTCATATTGTTTTTCTTTAAAAAGTAAAGAGTCAGAAAATTATGAGGCCCACATAATATGCGTATGACATCCAACTTGTGAACCATATGCACCCAACCATGATAATTACACGAATAAAAAATCTTTATGATTAAACCACCAAATGGGCTCTATGTACATTTTAATGTTTTTAAGTGGTGTATATTATTTTTTTATGTTGTAGCTCACCTTAAGAGAGTGGTGCATATTTTTTTTTAGTCTTTTGAACATCAAAGTGGGTAACATCTATTTGGACGGGTTGGATATACCAAATGAGCAACCTTTCAGATATACCATGCGGGCCACTTTTTGATATTCTACCCTTACAATTAGGCATTGCTATGGTAAAATGGGAGGATAATATTGTCCTAAAATGTAGTTATTTGTTCAACAGTGGTTTCAATTTTATCTACACAGCCAATGACATGGATTGTACCCTATTCCCCTTCCTCACCCACTTCCGCTCTATTAGAAGTGGATTGCGTCCAGCCCCGCAAGAATGGATTCAATCATGGAAGGGGTTCCATCAACCCCACCATGGTATATGGGTTTTATCCATGTCGTCCATCCATTTATCCACATCATTTTAGGGTATGAGCCCAAAAATTAAGGCAAATCCAAGGCTCAAATGAATCACACCATAGGAAGCAATAGTGATAATGACACCTACCGTTGAAACCTTCCTAAGGCTCAATATAATGTTTATTTGCCATCCAACTTGCACATAAGGCCATATAGACTTAGATAATGGGAAAATCAAATATTAGCTTGATCAAAACTTCTAAGGCTCCCAATAACTTTTAATGGTGGGAGTTCAATCCTCACTATGTGGTTGTAGACACCCCCTCCTTGCGTGGGATGACCAACTATAGTAAGATTCAAGCTATTGATGACTTCTAGAAATTTGAATCTATTTGTTATAAAAAATCTCAAACCAAGCCCAATTCCTTCCAAAATCAAGCTCAAAGTCAAGTCCAAATTCCATAGTTAAATTAGGCTCGCCAAATCCCAAGCTAAGACAAGTCCAACCCCTAGGCCAAATCATAAGCTAAGCCAAGTCCAATATTCTTAAGCCGAAATTCAAGCCAATTTAAAGCTAAACCCAAGCAAAATTCAAAAGGTGCATCAAGGGGAGACCTATCCAAGGGAGAACATATCTAAAAATCAACTTTCCTACCAGAATTCTCATGGATTTCTTTTTAATTACACCCTCTATCACTCTAAAAATAAATGAGGAGATGTTATGTGGTATTAAGCCACTCTTAGCCAATGAAAACCCTAGATATATTATTTTTAACCCTTATACCTAACCTTTAATTACACTATTTTCATCTCTCCAACTAAAAAAATTGTATATTTCCTCTAATTCTCTACACATTAAAGAGATGGAGAAAAATGAAGGAGCTTACCCATACACTTCTTCTCCTTAAGCTCTTAGCCTAGCTACCTAACCTAGCTTAATTTATCTTACCCTAGCCATCCAACCTGGCCCAACCTATCTTAACCTAATCACCCAACCTCGTCTAACTTATCCCAATCTAGCCATCCAACTTAGTCCAAACCAACCAATCTAACCTATCAAAACCATCCAAACCCTCCAACCCAATTTAGGTAATCCAAGCTACTTATCTAAAGCATATCTCATATCCAAGTCAATCTTATCTATTAAAAGCCATCATCCAACCAATACAAGTCATCTCAACGGTCTATATCTTGCAGAGTAGAGTCGAGGTTGAAGACATCTGACTATCTTCTTTATGAAGAGTGTTAGGTCTCTTCTTCCATCTCCCACATCTTCGCTTTGTCGGTTATCTCATATGGTATATTTACTACTTTTTTGTTTCATTTATAATTAGTCGCAACACTTCTTTACTCTCCAACCTTCTTCTTCTCTAGGCTGTTTAAGCGTATGCTCTGAGGCTTGCCAATTTACCTGAATCTTGTCATATCATAAACTCGAATACGTTATATCCTTTTCTTTTCTTTCTTATCTCTCTTAGCTAAATTAGTGTCGATAAATTACCTGTGTTTCAATCTCTCACTCCCATTGTTGAGTTGGACATTGCATTACACATCATCATCATTCTCACATCAACATTGTGCATCATCATCTCCGCTCTCAACCCTCCTGCTCATCCAGTCAAGTGTATACTTTGTGGCTTGCTAGGATACTGGATCCTCCTTATCAAAAACTTGGACTGACCGGATTTCGACTACTACTCCAAGTACGTGGATCCGGGTAGGGAAGTTTTTCCCACTTCATTGCTTAAAGAAGGAATCACATTGCCACACTATATACCACACACTGCATTGTATCATCCATATACAAGAACTAACATAATCCATTATATTTTGTCAAATAATGTAAGTAGAGACTGTACTTTCGTACGGATAGAGAGAGTGCCTAACACCCTTTCTCTTTGTCACTATGGTCATTTACTCATTTTTAGTATTTTTTAATTTTTTTTAAAATCGTAGATCAGGAGTTATTTTAAGACAAGGAATCCTCGTATTCTCTAGTTTAAAGTTTTTGTAGGGTCTAACAGACTACAGAGATGTGAGGCAATTGGCTAGTGGTAACTCTCTAAGTCAAATATACAATATTCCGAGTAACAACTATGCAAGAAAAGCTTCAAAAGGCTCCAATGAGCACAATCCACCTACAATCCGATGCCGACAGTGGTCCACTTAATCCTTAGATTTACCTCATATCCTAAATTGATCTTGGCAAAATGGATACATAGCATGAATAAAACCCATGCATCATGGTGGGTCCACGGAGCCCCTGCCTAGATTGAGTCCGTCCAAGCAGTTTAGGAAAATCCGCTTCTCTCCATCTAGCTATCAGCAAGCACAGATTACATATTGACACACCGTCCTTCTATTTTGAATCATTATTTTAGGGCAAGAGCCCAAAAATGAGGCATGTCCAGATCTTAGATGGACCACAACATGGAAAAATAGTAGTGATTGAGTGCCCACCATTAAAAACTTTCTACAACCCCTGTAATGTTTATTTCCCATCCCACCTATTGATTAGGTCACACATAATGCGGCCCTTAAGAATTTTTTAACATTCGTGTTCAATCACCAATGTTTTTGCGGTGTAGCTCACTGATATCTGTATCTGCCTCATTTCTGGACTCTTGCCCTAAAATGAGCCGGCAAAATGGACGGAAGGCATGATAAAGCACATACATCGTGGTGGCGTCCATAGAGCCTCCTGCAGTGAGTCTAATTGGCCTCCCAATCACCACATCTGGAGGCGGATTACATACTGACCGGTGTGACTTGCTACCAGTTGGAGCTCTGTGGGCCTTATCCATGCAGCCCATCCATTTTGCCATGTCATGATAGAACATCAACCCAAAAATGAGTTAGATCCAGATCTCAAGTGGACCACACCAAAAGAAAAGAGTGGTGATGAAAAGATACTTTCTAGGACTTCGTGTAATGTTTATTTGTCATCCAAAGCTCCATCAGTAGCAACTCTGTACTGGCTGGCTGAGTACTCAACTGTACCCGCTATCCATTTTTTAAAGTTCATATTATCCATATCCACATGGAACAATGTGAATTGATTGACAACCGTTAGAAAACTTATCGGGGATTACAGAAGTTTTAGATCAAGCCGATATTTGCGTTTTCCTTATCCATGTCCGTCACTTCCGGTCTGTCCCTAATCTCTCTCCGATCCCTTTTCCACTCTCTTAGTGAAGGAGAAGAAGAAAGGTGGAGGTGGAGAAGAAGATGGTAGGCTTTGGATGCCTGTAAAATCCTCTAGTTGTAGGCGTTTCACGGAAATTTCTATTGGATTTTAATGTGTTTTGTGGTTCTTCAGAGAGGAAGAAGAAGAAGCAGATTTGGAAGAAAAAAAGAGAGAAAAGAATACATATAAGTTTTTTCCTTTTTCCTTTCTTTATTTCTTGAATTTTCCTTCTTTATGGTAACGTGCTTTGTGATTCTTTATAGATGAAGAAGAGAGGAGCAGGTGGAAGATTAATACAGGCAACCATTCTTCTTCTTCTTCTTCTTCTTCTTTTTTTTTTTTTTTCATGTTACAAGTTTATGTATGAAATGGTTAATGCCCTTTTATTTCCTTTTTTCAAAAAATTCTTAATTTCCTGTTAATATCTAATGATATGATATAGAAACGGTAATTGTGGTGTTTTTGCCGAAATGGGAATCGAATTGGGTTGCATTGCATTCTCCCACTCCTCCTCATCATCATGCAACATGGCATCTTACATGGATGTGACTGTAATTTCTGCATTAAGTGAAATGGTTGAACACAATGAGAAAATGCTTACTTTTGGTATCCTTGAACTTGAAAATAGACAGAAATAGCCTCGTGTAGTTTGCTGAATACCCCCTTTCCGGTTTGATCATAGAACATTGGTAGCCATGTGGTTGTAAATGAGAACTGCAATACTCAGTGGGGTCGTTTGGATGACTGTAAATGGAAGTAACTGTAAATGATTTACAGTTTGTATTTGGCTGCTGAAAAATGCCTGTAAATCGTTTACAGTTTTCAGCCCCATTTGATTTACTGGCAAAAAGTAGTGATTTCATTTACAGGTTCTCCATTTACAGCCTAAAGGCTATATTTTCAAAGATTGGCTCTCTATTTACAGGACTTACAGGCTATGCAAACACGGATAATCATTTACCTGTAAATCATCTACAGGTAACAGCCAAACAGGACAGACTGTAAATCATTTACCACTAAAAACCATTTTTACAGGCATCCAAACTACCCCTTTGTAACTGTCCAGCGTTTAGAAGGATTATATGGTCAACAGATCTTGGTTATTGAACATTATATTATAGAGTGGACTTCCAATGTAGCTCAGTTAAAGGACTGTAATCTGTTTTTGTTCGGAGGGTAATTGATCCGCTATCTCAGCGGGTTGATTTACTCCTTGTAATCTTTCCTCCTTATTAATGCAAGTTTCTGTTATCTTTCAAAAAAAAAAAAAAACACATCTTGGTTATTCCCTTATATTAATGTCAGATGTTGGACCATTGCCTTTTCACTCAAGCAAGGTATTCGATTTGGGTGTTTTTGAAGCCTTTCTTTGGCATACAAATCCTGTCCTTGCAATTTCAGAACATGGACCCTATAGCAGTGACTATGATAAGGCAAAGGCTATTATTGGAAACACACAAAGTAACCACAGAAGAAGTTGAAGTTCCTGATGACAAGAGCTTTAATGGTGAGAAAGGCATGCTTCTAAGTTCTAATTTCATGCTTTTTTGTATTTATTGTTCGTGGTGGTGTAGGTAACCAATTAACTATATCGTGGAAATGATTCTCAACATCCCTTTTTTCCACGAGTCGATTTTAAAACAAAATCAATACCTTGGCCATATCTACTTTATTTCCTGTTGGCATTCCATCGTTTTGAGGTAAATTTATGCTGCACAATTATTCCTTGTTCTTTTTCTTTTCTTTTAAATATTATTTTTAAATAAATAAATTATGAAATGAGGTTTTTGCAGATTACCATATTCTTCATTAGGTATTTACAAATACCCACATCAAAAATTCATCTTCGGAAATAACCACATCAATGATGCAATATTTTTGCAAAAAAACCACCTTCTGTTAATTTTTTTAACAGAAGTTTAATCTTTTTTTTCTTTTTTCTTTTTTTTTTTTTTTCTTTTTTTAATGATGAAACTGCCCTCCCAAAAACACCTCTCTCTCTCTCTCTCACCAAACCAAAAACCTACTCCGATCTCTCCCAAATAAGAAGAAGAAGAAGAAGAAGAAGAAAGTATCCTTCTTTTCCCTCTCCCCCTCTCTCCAATCGATTTGGGGAAATTCTTTCTGGGCCCATCCAAACGATCACCACTGTCCATTTGTTAAGCCCATATTGTAAATGGGCAAGGATTGCATTTTATGGCTCTTTTTAATCAGGTTTTTTATTTTTTCTTTAGCACCCATCCAAATGATCCACTGTCATTTGAGATGAGGGGTTTATTCATTTTATATTACTAAGGGAAATTCTTTTTGGGGCCCATCAAAACAATCAAGGAGTGGAAGAAGAAGTTTCCTCTCCCTCTCTCTCTCTTAAGAAGAAGAAAAAGAAGAAGGATTAGGAAGCAAGCGTCCTTTTTTCCCTCTCTCTCTCTCTCTCTAATCTGATTTGGGGAATTCTCTCTGGGCCCCATCCAAATGATCTTCACTGTCCATTTGTTGGGGCCCATTTGGTAGATGGGCCAGGATTGCATTTTGTGGCTCAATTCAACCATTTTTTTTTATTTTTTTATTTTTTTGTTTTTGTTTTTGTTTTTTTATGTTTAAGGCCCATCAACATGATACACACCATCATTTGTGATGAGGGGTTTATTCATTTTACGGAATTGTACCAAAAGAACTACCTTAATTTAGAATTTACATTAAGTTTCCTCTCTCTCTCTCTCTCTCTCTCTCTCTCTCGCTCTCTCTCGCTCTTAAGAAGAAGAAGAAGAAGTATTGGGAATTTGTGGATTTCTCTCTGGGGCCCATCCAAATAATCGACACAGTCCATTTGTTGTGGCCCATTTGGTAGATGGGCCAGGATTGCATTTTGTGGCTCAATTCAATCAAATTTGTTCTGTTTTCTTTTCTTTTTTGTGTGTAAGGCCCTTGATATGAACCAAACTGTTAGATGTGTAATCCCACAATTGGCCCGGGGCAAAAAAAAATCGGGCTAACCAGTGATTCAGGTGGGCCACACCAAAGGAAACAGTTGGGAGAGAGACATCCACCTTTGATTTTTATAGGGCCCACTGTGATGATATATGACATCCACTCCAACCATTAGATGCCACACCAAATTTAGGCCTGGGGCCAAAAAATAGGCCCATTTGTGATTCAAGTGGGCTACACCAAGGGAAATAGTTTGGAGGGTGAGTGTTGCCTTGTACATTGTTTCTATTCATGTAGTCCACCTGTATCATGGATAGAGCTGAGTTTTGCCTGGGCCTAACGGGGATGGCGTGCCTAGTGGTCGGGGGTGGATTTCATACAAATATCACTGTCGAACTCACCCAAGTGGCTGACAACTTTGCTTGCGCGGCTGACCCAAGCCGTTGTTAATGAGGTAGCTTATTGAAAACTTGTTTGAAAAGGCACCAGAATGTAAACTCTATATTAAGTGGGAAGTTTTTGTAAAATTCCCTTCATTTCATAATATTATGGAGTATGTTCATTTTCTAATAATATGGGCATTCTAGTTATTTCTTAACTGTTTTTAATGGAAATTTTGAGAAACTAACAGAATGTGGGTATTTGCAATAATGGCTAATTAAGTCAATATTTCTATGTGGGCATTTGCAAATACCCCATCATTTAGGTGGGAATATGCAAACACCATAGGATGCATTTGGATGTTCTATGGAATTGAATTGGAATGATTAGCCTAACAAAGTGGAATGGATTATCTTAGCAGTAATAGTGAGAAATGTGCTCCAATTTGCAATTTGGTCACCATGAAGTTAGACGTGGAAGGAAGGCCTGAGGGTTCAAATTCAGTATGTATTCTTGGAAAGATCATTACAATGTGGTCATTTCCTCTAATTTGAATCGAATTTTTGCAGTCCAAGTTACACGGGATCCAAAACCATAGTTTAATGCAAGTCCACTTAACTAGATGCAATTTCCCGTGTTCTATGCTCTTATTATTTCACTGTATGGATATGTTGGGGTATAAGCTCTTCCACGATTGCAGTGTCTGAATCTTCCTCGGTGTCTGAATCTTCCTTTGTGTTTGATATCGCCATGTCCACATGCATACAGTCATGTATAGATTAACATATATATTTTTTATAGTAGTACCCATCACATGTTGCATTGCCTTCTCTTTGAATTAACTGACTCTTTGAATTAACTGACCGTTGGTGGCGAGCTTAAACCAGAGTTTTTATCCATACAGCTCTAGCTGAAGCTTCTGACATTGTTAGGGAGCACATGCCATTGACAGACCTATTTATGTGCCTCTGTTCAATGAAGTGGTTTGGTTCATATCAAGGGATCAGCTCAGTTTTCTGTACGTCCTCAGGTGACTGAAACGGAAAGTAGTAAAAATTAATATGTTACCCTTATGTGTATGCAAAGATCTTGTAAACAGCACCTGCCTTGATGGTGGAAAGACCAGAAAGAATTAGGCGTGACTTCCTATGGCAGATTGTGAAAAAAGAAATTCCATCTAGTGATTTGGGAGGAGGTGCAGAGGGCTAAAAGGGAAGGAGGGTTGGCAATAGGTAGGGTGGAAGAACGGAATTGCAGTCTCATATGTAAATGGTGGTGGAGATTTCAGTCAGTAAAAGATGTTCTCTATGGAGAAGAATTGTGGAGGAAAAGTATGGGCTGGAAGAGCATGGGATCCAAGGTGTTCCCTAGCTAATTTGGAAGTGTTGAGGATCATCTGCAAGGTGAACAACAGAAGAATGGAATGGGGCAGAATTCTATGCGAGGGGACAAAGATTCAGGTGAACATCAGGAATAAAGTCCGGTTCTGGTTGGATGTGTGGATTGGGAGTGCTCTGTGGCAGAGAAATTCTCAGGACTATTTGGAGTGGCTATAAAGAAGGATGCTCTTATAAAAGCGTGCAGGTCTAATCTGGGAGGTTAACAAGTATGGGTTGTTCAGTTAAGGAGGAATTTGACAGGCTGGGAGATTGATGGTTATGCAGCTCTACTGGCCTTGGAGACTGGAAGTCATTGAAGCGAATGAAGTCGAGAGAGTTCACAGCCAGATCTTTCTTCCAGAAACTCATGAGTAAAAACTCTTCCCCATTTCTGCATTTAGTTTGTTTTTCTATTACACTGTCTCAGGTGGCAGCTTTGATGTGGAGAGCAGTTAAAGGGTAGAATCTTCGGTTTGTTTGAGGTGAACTGGGTAATCAGTGAGAATCTAGGTGATATCTTAATGGGGGATGGGAAGATGTCCTTCTTAGTTTGAGAGGAAAAATCCTGTGGAAGCTGCAGCCAAGTGCCATAAGGCTGGTTGCAGAGATACAGAGGGTTGTCGAGGATATAGGGGTGTTGATTGAGAGGGCCGCAGAGAAGGCTTGAGCTAACTTGGCTCTGTGTACAGGAGCCCATAAGGCTTTTGCAGATCTCTTGGTTGTCAACATTAGCAGCAAATGGCTGGAAATCATGGGAAGTAAATCATTGGTTGATGACATTGCAGATCTCTCACTCACTGGAAAAGGCCTTTTGGCAGAAGTGTGAGTGTGCTGCCCTCAAAAGAAAGAATGCAGGCTGGTGGTTTGAGGCTGAAGGCTTTCTCAACAAGTCTTCCAGAAAAGGGGGTTATCAGAGGTGGCGTTTACGCTGAGAATGTGAAGCTGTCTCGCATTCTCAGGTCCTCTTGCATTCCCCTGGGGATGCATGCAAGCAAAAGCAATGGTCATCTGAGAGACTGTAAAGATCATCCAGGCCTGCATCTGTGACAAACGAATTAGAGTGGCAACTGCTTCTTTGGAATTGGTCTGGTGGATCAAAGGGAGCTACTGGGCCAACTATTCCATTTGTCCTTGCCAGCAATGGTGTTAACCATGATATATCTCTTTTTGGCAAGGCCTTGTGTGTCCATCCCTGCTCTTTGTATTAATATACCATTATCTTTCAAGAAAAAAAAAAAAAAAGAAGAAAAAATAATGAAAAAGAAGAAGATCTTGTAAACAGCATGGGCCACAAGCACAAAGTGAAACCTATGATTATTTGAGACCTCTCTATTATGCATATCTCCTCATTTATTTGCTGGTTGCTGCATGGCTGAGGAAGTTGTAGCTCCATTCTCTTACTATTTTTCTTGTCATTTTATCAGTAGTTTGGCCTTTTTTCCTCTCTTCCGGGTGATGGAATCTTGCATGATTGGCATGAGTCTTCATGCAAAGGTCAGATGCCGTGCCTGATCGGGTCAGATATATGGTTCTTGATTTTGATATTCATTTGGGCAGTTAGGAAATCCCTATGATTGGCTTGTTTGGCTGCTGAAAACATGCCATGCGATGGGGATTCTACTTCTCATTCCATCCCTCTTTTGCATGTGAATATGATTCGCAGATCTAGTTACTCTTCAAGATAAAAGGGCACTTTTGGAAGTGCACAAACCACATTTGAAGGCTGGATACATTACATATCCATCATTTGAACAGCATGGAAAGCGTAAATTGCATTTGGCGAGCCATTGCTTTTCAGCCTTCTTAGTCCAACACTGATATTCTACCCCACCACAACCAAATGCACAAAGTAAAGCCATGGAAATGAAGTTTTCTGGAATCACAGGACGAATATCGGTTGTGCTGCGACTCCTTGTAATTCAGCTGCGACTCTTACAAGAAAATCCATCACTGGAGACTCAAACTGGTGTAAAACTCACCACTGTTCACTAGTGGAGAATTGAATCCTGTCAGTGTAGAGCTAATAGTTCTAACCCCATTAAAGACAATAGGCAAGAGCATCAAGCAAGCAAGTTCTGGCCATTGCCGATGCCAGAAAACAACCTAGCAACTTTTCGGTGGGAACAGGAAATTCCTGAAAATGCGATGGCGTGTCTGCATGCATGAGTGTTGTTCTTGTGCTAATTTCATTAGGGAAATGAGTATCCAATCACCCCTTGAATTTTTCTTTGTTGGTTAATAACCAGATTTATTAAGAGAAAAAGGAAACAACAAACAAACATGAGAATAAAAAGGACCAATTTTCCAAGGGATGCAACAAAACTCATCCCAAAAACTAATAAAAAGAAACCAAGCAAACAGCCTGAGCCATGAAAATTGTAGACCCCACCTTGAAGATCAACTGGGACCAAAAAATCAGGTCCATTATATCATGTGGTCCACACCTTTGGAATCGATGGACAACTGATGGTCTTGTAAGAATTCTATAAGGTGGGCCTTATTGATCAACGGTCTAGATTGTCCTAAGAGTTGGATAATGTGATCGGGCATACCAGTGGGCCCCACTAAGTAGTGATACATTCAGAAATTCATATAAGGGGCAGAGTGCTACAACAGTGATACGCACACGGTATTCTAGAGGAACTAGGACTGTCAAATTCGTGTGTAGCCATAGGAAGAGGAGTTTTGATGGGTTTCAAACTCCTCTACCCTCTGCATTATAAAATAGGGCTGGGTCCCCAATCCAACAGAAGTTTCAGCCCCATCATGGCTTTTCTAAGGGTGTAAGGAGAGGAAGACTTTGACATCCTCTCTAGCGTCCGCATCAAATTCTTACAGGTCTAACTCAAAATACTGTTATAACCCACATAGTGAGTGAATCGGCCTGATTTTTGAAAAGGATGATCTTCATGGTGGGACCTACCATTTTCACGGTGGTAATGTTGCACTCAAGTGGCTTGTTGGTGAGAAAGATGATGCGGCACCACAAGTACACCGTTGCCTTTTATGTGATCAATTCTCTATGTTATAAGATGGTAGAGCTTTGTACTTGTGCTATTACCAAAAGTAGAAAGAATGGGCGCCATTGTCAAATAACTGCGAATATATTTCATCGGAGGAGCGCGTAGACAGGATTGTCCATGGATGTTGTTGTTTTGCGTTTGGATGACACTTCCTGGACAATCTTTGCCTGAAAATTGGACCACAGCAGCGTATATGGAAGAGATGAGTTGTGGCATATGTACTAAGATGACATGCATGTGTGAGAAGCAAACATTTTATTGAACGGGTAAGAAAATTTGACGATACGACCATTTTATCCATATAGTGTTGGGTTGCGTCTAATGAAGTATGCATGCAACTAGGATTATAGAGTAGAAAGCATTTGCTTTGCACTCCATTGTCTTAGACAGCATAATATTCACTTTTATGGACAGCCTTGTCCAAGTGGGCTCCCTTCAGGGAATGTTGCTTTTGCTGGGTTTGGGTTTGGAGTTTGGGCTTGGGTTTGGAAAGCTATCTTTTTTTCTTTTTTTTTGGGTTAGTTTGTTAGTACACACCCATGTCAGTACAGTTTGGAAAGCTATCTAAAATGTATAAAATTAAAATAAGAAAATTCCAAAAACCTTTCGAATTGTAGAAATCAAGACGTGATTTGGAATCACTTTGCTTGAAATTAAAATGCCTTACTCTGGACCGTGTTCCTAGTGAAATGGAATTCTTCGAGTAATCAACTTGTGGAATACAATGACGGTGCACTCACTGCACACAGATTCAAACTACTCATAATCTTAACCCGAACCAATAAATACCTAAACCACTCTTGAAAGCAAAATCAAACTTTTTCTTATTCTTTTTCCTATGTATAAAACAAGACAACAAAAGTTTATTTATAAACTTTGAGTGGACGCTCTTGAGAGTCTAGAGACACTCTTACATATGGGGTTGTGATAGTTGGGTTTAAACCCAACTGGTGCGACCCTTGGGCTCAAAAACACACAATCTTTCAATACAAAAAGAAAAGGAGTGCAATCCTTCAAACTTACATGAAAAGACACATCCGCCCACACACGCACGCATGCACCCATGGCTGCTGGAAAAATTGAAACACCCATATATTTTTTAAAATAATTAAAATACAACAGCTTCCACACCCAATTCGAGCTCCTTGGACAAGGATATCTTAGTCCTAAATGAGTTGTCCATGCATCCATACAAACCCTAAAAGGTTAACGTATACAATGGCATCCTTTCATTAAACAATATGTGAATAAGAGACACGAGTTTCATTTGTACTGATTCCATTAAATTATAATTAATGGCATCCAAACAGTTGAATGGGCAAAAGGCATGTATGAACGCGTGTAATTGGAGTTAATTAGATTCTTTTACTTTTGGCAAAGTGAAGGTTTTTGGCAGTGGTTGCATTCTACGAGATGGAAGAGAGGTGGAAAGCCTTCCCCACGTTTGGAGAAAAAGGGAGGAAATCCGCATCTGATCAACTTAAAAAGAGTCAAAAGTGAGATGCAACAAAAGGTGGTGATTCGACTTGTTGTATGAAAATGTGGGGTCTGATGAGGGCTGTCCTCTCACCATGCATGCACAAACCTCACCTTTCCCTAAAGCTTGCCTGGATTTTTATTTTATTATTATTATTTTTTGGTATTAGGAGGGATCCAATACAAACATCTTTACATTAAGCTTAATGTACAAATCGATGTGTGGGGCCCACAGTGATGTTTCAATGACATCCAATCCGTCTATCATGTGTGCCCCCTCGTAATCTCTTTGCCTTCTAAAACTCATGTTGATCCGCAACTCATGCAAGATATACCATGTAAAATCATGCCTAAAACTTCTAAAACCACATGTTGTAGCCCACCCAAGTTTCATTCATCTTGGTTGGATGCATCTTCTGAATGGATTGGATGAAATATATTAAAACATGGAGGGCCCCACATACAATTTGGAAGGTTTTTAACCTAGGGTCCCCTTCCAAACCGTTCCCTCCGGTGTGACCTACCTGACTTTTGGATTGGCCTCTTTTTTTGAGCTCCAAAGAGGAAAATAGGGGCAAAAATGATGGACGGATTGGATGTCAATAAGATATCCCAGTGAGCCCCAAAAATCAATTTGTATGTTAACCTTTTTTACGTAGAAATACCTGTATTGGATCCGACCCTTTTTATAAACAAATGATCTTTTTTGCACGAGTATGGGCATGCGCATGCAGTTGGGTGGACCCGATCCTGACCCATAATTTATGCCAGTTGTTTGTTGAATTTGTACAGTTCACTATTTTTCATTTTTAACTGTCCACTAGATGCCCATCAATTTTCCAGTCAGTATCATCATCAGCTAAACCTTATACCAATTTGGGTCAGCTACATCAATCCTATTCTTCAATTTGACTCTATCAAGGCCACAACTTTAGGTAGACCCTAGGTTTCAAATTCATTTTAAAAGTTATAACATACGTTCTACATTGGCTGCCAACCTAATGCCACTCTCATCCTTTATCTAACCTTGGGACTAACAATGATAGCACAAAACTCCCATATACAAATTGTAACAGGCTGTTATGCACGTTGAATAAAATCAAGTCCTATTTAATAGTCCATTACATAGGTGGATTACCATTGACAAGTTAATTTCAATAAACGAGTTAATTTACCAGTTGGGGTGGTAAGTTTAATTTGATTTTGTGTGTCATGACCACTCAAAAATAGGAGCCATGACTCTGGTTTTTCACATCGTGAACCCGAGTGTGCCCTTGCATTCCATGAGCCACCCCACTTGAGGTCGGTGTGAAAATACCCCCACATTAATTACCCATGGTAAGAAGTCTCGAACACGAGACCTCTCGATCTTATACCAATTTGATGTAGGATAACTAACCACCTGCTCTAAAAGTTTGAGCTTTTAGAGTAAGTGGCTAATTGTCTTGCATCAATTATTGGTATATATATAAATAAATGGTATGTAAACACAACGTAGAGTATTTCATTGAGTGCATTATTTTCCTTTCATTCTTAAAAATGTACATCACTCTTCTAGAAAGGAAACAAAATGAACTGCACTCACGTGTCTTCACTAACCGCAAGAAAAACATGATTTTGGTCCAACATATTGACTTGAGGTACATGAATATATGCTACGTTTACCATGGGGAATGATCACATTGGGTCAACATAGGTGCTCACCATGATATTTATACGGAACCTAGACCATGGGTTTAGCAATACACCTATATATTCATGTAGTGTTTCCCACATGAGTTTTTGATGTTTATATGGAATCTAAACCATGGGTTTAACAATAAACCTATATATTCATATAGTGTTTCCCACCTAAGTTTATATGGAATCTAAACCATGGGCCCCACATTTTCATATGGTATATATGCGTCCCCTCAATGTTTTCAATTGTTACTTTAGGGGTGGCCACTTGAGTTATGGACCAAGATGAATTTTGGGACATAGGCCTAACATGGCACTCAAACATTATGGTGGACCCCCACATCCTAATCTTCAAACACGTGTAATCATTACCTGCGTACAATTGCATTGCATTAATGTACGTGCGTGTAGATTGTTATTGATAACTATGATAAAGTACCAACATTTAGAATTCGTGTTAGGCTGATGTAGGTAATGGTGCGCTGTGATTATAATGCCTTAAAAGATTCATGGGAAATGATGTGGTCAAACATCCCTCATGACTGAGAAAACAAAGGAACCATTCTCAATCTGCAGTAGCCCACCTGCATGCATTAAGAGAAACATACATAATGGGGGTGGGCCATGATCATAAAGCTCGGATCTTATTCATTTTAGGGAAGTGATAGCTTGAGAAACTCTTATAGGAACTTCCCTTAGAATCGTCCAGGTTGGAGCAATGCCAACATCAATGTCGGCATGATCAAGGCTGCTCCTGTTATGGGTGCGCTGCAGGCCTAAATATTACCCAAAGTGGGTGATCTCAACCTTCGACTTCAACTTCAGGATTTATGTAAAGTGAGGATATATTTGGATGCAATCATCTCATTATCTAAAGAGTGATGTTCTTAATTAGTAATTCCTTAGTGAGAGATTACCTGTATAGTAAGAGAGAAGTATAGTACTTTTAACTTTTCTTTTTTTAGTGAAGAGAAAAATTTTATATTGCCACCCTATTGACATGAAAATTTATCAAATCATATAAATTTTTGAGCCTATCTTATATTTCTCTTTAGCTTTTGAGTTTGGTCTAACACTTTTCGTATCTATTTTTACTTAACTTGCATCAGTTATATGCAAGTGTTTTTCTTTGATAAGATGAGTTATGGCAACCGTGAGGAGATTAATATGGATGGTGGCATATGTAACATCTATAACAAACGTACACATGAACGCATTTGGCCTGAGTTGGACGCTTGAAGAGTGATAGCGGCATGTGTGCAAATGTGGGGCCTTAAACTTGAATGGTAACATATAAGTTACATTTGGTACATGATGCATGTACAAGAAACATTTTCTTTCCGCCATTGCGAATTTGGAATAACTATTTTAAACATTATTTAACTTTTTTAAAAAAACGTGCTATTGTTACTTAGGTGCACTCTTTCATTTTTTTCCTAAGTTTCATACAAAAATGGGTTTGACAAGCTATAAACAAGCTATTTAACATGTATAACTTGTGTCGACACAAAATTACTTGAAGTGGTCCATTTGGGAGCGTGGATTTGGAACTCCTGGAATTAGAACCCCCTAAATTTGAAACTTCCTGGACTTGAAATCCTCCTATTGTGTTTAGTACCCGGGATTGGAAGTCAACTTTAATCCAAAAGTAGTTATGCATGATATATTTACAAGAGTTTGAATTTAATTAGTAAATCAACTTTAATATCTCTAATTAGTGAACATATGTAATGTTTGACACAATAGTTGAAATAAGCCCGCTGAAATATATACTTTGCCCGTAAATGATGAAATTTCAAGTCCCGAACGGGCCATAAGCATAAGATCATGTCCAAGTGACTAACCAATGATTTTTAACTGTTGATTTAAATGGGCAATGTTTGGACAACGCTGATCATCATATTAAAGTAATTTTAGTGATGCAATTGATAATCCCGTTGCTTTGGGATATCATTAGTGGGGGCCATGTGGCCAATAGTTTAATACTCTAGTGACACACATATTACACATGCAACTCTTGGAAGGATTTTGGATGTAATCCAAGTTCTTACCATGGATTTCAAACCCCCTCTTTGAGAGAATTTAAAACCCGTATTTGAAACCCCAATTATTTTATGGTGTCAAACAACCAGGAAATTTGAAAGCCCCCAAATCCATGGTGCCAAACGACCCCTAAATGTTTACCATTGCTCCATGAGGGGACATTTGGGAAAAATTGATAGAGGGGATTTAAGCCCATCAGCGTCTTAAGTTAGTTCTCATTGGGTGTGTTTCGATGTACCATCCATTAGTGGATCGATTATCACATCAGGTTCCCATCCCCACACAAGTGGGCAGTGCTTGCCCATATGACACATGTTTGAAGACCAAGATTCCCACACTTTTGATCTTTTGCTTGAAATCAGAAAATCACTACCCAGGTGGGCCATAGTTTAACAAATAGAGGCAAGAAATTTTTGTTTTTAGCCATTCACTTGTTTTGTAAGCCGTGCCATTGCTTGATAGTCTACCATCATTTTAAAGATGGGGTAATTTTTTAACCGTATACATAGAATAGTTTTATGGAAATCCAAACCATCTAAATTACTACCAATCTTTTAATTGGTCACAATCTAAAAGCTGTAATCTAAACACGGAGCTTATCATCTGAGTTTACCATGGAATATAGATCGATCATTATTTTACTTCTAACCATCCATTGATGGCCGGATATGCTTCTTTCACAAGGTGACCCACAATTCAAGTGGCGTAGATAGCTTTACATAAGATTTCAGAGTGCATGAAGATGATTCACCAACATTTTCAAAATAAAGACAAATTGTCACATGATTCTACCTTTCTTTTTATGGAGAGAGATGTAAATCTGTCCTCACAGGATGAGTACATTCTCCCAATTATTAAGACAATTAGTAAACATGGTGTTATCCACTCTTTCTACAGTTCAGTGTCCTATAATTGTGCATGCATGTTGATTGAAAAGAGAGGCTTGCAGTCAGCCATGGGCTTTGCTTACCGCTTTGATAATAATAATAACAAATATTATAGAAGTGAAATATTATAGGAGTTATGGTTCATGTGTTGTCTTATATTTTTAAACATCATACATATCACACATGTCAAGTTAAAAGTATGCACACACACACACACACACCAAATGTAATGAATAATTGTTTTTTATTTCGGCTTCTTCTCAATGACAACACTAGAATGGATAACCAAAATCAACTAATCCGGCTGCTCTTGAAATTCAATCAAACATGCTAGAATTATTTGGTTTATGTGTTTGATTAGGAAAGTGTGGGCATGCTAGAATATTACTCAACTCAATGTTTTATTGAATGCTGGTGACTCATGTGCTGAGATGAACTGATTAACACAAGTTCTAAGACTCAATTGCCATCTTCAATCACCGTTTGTAATAGTGATCAAGTGATTTGCGGATGAATATGGGTTAGTTCTTCCGAATAGAATTATTATTTTTTGCCTTGTATTTTAAAGACTTATTTTATCACAACTAATTGTGGTTAATGTATTTTCTAAAGAAACAAAGATGAACAAACTAAAACAAAATAAGGCTAAAATCAATGCCGATTCTT
This sequence comes from Magnolia sinica, assembly GCF_029962835.1. Classification (NCBI taxonomy): domain Eukaryota; kingdom Viridiplantae; phylum Streptophyta; class Magnoliopsida; order Magnoliales; family Magnoliaceae; genus Magnolia; species Magnolia sinica. Next base: position 70,997,897 of record NC_080588.1, on the reverse strand, counting down.
TATTGATTTATAAATGATTCCCATTGCATTTGACAGAGTAATAAATAAACTAAAAAATAAATAAATATAGATAAATACTTGAACCGTCCATATAAACAGACAATTTAGAAGAATGGTCAGCATGACATGACCAAGATGTTTGATCTTCTATGTAAAAACTTAGTTGATTGGGATCTACTAACGGAATTTATGGATATTTATTTTACTTCTACGCGTACTGTAGCGGCAGCGCTGGAGAATAATGATTTAAGCTAAGACTAAGCTAGGCCATGCTTAAATAAAGATAAAGACTATAAAGATAAATTATGTTTAGCGTGGGCCAATAGTTCTGCATCATATTTTTATTTTATAGCTTTTGGAGGTGGCAAAACTTTCGTTGGGTTTTCTTGTGGTTCAAGATCATTTGTAACCATAACTTTTTATATGCTCTTCTCATAAGAGGTCTCCATAAATCTGAAACTGTTCTAAGATCTTTTACTAGCGTGGCTACAACGATTTCTGTATATACAAAGTTGTTTTTAAAGCTCTATCGCATCATATTTAATTTCATTGCGGACCATTTTTAGAAATCCTTAATCGTGACCATGAATATTCATAGAATTGGTGGAATCAGTTCCATTAGATCTACATCGGGCTCTAATCTATTACTTCCTATCCACTCAGATATTAGTTCGATCATCGGATCTTCAGAATTTCGAGAGTTCCAAATATTTCTAAAAAGATTTTCCATTTAAAAAGGATTGTGAGAAACAGTCTCACTGAGCACATCTAGATTTATGATAAGATTCTTGCCTTGTGCTGAGTACACTTCCTTGGTCATGCACAGCATGAATTAAGACTACGTGTCCCTCGATGCTTCATTTTCTCAAAAAGCATGTATACAATTTTGTGTCATGGTATTTATGACAAGAGGTGTATCGCTAGAAGAAAAAGGTAAAAGATATCATCACATGTGAATACGATAATGTCATTATTAAACCTATAGTGCCAACATATGACAATATTTTATTAATCCATGTGGGTGTCTCCAAAATGAGTGTAAACACTCTTCATTATAGTCTATATAAACTTAATCACCCATAAAAAGATCTACTTCCAAATCAATCCCACCATTCAGAACTGGGTTGCTTATTCAACGGTTATAACATTTCTAAGGGTTGTAACATTTTCTAGCATGGGCCCCACTTATACCAATCTACGTTACAAAACATTAGGGCCCTATCATTGAACACCACCCTCATTATTTTCATATTTATTAGTAGGTCGAGGGGTGTGGGTTAAGATGCCTTTTGTTTGGGTTCTCGAGAGATGTCGCGAATATATCATTGGCATTGACTCGCTTGTCCAAATGCTTTTGGAAAGTTCGCTTCCCTGTCGCCTTTTCGGTACCTGCATGTGCATTATCTAAGCGTGTGCACCGACTTCGGGAAACGCCCATCCCTCGTTTGGGACGACTCCGACGTTGCTAACGACGTTTTCTTCGGATTTTCATTTTTCATTTCTGGGAATCTCGAGACGGTGAGACAACTACATCTCACCACACATCCCGCCATTGGATATCATATAGTGCATCTAGATGCATGGGAGGTTCTGTGTATCCTCCTCTGTTGTTGCGCAGATAGGGAGCACATGGATGAGATCAGAACCGTTCGTTGGATACTTCTCAATAGTTAATGGTTATGGAAAAACTTTCACTATGTTTGGATGGTGTTAACCGTTTCGTTAGTGGCGTATGAATGGAATCTAAAAGAGAAAATCAGCAACCGTTAGAGTTGTCTGATCTAGACATTTTTTCTTCAGTGGCCAAATCATGGAGGGTCTGTCATAATGCATGGTTCTGATCATCAAAAAAATGTACCACATCTAAGGTACACACAAAATGGAGCAACCAAAAATTTAGTACCTCTGGACTTCAAAGAAAAACTGAGAAATTTCCAACGGTTAGAAGATTCTTGCCGGGCTACACTATACAATCCACCTTTATCTCTAATCGCTACAGTAACAATTCATCCATTGTACATTTGGCTCAATTCCCAACTAAATCCAAGCCGTCCATATTGTACGGCCTGATTTGGATAGATCCTGGTCCAAAAATTGCACTGCTCGAACAATCTTAACCATCTATTTTTGCTGTTGAGAATGGAGGGTAGACCATTCCCTTGATGGCTCGTCCAATCAGTGCAACTTTTGGGTTGGGGTCCATCATCAAATGGGTCCCATTGGCGTGAATTCTAGTCAAGCTCACATGGCGTGATTTGATACAATATCGTATCCACTCATTAGGTGGGCCACATGTTAGGTGTCCATTGGTTCCGACGGTGTGGCCAACCTGATAAATGGACAGACATGGCATCTGGTGATATTTATGGTGGGGCCCACTGCTGGCATGACCCGGGTTTCCAAATCAAATTACAAGTTGACAGGAAATATGAGCCAGCATATTAAGTACGCATGCAGTAGGCCATGCATGGAAACTCGCCGTAAGCCCAAGTTCTGTGGGGGCTCACCGGGATGTTTTCCTTACATCCACTCCGTCCATTCACTTTGTCAACTCGGTTTAGGGCATAGACCCAAACATAAGTGAGATAGAACACTCAAGTGGGTCACATCACAGAAAACAGTGGGAACGGAAACAGTCACCGTTGATACCTTCTTGAGGCCCGCCTTAATATTTATATGCCATCCAAACCGTATAAGTTGATTCCACATCGATGAAGCAAAAACACAAATATCATCCTGATCTGAAACTTCCATCGCCCCCTAGAATGTTTCAATGGTGGAGGTTCAATCTCCACTGATTCATACAGTGTGGCTCAATTGAGTTTTGGATCTCACTCATGTTTGTGATTGTGCCCTAAAATGGTGGGGCAACACGGATGGACAGAGTGGATATATATATATATATATATATATATATATATATATATATATATATATATATATATATATATATATATATATATCACAAAATTCGTAGTGGACCCCACAGAGCTTGGGTTACAGGCAAGTGGCCTCACTTATACATGTGGTCAATTCTCATTTTTTAAAGTTGTTGGTGCCATTTTCGGAATGGGTTTTCTTCTATGAATCTTTTGGTGGGTATTTTAGAAGTGGGCCTTGGAATTAGAGAAGCATCGTTTGACATTCATTATTTCTTTTTTAATGTGAATTTTAGCTGATTAGTACTTTAATTTATAAAATGAAAACCAATGATAAATCAATGGCTAAGAGAAAGGGTTTGTAAGATGATTTTATTTAGGACCATAAACATAATGATTAGAAAAGAAGATTATTTGTGAGTTTTAACTCAGGAGCTTTAGGAGTTCACTCCAATATACAAAGCATACAATCTAAACGCCACCACCTGTACAGCATTGGAGACGTACGAGTGTAACATCCAAGCCATCCATTACATGGGCCCCACAGTGCTCGGCCTACGGTAGGGTTGATCACCCTATAGGAACACCTTCTCTCATACACACTATATATATAATTTATTAATTTATAATAAATATATTTTTAATTTAATTTAATTTTATTTTAATTTTCAATGAGACTTTTCCATGATACCCTCAGGAAATCCTAAAAACTGAAAATCCCCTGAGAAGATTTCCATACTGAGAAATTGCCAAGAACAAGATTTGTCGCCATGCAACAAAGCTCTTAACTAAAATTTCTAATAAAACAATAAACCTTAATAAACCCATCTTACTGTTCCTTAATTACATACTATTACAAATCCTTGCCGTCCTTTGACCTTGTCATAACTACAAAAATAAGAGAGTATTTTAAGATACAAATCCCATTTTAAAATCACACGAGATTGGCATCTTTTGTAACCTAGCTAACGTTGAGAAAATTAGTAATATGTGTGCAATATCTAAGTAATATCTAAGTAGTATTGGAGTCATAAACCATATTAAAATAAGTGTTATAAGGAAAGTAGATTAATTAATCCATGTGACACCAGGCATGTCTGTCATTTCCTCTTAAACAATGGGTTTTTGGGTCCTTAGGAAATGACAAAAACTATTTATATATCTTAGCCATTGAATAACACTCCATCTTGTCTAACCCGTCAATGCAATTATTATTATATACAAATAAATAAAAATTTCTTACCGTTGGTTTGATTGAATTTTGGTTCGTGATTCAATGAGGGCACTTAATGGAGAACGGCAGAATATGAGTTAGAGATTTGCGTGGACGGCACACATTTGAAAGATCCAGACAATTCACGAGGTGGTGAGAATTGTGAACATGACATATGCCCCGACTCTGAAGCTAAAACACTCATCTTGTGAGCCCCACATGTATGTTGAGTTTAAATACTCTTCTTGTGGGCCCCACATGTATGTTAAATTTAAATTGTTGGAAAGTTTTAACTGCCCACGTCTCTTATACAAGTTTTAACTTGCTAGGCTCGTTGTCATGCCTCGGTGGTATGGAGTTTCAACATAAGGTCTTGGAACCCTTACAGTGAGAGAGCACAAGAGTCTTTGGGGGTGGGTGTGCGTGTGTAGGAGAGGGTTGAGTGTGTGTAAAAGAAAAAACAAAACAAGGTTGACCTGCCAACAGGCAAACATTATTTTTGGTTGATGAAATATCTACTGTGTATTTTGTCGGTAGAGGGGCCCTCGTTGAATCACGACCCATCAATTTTATTTGGTTATCAAATTTTTTTTAAATGTAATTTCTTGTAATGTGTGCGTATGTAATACCTTGCTAAGTGGTGGTGAGTCACTAGACACGTCATCCAATCAGTCTTAATCTTATGGGTAGAGGTGGGCAGGATTTGACCCGACTCCTCGAATCCGACTCGACCGAACTGATCGGATCTGATCTGACCCTAACCGAGAGCCAAGGTCGGGTTGGATCGAGTAGACCCACTCAGATCCGACGCCAAACTGAGTTGAGTTTGGAACATGCAACAACTCGATCCGATCCGGACCGGAATCGGGTAGTATAAAGTCGGATTTTAATTTTAAATTTTTTTTTTTAACCTTTACCATTCTTCTACCCGAACCCTAACCTTACCCAAGCCAGTGCTGCCAGATGAACCTATGCGCTGCAACACCAACCAACTTCCTCTCATTCCCTCTTCTTTCTCTCCTGATTTCCTTCCTCTCCTTCTTTCTCTTCTCCTTTCTCTTCCTCTTTCTCTCCCTCTTTCTCTCTTGATTTCTCTCATGTTTCCTTCCTAACACCAAAGTCTCTGGTTCGACTTAACTCAGCCTAGTCTAAATCGACTGGATAAACTCAACTCGATTCAACTCGGTTTCCCTGACTTAATCGGACTTGATTCGAATCAAGCTAGTATGGAATCTGTTTGGATCGAGTCAACCCTACTGGACTCGGTCCCGAATCGAATCGAGTTCGGGTCAAGTACTTGTAAAAACCGAATTGAGTTGAGTTGGACCTAATCCGGTCCGACTCGACTCGATGCCCACCTCTACTTATGGGGTATGCTCCGTTAACAACATGTCCATGACTTCACATACATGAATGCAAGACTCCAGTAGTCAAGCCACCACTGTTTAAGAGGGTGATGAAAACGCACTAAGATTCTAGCCAAAATACGACATGGTCCGACTTTGACCACCCAATGGAAAACTTGGACCTTGAAGATGATCATGTGTGAAAATGAGGGGCGATCTAATCACTAGGTGGGCCATACCTTGTAATGTAGACCATTTGCAAGATATATTAAACTGTCCACTCCTTATTGTCAAGAGAGGCCCACCTTATGAGAGGAGCAGACCAACTTTTGGTTATGGACATCCAGTTGGTTTTATGGCATTAAAAAGCCATTAGAGAGGGAAATCTGTTTACACAATGATTATCTATTTAATTGGGCTTTTTTTTTTTAATTACTCGATTGAACGACACTTAGAAACGGACGATCAATGAATCTCCTGATAGTTTATCTCACATCCGTTTCGATGGCTTGAGAAGATGCAATAAAAAATCGACATATATAGAATTATATTAGTGATAAGAGAAAAAAGAATGGAAAAAAGAAGAACCGAAAAGAGAAAAAGAGTTTTCTTTAATGATATGTTTTAAGCCATTTGATAGATAAAGAAAATCTTAAATTATAAGATAATTATTAATCTTTTATGTATCGGTATTTCTTTAATACAAGAAATACAATTATTGTTATCTAATAAATATGGAATTTTTATTTATAAAATTAATAATTTTTTTATATAATATTAATCAAAATAATTATTAAATAATCATCAAGGCTTTTTTCTTTCGCTAGTTTTCGACTTACTTAACTTGCCCAATCGCGAGAGGATTTACACTAATCATACATTAGTTACTTTGCTTTATCTTTATTAGCCAAGATCCTTTTACATCTTCATAGTGGGTCCATGTTATGTACGGCTCAGATGTCTCAAGCATACGCAGGTTTGCACGTGCAGATGCATGTGAAGGTGCGTGTGGGAGCTACCAAAACTGTGGTCGTTGCCTTTTGACTTCGTCAGCCACCAGTCTAGATGGGCAGATTATCAGTCACCGGTGGGTGGACGCTATCTCATTTCAGATGTAGACAAGCTTTGTTGTTACTTGTGCCAGTGGGCATTTGGATGGTTAATTACTCTTCTAAAATGTGTAGATTTGGCATGTGTGTATGAGATCTGCACCGATAATGAGATGGGACTCACTCAACATGTATCACTACTTGAAAATCAAGCTAGTTCAATCATCATGTAGGTCACATGTGTGTGTTGATTATGAACCATTGATTAATTATATCTCATTAACCAGCTTTGTTCACTTCACCTACTGAGTGTACATCTATTAGTTGGCACGAGGAACTTGATGTCCCTTGGGCGGAAGGCTTAGATGATGATGTTGATGATTCTTCTTGTGTATTTATGGCTCACCTGATGATCGAGCCAACCCACACATACATGGTCAAGCTCACCAAACAAATGGTCCAGATCTTGCCCATACTTATCACATTGGCACATGATAGCAAGTCCTTATTTTTCGTAAATGACTAGCTTTTGTAAATGTTATTAGATGTCTTCAATTTGTATATGAAATATGGGTTCAATTGATTAATTGAGTGAGCTCCAAATTATATAGATTGATATCTAGAAAGTTTTGTAAATTTTCGATTGATCGAATTGTCAGGTTAATTGTTTAACAATATTTGAAAATATTTGTAAACTCTCGAGACACTTTTAAGCATGTTTGAGAGATCGAACATATAATGCTTGATATCGCTGATTTCTATACTTTTGTTATATATTGTGGAGAAATGCCTACATGTGATTAGGTAAAACAAAAACACAAAAATGAATCAAGCAAAAGTCAAAAGGGCCAATGTAACATTTCGAATTTTTTCCAACTTGGCAATGGACGTCCTTTGACGTAGAACTGCCCTAGAACCTTATTCTGTTGTAATTAGGGCGTAATTTAGTTAAGTATTAATAGCTTGGATCACTTTCTATACAAACTACAAAGGCCTAAGTACCACCTCATGCAGAAATCACTCAGGATCAAAACTTTTAGAAATTAGGTCAATATTAGCAAGTGTTAAACTAGAGTACTTATGAAATTAGCACTAATCATTTTAAATATGATCTGCAAGACCCAAACCGTGCAATATTATTGACGCTACATTACCCTGAAATCTAGAATAAATTCCTAAACCCGGTTGCTCTCGGGAGCACACCGAAACTCTATATCGAACCTGGACCGCACATCGAAAGTCCGATAACTGCAAAACTATACAGCTATGACCGCATTACTGGACTTGACAACTCCCTCGAAAATCAAGTTTTAATTGTGTCTAGAAATGCACAACTTGAGCCTGAAGCAAAGTGTGTGAGGAACGTGGATATCTTTAGAAATAAAATCAGAATTTAAGTAATCTGAGTCGTGTCGCTTGCGGACCAAATATAAGGATTCAGACCGTTAGAATCTGACCCAAATATACTCTCGGATTAGGGAAAATGTCCCATACATGGCAATGCACTTGTGGCCCTGATCGAGTGCCCGTGACCGTTGAACTGAAACTAGTCCGCTATGGTCGATCTGTAAACCCGATCGGAGCGAAAACTCAGCCTAACATAAATCCATAATTAGAGAGTTTAAATCCGACCGAACGTGGAAAAGGGGCCATCAGAAATACTCCGTTGGGCTGAAACAGACGCCCTTTGGATATAACCTAAGTATACCTTGGCCCTGTGACCATTTCCATCAAACCTGGGTTTATATAAGGGCCTTAAACCATCTCTCTCTCATTCCATACGATTTTGCAACCCTAGGAGAGAGAAGAGAGCAAAGAGAGAAGGAAAGAGAGAGAAAGTGGGAGAGAGTTCCTGGTATCCGAGCCCATCGCTCCACGTGCTGAACCGACCTATCTATATCGCTATACTGGCGATTCTGATTCCATTTGCGGGTAAGAAATCCTAACCCTAATCTGTTTTAGGGATTCAGGTAGAGTAAATGATGAAATAGCTGACCTGTTTCATGTTATAGGTTGTCGTTGTGCCGTAAACAAATACTTAGTGTTTAAACTGAGTTCGTTACACGTTTACTGGCGAAAGGTGTGGACTATAAATGTATAGGTTAAGGTTTTCAAGCCTTTCAATGTCGGTTAATGATTTATTACTGACATGGATGCTATTTCACATGTCAAATGCGTCGTTTGTTTCGCGTTTCAGATATATATGAACTATATTGACTATAGTGTATTCTAGGTATTTGTTGAAATGATTGAATGCGTGTAGAATTGAGATTCGTGTTTGCCATGATTATCTGTCATGGATAGAGGATAGTTGCATTTGTAACAACTCCTTTGCGAAAGGATCCGCCCAAATACATGTTATGACCGATGTACGTCATGTATGTTGAAGGGTGTAGTTTAAGTGTTTGTTGAAATGACTGAATGAATATGAAATCATGATTTGTGCCTACCGTGGCTATGGTATGTATGTGCATGATGATGGTGTATGTGACAACTCCTTGTAGGAAGGATTTGTCCAAGTATATGTTAAAAATCAACATATGTCATGTATGTCGATAGGTGTAGTATAAGTGTTTGATAAATTGTCTGTATGAGTAAGTAATTGGTGAATTGTATTGTATATGGGCGTTGAGATAAGGTTCTCAACTACCTTAACTATGTGCATAAATCCCTCTATGTATCTTATATTATATTGTCTGATTACTTATGAAATGCATATGTGTGAATTCATGTTTATATTGTATTTCATAAAATGCTTAAATGGTTGTAGGATTTGAATTACTTACTGCTTGATTATCTCACATGAACTCTTGTTGGTACTGAGTGTGGTTAGGACTATGAAATAGTCCAAGCAATCGGTAACAGGTTCTGATTTGGTGGCTGAGGTTATTTTTGCCCACAGGACGTGTTCGATGAGCCCGAGCCGTACTTCGGTTGTCGACAGTGGTTAGGCCACACGGAGTGCTCATGCACTTCATGTCGATCAATTCGATGTGCGCTCGTGCTAGTCGAGCTCGTCAAGTAACCCAATTGACCCGATGTATGTTCACCATGTATGGACGCTACTGCTTGAATCTAAGGTACCAAACTTACCAGTGGAAACTCCTTTAACCTTAGTACCTCGATCCGTTAAGACTCATGAGCCGGGCATGGTGGTATGGGACACCGTGGTCGAGCTGTCGGCCTACCTGGAGTGACGAGCTTCCCTGTAGTGATCAGTGAACAACCCAAACTCTTGAGCCGAATACAGTGGTATGAGACACTGTATTCGAGCTGTCGGCCTACCCTTGCACAACCTGGCTGTGGTCCCCAGTCTGGTTGGTGACGAGCTTTCGCAAGTAGACTACTAGTTGGTAGGGTGTGAGTAGTAGTGACCTCGAGTGTACTCTGAGACTGCGTTGAGGCGACGAGTCTTTCCGTAGCAACTAGAGTACAAAGTAGGCCTGCACTGATAAGGTGACGAGCCCTTTGCAGTGACCTAGAACCGCAACATCGTATGGGAATTGGTAGGACTGACGACCCTAGAATGGATCATTGTTTGGGAATTAATATAAGGGAGGTACCTTAGCTTCCCAATCCTGCTGTATGAAAATGACTAATAAGAACTTCGTAATCACGATCATGCACCGCATTACATGTGTCGTTTGGCATTGGACAGAGCACTGAGTAAATGACTAAGAGCACTGAGGAAGTGACTAACATGCACGACCGTTAGATGAAGATCGCAGAGGGAGTGCAGGCGAGGGCATGCATCATATATACATGCCATTCTTGCATTAATCAGAGTACTTAGGGATGTTTGATTGTATTATTTTATCATTACTGCTTGACTGAATTGATAACATGTTAACCTTTGCTTTATTGTTCCACTGAGTTGATCACTCATTCCCACGTTATGAGACGGTGTTTTAAACACCAACCAGACCCTGTTGTAGGATCAAATGATGACGTAGCCTGCGAGGCGGAGCCGGACTCTGAGGATGACGATGAGGCATTCTTATATATGCAGTATTCAGGCGGGTTCATATAGACCATTCTGATCGACGGGGCTTCAGGGTTATACTTGTAGTGGACTATTACATTTTTGTCATTTTGTATTTTGAAACAATACATGTAATTATTGACATGTCAATACATACATACTTTGGAGACCTATACTGATTTATAAAGCTATACATATTTGAGTCAGTCTTCCGCTTGCATAAATTCAACTATCCCTGGAGTATGATTGCTGATTTAGCTTAATCTCATTCATGTTTTATGCACTTACATGGACATCATCAAATTATCATTATATATGTTGCATAAGTGATGCGTTGAAACTCGGGAGTTGGGTACCTACTTGACCCCCGATTTTCAGGGCGTTACAGCCAAACCAAAACAAAATACAAGATGTACAAAGATTTACATGTTTCAATAATATACCTTCTTGGTAAAGTAACAATAAAGATTTCTTCTTCACTAGATATAAGATAAACAAAAATACAATGCTTACATTTCTCCTATCCGTACAAGGAATTCTACACCAAGAAATATATCAAAAGATGAATTAATGGAAGGAACATATTTGACCATGGCCATCATTGTATATGTACCACTACAAAGAGAGAGCTGGTGGCAAAATCTAGTGAAACTAGGCCTTCACCCTGTACACATATGGAAGAGGTTGAGAGAAAGAGGAGCCACATGTAGAGAGAGAGAGAGAGAGAAAGAATATGTATCTCACTAGGATGTAAGAATTCTATAAGGTGGGCTTTATTGATCAACAATCTGGATTGTCGTAAGGGTTGGATAATGTGCTCGAGTGCACCAATGGATCCCTACTAAGTTGTGATGCATTTATAAAATTCATGTAAGGGGCGAGATATTAGAATTGTAATACACAAATAATATCTAAGTAGGACTGTGATTACTTAATTCGTGTGCAGCTTTTAGGAAAAGGAGTTTTGATGGGTTTTAAACTCATCTACCATTTGTAACTATAAAACAGGGCTAAGTCCCCAATCCAACACATCGACATAAGCAAACATCTCATCAAAGCTTTTTTGAGGGTGTGAGGAAAGAAAGACTGCATCATCTAGCTTGTAGCAATAATGTCTCAACAAGGTATGCCCTATGGTATCTTCATATCTCTATATCCGATGCAAAGTACAATCCTTGCAATTCTGCATATCAATTACATAGGAAGCTCCTCACATTTCCACCACGGCAACACTTTAGTAGCAACTTCCTTTCTTTTAAAAGTAATAAGTAGTCTATTATTGTGTACTCATTTGTTGAGTGCCATCCATGAGCCACGAGACAGAGACATGAGTAATATCCTTGCCATCGTAGGCTCTTTTTTATCTTTGAAATTAACACTTGTTATCATGTTATGCTATATTGTGACAGGCAAGTTATTATTCACATTACATCTAATTAAGTTTTCTATGGCCACACCAAGCAAGTTAAAATTGATTGTAATTTTATTCAGAAAAATTAGTGTTGGTTGTCATCACCCCTCCTTATTTATCTACCAAAACTTAATTAGTGAATATCTTTACGAAAGTTACATCTAGATATCATATTATTGATATTATTTAAAAGTTAGGCATGATTGAAAAGAAGAAGATAGGCTAAAACCCTAGCCCTAATTTTCTCTCTTACATAGGAATGATCTCATGCCTTCGTCCCAGCTATGTTGGGCTTACTGTAGATCCAGTACACCCCCTCATCTTTACTGTACGTCTAAAAAGTGGAACCTATCACAAACTTAGGTGGGACATCATTTGGTGCATTGTACAATCAACCCTAAAATTTAAACCCACAATCACTTGATGTGGCCCACCCGACTAGTAAAATGACATGACTTTCAGCATGTCACGTCATCCCAACCAGGTCCATTGAATAAATGGGCTGGATGACGTGTACACAGCACAGTTGACTCTGCATTCCATCTGAAAGTTTCTAGAATGGCTCCCTCCTTCTCAATATCTCCCATTGTTGCACTTTACGTGGCCAATGGATCATGCTCGATTTTTGTATCTAGGCCTACCATTGGGGGCCACATGTAATGGACGGATTGGATGATACTCCCACCGCACGGTGGGCTACACACAGCTTGAACATATGTGATCGTTCCTCAGCAAGCAAATACCTTATCCGGTTTTGCCTTCATCCCTACTTGATACTCGGGCTGTGTGTGACACTTGATACTCAAGCACTTATAAATGGTTCACACGGCAATTATTAACTTAAATTACAGAAATTTGGAGCACACATTACTAACTTACAGTCTAAAAAATCAGATTGGTTGAAAATCCTCAACCAACGATGCGAGGACACTTGTTTTTTAAAGTAAGACTGTAAGATAATTTTCATTTTCAACCGTCCAACAAAATTTCCAGTAATCTACCAGCTAAATGTCCCAATAAGAGAAGCTTTCAATCCATGATACATCTAAACTACCACCCATAATTTAAACGGTTTTGTTTGAATTACTTGGATGAAATATGCAATATCTCAGTAATGTCTAACTGCCTGTGTGTCATCCATCACACTCTGCCAGAGTATCAATTATATCTCTAATACGCAATCTACAGTAGGACTAAGACATGCGTCTTTTCTCTGGCATTCTCCAATAAAGCTTAAAAAAAACCTCCCTCTGTAAAAGGTAGACTTTTCAAAGCATGTCCATATCACGGGCCAAAGGAAAAGAGACATGGCCCACTTACCACGATCCACCCTACATTTTTTTCTTTTTTATCGGTCTTGCCAAAGGTCAAGCTCCTTCCCTATTTTTATTTATTTATTCTACACTATTCCTATGGCAAACATTAGTCCCTTTGACATACAGGACAACCATAACGTATCTCCATTTACAACCGTTTATTTTTTTAAAAGATATTTACAACCGTTTGTTACGTAAAAAAGAGTGCCACTTCCTCAACACGTGTGACCCAGTTCGTGCATGCGAAATCCGGGCCGTTAGTTTGGTGAGTCCTGCTGTTACTATGATTGGTTCGGGATTTAGCTTGGTCTGGTCGTTAGGTGGGTTGCATGTGGTGGAAAGAAATGGATTGTTATAAAGAAGTGGCCAATGGCCTGGGTTTAATGATCTTTCCCGTTCAACTGATATTGGGTTAGTTTGATTTTGTGGGACCCTCCTGATGAATGGTCCTGATCTTGGACTTTTCCTGTGGGTATGAAAAAGTTGACCAGTGGTCCACATTCAACGCGCACCGACTGTTACCTAACAAAGATCCCTGATATCTCCAACATGTGTGAACCCAGCTAGCCCATGCCGGATGCGGGCAGTTAACTTGGTGGGCCCCACTGTTTCTAAGATTGGATTCTAGAATCAGTTCGGTCCGGTCATTAAGTGGGCCTCATGAGGTAGGAAAAAAATGAAATCCGCATTTGATTGGATGAGCCTTGTTAGCTGTTCATGTAACATAAACTGTGGGACCCACCTGATGAATGGCTCTGATATGAAAAAAAAAGTTAACCAATGGTCCATATTCAACGTACATGTGTGACCAACCTGAGAACTGCACCGGCCTGAATTTCGGGCCATAAAAAATATACATCATGATCCAACGGATGAACAGGCCTGATCTCCCACAGATGCCACGTTGGAATGTGTATCTGAGAAGGATCATCGTGGCCCATTTCACCTTCAGCTAAAAGCAACCTACACCACCCATTGCCTTGAAGCATCCGATGTTTACTTTCCATCTCTTCACAAGCTTTCAGCCCTTTTGAGGGCTTCTTTCCCCTTTCAGTGATCTTGACATTCTCCACAAAAAGCCAACAGCCATTAGTGCCAAAAATACCTAACCTAATACGTACGTTGACGTATTAATCCAAGTACCCCGGTTTTGTTGGGTGAGGTGGGCCCCACCTTGTTGACTCAAGGGTGCAGCACTCATCACCGTCCGATCACACGTACACTGACATAACATTTGTATGTGTCGGGTAGCTGGGCATGATCTGAAGATTTTAATGCTATGGTAGTACAATGTCTAATACGGGTTCGATACTGATGTGGATTCGTGCGTGGGAGAATATGGAAATCGCCGTAGAATACTCTTTTTCTGACTTTTGGATGGCTCATATCTCAGGAGCTCTTGATGCTTCTTGAAATGCTGATGAAACCCCACTTACAATTAGTGATAAATTACCTGAGCCTAGTGTCTAATGACGTGCACGTATGTGTATTCTAAGATAACGTAGATACGAGTACTCTATGTGGTGAGTATGGATATACGTACCTTACGTTCGAACTGTGTGGGACCCACCTGTGATCTGTATCTGGAATCCAACTCGTGCGTATGGTGCGCCTGTTCAGTCTCTCCGTACATCCCAAGAATCATAGCGGTCCATGAGGTGGGACACACCACATGTAGCAATGTGCAATTAATCACGCCTTAAAACTTATACCTAAGTCTTGAAATGGCTTGATTTTCAGTGCGTCCCTTCATCCTGGTGGAGCTCATATGATGGATGGTTTGGATGACACATTGACAAGACGATGGACCCCACATTCCATCTGGAAGTTTCTACGGTGGACATCGCCCTCCCAAGTGTTCCCCATCATTCGATTTATTGTGGCCCACCTGAGCTATGGATCAGGTTGGAGTTTGGTCTGACTTAGGGGCGATAATATAATGGACGGTTAGGATGGAACGCACACGTCACAGTAGGTCCCACACAGCTGGGGCTTATGATTTCAAGACATGCTTTGGCCTAGTAATGGAATCTTAGGCCAGGTAGCATTAGCAAAGTCACCAACTCTACTTTCACGAAAAAATGGAAACAGATGCAGTTGCCTACCAAGGAACGTGCCCCTATATTGTGCGCCGTACACGTGGCACGTCTGTATGATGTGGTAACCATGCATCCCATAGCCCCTGCCATTGATCGAGTGCTAACTAAAAATTGGTTTTGATTGGACCATCCGAACCATCCAATAAATGTGTTTACCTAATTGAATGTCAGCCGTTGCTGGTTAGTCATTTAGCGTCCATTTCCATGACGTAGATTTAATGATTAAGATCATATAAACAGTTTTATTTAAGGTTCATGGACTATTCAATTATGGATATAGTCAATTAGCGGTTCAGATTTTGTCCCTATATGCCACGTGGACATAAATGGCATGTAGTACGGTACGTCCATGCCTACGGTGGCATTGGATCAGCTCCTCACGAGGGACTCGACTTGCCTTAACCCGGGTTACACGCTCCCCCGTAACCCAAAGCTTTGTGGGGCCCACAACGATGTTTTTGTTATATCTGCTCCGTTCATCGGCTTTGTCAGATCATTCTAGGCCCGTGCTGCTCGCACGAGGGAGATCTAAAAGTCAGGTAGACCATTCCATAGGAAACAGTGGAGATGGGGACACCCACCGTTGAAACATTCGTGTGGCCCACCATGATGTTAAGTTTCCATCCCATCCGTTCATAAGGTGATTCCCACCTGAATGAAGGAAAACACAAATACAATCCTAATCCAAAGCTTCTATGACCCCAGTATGGTTTCAACGGTGATCGTCGAATTCTCACTCGTGTGCCCCACTAGAGTTTCGTAACCCCCTCAGATTCGGATTTAATGTATAAAATGAGACGAAGAAACGGATGGACGGTGTGGATATCACAAAATATCGTAGTGGCCCCACAGAGCTTTCGGTTACTGGGAGCCGTGGAACGCGGAGTTAAAGACAAGTGGCGTCCCCTCAGGGGAATGTAGAGATTGGGATATGATAGAAACAATAAGGAGGCCGGTTCCTCTGCAACGTATGTAGAATAACCTTATTATACAACCACATATTTCTTGCCCACATTGATGTGACTATTGAAATCTACTCTGTCCATCCTGTTTTTTCCATTGTGTTATACTCTGATCCAAAAAATAAAGATGATCTAAAATCCAGGTGGGCCAAACTTTTAAAACCATGCATAAAACCTCTAAAATAACGTGTTGTGGCCTACTTGAGTAGGGAATGGCCTAAGTTCTGTGGTGTTCATATCCTACTAGGATGCATCTTTTTAATAGAGTTGATGTCATAATAAAAATAAGGTGGGCCCCATGCACAATTATAATTTTTCAATGGTGGGTCCTCGTCACACTTTTTCCCATCATGTGACATACTTTTGTAATGGAATAGGTTGATTTTTGAGTTACAAGGTGTAATCTAAAGGATGCACCTCTTGGACAGAGTGGATTTGAGCCATACATGAAGGTGGGCTCCAAAAATGTAGTTGCATATAAGTTTATTCTACAAGACGTTGTTTGTAGAAAGAGACGCTGTTTTTTCTCAATCTGTGTTGATTGAATGGAGCTGAAATTTTAGTCCACTTGGGAAATTGACGGTGAGTGCCATTCGACACGGTGGAATTATTTGATACTCTGGTAGTCTATGATGCTTGCTACGCAGGCACTCTAAAACGGTAAATGTAGCATACATAATATCAAAGTAAACCGATTAGACTGTGGAACTCACTGTCATCCATTAATGGTCCCAAAATCAGATTGGTTGGGAAATCCTGACCTCTGATTCGTGGACACTTGTTTTTAGAAATGGGACACCTTTGTATGTTTTCTATCTTAACCGTCCAATAAATGTCCACTTATTCTATATCAGACAACAAAATAAGCTTACTTTTTGTCTCTTGATCCATCTTAACTGGGACCCATAATTTATATTCTACGTATGCAATTTCTGAGCGCCAGCATATCATTCGTCCCACTCTGCCGGAGTATCAAAGATTTCCTCATTTTGACTGACGCGAAGGCTACTCGCGCAAGTAGGAATATAATCTTTATACACGAAAGGAAGAGAGCTGGAATACAACTAAATATCCAGACCATTCATCAGACCAGATCTACCTCTTTTGTTCCCATTCCTAATATTCAGACCATCTTCTTATCATCTGCATTACACTCGCACGAGGAATGAGAATGCTGTTTTAAATCATTTTTATTTAACTGTCCACCATTGTTATTTATGGCCCATAAGAGGTCAGAAAAAACATAAAATTTTTTTTTTGGCCAATGATAGGTTCAAATCACCCAATTAATGGACCGGATCTCTCATATGCATGCTACTGTGGCACGAACTCGCGGGTGGGATTAATACGTACTCGCGCGAGTAGGCTTAGCTGATAGAAGGAGACATTATTATATCTGCTTAATGCAAAAAGCTTGAAAAAGTTGATACTTTATAAAGGGTTGGATTTCATAGTCAATGCGACCTTTTTTACTATGTACGCGGCCCGCATCTTTACACGGGTTTTCAAATCTGATAGGTGGGGCGCAAATCCCATTAATCTAGACCATTGATTTCTTGACTGAATATTTTGTATTATAAAACTTAAAAATTTTCCTAAATTGAAGCATATCAACCGCCAATAATACGTCCTTTTAAAGTTGAATGTGAACCGTCGTTGTCTTTCTCTTGTTTACCGTCTATATATATGATAGAAACAAGAAGATCAATACCGTTATTTTAAATCAAATCCTTGAATTTTTTTCTCGATCCAAGATAGGATACACCAAAACGATGGTCCAGATTACTGAAAAAATGGCCCATTTATCAGAACTAAAACGCGTGTATAGTTTGCGAAGTCGAGTATCATATCATTCCTCATTTTTATTAGTATAAATATAATATAACTTCCGGCTTTTCCAGTTCTGTTTGTTCAGACACAGGTCTTAGAGAGAGAGAGAGAGAGAGAGAGAGAGAGAGAGAGATTGTTGTTGCAACAAGCTAAAAAAGATTGGATTTTGATGGGAATTAGAGGTGTTTGAAAGTGGATGTTTGGGTTTGGTTGATTTTCTCAGCTACCCATTTGGGTGAGTGATCTTTTTTTTTTTTTTTTGGAGGTTTGGTGATCTGCTTTGTATTGAGAATTTCATTTGGGTTTTCTGTTTTCTGCTTAATTTATGTGGTAGAGCTTGGGTTTTTTTAATGGAAAGCTTGATGAAATTTCAGCTCTTTCAGAAGATTTGAAGCAATGGGGTTTGAGTTGAGTCATGGAAGTAGAATGCAGGCTGTGAAGTTGCAAGATCCTTCTTTGAAGCTATTGAGTTCTAAGGAAGTTTGTGCAAGGCACAAGCGTTCTCTGAGGTAGCTGATTCACTTGCAAGTTTCTTTCCTTTTTCTTCTGGAATTTTTATGTGGCTATGGTCGGTTGCCGAAGCATAATGGAGTAAATCCTTAAATGGGTTCTAGGAAAATGGAAATCAGTGCTTTGAGATGATGAGGAGAAGTTATTATTTTTTCTTTTAACAGCTAAATTGGGTTCATTCAAAGAAATGGCCTTTGGGCAGCCATTGCAATTTTTTTTTTCCCTTGGTTCCAATCCATTGGCGAAGCGCAATGGGAAGAATTGCGAAATGGGTTTTTTGGGGTATAGGAATCCGAGCTTCACCAGCTTAAATAAATGGTAAAAAATGACTTTTTATCAGAAATTGTTGTAATTCTGTTCTGTTAATAAAAAAAATGGGTTCTTTGGGCAGACATTGTGAGTTTATTTATTTATTTCTTTCATTTTCTGAGTTGTTATAGTCGATCAGCTAAGCATAAGGGAAAGAATCCTAAAATGGGTTTTTGGGGAAATTGAAATCAGAGATTCACCAGCTAAAAATAAGTGAAAACAATTGCAAATTTTATCAGAATCTTTTGGTTTTCACTAAAAAGAGAGAGAGGATCTTTTGGCAACCGCACTTGATATCCTGTTTTCGTTGTGCTTCAACATTCGAGTAGAGGAGTAGACAGTTCTGAAGGAAACAGAGATGCAATATCAATATGCCTATGTATTCCCTTGAGATTTATGACATTTTATTTTACCTTGGCAGTTGCCCTGATAAGAGAATCAAGGAAGACGATTTGGGCGTTTCCCCTCAAGCTCTTCATTGTCTTAAGTCGGTAAGATTCTTGCTTTTTTATCTGTCATTTATCTTGCAGAGATAAAATCAGAATGCTTGAACATGGAGTTTGCTCCAGCATCAATAATATTTTAATGTAATCAAATATCAATTTTATACCAAAACACTGCATTTTGTAATATATAGGATTGGATTAGTAATGCATTCGATTTGGTATTTTTTGTGACCCCACAGATGAATTAGCACTTGCAAATACGAGTTCATTTTCTATCTATGTATTGAAGATAGCTTTTGTTTTTTGTTATCATTCATTTCATTCAGTTGCAACTTTGAAAGCATTGCTTGGAAACAATTCCTTTTGAAGGTTCTATCTTATAGCAGTATCGGAATTTGTTAATTTTGGATTTGATTTGGTTTCTAGGATATGGGAGAGGTGAAGGAATGTATTGATGTCAAGAAGAAACAATCCCCTACCACGAAGCTCCAAAGTTCTTTGAAGGAAGAGGTATGCAGCTGAACTTAGAGGTGTGATGCTAAGGGGTTCAGAAGATCTAATAGACTTAATAGATTTTTATTTATTTTTGGGTAATTTTTCAGTGTCTATGATATCCGTGATTCTTTGATATATTCTCTTCGTATGCAAGAGTACTGCTTGTGACCATATAAAAGCCCTTGCATATGAATCCGAATTTTGTTGTTTTTTTAAACTTCTGGGGATACCAGCTAGGCCTTTATCCTTATATTTTCTCTCCTGAGAGGTACTCTTGAGGATGAACGGGAATTAGACTACATTTAATCAATACAGAATTTTTCTTTGGTTGTCAGTGTACAATTAGCCTACCCCAATTAGTTGGGATGGGGCTTAAATGATGATGATGATGAGTTGGAAGTGTACGGATATGATGAAATATTTGGTCACAGTCTAGGCCATAATGCTGGCAATAGGAAGAAAATTGAGAAGACAATTTGGGTTTTCGTATAACCTTCTCTTGCATATTTCTTATATATGAAGTGCATCCACTAAGTAAATGCTTATACCAACATTTTATGCCAGTAAAATAGTAAGGTCTGCAGTGTCCTTGAAGATATATGAACACTCAAATATCTTCTCACTGGGGACGTGGTTTAGAACTCCCAATGGTATCATATACTTCATACTGCTACTTCTACAAGATCATCATCAACCAGCACCACCGCTACTAAGCCTTATCCCAATTAATTGGGGTTGGTTACATGAATCCTGTTCCGCCATTCTACTCTGTCAAGAGCCATAACTTCAATTAGACCACCCGTCCTCAGGTCTTTTCTTACCATTTCCAGCCATGTCCTTTTGGGCCTTCCCCTTGCCCTTTTAGAGCCTTCGACTTGTACCAACTCACTCCAAACCAGCACACTTCTACTAGATGCTATAAGCTTAAACACAATCTCATTCAGTCATTTTATTTTAATTTTTTCCTTCCCCCCCCCTGCGCCAGGTCTTTTAGCACTAGGAAGCTCTGAAAATGATATCTGCAGTTAAATGTCTGAAGGGGATGTTGAGTGGCTCTTTGAGTAGATGCATTATTTTGTTATTTATACTTTTATTATGTGTAACAAGGAATGCATGTTAACCATAGAATTCAGCTATGTTTTAATCATGCTCCTCTGCTACTATTCTTCATTGCATCTATTGTCTTGTGCAGATTCTACAGCTTGAAAGACGCCTACAGGATCAGTTTGCAGTACGCCGCGCTCTAGAAAAAGCATTGGGATATAGCTCTGTTTCCCACGATACCTCAAATGATAATTCAATGCCCAAGGTATCACCTTCCTATTTTGCTTCTGCGAAATTGCATAAGATACTCCTTTTTTTTTTTTTTTTTCTTCTCAACTCTATGACCATGGAAATGCTTAGATAGGAGTTCTCTAGTTTGCCTAGTAGACGCGGTCTAGTTGTCCTAGTATCTAAAATAGATGAAGTTATGCGGTAAAAATGGTCATCCACATCTGTAATCTTGTTTTGCACTGAGCGCAAAATCTTATGGAATTATTGTGATTGGTCCTTGGCTGTAAAAAATCATAGATTAATAGTTCTTTTTTTTAAATATATATATATATATATATATATATATATATATATATATATATATATATATATATATTTTAACATTGAGCAGTTTTGTTTGCTTTGTCTTTATGAAATCACATTCTTTTTTATTTTGGTTATCTTTTTCCGATAAATCATTTGGTACTGCTTTTATTTGGATTCAGCCTACCAAGGAACTGATTAAGGAGATTGCCGTCTTAGAGTTGGAAGTTATGTATTTGGAACAACATCTTCTATCACTGTATCGGAAAGCATTTGACCAACAGATTTCTTCTTTATCTCCGTCTGCCATCGATGAAAGATTGAGATCCCCTTCAATACCCAAGTCGGGACCATTCCTACAGGTCGCTGGACTTGATGTTATATCAAAGAGGGAAAATTCAGGAGTTCAATCCGGTCGGATGCGGTTGCCCCAAAATCCCGTTATCAGCTCAACCAAGGAATTGAAGGCTATTGGGGCCATTGAGAAGCTAAAAGATCCTGGTGTACAACGCAGCCTTTCCGAACTATCACAACGTACTCTTTGTTCAACAAGGCCCTTTCCTCCAATGGATAGTCTTTCTAAAGCTTTGCGATCATGTCATTCACAGCCTTTGTCTTTCTTTGAGGTAACTGATTTTTAATTTTTTAATTTTTTAATTTTTTAAATTAATCTTGTGACCAATTGTATATAGGAGTAACTATTTAAGTGATCCTCTGCCTGTGGATATGTATTAGTATCCACCATCCTTGAGGTTGTAATAGTGGGGCCCATGTTTCAGCGATCTAAACTTTTGATCTGATTTGCCCCACAATGGATGGACTATGGCTTTGTACTATCCTGGTGGAATGTTCTAGCCCTTTGACTGATGCCCTGCAAATAGACTGTTTGGACAAGAGGAAGGAAAAAAAAACAGCAGCGGCCAACATTCAACAGTAAAAGGCCAAAGGTTGGATGGCCAATATCTTCCGACGTGGGAGACTTTTTTGGTCAGAGTTAGTGAGGTCGATCAGATTGATGACTTTGGTCACTGATCTGCAGGACCCGTCTTTACAAGCAAACAGGCCACAGATAGTATGCATTTCCTTTGACCAAGGATTGTATAATTCCTCCACATATAGTCCAAAAATTACCAGAAAATGAACGACTTTTTGAGGATTCCTTTTAATTGTGCCATCTAATGGCTTATCTATGGCAGGCACAGAATGCTTCTTCAAACTTGGTCAGCTTGGCAGAGCATCTAGGTACACGCATTTCAGATCACGTTCCGGAGACACCCAATAGACTTTCTGAAGATGTGATCAGATGCATGGGAGCTATATACTGCAAACTTGTGGACCCTCCTCTTGCACATCATGTCCTTTCATCTCCCCCTTCGTCCTTGTCATCCACGAGCGCGTTCTCTCCCCAGGATCAGTGTGATACATGGAGCCCACGATGCAGAAATGGTTCTTCATTTGACATGCAGTTAGAAGGGTCAAAAGAGTTTAGTGGGCCTTACACCACGATGGTGGAAGTGCCATGGATTTGTAGAGATAGTCAGAGGCTGGGAGATGTTGAACCCATGCTAAAGAAATTTAGGTGAGCCTTTCTTTTGTGTATTTCAGTCTGGTATGTTCTGGTGTTGGATTCTTTTCATTTTTTATTTTTTATTTTAAATTTTTTTATTTTTTTTGTGCACAGTAGTTTGATGAATGTAGTTATTTCATTTTTTCAATCTGCATTGTGTGATAACAAACAAAAGATCTCTACATGCACAAATTCAATCAGGCGCATGTTCCGACATAGGCCACATCCAAGCCACACATTGGGTGGGCTCAACCATGTAGGCAACCTGGCTGGTCCATGTATCAGTGGGCCCCACCTACATGGGGAAAGGTGGTTAAATAAAAGGGGCTAATTATCCATTCTAATGTATAATGGGAAGGGGCATGTGTTCACATGTTCGTGCTTTATGTTGGGAAAGCATTTCGGGAAGAGAGTAGAAAGCATTTAAGCATCATATACGGTTACATCATCTCCAGGCAATTATTTCCAACCATTTCCATAGGCTTGAAAGTCCAGTGGTTTATTGCAGGTCGCTTGTTCATCGATTGGAAAAGGTCAATCCAAGAAGGATGAAGAACGATGAGAAGCTTGCCTTTTGGATTAACATACACAATGCATTGGTGATGCATGTAATGATTTTTTTGGTGTAAAAAGCTGCTTTCCATTTTCTCTTCTTTGTATCATTTTTCCTTTGCTTTGTACGGATGTGGAAATGCTTTTTGATTTTTCTGCAGGCATATTTAGCCTATGGGATCCCACAAAGCAGCCTAAAAAGAGCATCATTACTCGTCAAGGTAAGTATTGAAAATAGCTTCCTTATTTTTGTTTTGTTAAAAACTGACTTCGTTCTACATATTAGGAGAATTCATTTTTTTTCCTGTTATATGCTTTAGGCTGCTTACAACGTGGGAGGCCAAACAATAAGTGCAGATACAATCCAGAGTTCTATTTTGGGATGCCGAACACAGCGTCCTGGACAGGTGTGTTCCGAATGCTTATGATTGGGTCATTTGGTGAAAAATGAATTCGAGACATTCCTTCGGTGGATAATTGAAGTAATTCAACCATTTTCATTTAGGTTTGGACCCATGCTTCAGTGCATTTCATCCAAGGAAGCTATTTGGTTCTATTTTAGAAGGATAAACAACATGAATATCCACCAACCACCACCACCACCGCCTTGTCCCAGGCAATTGGGTTTGGCTTTTAGAATCATGTTTGCCAATTATATCTGAAAATCATGCTGTATTGGCAAGAAGTCCTGTCCTATGACCAGCTGCCCATCCTAACATCATCTATCATGTCTATTCTGAAACAAAACGCATGTCCATATTCTAGAAAATCAGCTACATTGGAGAGGATATCTTTACTATATTTGCTGAATGCAACAAATTCGCCTCTTCACACTAGCACCTGAGAGAAGCAGACTGAGTCAACAACATTCATGGCAAATTGATTGACCATTTTCCACATATTTGGTTAATTCATAGCAACCCCCAAATTCTCCCAAAAACTCAAATCACTACTTATATTCCATGTTAATTCATGGAATTTCGTGAATCCTCAGCTCCTAAAGTCACCAAAGACCTCAATGATTGCCAGATGGGATGGATTTCTCAAAATGAGAAGATTTGAATGGACCCTGTTGTTCAAACAAGGGATGATTGTACAAATCATTTCTCTAACTTGCTGATAACCCCAAACAAGACAAAAATCCACATACACAAATAGAGAACAGAGAAGGAAAATCAACAGTAGGATAGCCCAATTCAAAATAGAGTTGAAAACCTGCAAGAAGCTCCACAATCTAGCAATAAATACATTAAAAATATTGTCCAACATAAGCCCATAAAGAGTATTTCAAGCTCCTCAAATTAACCCTAAAACCCTTTTAAATCTTGCCCTTTGTCCGGTCAAATTTCAATCATTAATTTCTGAATAAAACAACCTTCAATAAACCCTTGCTAAAGAAAATACTGTAATTTGTCCTTTAGAACTACTGCAATGTGCGGCAGCAGACCCTTTTGTTTTGCCGACAATAGGTGATGACTCTCCATCATTCACCGGATTGGGTTGGGCAAACTTTGGCCCACTTGGCTGGTAAATGGAACCAATGCCATGAAACGAACAAACCAAGTTCACAAACTTTGCAAATAGACTTCATGAATTAAATGTACTGATGGTGAGCTGGACTGAGTGAATTGAAAACTATAGAAAACTGCAAATTTTGAACAGAAAACCAGGCAGCTAGAGTTTGAACAACCTACCTTTTGCTTGTCTTTATTTCTATGAGATCAGCTCTTCATAGTTCTCATTAACTGCCTGGTTTGCGTATTTTTTTTTCAACTTGGGAGATGAAAATATTTCCTACAAATATGCTTTTCACTCTAATTTAACTTTTCGTTCTGCTACAAATGTAAATGTCTGTTTGTGACGAGGCAGATGATGCCTTCTCTTGCTTGCAGTGGCTTCGAACGTTCTTCTCCCCAAGGATGAAGTTCAAAGCTGGAGATGATCAGCAATCATATGCTATTGAGCAACCTGAACCTCTTTTACACTTTGCCCTTTGTGCAGGAAGCTATTCCGATCCTGCGGTACACTTCTAAACCTAGTAGTACAAATGTTACTTCATATTCATTTCTACCTTGAAATCCGATCTTTGTGATCTTTGTCCAGCTCATAAACTGTTTATATATATATATATATATATATATATATAAAATTTCAAAACTGGATTAACCATTATCTATCTTTTTAAAATGGGAGTCTGGACTCCATACTAATTGCGCAGCCAAACTTATTTGCCTGAGTTTGAAGTCATTTGCGAGTTTTTGAATATTTACCGTAATAGTTGTTAGCTCCAATTGGAGGAGAGATCTCCATCTTCATTGTTGACGTTGATTCAATTTCCAACCTAATTTAGAATTCAGTTCTGGAAATTGATAGAACCATAAAAGATGTATTAACTGCAGAAGTATTATGTCACGATTGATTGAAAGAAATTGCCTAGTTTTCTTTTTTCTTTTCATTTGACCCAGAATTGGTATGGGTAGGGACCACCTATCCACCCTACCAGTGATCCTAGCAATCCAACGGACATGGGCAATTACAACCAGTGGTCCACATTTAGCAAGAGCTCAGTTGGACAGTTAAGATCATCCAGTGGGGGGTGTTTATGCCTTCACAGTATCTCTGATTGACTATGGAATCAACCATACGAACCCATCAGTCAGAAAATGTGGGTCCTGTGTGCTTAATCAGACATTGTATAGTTCCCTTTGTAAAAGGGGCACAACATGCTTCGTACAGAAAACTTGTTCATCTTTTGGGATTTTTTTTTTTAAATTTTTATTTATTTTTATTTTTTTACATAAAATAACAACAATGTACTGTTAACATTTTCCTAGCCCTTCTACCAGCAACTTGGGGTTGGCTTTTAAATGGTAGCTTGACCTAAGTTTTATAATCCATTGCCCACCAGACATCAACCTTCTTTTTCTGGGCTCATGGAATCAGCCATTCTCAGCTCACCCTAGGTCCCAGGGGGCGAGCAAGCAGTGTCATGAAGGGACAGTTGCCAAGCAAACCATTAAGCATGAAGGGTGGTCCATTTTTCATGTGTCCAAGAATTTCACCTTTGACTGTTACATACTTTAAATATAATTTATTAATCTGAATTCATAATAATACGTCTGGAGAGTGACTCCATGTGTCTCTCTCCAAGTTATATAGACATCATGCTTACTGTATTTCTACTCATTTTCATGAATTCTAATTCCTTGCTAGATGGATCTGCAATTTCTGTTTGGTCTTTTACTTTAGCTTTGCATATCTTACAGTGTTTACACTGTGTTTTACAATGTTTATTATATCTTTTACTTCAGGTTCGTGTGTTCACTGCTAAGAGAGTGTTCCAAGAGCTGGATGCTGCAAAAGAAGAATACATTCAGGCGACTATTGGTATACGCAAGGAACAAAAGATTGTCCTCCCTAAAATTATAGAGTCTTATGCGAAGGATTCGAGTTTAAGCTCATTGGAACTAGTGGACATAGTCCAATACTATCTACCCGAGAGCCAAAGGAAGGCCATGCAACAATGTCAACAAGGGAAGTCACGGAAAAACATCGAATGGGTACCCCATAATTTCACTTTTCGATACTTGCTGTCAAAAGAAATGATAAAATGATAGGCCCCACATTGAAAAACAGCAGTGTTTGCATGAAAAATGATGTGAGGGTTGGTTTTGAGATGGGCGAGCCTCGGTTCCTTTTTCAATTTTTTGGTATTTCTTGTGTATAAATGAGTGGGTATAGTAGGAGCTGTCAGGATAGAAGGCTGCCTACAAATTGTATTATGTAATCTTTCATCCAATGTATTATGTAATATAAAATATCTTAGTTTTCTCTGTTCAGGGTATATTTCAATTATTTCATTTTCTCTGCGACTTCAGTTTTTTTTTTTTTTTTTTTTCTAGACTATTTCTACTATGAAATGCTTTGTTTGAGAAATTGTATTTTGGACCATTGTTTTAAGAAACGTGTTACACCCATGAATCATCCTGTTCTATGGAGTACTGGCAGGTTTGGCAGCCCATTTCAACAGAAAAACTGTTTTGGGTTTTCTTAGTGTTTACTACCTAGCGATGCTTGGATAACTGCTTGCCCAACTCTAGCATGTCCACTATACATGTGGCCACTGTCTAAGGTGATCAGAATAGTTTATCTAGTGGGCCACGAGAGATATAGGTCAACTGACCATAATTTGGGTTTGTTGACCTGTTAAATATATTAAAAAAATAAAAACTTTTATGTAGTTGCACTTTGATGTAAATTCAGTTATTTCCTGTTTGGTAGACGCCTAAAAGTGAGTTCATCTCATTTAGTTAATTGTAATTATGTACTCCGAGACTATATTTCCTTTTGATAAGAACTAAAAATAATCTCAATAACCAACATTGTGATTTATATTACATGATTTTGCTTAACTAAAAAGAGATGAACTTGTTTTAAGCTGTGCACCAAACAGGCCCGGGGGGACATTAGGATTCATAGTGATGAAGTAGCTCTTCAATTGCAGTTAATCCTTTTTAAGTCCAACTTCAAAGTTATGGAACTGCAATTTGCAGTCTAATCCTATTTCAATTCTGTCATTTCTTCTTTACTGAATTGAATTTATTGCAATTTGTTTTTTTCTTAGAAAATGCATCATAACACAAAATTGCAATCACTAATCCAGTTAGGCAGAGATGACCCCATTGGAATTTCCTTAGTTTCAGGTTTGATTTGAAAGCTTGAGGGCTACTTCCTCGTTTTGAATCCTAATGTAATTACAATTTGGTCACTTCCTTGCTGCTATACATATTGCAATTCCATTTCAGGAGATGATCAATGCTTCTTGTGACATAGGAGGTCTTGTTCCTCTATGTTTGTCGTCATGCATGTGTTGTACTAGGGACTGAATTTGTACATTCTGTAGGTCCTGCAGTGATTGAGCCATGGACAGAAAATCAAATTGTGTGGATAATCCTAAGCTTTTTGATGGGGGCGGATAAATCGATGCGAAGATACCAAAGTCAGCGACATCTCACAGTCAATGAGGAAAGCTTCGTTTAATAATATAGATGGTTAGGATAGATCGATTTTCGTTAGCGGCCAATAAATGGCAAAGCCTGAGAGATGCATGGTTTGGATCAACAAGCACATGTCCATGTGTACGATATTATCCCATGCAATTCGAGAGTGGATCCAAAGCAGCCCAATGAGGCATACATCTCTAAGAAGCTAACTCAACAGCTTTAGCCATTTTGGCTCTTCTTGCACATTTGAGGCTGTGTACATGGCAGAGCCTAGAATCATATAGAGTTGTGCAGAGGCCTCTTAAAGAATCTAGGATTTTTTTGTTAGGCCATCGGAGTAGTGAAGAATGAATTGGATAATGGACCATTTGGGAGCTTGGATTTGGAATGTATAATTGTATTTGGTTGAATTGCACTTAATCTAAATCTTTCGTTTGGAAGATTATATTTGGAATGCAATGGAATTCTTCGATATAATCATAGGACCTAGATTTGATTAACTAAATTAACTTTCACATCCCAAGGTAGCGGGTGTGTGTGAGTGATATTTGATAGAATGATTATAATAAGCCCATTAAAATATATACTTTGGCCAAAAATGAGAAAAGAATCACAAATGATCAACTCACTAATGTTTTGTAACCGTTCATTTAGATGTTCAATGTTCGGATGGTTCTGATTATTTTATTGATGCGATTTTAGTGTTGAAGCCAATAATTGAGCTGTTTCGGAGTATCATCAGCGTCACGTATATAATGGATTAGTAACCTAGCAACACCTTTGTTACATATCCAACTCTATTGCATTTAAGAAATTAAAAATGCATTTCATTTAGACTAAACTAAAATCAAAGCATTTTGCAAAGATTTCAAAACACACAAAAAAAGTATATTTGAAATACATTTGATTCCATTTACCTCCAAATCCAAGGCAACCAAAGACAAAAATTAGCTTGGAATTTGAACTACGCCCATTTACATCTAAAGCGGTACCAAACAACTCATAAAATTTAGAGTATTCCTAGTCATGGGATGATTGCCACATGCTTTCATCCTAACCATTAATGTAATTAGAGGTGTACATGAGTCGAGCCGAGTCGAGCTTTGCCTAGCTCGTGCTCAACTTGGATTGCTCGAGTCTTAGCTCATGCTCGGCTTGGCTCGGCCTTCGAGCTCGAAACAACAGCTCGTGTTCGGCTCGGCCGAGTTCGAGCAAAGTTCGAGCCGAGTTCAGGCAACAATGACAGACTTAGGGTTTAGAGAAATGGTCGGACGGCAGCCATGCAGGTAAAGGAGGAGGGAGAGAGTAGAGAGATCGGACAATGGCTGTGCAGCGGTGTGGGTAAAGGAGAAGGAGGGAGAGAGATAGGTAGAGAGGGCCGTGTGGGTAGGGGAGGAGGGAGAAAGTAGGGAGATCGGATGGCAGTGCGTCGGTGCGGCTGTGCGGGAGAGAGAGAGAGAGAGAGAGAGAGAGAGAGAGAGAGAGAGAGAGAGAGAGAGAGTCTAGGGTTCGGGCGGGTTGAGATAGTTTTTGAAAACGGGTAGGTTTTTTTTTTTTTTTTTTGGAAGGGTAGGGTATACCGAGTTGAGCCGAGTTCGAACAGTATTCGAGTTGAGTCGAGTCAAGCTGGGGCAAGATTGAACTCGGCTAGAACTCGTTTCAAGCTCCAAAAATCAGCTCGACTCTGTTCAAACTCAGCTTTGATCCGAGTCAAGTCGAGCTTTTTCGAGTCAAGTCGAGCGAGCTACCGATCTAACTCTGCTCATGTACAGCCCTAAATGTAATGCAACCAGAGTGTTCCAAAGCATACAAAACAAACGGGCTCGTCATTTGGAGTCACCTAAAAAGTCGTAATACAAGTCTCTTGCTTTCATTTTCAGGTGTCTCTTTTTGACTTCCACAACAGTGTTGTTACTACAAGGGGCTGTTTAGATGCACCCAAAGTCGTGTATCACGTGTTGTCCTCAACAATATTGTCGGAAGTGGCCATGTGAGATCCACCTTTGGCGACTGCTGCTGGATTGTGGACTTCACTCTACACATGGGAGAGAGAACTTACCATTAATAGCCCACGAGAGACTGGGGTCCACCATTAATGGATGGGTTTATATAAATCAGCTCTTCAACCCATTAAGTAATTCAAATCGACCTCTCTCTCTCTCTCTCTCTCTCTCTCTCTCTCTCTCATTGTGCATTCTCACCTTTTAACTTTAGTGATCATCTCAACCTCTTGAATCAGAGGGATGAATTAAGTCCTTCCTTCCCTGGTGTTGGGATAATTTCACCATTTCAGCTCGATCAAGGTCCACTTGTTGTAATAGTTATTCAGATTTGTTTCGATCATTGGTTGCTTTTGCACTCGTGACTCATTTTAGCCTTCACATTCTGTGTTGCGTGTCTATGCATGGTCTTGCAATGCGAAAATGCTTGTACCATACTTTATTTGTTAAGCGACAACAGTGGATGCCGGATCACGCGTGGTACATGCTCATGATGCTTTTGCATGCTTTTTAGTATGATTGTGATTTGGAGTGTTGTATATTTGGCTTGGAGTTGTCATTAAACGGTTACTCAGGATGTAGAAACCTTAATCTAGAGAATCGGAGGATTCTATCTTAAAATGATTTTTGATATGCAATATGAGATTTTGAGTAAGAAACCACGGTGATAAAGATCATACATTTGTCCGTACAAATGTATAATCTTTACTTCACAAGACACGACGACATACTATGTATTGAATTAGTTCTTATTTATGAATGATGTAAATGTACTGTGGCAACGTGATACCTACTTCAAGAGATGAATTGGAAAAAAATTCTCTAGTAGGACTCACCCACTTGGAGAAGTGGTCAAATTTAGTCAATTCGAGTTTTTGATGGGTAGGACCTAGTATTCCACTCGAAATGACTAGATGAGAAGGTAGGTTTTTATTTATTTATTTATTATTTATTTTTTACACATGCACACACACCCTACACACTCACACTAGTGGAATTTCACCACCTATGGCTATTCGAACCCTTGACCGGGTGTTGAAACTCCAAAGAGTCTACCACCGAGCAACAGTAAGGACCCAGATGAGAAGGTAGGTTGGGAATGAAGATGATGATGCATGATGCAGGTGCATCTATAAATGAAACTAATTGGGATTGGGTAGGTAGGTGAATGGTTTGTTCTTGGGGTTGGGTTTTGGCTTGGTTATAGGTTCCACGGTGCTTTAATCAACTCGTCAAATCTGGCTGAGGTGTCTACATAACAGAGTGGTGTAACATGTGGAAACTTAAGATGAGTGGTACACACATTGCATTATAGCACATATGCAATTTGACTTACAAATGTAGCATATGTGAAGGCACTTGAAGATTGATGATGACACATGTTGGTGTTTAAAATAGTCATGCATGTTAAACATTTGACACATGTGATGCATTATATGCACAAAATAAATTAGATTTTTGTATGCACTATGCAAGACTTTTAGACCTGATCCCATAAAAAAGCATATCAAGCATATCATGCACTCAGGTTTGCAGTGAAAAACAAGCATTTCCTTGCATTAGAAAACAATTATACCCTTTTTCACTATCAAGCATATCATGCACTTAGGATTTGCAGTGAAAAACAAGCATTTCCTTGCATGAGAAAACAATTTCACCCTTTTTCACTGCAGGGACAGTGCTGTGTGGGCCTCATAATGATGTGTATATATATATTTTACTCACACCATCCAACCATTTGGATCATTATTTTAGAGCATGAGCCCAAAATGAAGCATACCAAAACCTAAGATAGACCGCACCATAGAAAAATAGTGGTAATTGAACACCCACCATTAAAAACTTACTAAGACTCGCTGTACTGTTTATTTTCCATCCAACTTGATGAGTAGTTCACAAAAAGCCCGATGAAGGGAAAACAAAAATCTGAGCTTGATCCAAAACTTTGCATCTCCCAAGAAGTTTCTAATGGTGGGTGTTCAATCGCCACTATTTCCTATGGTGTGGTCCACCTGAGATTTAGATGAGCCTCATTTTTGGCCTCATGCCTTGAAATGAGCTAGCAAAGTGGATAGACAGTGTGGATAAAACATAAACATCATGGTGGGGTCCACGGAGCACCGTCCAGTAATTGACTCACCACTGCAGTGTCAGTTGCCAATCCACCGCCTCCTGCGAGTTGCTTTTTCATCTGACCATGGACTCCGGGAATTCATGTACCTACTATCTTCACTTCCCTCAATTTGCGTGCAAAAGGATGCGTGGAAAACTGTGTACATGGACACCATGATGCATCCAAACAACAAACTTTTGTTCTGACGTGGGAAACATGTAAACGCCATGAGGACCGTTCATTAGGTGGGCCCACAATAGATTGGAACGAGGTTAATTTATCTACATTGGGTGGTCTATCTCCCAAAAAAATCTGATTGCTTGTCAGTGGTTGGCTCAAAAGCTAAGAGCATACCTGTCTACAAGGTGCCGTTTTTGGCCTTTGGCCAGCCATGGGTGGCCCACTGGCTGACCGGTCAGTATCACGTGGCATCATGTGAGTGTGGAATTTTTAGGGGTGAGATACTGACATCAAAATAGCTAATAATGGTGACACGTGGACAAGTCCTAACTTGACAGGTGGCAGTGAAGAAGCGAAATAATGTTGCACCTCCCACCAAAATCTCCGCTCCACGTCACGCAAATGCATGCGTGACGTACAATTATCCGGAAACGGATTGGCTACTCCCCCTGCCACCAGCCAATGGCTGGTGGTCGGTGCTCTGTGGGCCCCACCATGATATATGTGTTTCATCCATGTCGTCCAAATATTTTTCTAGATCATTTTATGGTATGAGACTAAAAATGATGTACATCCCAATCTCAAGTGGACCACATTACATGAAAAAGCGTTGAATGAACGTCGACCATTAAAAACTTTTTGGGGGTCATAAAAGTTTTGGATCGAGCTGATCTTTGTTTTATCCCTTCATCTGGGTCTGTATGACCTAATCAAAAGATTGGATGTCAAATAAACAGTACAGTAGACCTTAGGAGGATTTTAATGGTGGATATCCAATCACTACTATTTTCCTTTGGTGTGATCAACACGAGATTTATATGCCTCTAATTTTTGGAATCAAGAGCTAAAATGATCTGTAAAAACGGATGAACAGAATGGATGAAACACATACCTCATGGTGGGGCCCACAGAGCTCCGACCACCAGCCACCGGGCTGATGGCAGGGGGAATAGCCAATCCGTTTCCCAATCATCCTCGCCCGATTAGGGCTGTTAACGGGCCGGGCCTGGGGTAGGTCTCGGCCCGGATTTTGAACTGTTTCTGGCCGGACCATCGGGCTGACCCGTTTAAAAATTCTTATTTTGTAGGCCCGAGCCCGGCCTATTGACACCCCTACGTCCGATGCGTTATTTCGAGTTTTGTTCACATGCATTCGAATGGGCGTGGAGTTACCGTTTGCTCGAGCTGCGTGGGCCCACGGTGAAGTGTATTTGGAATCCAACCGTGCATCTGATTCTACCAAACATGTTATATCTGCATCAAAAAGATTAGCCTGACCTATGATTTAAGTCAGCCACAAAAAAGGAAACAATGGAGGACATGGTGGAGCAAACGCGGCTAGAGAAACTACCAGATGGAGTATGGTGTCTGGAGGTGGCAATGGGCCGGGTATAACCCAATGCTTGAGCCCGAAAAAGCCAAGCCATTTCGAGCAAGCAGGCCCAAGCCCAAGTCCTAAAAATTTGTTAGGCTCAAGTCCGACCCAACCCCACCTGAAAATTGATAAAAATCCCTATTTTCTGCTTGAATGACATAGATCCATTCATTGATCGAGTGGGCCACAAACGTATAAAGAAATATATATTACAGGCGACTGACACCGTCTATGGTCAGAATAGATGGGGTTGGCTAATTAATCATGGATTGCGGTGAATATTTGTAGGATTTAACACAGGGTCGAGCTAAAGCATGGTCGGCTTAGGGTGACTTGGGGCTCATTTGGTTACTTGTATTTGGAATGCATTGGATTCCAAATCCCAAATATATTAAAATCTAATGCATTTGGAATCCTCAACTATGTTTAGCATCATGCAGTTGGAATGCTTTGGAATCCAAAGTTTTTATTTGGTAACTAGTGTCATCAAAGTATTAAGATTTTTACTATATTTGCATAACCCTTAATTTAATTAACTAAATCATCAACAATATTTTAAAATGGTGTACATGTATATCATTGTATATAATAATTGTAATAAGTACATCAAAACATACACTTTGGTTACAGTTGAGGTAATTCCAAGCTTTAGGTAGGCCACAAAAGTGACCCAATGTGCATGCAAATAGCTACTTTTGAATAGGTTCAAACGTTCTATGTCAATGACAATACATGTAGGGGGTCGTGCTTCTGCGTACGTGAATCTCCTACCATTAGATGAGTCATCCAATGTTAGGCCGGGCAAAAAATTTAGGCCAACATGTAACTTAGGTGGGTTAAACCAAAAGGAAATAGGGAGAAACATCCATGCATGAATTTTCACAAGGTCCACTGTGATGATTATATAAAATCCACTCTGATCATTAGAGGCCACACAAATTTAAGCATGATTCTAAAAATAAAGCCATCCATGATTGACTCTCAGGAGTTTCAACACCGGGTTGAGGGTTCGAGTACCCATAGGTGGTGAAATCCCACTACAGCGTGAGTGTATGGTGGTGTGTTTTAAATAAATAATAATAATAAAAAAAAGCCATCCATGATTGAGGTACGCCACACCAATTTTGGCCACAATGATGTGTACATAAAATCCACTCCTACTATTAGATGAGTCATCCAATGTTATGCCAGGGCAACAAAAAAAATAAATCAGGGTGACTTGTGATACAGGTGGGCCACACCAAAGGAAAGTTGGAAGATAAACATCCACCCTTGATTTTTACAAGGCTCACCATGATGATTATATGAAATCCATTCCAACAATTAGATGCTGCACCAAAATTTAGGCATGGGTTCCAAAAATCAGACCCATCGGTAATTGAGGTGGGCTATACCAAGCAAAACCTTTTGGAGGGTCTATGTTTCCATTTACAATGTTTCCAATAGCATGGTTCACCTAAATCAGGAATGGGGCAGATTCTTGAGACCCGGGTATAACATGGGGTGAAGCACCTAGTGGTAAGAGTGGATTTTGTATAAACATCACGGTGGATCCCACCCACGCTGCTGGCTCATTTTGATTAAGTTCGTGACATTACAAGGCTCCCTCAATATATTTCAAGAAGAGAAAAATAAATAAATAAATAAGTACTAGTCGTCAAAGTGATGTGTACGTTTGAAATCTACTCCCACCATTAGATAGGTAATTTAATGCTTGGCCTAAGGCTAAAAATTCCAGTTGACCCGTGATTGAGGTGGGCCACACTAAAAGGAAACAATTGGGAGATAAATCATCCACCCCTAATTTTTAGGAGGCCCATGATGATGATTGTATGAAATCCACTCCAACCATAAGATGCCACAGGAAAATTTAGGCATGGGTCCCAAAAATGTCCCATTTGTGATTGAGGTGGGCCATACTAAGGAAAACACTTTGGAGGATCGGCGTTGTTCCGCACACTATTTACAATCATGTAGTCCACCTAAATTACAAATGGGCCTGAGTTTTGAGCCCTGAGTCTAGCATGGGGTGAAGCACTTGGTGGTCGAAGTGGATTTCACATAAAAATCACAGTGAGGCCCACCTCTGTTGTTGATCCCTTTCATTGTCAAGACCACACGTCTGGACATCTGGATTTATTTTAATCTTCCAGCATTGGAATCAAGCGAGGATGTGGCGTTGAAGTTGTGATTCCCTTTTTATATTTCAAGAGTCCTCAACGATTGCAAATTAAGCAGCTAGACACAATTCTTCTGAAATCTTAGCTTGTAGGTGTGATTTTAAATCTTAGCAATTCAAGGAGTTGGAATGCATTAGAATTCCAATCCCCCCTCTCATTTTGAAGTTGTGATTCCGGTTTTATATTTCAAGGGTCCCCAATTATTGCAAATTAAGCAGTTAGATACAATTCTTCTGAAATCTTAGTTGTTAGGTGTGATTTTAAATCTTAGCAATTCGAGAATTTGAAATGCATTAGAGTTCAAATCCCCCCCTCTCATTTTGAGGTTGTGATTCCGCTATATATTTCAAGGTCCCCAACGATTGCAAATCAAGCAGCTAGACACAATTCTTCTTAAATCTTAGCTTTAGGTGTGATTTTAAATCTTAGCAATTTGAGGATTTGGAATGCATTAGAATTCGAATCCTCCCCTCTCATTTTGTTGCCAAATGTAAAAAAAATTACCTTTTCAATTTCGAATGCACTCAAATCCACATTGCCAAATTGGCTGTTATGCCTAAGCTTGACTTGAAAATTAACCGGGTACTAAAGGACACTATGTTTGTGTTTGCACTCATGTGAACAAAACCTGATATTTGACGCATAAAAAATTATATATCACATGCACTCCACAAATGGTGCATTTGGGCAAAATGCAACTCAAACTAAACCAATAAAAGTGCAACTTAAACTGAACCATCCAAACATACTAAAAAGGAAAAAAAAAAACATCCAACCATTTGGGCCCACTTTAGATGGGTTGTAAGAAGGAAAATAACGATAGTTCTAATCTTAGATCAACTGACATGTAGACTATTGATAATTTTTTATTTAACCTTGTATTGGATGTGTTTACACCTGATAGATCTATCGATTTAAATAATGCAATGTGGTAGCAAAATCTCAACAAGAGATAAACAAAAGATCTCTTCGAGTGCCCTAACGACAGAATGTGATCGGAAAGTTTGTACATGCGAAATGTCCCAATAATCGTCTATATCTGAAGAAATCTACAATTCGGAGATGGTGGAAGGGTCGAATCTTAATGAACATATTAGCCGTTCAATCAATTACTTTGCAAGTTGACAAATGTGAAGGTAAATATCGACAAAGAAGACCAAGGCCTAATCCTGTTGAATTCTCTTCTAGAGTCGTGCAAGAGTCTTGTAGACACTATGTGCTATGGTAGGAAAATTATTGATGTAGAAACTGTTATCTCAACCTTTCATTCGAAACAATTGAGAAAGAATAACGATGATATGTTTTCTTTACAGATGCATTGGTTGCTAGGGGAAGAGCTTTTAAGCGGAAGAAGGAAAATTCGCGATCCACGTCTAAGTCAAAAGACAAAGAAAAGATGAAGTGTTGGAATTGTGGAAAGTTGGGGCATATGAAGAAGGATTGTCCGAATCCTAAAGTCCAGAAGAGAGATAAATCAGAGGACTCGCCGAGGGAGGTCAACACAACGGAATCCAGTGAGGAGGCGGGTGATTGTGACGTATTGACCACATCCAAATTTAAATATCTCAGCAATGAGTGGATTTTAGATTTTGGGGCTTCATACTACATGACCTCTCATTGGAGTTGCTTCACCACTTACAATTAGTACGATGGTAGCCAAGTGTTTTTTTGGACAATAACATTGTTTGTAAGGTTGTTGGTATCGAATCAGTGTGCATTAAGATATTTGATAGGATGGAGTGTATCCTAACAGATTTGAGATACGTTCCTAATTTAAAAAAGAATATGATATCTTTGGGAGCTCTCTAAGGACTTGGGTACAGGTTCACAGGATTTGATCGTATCTTAAAAATTTTAAAAGGGCATTCATTATTATGAAAGCATAGTGGAGCAATAACCTTTACAAGCTGATTGAGAATATCGTACCGGGTGGAGCTACGCTGTTTGTAATGGAATCTACATTTGCACATGTATAACATGCACGCCTAGACTACATGAGCGAGCACGATATAAAGGTACTTTTATATCGTTGTTTGATTCCTGCATTTAAAAGTGTTGATCTTAATGTATATTAACATTGCATATATAGTTAACAATCATGGGTGTCTTTAAAGTTTTAAAAATATGCAAATAAATGTGTGCTTTATTATGTGCATTCGAAAATATGGAGGCTGATGCTCGTGATTTCTGGGAGAGGATCATCATTTTTTGTCACATTTGTTGACAATTTCTCCAAAAAGGGTATGGGTTTATTTTCTGAAAATTATATCTAATGTTTTCGCTACTTTCAATATGTGAAAGGCAATGATATAAAAAAAAATCAAAGTGAAAGTTAAAAGTGTTGATGACAAACAATAGTGGAGAATTCATTTTTATTGGACAAAGAGCTATAGACTGATGCCATCAATACGACTTCTTATTCAATGAATCAGTCTCCGTCTGCGCCCATAAATTGTAAAATTGCAGAAGAAGTGTTGAGTGATCATGATATAGATTACTCAAGATTGTGAGTATTTAGTTATGATGCTTATTCATATACCTGAGGAAATACACCTGCATCATTTTCACATTGCATCAACATAAGGTGGAGCCCTAGGTTTGAACAGTTTAACTTGAATTACACATTTCATGAGTTCATCCTTACATGCCATCATCTACTACCAAAGGTTTAAGCTCCGCAATGAGATAATTGTTATTTCTACCGAGAAATGCTCAACTATAGTGGTTGTATCCTAACTCATGATATAGATTTCTTTTTTAGCTAACATGTCACTTGTTTAGAATATTCAATTCTTTAAAAAAGTGGGTCACACACCGTGAAGACTGCACAAAATAATCATCAGACCTATCACTCATTGATTGGTCCACGCCAAAACCAATGCACAACCAATGGCATGCATCATGTACTGGACTGGCCCACCTTTGGCACGACTCTACATTAGGGTAACAGTGGCTGTATTATAGCTTCTCATACACTTGTTGTACCTGATCATTTCTAAATTTAGATGAGCTCCTTCTCTTATCTTCTTTCTCCTACTAATGGCATGGTTGATCACTTCTCATTTTCAACGGATGCCCTTCTCTTTATATTGCAATAGGGGGATAGGACATCTAATGTATGCATATGCATGCTTTAGAAATATAAAGGTTGCATTTGCACTATTTTTCATGTAAACAGGTGTGGAAGAAGGGTGCCTTGAATGGTTTCAACATCAATGGCCCACCTGCATTTTTTCTGATGTTATAACCACTCAAGTTTTAAATCTACTTCATTTATAAGCCAATGTCTTATGACAATGCCTAACATCATTATACTTTTCCTGATGTTATGGCCCACTCAAGTTTTAAATCTTAAATCTATTAATTTTTAAGCCAATGTCTTAAGAAGATCCCTAACATCATAGATGACTAAATGATACAAAGTCATGATTTGTTAAACTCCTTAGCAAGATAGTGGGAGTGGGGTACTCATGAAAGATTAAAATGACATAAGTGCCCTTGGTTGAAGCACATCCACTTTTTCCTATTGGAACTAAGGGTATGCATGTGCATAGATTAATGGACAGAGGCCATGGAGAGAACATGGAAGGAATAGGTGAGGCTACATGCACATAGAGAGAAAGAGAGTAGGATTTTGATGGTGGACGACTCATGCTCACATTTTCTTATCTCGTGAACTATTCAACTGGGCCTATTTCATTTTTCAATTTTCTTTTGAGCTTGTTTGATTTTTCAATTTTTTATAAAATATAAAGTAAATGAACTATTATTATTATTTTCAGGTGTTTTCTTAAACAAAAATTATGACTTATAAATCTAGAGCCAAGTATATGGTAAATGAAATAGTGAAGTAAATTGTAATTATTATATTTAACATTATAAACTTATTTTGTTTAAAGTGATTTTTATTTATGGGAAACAAACAATGTAGTAAAATCATCATTGTAGACAAATATAAGTGATGTCACCATATAGTTATAAGAATAAATAATTATTATCCATTTACACATCTACAATTGTAATTGGAAAACTAAATAAGCCCTTAAAATGCATAGTTTTCCAGTCCTGTGACTGATTAAGGGGCAAAAATGTCCAAAAGTTACTCGGATTATACACGAGTAGAGATGGTAAGTTTGGCAATTTGCTACTCGCGTTTTATACAGAGATAATAACCAGTCCGTTTATTTTGATTAATGAATTTTCAATTCAATAACGAGGATCCACTCTTAGAAGAATCCTCGCCGTCCGATTTATTTACAGAAATAACACCGGAACAAACAACACTTGCGTGGGCCCCACCAATGGAGCCTCTGACTCTCCAATCAGCCGAGCCCGGTCGCACATCATAGCCTCATGAAGAAAAGACTCAGCTCCTGATGCCCCATGCATCCCGACGGATCGATCAGATGGTACGACTCGCAATCCGCGGACCCCACCACCTTCTCGAACCTCCCCCTCACGTACTTAAACCCGCCGGAATCTGACGCCCTCCGGGGCACAAAACCCGCCCCGGCGGACACCGTCCGCATCGTTTCCAGCAGCCACGTGTCATTCTCCGTCACTGGCTGCCTGGTCGCGTACCCGACCTTCCGCCCGTTGCAGTACACGGCCCACGCAGGCGCGGCGAGGAGGGGCCCGCGCGTGCCGCGGCCGCACTGGAGCGCGATCATGCTCGTGCCGCGGTCGATCTCGGCCGCGAACTCGCACGTGTGTAGGGGGAGGTCGAGGAGGAGGGAAGGGAAGCTTCTGGAATCTTGCTGGAGGCAGAGGCGTACCTTTTCGTTGTGAGGGCAGATGATGGTGCCTATGACGATGGGGTTGTGTGGGGCCGAGTCGAAGGAGAGGTAGGGCTCGCAGGCCCAGCAGGGTAACACGAGGCTCGCGATCGGACGGATGAGGTTCCACCACGTCAGATTCTGCTTCTCGCTGTCGATACTCTCCGCCATTTGATTTTTCTTGGGTTTTGAAGGTGAGATGTTGTCTGGAAAGAAGGAAGAGTTTCACTTGAGAGCGTGACTCTGTATCTCCGGATAAAAAGGGATGACGAGAGCCCGTGAACGTCCCTTGCATGATACGCAACTCGCACTTCGCACCGTCTATGCTGGTTTTCTGTTGTGACACGTGCGATTCTTCGTTCGCTAAAACACTGAAATCCTATACGACACGTCAACACCTGTTTTACGTGTTTACATATGTAAATCCACACTGTCTATCAGGCTTTATCCCCCGTGTTTAGGCCAAAGGCCAAAAATCAGCAAGACCCACAGCTTACATGGGCCACACACATGGAATAATGGGATGCGATGCTAACCATAGGATTATGTATGGGACCACCATGGTATATGTCCGTCCTCAAACCACTAGTCAGGTGTTACCGAGATTAAGAGAAGGGGCCCTGAAGAGAAGATACAAAGATCAGCACGATACAAAACTCAGTAGCTAAGCTGTGTGAATTTAACGGTTTAGGAGGCAATTTTAAATTGTTACAATTGGTGTGGCCTACATGAGTTCTTATTCGAGCTTATATTAGCTACGAACGGTTCAAAAAATGGTTCTCACCTGATGGACGGAGTGGATTTTTACGTATACAGTGAGTGTCATTGTTACCATTACTTTCTGTGATGTGGTCCACTTGAGCCTTAGATTTACCTCGTTTTTGAAATTGTACATTAAAAGGATATGGAAAAATAAATGGACGGTGGGGATAAAACTCATGCATCATGTTGGTTCCTCGTAGCCTCTGTCGGTCCCTAGCTAGGGACCGGCCGGGTGGTACCTAATCCCCGTCTTTATGAAAGAGAGTGAGCCGTTACTTATTTAAGGCATCCGCTCTAACAACGAAGAGAATGAGGCGGTACGTCACCTGAGCAGGTAGCCATCTGCAACTTAGTTAATGCCCACGCCACAACATATCCAGGCCAGCATACAAGTAAAATATCCAAACCATCCATCAGGTCGATATTACTGTGGAAAACTAAAGGTCATCTCCTCAATAGATGTGCCTGCAATGATGTTAGAAATTAACGGACAGGTTAGAAAAACTCGGCCGATTTTTCACAGCCACACATTTTTTAAATTAATTGTGGCCCACCTATCTAGTGGACCGAAATGATTCTTGGAATGAGGAATCTAAGTGGCAGCACCCTTCCAATAGATGGATGGTTCGGATATGCAATGGTGTGTGCATTAGTTGACGTCTGGGCATAGTAAGGCTACTCTTTCAGCACGCGCCCCATCTTCATGCGCCAAATGTACACTCCACTTCATGTGCTGAAGTGACACACGTGTGGACCTTGTTCATCACACGGTCCCGTTGTCACCCATGGTGCGTAAAATCCACCTCGTCCATCAGGTGAACCACCCTTGTTTGGCCTTGATCGCAAAAACTGGCTGATTCAAGACTCATCCAACTTAAAATGATATGAAAAACATATAAATGCTCATGGTAAGGGCCCTACTGAGTTTTAGAATGCTGGATCCTCATTTCATCCTGTCGAGGCACATCAGATGAATGGATTGGATGGCATGTTAACACCACCGTGGGCGCAAAAAAAAACTAACGGTGGACTCCCCAACTTTTCCATATGGTGTGGCCTACCTAAATTTTGGATCATCATGGTTTTTCCGTCCCAGGGTGAATACGAAGAAGCATACATGATGGACGGGGTGGATCTCTTGAAAATTTCACCGACGTGGCGCTCAGTTTGCAGTGACACCTAACCGAGGCTACCTTATACGACTGAACCCTAAACCCTGAACCCTGCACCTTAAACCTATTCACCTGTTCATATGCGTTGGTTAAGCACCTCCACACGCGAAGCTAATGTTAAGCAGGACTCACACTGCGTACCTCAGCATGCTATAGCGTACTGAGTAAACTTTGTGGGGGCCACCAATATATATATATATATATGTCTTATCCACTCCATGCATGTGTTTTACCATATCAATTTAGGGCATGAGACCAAAATTTAAGCATATCCAAAACTCAAATGGACCATAACACAGGAAACAGTGAGGATAATGACGTCCACCGTTGAAACTTTCCTAGGACACAAAGTGATGTTTATTTGTCATCTAACCTGTTTATAAGGTCACAAAGACATGCACGAGTGGAAATCACAACTATCAGATTGATCCAAAACTTCTGTGGCCGCCGAGAGGTTTTCAACGGTAGGTTTAGTTCCCACTGTTTCTCGTGGTGTGGTCTACCTGAGCTTTGGGTGTACTTCACTTCTTGTCCCGTGCCTAAAATGAGCTGGCAAAACGGATGGACGGCGTGGATAAGTCACATACACGAGGGTGGCCCCAGAGAGTTTACTTAGTACGCAAACCGCGTCCATGTCAGCAGAATCCAACGGAGTGTTTTCCAGATAGAAATTTGTATCTTTTCTCGGTTCTGGTGTGGATGCATCTAATCTAAAAATCCTCCGAAGAAAAACAGAAGTTGAGAAAATGTCGATTGAAGGAAATCATCTCGAAATCGAATCTCTTAAAATCCTGACTTAGAGAGAGAGAGAGAGAGAGAGAGAGAGAGAGAGAGAGGAATGGAAGCGGATGGGACAGGCATTGTTCTATCTCGAGCTTCAGAGCTTCGATCGAAAATCAACAGCTGCATCGACAGAGCAACGCAGCAGCAGAAGAAACGCCAGGAAGGCGTAGATTCTCATCTTCACCACGGTGGAGCTAACGACGACCACGACAATGACGACGAAGAGGCTGAGAGTCTTTTGAACATCCGCGATGCCCTAGAGTCGCTCGAGGAGCAGCTTGCTTCCTTGCAGGTCAGTTGATATCTGCGATGATCCCTACCGCCTCTCCATTTGTGAGGTTTCGTTTTTATTTATTTATTTATTTTTTAAAGGGTTTTAGGGTGAAATTCTGTTAAGAACCTAGCGAATACACCAAAAGCCCTAGGGCTGATGGAAAGCGTCAAGCTCCCATAACAAATTCTAGGGTTTTTAAGCAATAGCTTTCATTCTGTTTTCGCCCTCGATTAGGGTTCTGGAAAGAAAGCCTCCAAAACCCTAATTTTAGGCTTCATTTGTGAGACGGGTGCATGTTAATCCAGCAGTATGCA
This sequence comes from Magnolia sinica, assembly GCF_029962835.1. Taxonomy (NCBI): domain Eukaryota; kingdom Viridiplantae; phylum Streptophyta; class Magnoliopsida; order Magnoliales; family Magnoliaceae; genus Magnolia; species Magnolia sinica. The sequence continues at coordinate 70,953,422 of NC_080588.1, read as the reverse complement.
TACATATGTTGAAGTTGCTTAGATGGCTCGGGAAAAACTCACTGTAGCAAGCGGCTGCCGTTTCTAGTCTCTACTATATCCACCATGCACATGGTTGTCTAGGATGATCAGGACCATTCATATGGTTATGCATCACATGGATGGACCTCACTGTAAAAATTGATGTGATCTTACTGTTGAGCTGCCCAATTAGTGCATTTTTTTCGTTGACTGAACTTGGTCACTGTTCAATTTTTCGCTCATCATTATTTAGCTGTTCACTTACTGACCACTGATGCAACAATCAAGATTGTCCGATTCACTTGATTTTGAACCACGTTCATTTAAGCTGCATCCAACTAGTTGAATTGAGACATGTTTCAACTTGCACATGTACAATGTTGATGGAGGATAGTCATAGAATAGCATATGTTAAGAAAGGAATCTCTTGAAGTTTCATTGTCTGGGAATATGTTTGGAATTGCTTAGTTATTGAATTGATTCTATCTTTAAGAAATATAAAATTATACTATGGAATGACTTACCCTACACTTTTGTGAAGTAAAAACCCAAAAGTTACTATAAATTGTGCATAGGAAGAGTGGGAGGTATAGGGCATAGGCAGAGTCGAGTGTAGTCTAGTCTCAGGATTATTGCTCACCCAAAGTGGTGGGTTAAAATTGAGACTTCTACTAATGGTAATACTTCTCTTGTCAGTTGAGTCGTTGAGGATCCATATGGATCTTAAACCTTGAATGCTAGCTTAGTTTGGGATTAGTCGTGTACCAAACCATGAGTTGATGAATTAATTCCTCCCAAACTGGGAGGCAGGCCGTAGATACGAGAATACCCTCTGTAATTGCATTCCTAGTGGTTCTTCTCTCTTTGATTGACCCATAAAAAAATCTTCCTAGCGATTTGCAGAACTCACTGTATATTGAGTTGAGGGTTTCTTGATCAGAGGTGTGAATGTTGGTTGAGACCTAAGGTCCTAAACTTTCTGGCTTCTGTGGTCTGGATTGGGTTGTCATACAATCCTGCAGAGTTCAATCTCTGCCATGTTGTTGTGAATATGATGTGATTGGCTGTTGGGAAACAGCAAGCAGACCACAATCATGATTACAGATAGATGATAACCCTAACCCAATATTTAATGAACACAAAAGGTTACACCTCTAAGGGGGCGTTTGGCGCATGGGTTTAAATGGGATCTGGTGGGAGTGAGTTTTAAGATCCCATGGATCATTGCAACGTCTGTTTGGGACTTACATAAGGTATAAGTTGTCAAGCCCCTTCTTGGAATCAGCGCCGGGGCAAGGGTTTTTGCAATCCTACTTTGGGTTTTGTATAGCTAGTGGTTGGTGCTATGTGGACCCCACCATGATGTATGTGTTTTATCCATGCCGTCCATCCATTTTGAAATATAATTTTAGGGCTTGATCCCAAAAATGAGGTAGATATAAATCTCAAGTGGACCACACCATGGGAAAACAGTAGTGATTGAATTACACCATTAAAAACCTCCTAGGGCCAACTGTGCAGTCCACTTGAGATTTGGATCAAACTCATTTTGGGCTCATACTATAAAATTACATGGAAGAATGGGTGGACGGCATGGATGAAACACATACATCATGGTGGGGCCCACGGAGCACTGGCCGGTAATGGCAAGATGACTAGCTAATCTGTTTCCCAAACATGAAGTGGGATGGCCTCCAAGCCATGGGATTAGACAACAATCCCTGACACAGTGTAATCATTACATTTTGGTAATTCCATCCCACTTAAACCCATCTAATCCCATCCCCTAAAATTATATTTTAAAATGGATGGATGGCATGGATAAAACACATACATCATGGTGGGGTCCACATAGCACCGACCACTAGCCACACAACACCCAAAGTAGGATTGCAGAAACCCTTGCCCCGACGCTGATTCCAAGAAGGGGCTTCACAGCCGATATCTTATGTGAGTCCCAAACAAGATATTGCAATGATCCATGGGATCTGAAAACCCACTCCCACCTAATCCCATTTAAACCCATGCGCCAAACGCTCCCTAAGAGTCTCTACAATCATACATAAAAGGGAAGGGAAGAACTAATAGTCTCACCTCTCAAAGAACAAGGTTTGGAACTTTTTCTTTCTTTTCTTTCTTTTTTTTGAAGGATTCCAAAAAATTTATTCGAAAAGCCATAAGGATACAAATGAATGACATTAGTCATCCCAAGAGCGGCAAAATCCTCAAGATCGCCTAGATACAATTCTTGAAAACCCCCCTTGAACATTAGATGCTTGAGCCCACTCGTCAACATATCTTTTAATTTTGCGAATGACCACACCCTGGGGGGTTGGATTTGTCTTGGAACACCCTGTTGTTACATTCTACCCACACTTTCTACAACACGGCCAGAAAGGATGATATCCACAACAATGTCCTACTTCCACTACCCTTGCCTCCATTGTGCCAAGCCCTTAAGAAGTTGACCATGGATTGCACCATGACCCAGTTCTCCTAAAAAGGTGCATAATCTTCCATCAGATATCCTGGACAGAGAGCAATGCATGAATAAATAATTGACTGATTCCACACTTCTCAAGCACATTGGGTATCCATTTGGGACAATCATTTCTTTTTTCTCAAGTTGTCGATCGTAAGTGTCTTGTTCTTCCTGAACAACCACATGAAAGCAAGGACATGGGATGCCCTTTGTATTTTTAGATTTGAGACAAGGATCCTGGAATCCCGGGTCCATGCTATAGAGGACAATGTGGAGTAGAAAGAATTGACTGTAAAAAGCCTGATTTTTCTGAGTTCCAACCTCCATCTGTCTTGAGAATTAACATCCACTTTATCTTGCTGAAGTATGCCCACATGAAAGGAAGGACAAGTGGATGCCCTTTGTATTTTTAGATATGAAACAAAGGATACTGGAATCCTGGGTCCATGCTAGAGGACAATGCGGAGTAGAAAGAATTGATTGTAAAAGGCCTGATTTTTCTGAGTTCCAACTCCATCTGTCTTGTCTTGTGAATTAACATCCACTTTATCTTGCTGAAGCATGCCCATCAAACTTATGAACTCTTCAAATTGTTCATCACGCATATTCTTGTGAAACCTTTAGGATCACACCAACCTATCACCCCATGGTATTAAAAAACGGTGACGTAATGGCCATTATGTAACAGTAAAGGTGGGAATCATTGCAGTTTACAGGGCTGATACCTTATATATATATATATATATATATATATATATATATATATATATTAAAAAGGCTGTAATAGCCTTTACAGCCCGTATCATAACAGCAACTGTGATGGGCGTTACGGCCATCATCACCGTTATTGAATACCTTGCCCTTGAGAGATCGAATTTGGGAAATAGATTCTTCCTCAGCTACCAGTCTAAAAGGATTTCCAGAGGCATGTCCCCAACCACCTATGTGACCAGTTAGTGGTGCAAATCAGTCGGGTTGGGTTGAGGACCCCCCCCTCAAACCTGACCCATTTAAGAACCCAGTAGGAACTTTGGACCAGACCAAACCCACTATAATTCAGGTTGGGTCAGGGTTGGTTCGAAGTAAAAAATTGCCGACCCATTAATTTAATGGGTCGGGTTTGGGTCAGGTCTGGGTCGGTCTAGGTTGTGTATAGAATTTACAACAGGGTTTTCACACAAATAATGTTCCATATCATCCAATTAGTGTTGGCTACCAATTTGTTGGTAACAGATAAACTGGTCAATGGTCCATATTCGACAGGTAAAATCAACAATGGGGCAAACAATTTGCACAATCTAAATTATCACTAGTGGATGGATAACCACGCTTTAGGAAAAAAGTAGCAAATTATTGCTATAATCTAGCCCAAAATAAATAAATAAATAACCACACAATTAACTACTTTTTCTTGGGTCTGTGTTGCGGTTGGATCTGGGTTGGGTCCATTTTGGTATGAACCAAATAGGACCTGTTTAAAAACTGAATCTGGGTCGGGTTGATTTTGAGAGGATTCAGACCCACCCCATTTACTAATTCAAGTCGAACTTTTGGACCCAAACCTGCTCGTAGTTTTAATTTGGACCCAAGCCTATGAATTGTTGGGATGGGTCCAATGATCCATCGGGTTGACCTGACCATTTGCACCTCTAACCAGAATCTGATTTGTGAGCCGTCTCTAGGGAGGAAGAATATTTCTCTTCTAAACTTGCAAACAATTCTTAATCACTTTCCATGAGTTTGATACCCAGTAGAAAGCCGATGGACTTGGGAACCAAACCCCTTCTTCTGTCCTGTATTTGCCTGAAACGACCATCTTACTTAGGATTGCACACCTTCCTCCAACTCATCAAGTGGATCTTATTCTTGTTTTTTGACCCTTGCCACACGAAGTTCCTTTGGGTCCTTTTCAATTTGGAGATAATGCTGCTTGGGCATAAAAAAATAAGCATGAAGTATATCGGGATACCTTTTTTTTTTTTGAGAATTAACGCGAGAGTTAGTTCAAGTTTGATCCATTGTTTTAAATAGCGGTAGCGTGTTGCGTAGCGTTCAACCCTCCGTAGCGTGTAGCGAAAAAGCGTAGCGTGTAGCGTAAGCTACACAATACTTCTATTTTTTAATTAAAAAAATATATATATATATATATTATATTATATATATATGATAAATATTAAATAGTATAAAAAAAAAAGAGCAAAATATATAAATGTCACATTCTTCAAAATAAAAATCCCAAAGTTAAGAGCATTAAGTACAGTACAAATGTCATATTCCTCAAAATCAACATCTCAAATTCTCAATAATTAGTCTCTAGACTCTAGTGTCTAAACTCTAAAGGTCATCTATATCTAATAGGTCATCGTCGTTGTCGTCATCCTCATTCACTTCGTCACCAGGTCTAGGCCTTTCATCATCAGCATCAGCATCTACATCTGCATGTACATCATCCACACCATGAACACTCGTTCTTATATCTCCTTCCTCTCTTATAGGAGTAAGAAATCTTCCCATGGGACCACCTACACATTTTTTTTAAAAAAAAGAAAAAAAAAAAGAGATTCATGGGTCTTTTACTTTCTTTGTTAAAAATGTTCATGTAACTTAGTCTATAACTTTTAACTCGTACTTAAAGTAGTTGCATTCCTTTTCTTTGAGGAAGGGGGGGGGCAAACTCCTTCAAAAATATTAGATGTTAATGGCGCATTGCTATCAATTGGATCATCAAACTTCGGAATAGTTGTAATGGCACTAATATCAAAGGCCATATTTTGATCTTCGAGCCACGATGGATCAGTTGGGAGAACAGGGCCTTCTTTCTCAGCAATCCATTCATCATCTGATTCAATGTGGTCCACCAATATTGGATCCATTGCCGCCCTTCTCTTCATGCTTCTTTCTCTCAATTTCATATTATACATCACATACACTAGAGAGTTGAGTTTTTGTTGCTCTAGCCGATTTCTCTTCTTTGTGTGAATCTGATCATGTGATGATCTATGTCAGTCAATTATCAAAGACTTGCTAAGCTAGTAAATAAAAATTAGCCAATTTATAATATTGAATGGTACAAATGTCACTGCTCAAAAGTACTCCAATTTCTCTCACAGCCAGAAGCACTGCATGTGAGGCTTAAAACTCGTATTGCAAACTTCGTAAGCTGTGGAGTTCTATCTCCAAAGCGTTCCCACCAATCAGCTACATAAATTAGTTGTAATTTATAAATTAATTAAATACTTTCACCAATTATAAAAATATAATTTACATAACAATGAAAATATCAAAATATAAAATTATAAATTACCTGGGGAACGCTTTGTCATGGTTTCGAGTGCAAGGCGAGAGCCAAAATCCCCTCTTCTCTTGTCATATTCATCCAATTGAATATCAACATCAGCATGCTCTTCACGGGGGATCATCCTATCCATGCACTCTAACAACCCCCCTTTTATGTTAGGATGTATAGAAAACTTTATCTGAGTACCATATCTGAGGATTCAAACTGTGTACCCAGCTGCATGTAGAGGACGATAAAGCTAAGTCCATCTCTCATCTATTTTGTTCCAAATTGGAACATATCTCTTTTTTACATCATTGCAATTAAATGCAATTTTCTCCTTTGCTGAGTCCATCAACTCGTAAATGAACCCTGTTGTTGGACTCTCTTCTGAATCTACTTCTCTTAGAACGCTTACCAAAGGTATGGTGCTCTTAGCACATACAACAACGTACATCTAAAACTTTGAATCAAACATTATAATGGCCCGTACCTTCATTCTTTCTATCTTTTAGCTCAAAAATATGAACACCATTGTTCCGATGCAAACATGGCTTAAAGACCCTTCGTTGCTTGTAAATACTTCCGAGGATAAGGTATATTGTTGCAAAGCGTGTCACTGCTAAGCATAGAAGCTCATTGCTTTTCATGAAGTTTCACACCATGCTCAGTACAATTACATGCCCATAAATAAACTTGGTCATTGTCCTTGCCTTTTCAAGCGTTTCAGAATATATTTTCATTTTTCCAATATCCTCCAACATCAGATCTATGCAATGTGCAGCACACGGAGTCCAATATATCCTTTTCCTCTTATCCATCAACTTCTTCCCAGCACTCACATAGCTTGAATGGTTATCCGTGATAACCTGGACCACATTTTCTTCCACAATTTCTTCCACAATTTCATCAAGATATTCGAATAACAAATTTCCATCTTTTTTTGAATCTGAAGCATCAATAGACTTGTAAAACATTGTTCCGATCGGAGAATTAATCAAAAAATTAATGATGCTTCTATTCTTTCCATCCGTCCAACCATCAGACATAATTGAACATCCATAAGTTTTCCAGGAAGCTTTGTATGCTTTCATTAAACTATCAATATTAGCAACCTCCTCTTTTAGTATCCATGTTCTCATCTCATGCATGGATGGTGGCTTCAATCCCGGTCCAAACTTGCCAATAGCCTCACACATTGCTGAAAAGTATAGGCTATTACATAGGTTAAATGACAAAGCATTCCCAAAAAAAAATCTTCCAATCACCCTGCATACTTCTTTTCTTTCTTCCTTCTTCCACCTTGAATTCAATGTGGATTGACGTTGCTCACTACTAACAAATTGATCCATAGGACCCCTTGCTCTCATTGGTTGATTACCAGAAGATCCACTACCAAGTTGGTTGCCAATAAAAGCATCATTACCCACACTAGCGCTATCACTTCCAGAGCCAGAACCAGAAAGATATGTCGATCCCCCTCTCCCAATATCTCGAAACACCTCATTTCTTTTATTTTTTCCATCATGATATTCCTTTAAAGCCTTTCTACACTCCTCCTTGGCTTCTTCCGTCACTTTTGGGCACGGCTTTATCCCATTGTGGGTTCCGGCCAAATGATGCTTTAGGCGAGTCACGCCTCCCGTACATCTTTGACCGCAAAATTTGCATAGCACATAATTTCTATGAGATTGTCCAAGTGGATTATCAGCCACATATTTCCATGCAAAATCTCTCTCTCTTTTTCTTCAAACATTCTTCTCTCTTTAGTTCACTACTTGACCAAAAAAAAAAAAACATCACAGATAAATCAGTGAGTCACAAAAATAAACAAACACACACCACTTACACTCATACGGACACCACAGTGGGCCCACCATAGAAAATAATGCAAATCCACCCCTTCACGCACCTCAGTGGGCCCCACGTGGGCCACACCATAGAAAATAATGCACATCCCACCCCTTCACGCACCTCAGTGGGGCCCACGTGGGCCATACCACAGAAAAAAAAAGGTATAAAGAACAATAAACCGACGGTAACTAGTATTTTAAAAGGGAAAAAAATGAGGAAAAAATTGAAAATACCAAGTTATTTTCAATGTACATCGAAAAAATTCAAAAAAAAGGAAGGAGCGTACCTGTTTTTGTCTCGAGATGAGGTCGGTTTGCGCCTGGCAGCTAACCTTTGACCAAAGCACTGAAGGGTGGGGAGAGAAGCAGCGTCGGCAGCGTCGGATGGCCTCTCTGAGACGATTTTGGGTCTCCAAATGGATCGGAAGGGAGAGCAGCAGCGTCGGATGGCCTCTCTGAGACGATTTTAGGTCTCCAAATGGATCGGAAGGGAGAGCAGCAGCGTCGGATGGCCTCTCTGAGACGATTTTGGGTTTCCAAACGAATCAGAAGGGAGAGCAGCAGCGTCGAAGGGCCTCTCTGAGATGATTTTGGGTCTCCAAATGGATCGGAAGGGAGAGTTTCTGCGTCGGCTGCTGCGGTTTGGGATCGGAAACCCTTTAGAATTAGGTTTTTTTTTTTTTTTTAAAACTTAACTGTAGCTTGTGGTGTGAGTTCACCACTGTTTCCTGCACTGAAAAAGCAAAAAAATAAAATAAACAGGTAGCGTACGCTACCTGCGCTACACGCTACATATCTGTAGCGTACGCTACGAGCCCTGTAGCGCACGCTACAGGGGAAAAACGCTATTTTCAGCGCTACGTAGCAAAATCGGGATACCTTTTTTTTTTTTGAGAATTAACGCGAGAGTTTGTATTGATAAAACAAAATAAAAAAGGACAGGAAGAGAAAGAACGCTGCTCTGCTGAGATGGCAGAACAGCTAAACAGTTAGCATATCAAAGTTACAATCTAAGGCCTTATAGAGAAAGTAGCCCATTCGACCAGGAACTGGATCGCCCTAAGCATAGTGGCCTCCGCAGAGTTGGGCTGATTTAATTAGTCTGATTCTACCCCCAAAGATAGGTAGCGGCTCGTTCACCCAGATATTTTCTTCTCCATTCTTTCAGTCTCCACATCTTGGAGATGTTTGGATGGCTTGCTAGTGCCCAATGGTAGCCCAAGTAAGAAGACAAAAACTTCCTGAGCTTACATCCACAGATCTGCGCATACGCTTACACTTCCTCTTCATCCATGTGAACCCCCAAGATCTCGCATTTTTCTGAGTCAAGTATCAAACCTAACACCCCTTCAAAGCATAAGAGAATCTTCTGGAGGTTGTCAACTTGATTTCTATCTGCTTGACAAAACAAGAGGGTGTCATCTGCAAACTGCAAGTGTGTGATGCCGATGTTTATCTGATTGATTGTGAATCCGTTGATGGGGCCTAGCTCGCTACCTTAACCAACATTTTGCTTAAAGCCTCGTCACTAATAACAAAGAGGAAAGGAGATAGTGGGTTGCCTTGTCTCAACCCTCTCCTGTTTTTAAAGAAACCTTTTGTGGACCCATCCACTAGGACTGAGAAGTGAGCCGAGTTGATGCACTCCCACATCCACTTCCTCCACTTGGGACCGAATCCCATCTGACTCAACAAGTATTGCGGGAACTTCCATTCCACCATGTCCTATGCTTTTTTCAAATCTAATTTGCATACAATCCCAACTTCCCTTGATTTGGTTTTTTGAGTCTGTATTCATGAGTGCCTCATCATGAATTTGCCCTTCAAACACAAGCTGCCTTGATTTTCTAAAATAATGCCCCTCAAGACCTTCCCCAGTCTAGGTGCTAGGATCTTAGCAGGAATTTTGTACGGGCCTCCAATAAGGCTAATGGGATGAATATCATTCAAGCTTTCTGCACTCTCTCCTGGGAGTAAGAGCTATAAAATACACACCTGTATCCTTCAGTAGTCTTCCTCTAGCGCAAAACTCCAATATAAATGCAAGAAATCCCTTTTAACCTCTTCCCAGAAAACCTAGAACAAAACGATTGGGAATCCGGCCACTCTAGGATCTTTATCCCTTCCAAGACTTTTAATTGCTTCTTGCACCTCTTCCTCAATAGCTTTCTCCAATCATGCTGCTTTGGAGCCCTGAATGAGGTCAAACAGTAAATGGTCTAGTCTGGGCTGGTGCCAACCTTCATTAGACAGAAGAGTGGTAGAAATCCATTATAGCAACACCATAGAAATATTCGGTATTCTCGTCACATTCCTTCGGCCACAACGCTCGCGATCTCTGTCTCGAGCAAAAGAGAAGGGAGCACTAGTAGTCCCAACCCTCAAGGCCTCAAAGAGAAAAACATAATGGCAACTCATTTATACCCAAAACGTAGATGGTCTTCCCCCAAAATGTATCAACCCCCATTTATTATGTCCAAAACATAATGGGTACCTCATTATGCCCAAAATAGAAGAGTCCCCATTCTTATTATGCACAAAACATAACATTTCTCATACTTGCTATTGCCAAAAAATAATTGTCCCCCATAGTTGTACATCCAATCACAAATCAAACCTCATGCATATTATGTGTAGGGGTGTACATCGAGTCGAGCCGAGTCGAGCTGGCCTCAGCTCGACTCGGCTTGGCCACTAGCTGACCTCAGCTCGAACTCGGCTCGGCTCGGTCCTTGAGCCTGACTGGCCAGCTCGGCTCGGTTTGGTCAGCAACTCGGGCGAGTTCGAGCCGAGTTTGCCTGTGCAGCATTTTCACAAGCACCTGGACTGCACCTCCAAAATCTCACTGTATTTAAGACAGCAGCAATGGTTTTACAGGTATTTTATCAAACACCTTCTAAGCAACATAAAAATCAAGAAAAAAAGGGTATTGGTTTCATATACATACCTTCCTTGCCTCCAGCCACACTTCGTTGAGTCATTTCATCAAACACTTGGTGAGCAACATCAATATCAAAGTAACCGAGTCACCGAACTGGTTCGATCCGAGTTCGATTCGAGCTGGGTTTGATTTGAGTCGAGTCGAGCTGGGGCCAGCTCGAACTCGGCTTGAACTCATTTTCGAGCTCAAAAAATCAGCTCGACTCGGCTCGAACTCAGCTTCGAACCGAGTCGAATCGAGCTTTTTCGAGTTGAGTCGAGCGGGCTAACTGAGCTAGCTCGGTTCGTGTACACCTCTAATTACGTGTGGCCACATGTGTTTACCTTTGAATCTAGACCATCTGTCAGCCAAGTCATGATCAAAGGACACCAATGCGATGCCATTGTCATCACCAACCCATCAATACCATTGCTGCTCATATCCAGACTGATGAATGATGATCATAGATCAGGCTGTTGGCCAAATCAAATGTTAGATCTAGACGATCTAATTACTGAACTAGACATCCAATGGTTGGTTTGCCCTGATGGGGCTCCCAAGTGTTATGGATAACATCATTCTCACTCAACCTCATCAAGTTCACAACACTGTCATATGGAATTGATCTTGATACACCTGTCTTCATGATCCCTGAAATTCCTGTGCCGATCCAGGTGTCACAAATAAACTCTGTTTGTTAATGGCAGCCACCTTTGATGATCACTCCTCATGTGTTGGCTGTAACTTAATCTTGATGTCGTCCTTCAAAAAATGTATTCATGTTGTTGATCTTGTCGTGAATTATCTTGTCGTGAATTGTCTCCGTTTTTTTTGAAAGATGTTGTGAATTGTCTTCCGGTGAAAACAAGGTGCTTATGGTTGATATTCAAAAGAAAAGACAGCTTCCAATTATGAATAGGTGCATTATTTGCCTTCAAGGATGAGGATTCGATAAATCATCTCTTCATTCATTGCATTTTTGTGAATGAAATTGGGGAAGGATCCTTTCATCTTTGAGGTTATTTGGGTGATGTTGTATGGCGAGATGCGGGGGTGCAAGAGGAAGTTGACCATATGGCACGTGTCCTTGATTGCAGTTCTATGAGTTTTATGGGGTGAACTTCATGTTTTTCGGGACATGTTGTGTCAAGTGGAAGCAATTGCATTCGTAGTCAAGAGGTTGATCATGCGTCGGGCCATAGTGGTGGAAGTACTTGGGGATTATCAAGGAGTTCTCTTGGGAGCAATCGGGAAATTGTGGTATCCTTCCACAACACCCCAACACCCCCCCACCCCCCCAAAAAAACACACACACACACAAACACTGCACCGCACATGCACATGCAAAAAAATAAAAATAAAAAAATCCAACAACAAATCAGGCCCAAAACAACTGGCTTTGTACCAAATTGAAGTGATCCAGCCATGGGGAAATAAAGATTAGGCCATGATTACAGAAAGATTCAGATTGAACAACCATAGATAGTCAATTGTTAAAGAACACAAGGCATGGATCACTAATTGTCTTAAACTGTCATGCGTAAAAGGGCAGAGCACTAGGAGTCTCAACACTCAAAGGAAAGGCTCGGAACCCTAGTAGTCTCAATGAGCTTACATAAAAGAGGAGAGTATGAGTATCAAGTCAACAGCAAGAGCCTCAAAGAGGAAAACACAAACATAAGAGGGAGTCTTCTCCCCAAAACTTATGAGCTTCCCTATAACTAAAATATCCAAAATATATGAGTCCCCATTCTTGTTATGCCCAAAACATAACAGTCTCCAAAGTTATTACACCAAAACATTACAGCCTTCATACTTATTACACCCAAAACATAGTTGTCACCCATACTTAAGATGTCCAACCACAAATTAAACTACAAATACACAAATTACAAGAAGGCCACATGAACCTCCAGATCCAGGCCAGCCATTGGCCAATCACAAAGAAAGGAAACTGGTTTGAAGACATTGGTATGACGAACCCATCAATGTTTTTTTTATTTTTTTTATTTTTATTTTTTTTAATAATAAATTTTAAATTAAGTGGAGCATTAAATTAAAAACAAAACAGAAGCAAGATACACACATCAGGAAGAAAGAATATGAGAAACATACAGATTTACAACCCAACTACTGAGAGCCGGAAAGAAAGAAAATTATAAACCCCAAAGACCATTTGATGATGCCTGGCAAAAGCCTGCTACCTTCTGTCAGAAATCCAACAAGACCCACTGGAAGCCCCTCTCTTTGCCAAGCTGTCTGCTCTGTCATTAGCAGAATGGCTCACGTGCGCTAAATAGGCCCCCAGCCTGAAACTAATTTCCCGGATCTCTTATAACATGTTAGCTAACCTCCTAATGGGCCTCCTTAGCTTAGTTGATGATGTTTTTGGAGAACAGTCGCATCTTCAGAAAATGACGAACCCATCCACGCTTGCGTCTCTAGACCCAATGAGGCAATGACCATCAGATCAGGTCTGTTGTTCAGATCAGACAGTAGATCTGTACGACTAACCACTGCAACGTTTGAGAATTTCTCATCAAACTTTTCGCTAATAATATGTAGTATTTTTGGCCAATTTGAAGTTTGATTTTGATGTGATTCACGTGATTGGCCATTGGTCTCACTACAGGAGATGGTGGAGCTTAGCTTCCCAGATTGAGCCTTTCTACCAGTGGTTGAACCTTTGCCTCATGGTGCAATAGGGTTCTGATTGCTGAATTAGTTCTCTAATGCATTCTGAAGTATGAGGCTAAAAATCTACTAAAAGAAGATCAATGGTGAAGGGTAGGCTAAATAAAAGGTTGGAACTACCTCTAGGAATTCGAAGAAAAAAAAAAGGAAAAAAAGAAAGAAAAAAAATAAATCCTGCAAAACGATATCAGTAGCTTTCTAAAAGAGTCTTTTAACAAGGCATACATATATAGTACTAACATAAATGTAACCCTAGATTAAATCCTAAAGCTCCCTTTTGAATCTCAACCTTAGATGAATTCTAGTTAAACCATATACACTATTTCCTTGCATATTTCATGACTACTTGAAAACTAGCTAATTGAGGTTCTGGAAAAATGACCTATACTTCTGAAGAATGATGGTGGTTGTGGAGGATGTATCCAATTTTATTGGTGAAAACATCCTTTCCTCTTGCTTCAAGACAATGTTTCACTGAAACTGCTGCTCCTGATGTCTCTAATGGTCAGTGTCATTGGTGTGATGATGTTATAAGTGCCGATGTGTTATTGAATTGAGGGTTAAAAGGAAGGAGGTGCAGATTTGGAAAGTGGCTGAACTGGAATGAAGGCTTTGACTGCTGCTTTACCAGTAGGAATGCTAGTTTTATGTGGCTGGATGTACACTGGATGGAGAGAAATAGAGGACAAGCGTGTCTCCACCAGTGGTTGGCTGCCTTGAGAAACCCGATCTTCTCGCTTCTCCTTGCTGTTTTTGATGTGCTGAGTCTTGGCTTCTCTCATATATTCCTATTATCGAAGTCCTGACAGCATGGTATTCTGTAAGAGTAATGGCGGCCATAATGGCCACCACCGTTACCTTTATGATACAGGCTATAATGGCTGTTATGGCCTCTTTATATATATATATATAAACCCAAAAAACCTTTATCGGCCCCATGATGGACCGTTTAGGGGCTGTTACAGGAAGGCTGTTACGGGGGTCGTAATGGCTTTTATGGGTCATTTTTCTGTAATGGCCTTTTTGACCTTGTAACGTGTGATGGCTGCCACCATTATCTCTACGTAATGGCCGTTACGGCACACCATGCCTGACAGCATCTTTGGTGAAATGCAGGGTTCCTTCAAAAAAAAATTCAAAAGAAAGAGGAGAAACAAAAGGATGACAAGATGTCATCCATGGACTACAAATACAATCTCCCCAACCCTTGGTCAAATCCCCAAAAAAGTCCCTTGAATGCTTGCTGCGCTGACCCATTCCAATAAACTTCTTTTAGCTTTTAGGAAGGCGTAATTTGGTGTTTTTGGGTTCATTTAAAGATATTGTCAACATTATCAAATAGATGTGTTATTTTAACTTACCATCATATCCAACATTTCCCTGATTCAGCTAAAAACCCTATGGAGACACTTCTCACTCTGTGTGTGTGCGCGTGTGTGTTGTTATGGGCTTTGATGGTTTCCTTCTGCTGGTTAGGCTCTGCAACAGCAACAAAGATATGAGAGAGAAGCAACCCTATCTGAGATTGATCGCAGCCGCAAGATTTTACTCAAGAAACTCAAGGAGTACAAAGGGGAGGACTTGGAAGTGATACGCGAGGCTGCTGCCTTTGCTGGTGAGACGGTCGACCAAGATGATGATCTTCTTCTTCCTCCATATCCAAGCCGACTCCCTGACTCATCGATCTTGGATGAAAGCTATCATCCACGCATACCTCCCATCCATAACAATTCTGCTCGAAATGGGCTAACTGGTGATTTAAGGCCTGATACCAAGAATAGCAAGGGTGGAGAATCCGAAAAGCAGCAAACTCAACCTGCGCCAAAAAATGGTCGCTCCACTGGGATACGGCTGGCCTTTGGGCTGGCCTCTAAGACCTTCTTCACACTTGTAAGTGTGATATCCATTTTAAGCTTAGCTGGCTTTGAGCCTAGGCTCAGGAAAGGGAGCATCCAGTTCAAGGTTCCGGGACGTTTTCAAAAACCAGCAGCCGGGGAAGCTAGAGAAGCCAGGAGTCAATGCCCGCCTGGAAAAGTCCTGGTGATGGAAGGCGGAAAACCCAGGTGCCTCGTGAAGGAACGAGTTGAAATTCCGTTTGAGTCTGTCGTGACAACTCCAGATGTGAGTTATGGATATGGATGAGATGGTGTTTTGCTCGTCTTTCTGCTGTAAATTATCATAATCAGTGGAATATTGACTCTGCTTCTTCTTCTTCCTCTTTTATTTTTATTTTTTAATTTTCAGCAGCAGAGTGGATAGATCTTTGTCCCTGTTGTGGCTGGAATTTCTTTCTTAGAGTTGAGGACTCTTTGCCTGTTCACGTACGCTTGTGTATTCTTTTGTTTACTAGAGTTATCTACTGAAGCTTGCAAATGTGCTTACACATTGAATGGCGTGCAGTAAGTCTCCTTTAGGGGTTGTTTGGATGCTTGTAAAATTTCAGTTGTTAACACTCTACACCTGCAAAGAGTTTTAACTATTCACATTCCACCATGTTAGACATTATTAGTAAAGCGTTTACCTGGTAAAAAGTCAGTATTTACCCTAGACACAGCTTCAAACACCAAATCATCCCAGCATTTTCAAATTATATTAAAGTGCTTGATATAAGATATGTCATTCGGTTAGCTACTGTCAATGATGGCCCGTACTTACCATGATTAGCCCCACAATACCTGGAAGGCTTTTAATGGTGGGTGTCTCGGTACAGTTTTTTTTTTTTTTGGTAAAAAGGTTTACATTACCGGATGATACGGCCACATCCAAACTAATCCCTTGCAGCTCACATGCACTTCACATGCACTTTGGTTGGTTTCCCTTGGTTAGGCGCGTGACGCTACATCTGATTGATAGCCTGTGGGTATGAAAGGGCAACTGCCATCTTTTTTTGTCCCCACAGATTTGTGTGAGATTTTATTTTTTTACCTACACACTCACCTACCCACACGATGTGGGCACTTGAACCCATGATCTCAATAGTGAAACAGATTTGTTTTCAACTCAGCCATGGAGCCGGACTGATTTTTATGAGATTAGGCTTAGTAGTTTTGTTATCTTGCATGTAGACATGTATGATGAGGTGTGCCATGACTAGGACCACAATGAACAGATAATGTCAGACACTTGATCAGTCTTGCCGATGGGTGGGGAAGTGGGTTGGGAGGTGACCCCAACACCACCCAGCTAAGTGGTGTTTGGGATTGTGGGGCCCACCATGACTAGTGTGTTTTATCCATGCTGTCCATTTTGCTAGCTCATTTTAGGGCATGAAAAATGAAGCAGATCAAAAGCTCGAGTATACCACACCACATGAAACAATGGTGATTGAATGCCCATCATTAAAACTTCCCAGGGGCTACTAAAGTTTTGGATATTTGTGTTTTTCCTTCGTTCATGTCTGTGTAACCTTATCAACTGGTATGGTAGGCCTCAGGAGAGTTTCAGTAGTGGGTGTCATTATCCCCCACAATTTCATGTGGTGTGGTCCTCTTGAGCTTCAGATCTGCTTCACTTTTTTGGGTTCATGCCTTATAATGAGCTGACAAAACAGCTGGACCGCATGGACATAAAACAATACCCCACAGTGGCCCCACAGCACCCAACACCACCTAGCTGGGTGGTGTTGGGGTCACCACCCAATCCGCTTTTGATGGGCTGTTAGAGAAATAATGAGCCTAGGTCAGACCCTATTTTAATGGGTGACCCGTCTAGTAATACAGATCCAGTTGGGTTTGGGTCAACTTCTACTGGGAGTCAATTAAAATTGGGTCGGGTTGGTTGGGTTCAATTAATTTTAATGGTGATATTATCTATGTTAAATATAATATTATATTCATGCTAAGGTTGGCAAACTCCGACTCAACTCAGCCAGCTCATAAAACTTGATTTGGTTGTGTCAATGCAGCAAATCGGTGAGTTCGATTTTCTGAATTGAATAACGCAATATTGTTTATCTTAGTTTCTAGTTTCTCAACTTCTGTTCCATCATGCCGTAGAATTTTCAGAGTTTAGGTTAGTTTAGATCACAATAGATCAACATCATCGCTACAGAATGCCTATGAGTAGTATAAATATCCATGACCTATCATCGTCGAATCTCTGATTAACCAAGTCCTTACTTGGAAGATCACACCCTGATCACATCCTTCCAACCCTCTACCTTGATTGTTTGTTCATATATGCATTCTAGGTATTTTATCTTTTATT
Source organism: Magnolia sinica (assembly GCF_029962835.1). Classification (NCBI taxonomy): domain Eukaryota; kingdom Viridiplantae; phylum Streptophyta; class Magnoliopsida; order Magnoliales; family Magnoliaceae; genus Magnolia; species Magnolia sinica. The sequence continues at coordinate 70,935,990 of NC_080588.1, read as the reverse complement.
TGTTTGTCCACTTTATTTCTTTGTTGATTGTACTGATGTTCAAATATAAATCAATAAAATCAGCATTCAGATCTTCACAGATCCAGGCTTAATGGATCTATCTCAGTGCTTGGGGTTGAAAAGTGTGTAATCAAACTCGAGTGGAGTATGACTCTGGCATACCTGTACTTTTTAATAACATATGTTTGATTAAATATGGGTCTTCGTTAACACATATGGTCTCGTGTTTAATTGAATAACAAACATGTACATATGCTATAGGCCCTGACTGGAACTGAACTGTTGATGTATCTAAGCAAGGTAAACATGTCTAGTGACCGCACCCCATCTTTGACAGCAGTGATCTACAATCCAGTCAAATTCCTTTACATCAGGAGCTTTCGAGGAAGTGGATTGCGTCCTGCCGCCACCAAGAGGGACTCGGTCTAGGTAAGGACACTGTGGAGACCACCACGGTGTATGCATTTCATTCACGTCGTGCATCCATTTTTTCCAAATCCTTTTGACGTAATGGGTCAAAAAATGAAGTACATCCAAGGCTCTAGTGGACCACACCATAGAAGGCTGCAGTAATAACAATGCCTACCGCTGAAACCTTTCTAATGCCCACCAGAATATTTATCTACCATTCAATCTGTTCATAAGGTCATATAGACATGAATGAAGGGAGAAAACAAATATGAGCTTGATCAAAGGTCTGCAGCTCCCAAGAAGTAATTAGTAGTGAGCGTTCAACTCCCACTATGTGTGTGGTGGACTTGGGCCTTGGATCTACCTCCATTTTAATCTGAAAAAAATAAATAAATAAGAAAAAGGATGAATGGCATGAATAAACCCGTTACACTATTGTGGGCCCCACAGAAACCCTGCCTCGACCAAGTCCGTCTAAGGGTGACGTATTCTGTTTCCGGTATTCAAACATGCAAAGCCCCATCTTTGATAACAGAACGTGGCTAGATTGGATCACCATCGACGTCTGCAATTGCAGGGTCACCACGCAATCCGGGTCAGTCCAAAACCATGGTCACATGGCCCCACGGTTTTAACAAATCAGGCAGCGTATGACGCTGGATGCGCATCAACTCATGAACTGTACACATGCCATGGATTAACTCAAATTAAATTATCAAAATTCCATAATTAGGTTGACACACACACACCGTTGGATATTTTCATTTTTAACCATTCAATACATCTCCACCAATTCAAAAAGCATGTAATCAGATAGGCTTATTATTATTATTATTATTATTTGTCATGAACCAGTATCACAGAGATGAATGTGATGAGGTCGATCACTGTCTTCCTCAAGGATAACTACTTTGAATCCATAAAGCTTCTCTGAACCCTTCATGGAGACTTGTTGAATCAACGAGGAAAAAGAGAAGAAGCATGAAAATGGAAATAATATTCTAACAAATTCATAAATTGATTGATGAATGAATAAATGCCATGAAAGAAGTTTCGGAATTAAACTACAACTAAAACTATTACAAATCGTGACTTACTATTTATAGACGGTGATAATTCCTACTAGTGTCGCATGATTTTTGGCCAAAAATAATAAGTGTCATGTTTGGCTTCACCACACTGTTCTCCTAATTATTCTAAGCACTTTTCATGTTGGGCACAACTCTTAAAGCCCAATGGATTAAGAGTTATAATCAAACTAAAACTTACTATAAATAGTAAAAATAAAATTAAAATAGGTATTTGACTTTCCATCTGATGGTATTAGAAGGGTTGAGTGGCTAAAATAGCTTGTCGTACCCGAAAATCATATATGATACGTACAATAGCTCATTTCAATTTGTGAGATATATCCTGATAAAGTTTTGATGGTCTGCTCACCTCTGTCTTCCATCAGAACTTCTTGGCCATGAAACTGTCCGCAATGCGCTCTACATCACCCAGTAATTTCAACTGCTTAATTTAATTGGTCCTGTGCCAGGTGGGCAATTTCCAATTGCCCGCGTATCATCTACTACTTGCCCAAGGAAACTTCTAGAGAGAAGGGACATGACCTTCCAAAACCTTAGAAGGTCACTTGGAAATCATCTGCCTACATTCCAAGATGATAAAGGACTGGCATTGGCAATTGGGTCAGTGAATCTTGACCATCCATCGAATAGTTAGTTGTAGATGATCATAGCCCTTGATTTTTCCTGTTTGTAGACTAATCATTTCAATTTATTTTTTTCTTTGGTGGCCCAAAAATAGGACTAACTAGATGGACAATCAGTAGCCAGGTGCCTAATCTGATACATGTGGATGGCGGGTGATGAATTTCCTATCCTGATTAAGGCACCATTTTCACTTAACATGGATGTTTTTGTAGAATCAGGCCTAGAGAGCCTTGTATTGAAGACAACGTGTTGGGTCCGTCTGCAGGCTGGTTTGCCATATTTGTGTTTATCTGGTTGGTTTGGTTTGAAAATGTGGCCCATCAAATAAATAGATTAAGTCCCCTCTGATTGCTTATCATACTCGTCGGTGTACCAAAAGCTAGCTACTCGGCATGCGAAATCAATAGCATTAGACCATCTTGCTTCTTTTTATTATTATTATTATTATTATTATTATTTACTATTTATTTTTTACTTTTTTTTTTCCAAACATGTCTACTCTTGGTTGACACAGTGACAAGAACGAGATGAAAAAGATAAAAGGAACAAAATTTAATTTATTTTTTACTGTTTCAATCTAGTTTGTAAGATATTCTAGCTATAAAAAGTAGCCACACTAATGGAAACAATTCAAAGGATGATCATTGCCATGTATATTATTTATGATTGTGTAGTCCACCTAAATTATGGATGGTGGTGATTTGTAAACCTGGGTGGCCTAACATGAATTGGCATACTCGATGGTTGGGGTGAATTTTATATAAACACCAATGTGGGGCCCATCTAAGTGGGTGACCCACTTTTTTCCTCTCTCCACTCCCACAATTAGAGGTGGGCATGGGACGCCGCCTAACTTGACTCGTTCGACTCGGTCCAATCCGACTCGACCCGAACCAAATGGGTGAGTCGGTCCGAATCGAGTAAGCTTCGCCCGATCCGAACTCAAACTGAGTTGAGTTCGAGTTACCTAGTAACTTGACCCGACTCAACTTGAAACTCAATCTGGTTAGACTCGACTCGTTCCGAAATCTGACTCGACCCGACTCTCTAAACCTACCCCGACCCTATCCCAACCTCTTTCTCTCTCCCTCTCCCATCCTCCTCCTCTTCCAAGCCCAGCAACCACCCACCACCATCACCCTTTTCCTCCTCCTCCTCCTCCTCTCTCTCTCTCTCTCTCTCTCTCTCTCTACTCCCTCCCTCCCTCCCTCATCCTCCTCCTCTTCCTCTTCCAAGCCTGGCAACCACCCACCACCATCACCCTCTTCCTCCTCCTCCTCTCTCTCCTCTCTACTCCCTTATCTCTCAATCCGACTCGGTGCCAACCTGACTTGACTCAGTACTTCTGACTGGATCGGACTCGGTTTGGATCAGTTCAAGCGAGACCGAACTCAGATCAAGTCAAGCAAGCTGGACTAGGTATTGAGTTTGGGTTAGGCCTATTTCAAAACTCGATCAAGTTAAGTCCGCCCTAATTCGGTCCGACTCGACTCAATGCCAGCTCTACCCACAATCCATGACTATCCTTCATTCGATCTCGGCTTTGGAAAAAAAGAAAAAGAAAAAAAGTTAAGGCTGGATTTGGGCTATTTTTGCCTGTACTGGCCCGAGCTGAGTGTGGCCTATCGTTTAATAATAGAGTATAACACACCCCTATCAAAAACCATGGGCGCGCACAACCCACGGTATTTTGACATATGGGCTTTAAAAATGGGAGCGGATTAGGTGCGGCCTAGCCGGACGTAGGACAGTGCAACCCAGATTGCGAGGTTCACTTTGATGTATACATTATATATCCATGCCGTCCATTCATCTTTTCACCTCATTTCAGGACATGATTCCAGACATGAAGAACATTCAATGGCTCCATTCATCTTTTCACCTCATTTCAGGACATGATCCTAGACATGAAGAACATCCAAATACCATTGGAAATAATGATAATTGATTGATCACCATTAAAAACTTATTTATTTGTTATCCAACCTATTTATAAGATTACACAGACCCAGGAAAAAAAAATCGGTTTGATCCAAAACTTTTGTGGCCCACAAGAAGTTTTTAATGGTCAATCACTATAGTTTCCTACGATGTGTCCCTCTAATATTTGGATCTGATTTATTTTTGGTCTCATGCCATAAAATAAGCTTGAAAAATCAGATGGACGGTGTGGATATACAATACATAAATCAAAGTGGGCCCCACGGTTAACGCCGCACTGTGTTGGGTGAGGCCAGTGCCGCACCTAATACGCTCCTTTTAAAAAACCAAGCCGAGTTACATGATACTCGGGCGGCTTATGACTGTTGATGCGCATGAACTAGAGGATTCTACAAGTCGCATGTATTAACTCAAATTAAAAAATAAAAACTAATAGAACCCTTCATCTCCAAATTAAAGTCCCCCAATCAGGTTGGTTGAAGAATCCTGACCTCTGATCCATGAACGCTTGTTTGTTGACAGATGACCGTTGGATATTTATCATCTAACCATCTGGTACATCCCCACCGATCCAGAAAGCAGGTAATCAAATAAGTTTTTGGTCACGACGAACCCATAATTTCGACGGTTTAAATTGAGTGAGTCCTGCGCCACGTGCGCAATTTGTAGTTGCCTGCGTATCATCTATCAGTTGGCCGAGTAAACTTCTGAAGAGATATGACCCTTCAAAACATTAGAAGGGCATTTGTTATCATCTGCCACTTTTGAAGATGATGGGCTGAGCATATGGTACAGATACCTTTTCAACGTACACGTGGCTGGGTGATGGACCAATCGGGTCCATCCATGCACCGTACCCTAGCATCAATGGTTTACGTGTCAAAGAGCATCCTTCTTCGACAACCCCACCCCACCTGTTTGACCAGGAAAACGTCAGCGAAATACCAAAAATAACTAACGGCCGGATGTTAAGCGGGGTAAATTCAGACGTGCTCTGACCGTAAGAGGTGGGACCAGCTGTGATGTATTATATCCGCTCCGTCCATCAGTTTTTCCAGTTCATGTTAGGCCCAAGAATCAGGAAGATTCAAAACTCAAGTGGGTCACACTAAACAAAACAGTAGGGAGGATCAGGTTGATGTTTGTGTTTTCCCTACATCCTAGTGGGAATTACCTTATGAACGGCTTGGATGGCATATAAACATCACGGTGGGCCCTAGGGAGGTTGCAAAAGTGGAAGTTTCATCCACTTCTTCCTGTGGTGTGGCCCACTTGAGTTTTGGGTCTGCCTCATTTTTGGGCTCATGTCCTAACATGAGCTGGCGAAACTGATGCACGGAGTGGATGTCACGTGGACATTGTGGTGGGGCCCACATAGCTAAGAGTTAGAAAAGTGATGCCAGGACTCACTAATAGGCTAAAAATCTCTGGAAACACGATACTGGTAAATGAACGGAAGCGATTGATACATCACCGTAACACGTATGCATTGTTGGAGAGATGGCAACAATCCAAAATATCTGCTGCAGCGTTCTGCTGTCTGCGCTTTCCACTTCCACATTTTGTATTTAAAGACGCTCCTCTTTTGGATCGCGAACCTCAAAATCCATCAAAACTTCACAAACAAACAGAAGCTATGGGTGTCCCAATCCCTTCTCCAACTTCAAAGGTTTCCATTCTCTCCTACAACCGTATGCTCCTTCTACTCTCTCTCTCTCTCTCTCTCTCTCTCTCTCTCACCTGGACTTAGCATTTTACTGTGTATAAATAGTAGCAAAGTCGAAATGTGGGGCCACTTGGTATGTGTATAACATCTGATCCGTCCAACATATGCAGGCCACCTTCCTAACTACACCAACCAAATTTTTGAATGATCGAATCATTGTTTGAACTACACGTAAATTTGAATGTTTTTGAGTCGTGTATATTGGTTTTTATGGTTTGGCCCACTTCATTAATGGATCCACCGTATTTTTGGCCCATCTGATAATCATGGAAGGGTGCATCTGTTGGACGGGTTGGATGTAAGACACGTTCCACGTGGGCCTCTTAATTTTCCATTTACCAGTTTTTGAAGGACAAAAAAAATAAAACAAAGTTATTTATGTAATTTGTCCCTTGAAAAGACCATTAGGAGTTCTGGGGAATTTTGAGGCAAAGTCCTTTTTTTCTCATTTAACACACGTGTGGAACCGCAGCATCTCGCACGTGCAATGTTAAGATCGGTTTCCTACGGAGTTCCAGACTCGGGCATGCCCGTGAATTTTCTTGGGGAAGGATGGAAGGATTCGGTGACGCGCTTTCCTGTAGAAATCCAACCTTACTTAAAAGTAAGACTTTTCTATCATTTTCTTTTTATCTCTCTCTCTCTCTCTCTCTCTCTCTCTCTCTCTTTTTCTTTTAATGCGTGTGTATGGGGAGAGGGGATCTAATCCACTGGAGAGGACGATCCTTCCTCCTTTTACACCGTACACGTGGCAGATGGACGATGACCAGATTGTGATTATACGACAATCGCAACCATTTAAAGAAGAAATGATGTTTCAATGTCACGGCGGATCGTGATTCATAGAAGGAACTCACACGTGTCATGGATCCGGGCCATTCTGGACCAAAAATAATATTGGTCCACTGAGAGAAATGGGTATAGTAACCTGATTTGCGGTATATGGCATGTGCTCAAGGCGCCTTACCTGATGAAGGGCCCTGATCTCTGACACGTGCTGTCCACCTGAGCTTTGAATCGGCCTAAATTTTGGCAGACAAGGATAATGCGAAGGGGGCCCACATGATAATAGAAGGATTGGATGTCATTTTTATGTCACTGTAGGCCCCATAAAAAGAAGAGAGTGCATGGACTGAGAAGAGATCATCCCTAGAAACCACGATTTTCTTTCACATTCCTTTTAAAAATTTATTATCCGAATTAATTAATAATCTTTTTCAAAATACTAAACTTTTCTAAAATAATAATTTTCCTAAAAATAATAACCGATTTCTGAATTAATTTAAATTCTTTATGCGACTAAAACAAAAGAGGTCTTTAACTCATTTCATGAACCTCCAAACTTTAAAATAGGAATTCTTTTGTGTAATTGCCTCTCTTTTAGGTTATTGGAACAACCATAATAAAAAGTTATTTTTATCCACCGAAACAAAAAGTCTTCTTCTTTTTTTTTTTCTTTTTCTTTCATGTACATGGAACTCAACTCAATTCTTTCGCACTAGTAACCATGTATTCATCAGGCATGTCAGATTATTTTGGAATACAGTACAGAATTCATCTTTTTTATGCCCAATATTTTAAATTGATACATTAGATACAATGGATTGTATTTCATAAATTATCTATCTTTCGTCAGTCGATGTTTCTTTCTTTTTTTTCTTTTTTTCTTTTTTAATCCTTTATTTTACTCTGTAATGATCAAACGATTGGATCTCTTATAACTATTCAAGTTCTCTCTTGTTTTTGGATTTTATCATGGAATATTCTTCAGAAATATCCCATCAATTATTCCTGGGCTTTGGTTAGCCAGTAAAACATTTCGAAATAATTAATTGATCCAAGGGTATAACCGTATTGGTCCACAGAGTATGCGGCTATTGGAGGAAACATATATACTACGCCACTGACGTGAATTTCCTGCGAAGCCTCTCACAAGTTCAGGTGATGGACCTAGGTGGGGCTGACCATGATATTTGTGAGAAATCCACCCTTCACCCATCTTGAAACATGTTAATGATTCACTCCTGCCATGGTTGGATGGTCCAAGAAATGAGCACATCTGCTCAAGGTGCAATGATGATGATGATTATTATTATTATTATTATAAATTGAATTTGGTTAATATGGTTGTTTTTGGTGGTGAACAAAGGTGTGGAAAGGAATGGAGGTGGGCTGAAAGTGAGAGCTTTTAACGAAGAGCAAGAAGCCCTTGTTGTGAAGTCTTGGAATGTTATGAGGAAGGATGCTGCTGAATTAGGCTTGAACTTCTTCTTGAGGTTATACATCCATTCATTTCTAATAGAAAGTTCTCACATTTTATTTTATTTTTTTGTTTATCAAAAGAGATCTAGTTACACCCACTTTTGATTTTTTCCATCAACTGGGCCACAACTATTTAGATCTTCTAACCTAAAAATCAAGTTATTTCACTTGTCAGTGGGCCGCAGTGTAGAAAACAAAGAGATGGGTAGAAAAAATGGTCTCGATTGGTGGTTTGTTTTATAGGTTATGGCCCACCTTAAGAGTGAAAAGGCTTGATATTTGGGTGGATTGGATCTCAGACCTATCCTTCCATTGTGAGCACATGGGTGACATGTACATGTGTTTTATTGCACACGTGTGTGGGCTTAGAAAAGCTGTAAAATAAATACTTTGAACTTTTAAATAATTTGTGTTACTATTGTGATAAAAGCCTAAAAAATTTAAAACATATAAGATTTTGAAAGTATTGTAGCTTTATCATTTAATTAATATTTCATGAAAATATATGATATTTCTAGAATATCATTGATTTTTGTCAACTTAGACATAATTCACTTGGATAAAGTAAGTGCCACCTACCAGCTTTAATACTACTTTCTAAAAGGTTAGATTAAGTTGTCATATATGGCATTAGAGAAAGGATTTAGGGTTCTCATAGCACTCTAAGCAGTAGTGCTTATAGTTGCATTTAGGACATTTGGACATTCCAAACGATTGATCCAGACCGTTCATCACGTGCAGCTCATATTTAATATCTAGGGAATGAAATTCACACTGATAGAACGATTCTTCCTATTCAATCTGATGCGTGGAAAACAGATGACTGTAAAAGGAGGCCATCTTATGGATGGATTTAATAATCCTATCGGTGTTATTTTTCTTTGGTAGACAATGAAACGGGTTCTCAACCCAATGGACGGTCCAGATCAATTGTTTGGACTGTCCAAGTATCCGATGTCCACTATATATGGATGAAGAGACAAGTTTTTTTACACGCACCGTCACCACACACTCACACCAAATGGCGCTCAATCCAATGGTCCCGGTGTTGAAACAGAGTCTATCTACTACTGAGCCAAGGACCCTTGTGTTAAACATACAATGATCGGATGGTTAAGATTGTCTAATTACATGAGACAATTTCTGGGGTGATGATAGATGTGCGTATGGAATTGCAGGATCTTTGAGATCGCACCATCGGCGAAGAAGCTATTTTCGTTCCTGAAAGACTCCGACATTCCTCTTGAAAAGAATCCAAAGCTCAAACCACATGCCATGTCTGTCTTTGTCATGGTGGGCCACCCTTTCTTACTTTTTCTTTAATTACTAGTACATCAGCAGCTTTGACGGACACGCAGCATGAAGCTCGTGGGAAGAGAGAGAGGGAGAGAAATGGTCAGATGGGTCCGAATCCGAGTTTCCATAAAGTTCCAGCTATCTGGGGTCCACTGCAATGTACCATCCAAACCGTCCATCAGATGCTTCCCATGTTTAGCCCAGAAACTAAATACAGCCTCTTCCATCAGGTGGGCCATTCCCCAGGGAACAAGGGAGAGTAATGGGAAGGGGACGCCCACCGTGGAAACTTACAGATTGCATGGGTGCTGTGGAGCCCACCATGATGTATTAGCTTTATCCATACCGTTCATCTGTTTTGTTAGTTCATTTTAAGCATGAAAAAAAAAAAAAGTAGATCAAAATATCAAGTGGACCACACCGAAGGAAACAATGTTGATTTAATGCCTACCATTAAAAACTTCATGTGGACTACAAAAGTTTTGGATGTGTGACCTTATCAACAGGTTGGATGGCAATTAAACATTATAGTGGGCCTCTGAAAGGTTTCATTATAATTATTGGGATTTATTATTATTATTATTATTATTTACACCACTCACACCACAGCGAAATTTCACCCAACCCATGATCTTGTGTTGAATTGGGGTTTTAAATGTGCAGACATGTGAATCAGCAGTGCAACTACGAAAGGTGGGTAAGCCAACCGTGAGAGAGTCGAGTCTGAAGGACTTGGGTGCCACCCATTTTAAATATGGTGTGGTGGACGAACATTTTGAGGTATTTTACTCCCAACTTTTCTTTGTTGTTTTTATTTATTTGGATTCTAAGCATACAACGCCGTGACCCCTTCAACACGTTCCATGTGCTATGGTCCACTTAAGCTGGCTGACAATTATATGAGGCGGCAGTTTTTTAATAACATTGTTGGATCCTATTTTTCACCGTCTCTGAAATAGCCAATCAGGGTATGATGCGTGTCAGTATACAAGGGGAATATATTATGGAGAAAGATCTACAGAGATATTTGGAGCACTTTTCACGAAATTATATCTGACTCTAAGCTAGATGGTAAACGTCATAAGTGTCATCTTAGGACGAGGCATGATTGAGATGAATATTGGTCGAGTAAAAGGAATGGTTAAAAGAACATGTGTCAAGATAAAACAAAGAGACATGCGCAACGTTTCAACTACCATAACTATTGAAATAAGGAAGAAAAATGTCTGAAGAAAAGTTGTAATAGATATCTATAAATAGTAAGAAATTTAGCAAAACAAATCATCTCATATCAATCTAAAAACTAATCAAATTTATCTTATCTTTTCTTATCATAGCTTAACTTTATCTTACAAGTAGTAGTGATTTTTAGTTATAATTCAAGTCTATGCTCTTATGTTAGACTATTTTCATTTCCATTATAATCAATTCTTTCATAAAAGCTCTTTTGTCATCGCATTTTGTGACCAACTGTAAGTATTTCATTTTGTTTGACTAATATTTTCGATTAGTCCGTTTTGTTGGGGCCATTGCACAAAACCTTAGGATCTAGCTTCCCAAAACACCAGAATTGTGGGATAATAAAGCAATGAAATAAATAAAAATATAAACCACACGACACAAGAGATTTTTACGTGAAAAACTCTCAAGGAGGTAAAAACCATAAGACCTCGTTTAGATTAACAATCCACTATGAAGTAGAACGTTACAACCGATCACAAGCTCACACTGCTTGGATCAAACCTTTTTCACTCACGCAGGAATTGATAAACAATAAGAGAATAAAGAAAAATGGAGAGATCTCACCGATTACGAGGATGTAGAAGCGCTGAGATGTCGAATGCACAGTAGATCACCTCTACGAGCAGAACCTCCCTTCCACAAGCTTCCTCTCTCTCTCTCTCTCACACCTTTAATAGCCCTAAACCTTTTAGAAAACCCTTGCAAAGCTTTAGAAAACTCTCCTGCATTCCCTAGAAAAGCCCTAAGGACTCATATTTATAGGTTAGGAAACTCATTTCCGTACATCTTTGAAAACCGCTTCAAATTTACGCAGTCTGCACAAAATCTGGACATGAATCTACGTAACCTCGACTGGTCGAGTAGACTCCTCGACTGGTCAAGTAGCATGGAAGATTAAACACAACTGGTTGCTGGATTGAGTCGAGCACCACCCTCGACCGATCAAGTAGTGCCCTCGACTGGTCGATCAACGCGGTAATGCCAAGGGATGTGGCATCCAAACCGCACTATATCTCCTCTGAACTGAGGAAGAAAACCCCATCAAATCTCTCCATTTTTGACTTAGGAGAAATTCGCCTTTTTCAAGCCAGTCCGGTTTCTACAAAACTCAAATTTGCTCTTGAGCAAAGCCTTGGTCATTATGTCTGACCCATTATCGTCCGTGTGGACCTTCTCAAGCTGTAACACCTTCTGTTCCAAAGTATCCATGATCTAGTGATACCAAATATCTATGTGCTTCAACTTGGAGTATTGACTTGGATTTTTGCTCAAGTGTATAGCACTTTGACTATCGCAATAGACCACGTGCTGCTGTTACTGCTTTAGGATAAGTTCCTGCAAGAACCTCTTCATCCAAAGTATCTTTTTACATGCCTTTGTGACTGTAATGTACTCGACTTCTGTCGTTGACAATGCTACAACCTTTTCTACCTTGCTCTGTCAAGAGATCGCTCCCCCTGTAAACGTGAACATAAATTTCGATATAGACTTCCTGGAGTCTATGTCACATACCATATCTGCATCTGTGTAGCCCTCTAACGTAGGTTTTTCGTCATCATAGCATAGGCTCAACCTGGATGAGCTTCTTAGATACTGCAATATCCATTTCACCGCTGCCCAATGCTCTTTGGCAGGATTGACAAGATACCGGCTGACCACACCAACCGGATATGCTATGTTTGGACATGTACACACCATAACATACATCAAACTTCCTACTGCTGACGCGTAGGGTATCTTCTACATCTCATCAACTTCTGCCTTCGTCTTAGGACACTGCCTGTCGCTCAATCTGAAGTGACTATCCAGTGGAGTACTGACCGGCTTCGCTGCATTCATATTAAACCGCTCTAGGACTTTTTCAATATACCGTTCTTGTGACAGCTAAAGCTTCCTGCTGCTTCTGTCACGGGTTATCTTCATTCCTAGGATTTGTTTAGCTAGGCCCAAGCCTTTCATCACGAATGACTTGCAAAACTCATGTTTCAGCCTGTCAATCTTCTTGATGTCTTTTGTCATGATGAGCATGTCATCAACATATAACAACAGAACTAAGAAATCACTATTTGAGAACTTGCGCGTGAACACACAGTGGTCCGACTCCATTCTGTCACACTCATGCTTTAACATGAACAAATTGAACTTCTTGTTCCATTGCCTTGGAGCTTGTTTCAGCCCATACAAGCTCTTCCTCAGCCTACACACCATATGCTCTTCGCCTTTAACTTTGAACCCTTCTGGTTAATGCATGTAGATTTCTTATTTTAGGTCACCATGGAAAAAGACAGTTTTAACATCTAACTGTTCTATCTCCAGATCTATGCTAGCCACCAACCTCAGGAACACCCGTATGGATGTCATCTTCACCACTGGTGAGAATATTTTCTCGAAGTGTATACCTTTCCACTGAGCGAACCCTTTCACTACAAGTCTGTCCTTAAACCTCGTTTGTGAATTCTTCTGCTCAATCTTCTTTTTGCACACCCACTTATTGCTCAAAGCTTTCTTGCCCTTAGCAGTTTCACCATATCATACATGTGGTTCTTATGCAAGGATTCCATCTTCTCTTGCATAGCTTTCAATCACTCCCACTTATGCTCGTCGGCTAGGGCCTTAAAATAATCTTCTGGTTCTCCCCTATCAGTAAGCATAATGTACTCATGCGGTGAGTATCTCTTAGGCATATGTCTATCCCTAAATAACCTCCTCACTTACGGCTCAACAGGTGGATCAGGTGGGGGCTGCTCCCCCTGTCCATCTTCTGTAGGAACTTTCTCGTCCTCTATACCGTGCTGTACTTCCCCGTCATTAGGCACCACGGGAGGAATAACTAGATCTATGTCCTCTAGCTCACCTGAAGTAGGCTGATTTTTCTCTGGCTTACAAATGTATTCTATACATTGACCTTTAAAGAAAACCACATCTCTGCTCCTGACGAGCTTCTTTTCGGTCGAATCCCACAATCTGTAACTGGACTTTTCATCACCGTACCCTAAGAGCACACACTGCCTGATCTTTATATCGAGTTTGGACCTCTCGTCCTTTGGTACGTGAACGGATGCCCTGCATCCAACACTCTGAGATGACTGTACGATGGATCTTGTCCAGTCCACACCTTCTCGAGTACTTCTCCATTCAATGGGGCTGATGGAGACTTATTTATCAAATACACTGCCGTATGCATTGCTTCTCCCCAGAACATCTTGGGCAACTTCGCATGTGATAACATGTATCTGATTCCCTCTACAATGGTGCGATTCATTGGCTCAGCCACACCATTATGTCGGGGGGCTTGGGAACCGTCTGTTCATGCCGTATACCCAGGGATTTACAATACTCGTGGAAGTCACCGATGTATTCACTACCATTGTTAGTGCAGATGCATTTCAATGATCTACATGTCTCTCTCTCTCGACCATAGCATGGAACAATTTAAACACACCAAAGACATCGTTCTTGGATTTCAAAGCATAAACCCAAACCCTCCTAGATGCATCATCTCTAAAAGTGACAAAATACAATGCCTCACCCAAGGTTTTTGTCCTCATAGGACCACAAACATCAGAATAAACCAAATCTAATGCATGCACTTTATTAACATGAGAAGCAAATTTAAGAAACGAAACTCTATGTTGTTTTCCTGATAAACAATCAATATATGTTTCGAGAGGTATACCTGTCATGTCTGGAAGGATCCACTTCTTTGCTAGTAGCTGAAGCCTTTTTTCATTCATGTGGCCTAGACACCTGTGCTACATGTCAATAGCTGAATCTTCCGCTGCATTCAACCCACCCTTGCACACACTGACAATTGCCTTGTACAGCGTGCAACACTTTTCCATCTGGTTGTGATCAACGAACCCTTGATGAGCTTCCAGCGCCTACCAACAAATCGACTTTCATAGCCATCATCATCTAACCTTTCCGTTGACATCAAGTTGAGGCGAAGGTCTGGGATATGCTTCACATCCCTGAGAACTAATGTACAGCCCACATCGGTCTTCACACAAATATCACCGACCCTTACGATCTTCGATATGCCTTAATTTATCATCTTTACGGTCCTATAGTCACCTGGCTTATAGCTTGTGAAGAAATCCTTGCGTGGAGTCACATGAAACGAGACTTTTGAGTCTATTACCCAGTCGATGTCCTAACTCGTAGCTGTAAGATAAACATCATGATCTGTTGAAAGAATAACTACAACATCACCATCTGAAGTGACCGCAGTGTAATCTGATTCATCTTCCTTCTTTTTTCTTTTTTCCTTTCTTGTTGTTCTTGTCACAATTCCAACATTCAACATCCTTCCTGGTACTCGACTTATCTCTTGATTTATTTCAGGCCTTCCCGCCTTTTCTGTTCTTTCCTCTCCCCCATTCTTGTGTCACAAGGACCTTTTACTAAGTTGACCCTTGAGACTTTCTCCTTGTCTCATCATTAAAGAGACAACTAGTTACCTGTTGCATGGACACATTTCCTTCTGGTGCAGAGTTACTCGGAGACACCATCAATGTCTCTCAACTATCAGGCAATGAGCTAAGCAATAGCAAAGCCTTTAAGTCATTGTCTAGGACCATCTTCATGGCGGAGAGCTAGTTCAATATATTGTTGACTTCATTCATGTGCTAAGCCACAGAACTACCATTGAACTTGAGACAAGTCGTCTTATCAGAAAATTTTTATTGCCAAGTCTTCCTCTCATACAGCCCTTACAGTTTCAGCCATAGGCAAGGGCTGAGGTCTCCGTAGACACATGGTGGAATACGGAATCGTCCAACCATTGTCTAATAAACTCCACCACCTTCCAGTCCAATTTCTTCCAAACATCATATGTCATATCCTTTGACTTTGCTGATATGCCTTGAATTGGAGAATACAACTCCTTACAATAAAGCAAGTCCCCCATTTTAGCCTTTCATATAGTCCAATTAGAACCATTGAGACTGATCATCCTTAACGAGCCAACTTCCATAATTTAGAACCGATCCCACTTCGTTCAACCAACCTGAAATCTCTGATACCACTTTGTTAGGGGCTGTTGCATAAAACCTTAGGATCTAGCCTCCCAAAATACCAGAATTATGGGATAATAAAGTAATAAAATAAATCAAAGCACAGACCATACGACACAAGAGATTTTTACGTAGAAAACCCTCAAAGAGGTAAAAACCACGGGACCTCGTTCAGATCAACAATCCACTATGAAGTAGAACGTTACAACCGATCATAAGCTCACACTGCTTGGATCAAACCTTCTTCACTCATGTAGGAGTGGATAAACAATAAGAGAATAAAGAAAAATGGAGATATCTCACCGATTACGAGGACGTAAAAGTGCTGAGATGTCGAGTGCATAGTAGGTCACCTCTACGAGCAGAACTTCCCTTCCATAAGCTTCCTCTCTCTCTCTCACACACCTTTGATAGCTCTAAACCTTTTAGCAAACCCTTGCAAAGCTTTAGGAAACTCTCTTGCATTCCTTAGAAAAACCCTAAGGACCCATATTTATAGTTTAGGAAACTTCTTTCCGCACTTCTTTAAAAACCGCATGAAATTTACACAGTCCTTACAAAATCCGGATATGAATTTGCATAAGGTCGAGCGAACTCTCGACCGGTCGAGCAGCACGGAAGATTAAAAACAATTGGTTGCTGGACTTTGAGTCGAGCACCACTCGACTGGTCGATCACCATCCTCGACTGGTCGAGCAGTACCCTCTACTAGTTGAGCAGGGTGGTAATGCTAAGGGATGTGGCATCTGAACCGCACTACATCTCCTTTGAACTGAGGAGGAAAACCCCATCACGTTGTACTAAAAAGATTTTTTATACAGAAAGCAAGGTGCAACCCATCTTTTGACGAAGAACTCCTAGCCTTCAACAATCGCTTGATCATCTTATAACAATCTTATAACAATTTTGTATGAGTCACTAAATAGGCCACCGATCTTCTCAGGCTTTGGTCATATATGATCGCATTCAATATATTTATTTATCTCAAATCTTGAGGTCAAAGTTATTCAGTTTGAATCGAACTGCACAATCAGTTCTAGTATGCGTGCACACACCACATGTCACCAAAAACAAACCAACTGCCAATAGACATGACGCATCATATGGACGCGTTGGATTCCATGAATGCATCACTGGGCGCTACGTGTGGCTGGTACCACGCCAAGTTTACCATGACACTGGTAACACTGGACGGCAACCTTTTTTAAATGCAGTGGTACTCATCCACAAGACACATGGCATACATGTACCGCATCTGGGTGGTCCAGATTGTGGCCCAATGTGGATTGAGCATGGCTAAAAAATGAGGCTGATCGAACAATATTAACCGCTCAGGGCTTAAAATGCTTGTTTCTTGTGCTTGGTTTGGGTCTTATTCGCAAGCATTTTGGGTCTACAAGCTAAACACACAGCAAAAATGAAAATTTAAAAGGCTAAAATTGTTTTCATCTCATTTTACTTAACAGCATTAGAGATTTTGATCATTCATGATAATATTTGTATCAGACAAGAACAGGAGTTTACTAATCCCACACATTGTAGAGATCCATGCCATCCATCAATGGGCGAATGTGTTGAAATACTGGCCCAAGCATCCACTCATCATGTTGGTCCCTGTGTACATAACAAATGCACAGCCAAACTAATAAGATATGTTGGCCAACAGCCCACATTGGAAATACATGCATGCGGCATCTGATAATTGGGCTGGCCTGATTCTTGTGCCAAAGCATCTACGCATTTGAGTCCATCTAACGTATGGCTTATATCTTGATAAAGACCTGCAGAAATTATTTTGAGAACTTACTCTATCTTGGGTGTTTTAGGTCACGAAATTCGCTCTTTTGGACACGATAAAGGAGGCTGTTCCGACGATGTGGTCACCCGAGATGAAGGCTGCGTGGGGAGAAGCTTATGATGAGTTGGTTGCAGCTATCAAGAAAGAAATGAAGCCTTCATCTTAGGATTCTTAATTATCTACTAATCTCTATTCGATTAAGCTTAATAAGGGAACGTTCTGTCGCCATATGAATTTTCTTCTTTTTGACATTTATACATGTTGGGATGTGGTTTTTTTTCCCATTAGCAAGTGTTTTGTTATGAACTGTCTTTAGTGGCCCACATGGGGTAGTTGTATCAGTGAATCTTGACTATCCATCCAGTGGTTAGTTGAAAATCACAACAACATATGATCATAGACATCGTTTTTCCTTCTCACATTTGTATGGTTAAAATAGCCCATTGGCTTCTTCTTCTTCTTTTTTCAGCCGTCTGTGATTCACAATAGTTACTCAATAGATGGATGATAAGGAACCACGTGCCGAATCTGATACGTGTCAGATAGTGGGTAATGAATGGTCCGTCCTGATTGAGTGCCAAATGCAAAAACCTTTCTTAGGATTGGCACCCTTTTCGCTGCACATGGATGTTGCTGAAGAGTCAGGCTCAAGAGCCTTGTCTTGAAGGCCCAAGCCCGGCAGAGGGCTTACAACGTGTTAGATCTGTCTGCAGGTTGTTTGTGGTTATCCTGCTGAGGAAGTGCATTCAATGCATTCGGTCCGTGTTTTATTAATGTGGTGGGATTTGATTGAGCTACATGTAGTATGTTCCAGGCTATCTTTAACAATATCATGTGATCCAATGAAATCCTACCACATCACAGAATCACCAACCACAGTGTTATTGGGATCCACTGAATCCACATCCTCAGGTTTGTTTGGTCTGAAAATGTGGCCCATCAAAGAAATGGATGAGGTGATCAGGTGGGCTCCTCAAATGGCCCTTTGATTGCTAATCCTACTCTCCTTGAATCTCACTTTTGTGGGATATCCGAGCCATAGAAAAGTAGACCGCACCATGAAAAAAATAAAAAATTAATATTTCTTTTTTCTCCTTGAATCTACAGCCACTGTGTTGGTACTTTTATTTCCTTTCTGATGTTAGACATCTGAGCCATAGAAACAGTGGGCCTCAACATGGAAAAATC
The DNA here is from genome assembly GCF_029962835.1 of Magnolia sinica. Taxonomy (NCBI): domain Eukaryota; kingdom Viridiplantae; phylum Streptophyta; class Magnoliopsida; order Magnoliales; family Magnoliaceae; genus Magnolia; species Magnolia sinica. The sequence goes on along the minus strand of NC_080588.1, from coordinate 70,917,396 downwards.
CTGGCTCAAAAATCAAGCCGGTCCTCTCATCATGTTGGCCACACCACTAAAAAATGTGATGGTCAGTGGTCTTCTGATAAAACGTACAGGTTTGCCCCATCTGATTGAGTGGATCAGCTTGCTTTTCAATACATTTTCTCTTCATGGTGTGGCCCAACTTTTGAATGGATCAGATGTACCCCACATTTTCACTGAGGCCCAACGTTTGAACGGATCCGATGTCCTACACGTGGCACACGTGCGAGAAGCGACTCCCATCAGGCGAGATACACTCTTGTATTATTTACACCCCCATTTTTGCGTCCATACATACATACACCCATATTTGTATTATTCTTAGTACCAAAAGTATAGCAATAGGAGTGTCTGAATCAAAGGTGTAAATAGAGGGCCCTTCAATAAAATGGAAGTCTATCAGCCTTTTTCTTCTGCAAAAATGCTGACTCATTCTCCTTACACGTGGCATAAACAAACCCACGATCCAGACCATCCAAAAGGTTGAGTACATTGTGGATGGAGCATACATCGAAAACCATACTGACCATGCAATCTCAACCGTCCAATTCAGTTTCTATAAAATGGATGGTTAAAAAGAAAATAATAAGTGTTCCAAAATCAAAATGACAGAAATAATATCTTTACTATCATCTACTCATGGATTTTCCAGTCATGCTCCATCAACAACTAAGCCAGTGATATGGACGGTCCAGATCGCCATTTCTCTAATAAGGTTTTTCTCCTATTACATTTCCAGGTGGAAAATAAAAACAAATAGTTAGTGTTGCACCCTTCTTCACACACCTTGCCTGTGCACACCCTACTTCTAATGTCTTCTTCCATACTACCTGAGTGTATACATTGCAATCGTGTCCCGGCGCACACGTGTTGTTGGCATGGTTGTAGAACTGTTTCTGGCTGGCCCATAAGTCGATGGCTTGGCGTGGCGTCATGTCGAGTCCGCCGATGGCTTGGTTGGCGCCGAACGTGCTTGACGACAGGTCTGCGAAGTTGCAACTCTTATTGTCTCTCTGGTACCTTACGAGCCGGCTCACCTCGGCGGCTAGCTTCTGGCTCCAATTGAGTGGGCCCACATGAACGAGCGATCTAGCTTGGTTGTGGCCCACCAAGAACTCATCAGTGGCGTTGGGCTTGCGAAGTGGGGCTGATTGCTCTAGAAATTGATGGCGTGAGCCGAGAGCTGGACCCATGAATATGGTCAGAACTACACAAGCCAGCAGGCTGCTGGCTAGCCTTAGTGGGAAGGTGAGAGCCATTGCTTAAGGTGGGCTGGTATGGTTGCAAGTAGGAGAAATGGTTCCTTTTATAGACATGTTATGACTTATGAGGAGGTGGATCTACAGCTAGTTTTAGTTGAATGTTCAAATTACTAAAATACCCTTCATTTTCTATCTTGAATTTACTATATGCTATTATGTTTAAATTATTTTATAAATAAATAAATAAACTGCCTTTGACTAAATTCATGGGACCATAAATTTCCCAGCGATATCCTCGGGCCTTGTTTGGTAGCTTGGATTTTGATTCTTACTTAAGAATACAAATCCAGTATTTGGAATTCTTGATATTTTTATTTTATTAATGTGTTGGGCAGCCCAGATTTTCAATATGTGAAATCTAGAAAATGTGCTTGGAAACCGGGATTTGGAGGTGTGGAGAAGGCATGTGCTGCTCCCAGTAAATAACCAATTTGAACAGTATGACTACCAGAGAAGATTTTATATTCTTGAATTCTGCAAGCTAGCCTCTACAGAGAGTTGAAAAGTAGACTTATTTTAGGCTTTAAAATACTACTGGATTTAAAAACGCTAAATTCGAAGGTGCCACAATATTTTGGCATAGATTTGAATTTCAATTCCAAATGGCCTAAATCTAAGTTACCAAATGACTCCTTTAACAATTGGAGGACATTCTAGTCGCTTAGGGTTTGATTGGTCACTTAGGTAGCAGTGGAGGTATAAGTGGGTTGGGTGGGGTCCAGTTGAGGGGTGCCCCAAACGTGATCCATTCAATTTTTAGGTCAGAACTTTGGGTTCAGACCCAAACCCATTGAAATTTGAGGCAGATATGGGTTGGGTCTGACCCATTGATTTAATGGGTCAAGATTCAATATAGGAATATCCATAGGGACATGTGACCCATTAACCTTATTTGTTTGCTCTTTATCAATTGATTTTAAAGTCAAAGGGTGTCTCTACTTTCATTTGGAGGACACTTTCAAAAAAGGCTATTTGGATTATCAGAAAAGAAAAGAAAGTGTATTAATTACCCAATGATGGATTTTCCTGATCCTATAATTATTATTAAAATATAGATTTTATTTTATTTTTATCTTGCCTTTAATTTTTTTAACACCCACATTCACATCTTATATGGGCACTCGATCCCATGATCTCAATGTTGAAACAGAATCCATGTGCATCAGGAAGTGGAGCTGGGCCAATAAGGTACGAAAATTCCTCTATTATGTTTTGGTAATAAATTCATTGTTTTCTTTACTATTCAAACTAATTAAAATGTCTTATTACAAATAAGTATTAATTTTTTTTCTTTTTTTTTTTTCTTTTCTTTTCTTTTCTCACTATCCAAACAAACACTTTGTGCTGGTTGATTAACGGGCAATTTCATTTTCCGCAAGTTTTTATGCTTTTGGAAGTAGTCATCCAAAGATTGGGAGATTTTGGTAATTTGGGGGAGTTGACTAAACCCCCTCACATGGGCCCAATGAGGAGTTTCTAGGAAGGCGTGTTTGGAACAATTAAGTGTCGGTGCATCGCTTGCTCAACTTAAAAATGAATAGCAACCTTCCCTAGGTTTGTGTCCCCTTCTGCAATGATATTTTATAGTATTTTCGATGGATATGTAAGCTGGTAGTATGGCATGAAAGAAGGTGTGTCCATGTGATGTGCTTTTATGAGATCTCAGTACTTTAATGTTTTAAAAATACCAAAAATAAAATAAAATCTTAAGATGGCTCATGGTCCAGTGATAGGAACATCTCAACCATTCAATCCTTGTGATCATTGCACTGATAGGATGGCTAACATGACACGGTTACCTTGAGTTGTGTGTTATGATCTATATACATTATGCTCCTCAAATCAACGAACGGCCTAACATCCACGTCAGTACCATGTAGCGTTGGAGGTGTCATGGTGCATGCTCCACGAAGCGTGCCGAGCTTTCCTCGTTTTGTTTACTTTGGAATCTCTTCATACGATCAATGTCTAAAGTGTCCGACTTCTAGTTAAAGTTTTAATATTGTGGCCCACCTGCAAAGATGATTGGCTGATCATAACCGTCCAATGTACTGTTGGTAACGTGGATGGACCACTATCCAATTGTCGTTCTGAAACGATTATCCCGAACGTTGGTTCGTGGGGTTGAATGTAGACAAAGAAGTCTACGATATTGATTTTAGAGAAATGTGCCGGAGGTTGAAAAAATGCTCTGGCTGTCATAGATACTCGTGAAATGGTATTGGATTCTGGGAAATCAAGTCCCGGAAATTATGTAAGAAAACGTAAATGGGTTACACAAACGAGGTATGTTCAGATCCATCACAATGGACCACTGATGTATAGCGGGTCACAGACACTTTCATGGTAAAGATGGATCTGAGAAGGCCCGATAATAGGTAAAAATGATCCGAACCGTCAAAACCTTCACTCATTCGTATCTTACAGATTGGGATGTGTTTTCGATATATTATATATGATTTTCTGTAGGAAGACCTACTTAAGCCAACTAACCCTGCTATGCCAGGTTACCCACGTTGGATTTGGAAGATTCCATCATATCGATGGTCAAAAGTTTCATTTAATTTCATTTTTGCTATGAACAATAAGTTTTAGTTTGATTATAACTTTTGGTCTGACATAAAAAGAGCTTAGAAAAGTTTTGAGAATAATATGGTTGGGCCAAATTATATGCTTACTATTTTTTTGTTAAAACCCATAAAATCAATAGAGGTCATTTATAAATAGTAAGTTTATTATTTATAGTAAGACACGTTTTTGGGGTGTTTGAGTTGGAGTCTAAGTCGAAAACTGCATCATAAGTTTCAGCTCCTTATTTAAAGAGTTATAATTTCTTTTTCTTTTTTTCATCAATTAAATTATTTCAATTTTTTTTAAGAATTATTCCTACTTTTATGCCTCGTGGAGTCGAGAAAACTTTGTGGATTCGAAGTGGTTATACCCTGAGGAAGACAATGATCGACATCATCATGTCCTTCCAAGCGCCAACCACCAACTCACTGTCCATTAAGCGTATATAGCCAGTTCGGCACTTGCATATGACATCCAATCCACTGAAAAGGTTGGCTCCATCTTGAAGATAGTAAGGTCTAAAAAAAATTAGGTAGGAATTGCTGTATCTTATTTTTGTCTATTTCTACTAAAGCCAATTAAAGAGAGACACGTGTAATGTTGTACGAGATACATAGTATATCTAAAATCTAGTGAGATACCTAGAGAGGATTTTGCGGGTATACAATTGGCATCTATCGAGCAATGCCACATCATCTATAAAGCATTAGTGGTTGAGCAGAACATGTTGAGTCAGCAAGGAAACTTGAAGCGGTTATCTGTATAGGTAGCAAGCTAATAAGTAAAAAAACTCAAGAGAGACATTAGTGCCGAAACAGTTATAGTTATTATTAGAATGTGAGAAGCAACTAGAGGATCAGTTCAAGACTATAAATAGCAATCGAGTTCAGTAAAATAAATCGTCTCATATCAACCAAACTAAATTAAACTAAACCAAATCTATCTTTCAATTATCATCTCAATTATCAGTCATTTACATTCTGTAATGTAATCCTTAACTTTTATGATCAGTCATTTATATTTTGTAGTGTAATCCTTATCTTTATCAATCATTTACTTTCTTTAGTGTAATCTTTAACTTTGCTTGTCATTTACATTCCATAGTGTGAACCGTAGCAATGGTTAAAGTAGCTGTTAACTTTAGCTCTAATCCGAGTCTACACTCATACGCTGAATTTGACTCAGTATCAAGCAAAGTTCTCCATTCAGAAAGGCATTATGCAGTTGTTCTCCACAGCCGACTATAAGATTTTTTTTTCTTTTTTCTGTATTGAAGAGAAAAAATAATTTCGTATAAAAGGCAGAGGTGTGACTCGCTTTTAGAGGACGAACACCACATTTTGACTATCGCCTGATTATCTTAAGCAACGTTGTGCAGCTGGCTAAATAGGTGACCGATCTTATTAGAACTTAGTAATATATAATCAATTTCCGAACGTATCTACTTATCTTGATACTTGGGGTCGTACTTGTTTAGTTTAAATTGAGTCGCACATTCAATTTTGACATGCCTGCACTAATCATGTGACTGAGATTGAAATAACAGCAACGGGAACACATGTACATTGAATCAATCAAATTCATTGTCCGCAGTTTCATATGTTTTCCGATAGCATGGCTCAGCTATGAGTGATAGCTAGGCCTATTTTTTTTTGTTTTTTCTCACAACGATCTTTAACTTGAGGCCAACCTTTTTAACAACCCAGATGGCATGGGCAACTAAACGGAAAGCAACTTTGACGTCCATTGAGGTTGATAAAAATAGCTCTATCTCTAGTCCTTACTCATGATGGGACAAATGAACGTACATAAAAATTCCAAGTAAGAAAATCAGGACTAAAGGATTCTTGTTTTAAATGTAGGTGCCACTCTTCTTGTTTGGAAATTGTTCTGATTATTCATTTAATAAAATTGGGTTAGTGGGATGGTTACAAACCTTGATTTTTTAAAAATAATATAATGTCACTGTTCCTTGTTGAGGTTTGCTGGAATACATCCCGACTTATTGCCATATAGCCATTGAATTGGGTCCTTTTCGATTTCTCAAACCGTTTATATGATGGTCCTCGCTGTGGAAGGGATCGAGATGGCTAAAAAAAATAAATAAATATCCAATTAAAATGTTTCAACCATTTGATTGTTGGTCCATATTCCATTTAAGAGTTTTGCTTTGTTTTGTTTTTTTTGTTTTTTTTTTGTTTTTTGTTTTTTTGCCTGCCTTTAGAAGTGGCAATGGGTCCGTGGATTTACTGGCCTGACCTGCTTCTAAGGAGGATTTGGGCCAAGCTAAATGGGCTGAACTTTGGGTTAGAAAATGGGCCAGGCTCAGGTTGAACCCTACCCAACTCGGCCCCGGTATAGTTATTAATGGGGTGGGCCAAATGAATTTTAAGTGGGTCGGGCCATTGGACCATTTGGTAATATGGTGCGGTTTGATCTTGGGCTGGTATTCTTGGCCCATTTTAGTATATGGGTTGGGCATCTATGACCTATACCTGGCCCAAACCTGAACCATTGCCACTCCTATCTGCCATCCAAGGAGAGACCTATCACACTAACCGTCCACGTCATTGAAACATAACTCAAGATATAGAGGCTAAAGTCATGATGGATGCTAGCAATCCTCTTTGTTCATCTATAATATACAAAGCCAGGTCTGCAAATGTCTCCAGCTTGTTAGTAAAGGTAGCAGAGACAATGTAGTATGTGTGAGTTTTATGTTAATTTGATGTATCCTATGTTCCTTTATAAGAATGCAATTTGCTAAGTGGTGATTAATTCCAAGAGAAAGGGTATGTTGTGTATATTAAAGGTGACATTTCTAACCTTTTAAGTATCCTAGAAGGTCCACAAGGGATTTTTGTGACCTTGGTTCTCTCCTAATTCTCATTCAAGTCTGGAAAGCGTAAATATTTAATCAGGTAATCACGTTTAGTGATTAAACATACAGTAAGTGGACCTACTAGACCCGGGAGAGGAAGCTGCGCAACCAAAGAATGCAATGACAAGTGAACTTTGGAAAGAAAAGTAGTGGACAACCTTTTAACCCCTTTTAGTAAGAGGCCTCATTTTTTGGAAAGATAAGTAATGGATGACGCCTTAGCTCCTGTAGTAAGGTTACTCTTTTTTTTCAGAAAGATAAAGTAATGGACAGTGCTTTAGCTCCTTTAGTAAGGGCCCTTATTTTTCACCTGCTTCTAATGACCCGCTATACTTTATCAGCAGAAAGAAGGAAAAGATGTGAAATGGTGATTATAATATATGACTAAAGTATTTTATGTTCCTTTATTAGAATACAATTTATTAAGAGTTGGTCAATTTGATGGCAAAAAGCATGTTGTGCATGTTCAAGATGTTTGTGACCTTTAATATTTTATTAGTTAATTTCTACTTTGATTATAATGTAGAACTACATATGTCAAAAATGTAGTAAGCACATTCATATTCGTTATCATTTCATACCGTGGAATATGAGTATATAAGACTTGATAATTATAATGTGGGTGATAAAGTTGTAGATAATTTGTGAGGCATTAAAGCCTTATGTTTTTGTGACATCAAGATGTTGCAGGTACACACACATGAGAAATAAAAACCAAAAGGAGGGATCCTCTAATTTTTCTTATTTTCGAGACAAAACTTTTGTCCCATATTGGTCAGGAAAGTTGAGGAAAATGTATTTTAAAACATTATTTTTATAAAACTCTTTTTTTATAAATGTGTTATGCTATGCCCAAGCCCACATGTGCATGAGCTTGTGCCTAGCATGGCACATCTCTCAAATGAAAAACATGTTGGAAAAGTCCAATCAGGGGGTGTTGTAGTATGGGGATAGCATGTTAGAATCCTAGTACAGGCATGGAGTTCCAAATCATTTACTACTCTATTATTTTCTACATCTATTTATTAGAACTTTCAGCATAATATATTTAGGCCTCATTGAACTCTAGCAACGTATGTTTAGTTATTTCATTTTGGGCTCAAATTTATGGATAAATATTCTCACTAAAGTAGGAAAAAAAAAAAACAGCCTATATATTGCAAAAACCTCATTTGGGAACCAAGGTTCCATATAAGGTTGGAAAAAAAAAAAAAAAAAGTTACAAAAAAAAAAACAAAAACTCATGAGGCCTTTAATAAGTGAGATTTTCCTATGCTGTCCAACAATATGAGGTTGGATCTTTTAGGTGAATCATCTAGATCACCACGTGGTGGTCCGTAATGGGCAATCACCATTAGCGAAGAACTTCCATATCCATTATTTATCTTCTCTTTTCTCTCATCCTTTTTGTGTTTCTTTGTGATTCTCATGTGGATCTTGTGTGCGTTCACTACCGGTCAACAAGTCGGCTCCACATGGATTTTCGTTGTTCGTGGAAAACCAAAAATAAGCAACCTTGGTCTATCGCTTTCAACATGGTCATGCCGGTGGTCCATTTCCACTATTAATAGTTTTCATCAATGTTTCTTTCCGAGGTATCTTCTCCTGATCTAATACATTGAATGCTGAAAATCTTGAAAAACTTCAAACACATCCTTCTGTTCAATTAAAAAATGGACCCATGCAAAGACCCGTTCTTTATTAAATCGGAATCTTCTGCTTGCCACAAATACGTTTTTCCTTCTTTCTTGCATTGTGCACATCATCACTGATGTCATCAGTACTGCTGCATTAAATGCAGTCGATTCCCTAGTGGGGTGGCTAACAATGATATGTGAATTAACAGTGGGTGTACTACCAAGCTAACAAAAAAAAAGAAGATAATGTGGTCCAATTATATTGCAACAAACATATATATATATTTTTTTTTGTGCCTAGCAGAGGATCCAGATTCTTCTTCATTTGATAGCATGGCAGAATTAAATATTTTGCACATTCCAAATGTGCTCTCATATGGAATGTTCTTATTGCAAAAAGATTAAAAAGTGCCTATTGTTAATTTGTTATACACACAAGACATTGTCCACAAATCATGTATCATTCAGTCGTACTTCTTTCACTAAATCTGAATAGTTACTATGTTTTATCCTCAGTTGTGAAGTAATAGGCCATTATTCTGGAAGATTTTCAAGACATTCCCCACCCACACCAAAGGCTATCAAAGTACCAAATTATGGTCACACTCAGGATGTCAGGCATGGGCCTGAAAATCAAGCCAATCCATGTCTTAGGTAGCCCACTATAGACAACATAGTGGATGTCATCCCCTTGAAACCTTCCTCATTGTTGATTATGTGTGTCCCACTTAGACAGGTCACACCAAATTTCAAGCTATTTCAAAACTGACGTAGGGATGACTGTGATGAAGTCGAGTACCGTCTTCCTCAAAGATAAATACTCCGGATTTAAAGAGCTTCTCTGGACTCCTCACAAAGACTTCTTGAATCTACGAGGAAAAATAAGAAAATATAAATAAATTCTAATAAATTTAAATTTTAATTGATCAATTGAAATAAATGAATTCACAACCTTTTAAATAGAGATACTAACAAATAAGAAAGAAATCAGAAGCAAACTAAAACTAAAACTCTTAGAAATTCATGACTTACTATAAATAGTAAATTTATTTTTTATAGTAAGTTTCTTATGTAGCATAACCACGTTATTCTCATAATTATTCTAAGCACTTTTCATGTTGGACACAATTCCTAAATCCCAACGGATGAAGAGTTATAATTAAACTAAAACTTGCTATTTTTAGTAAAAATGAAAATAAACATGCAATTTAATCATCGATCTAATGGAATCTTGCAAATTTGGTGTGAGTAACCCGACATAGCGGCTAAAGTAGCTCGTCCTACCCCAAAGTCATATATAGTACGTCGAGTAACTCATTCCAATTTACGAGATATATTTGTTTCGTGGTTCGGTCTTGATGATTTCTACCTCTAATCCTTCTTTGATCCATTTTGGACATGAAAGTGTCCATAACCGCTTTATATAAAAAGCTTAGGTGAGCCCCCACCTAATGCTTTTAAATGTTTTAAGCTTGATTTTACATGTTTCAAATTGTGTTAACTACTTACCTTCGAATAAGGCTGAATTTTGAAACATCCCATAGTCTAGAGGGGACCCATCAACCAAATGCATGGGTGGATGTAAAACACACATCACAGTGGGACCCACCGATGACAATGACAGCAATGATGATGATAGTTTGGCCAACCAACACCTGGCATTGCCATATATTGTAATGCATTCTATTGCAATTGGAATTTCTTTAAAAATGTGTTCGGTATACATTTGGATTTTGCGCTATCTTTTATCATAAATCATAATATAAAACAATTCAGCTTTGACCACCTGCATGGCCCATCTTTCCTCCCATCATACTATTTTTGTAGGCCATCCCTATACCATGTAAATGGTAGGGCCCACCACGAAGATCGCTCGTTTCAAAAATCAGTCCCATCCACATATCAGATGGGCCACACGTGTACGTTGAATCAAACCGTTTGTTCGCGTGGCCCACCTGATAAGCGGATTGGACTGGTTTTCGTTCCAGGTGATCTTTATGGTGGGGCCTACCATTTGCGTGGCACAGATTCCCTACACAAGTGATATGTTGGCGAAAGATCAACTCCTTTTCACAATCCCACATAATTTCACTTGCGACTCCCAACTTCCATAAATTGTAACAAAAAACGGGTCAATTCTAAATTACGCACGTATTGAATTTGTATACAGTTACATCCTCCTATTCACACCAAAAAAACAAAAATCAGAACTGCGAAGTTTAGGCCGTCTACGCACCCCGGCGCAAGTTAACAATTGGCCGCTTCCCGTGCCTTAAGGTGAAGGGCGAGTTCTCGTAATTCGCTGGGTAGCCTACTTTCGGCTCCCGAAAAAACGGCCTCAGCTTCCCGATGACGAACACGGACGGAATCTTACATCACCGCCGGGAACCTGCCGGGAATCTGACTCCATGCACGCCGGGAACATGACGCGTTTTTGGAGAGGAGGCCTGCGTGTTTGCTGAGGACAGCACTGACCTTGACGGCGAGCTCGCACAATTGAGGGAGAGAGAGGGCATTTTGGGAAATTTCGTGGGGCATGAGGAAGTAGAATTGGCCGAGCTGCAGCTCCTCGTCTTCCCCCACGCGCGGCAAGTGCGAACCGAGGTGCATGGATTCCGAGCTGCAGAGGAAGCAGCTGGGGTTCTGGGCTGTCACGTGGCCCGCCTTGATTGGCTGGTCGAATTCCTGCAGCGTCCCATCTACGTGAATCACCTTCACCGTCGCGGATGGTTGGCTTATCCTGCGCCGGTTCGCCGGAGGGGATGCGCAGTTTCCCATCAGAGGCAGAGGAGGAGGGTTGAATTTTCTAAAAATGGCTAAAATGAAGGGCATTTTATAGTGAGAGAAGCAGACGCTAGTCAAAGTCAAGAACCCGAGTAAAACTAACATTTGCACGATTTCTGTTTTTAACAGGTCGAGCCTCTTATGTAATTCTGGGACCATTTAAAAAATAGTGGTGACTCTTTAAACGTATACATGTGATACTTTTAATGAAATCTAGTCCGTCCAAATTGATTTTAAACAAATATGAATAAATGATTAGCTAAATTTTAGTTATGTACTGATTTTTTCTTAAATTTTAACCATTCATTTTATGTAGATTAAATGGTCGGTTAGGATTTCTTAATAAGTGTACTCTAAAAGATATTCCATACCCATACAATCGGACACACAGTCTTTATGGATGGATGGATGTTGATAAGTTCCTCACATGAGGAGGATGAGTCACTACCATCTTTTAAATGGTGTGTAACTTACATTGGAGTCTTTTCGTCAAAGGGAATTCTTTGTTGATAAAAGAAGTTAGACGGGTATCTAACATCACGTGTCTGTTGATTGGAGACTGTGGAACGCGGGTTAAAAAGCATCCGCCTTCCCGGACCCGGTCCAGACAGGGGCTCTGTGAGGCCCACCTGATATATGGGTTTTATCCACGCCATCCATTCATTTTAATAGATCATTTCAGGTATAAGGCCAATTCACGCTTTGCTATTCAATTTGGATACACGCCACGCAAGTAACAAACGATCCAAATTTCTCTTACTGGAATCTAACTAAACATATTGTGACCTAATACATCAAAATAGATTAAGACCATATTTATAAATATTTGTCTAATTATTCGGCCACCAAATTGACAAAAAGATAAAGCCAATTGTAAGGGGGGGAGAATAGACTTCGGTGGCAACGATTTCTGTATATTTATCAAATTAAACGAGCGCCCTCGATTTGATACCAATTGACGCATGGATAAACGTGATGAGGTCGATCACTATCTTCTTCAAGGATAACTACTCTGAATCCCCGAGGCTTTTCTAAACTCTTCATAAAGATTTCTCAAATTCGTGAGAAAAAAAGAAAGAAAAATAGAAAATAAATTCTATAAAATTCGTAATTTGATTGATTAATGATTAAAAACGAATTTACAAACTTTCAGAATTAAACTACAACTAAAACTCCCTAAAATTCGTTCCGTAACTTACTAAATAGCTTAACCACATTATTTTCTTAATTTTTATAAATACCTTTTATGTTGGACATAACTCCTAAAACTCAATAAACGAAGAGTTATCGTCAAATCAAAACTTACTAAAAATAATAAAAATGAAAATAAACGTAGCATTCGACCATCAATACAATAGAATCTCGCAGATTCAGGTTGGTTGGCTAAAGTGGCTCGTCTTACCACAAAATCATACACGATACATCAAACAAGGCATTCCAGTTTACGAGATATACTTATTTTAAGGTTTTGACAGTCCTAACAACTACCATCTTGTATGGGGCCTTCTCTTATCCATCTTCGACATGAAAGTGTCCGCAAACCTCTCTGCATCATTAAAGAACCAAGGCTTGCCTAATAGATGGCATGGATTACGCTAACATCATGAAACTGAGCTCAGTCTTTAATAATGACCTTGTCACGGAATAGATGGTCCATACCTTTGGGTTTCAACTCTGACACGTGCACCTATGGTTCGCTAATCCAGACCATTGGTCTGTTGTTTCTGATAAGGAGCAGTCCCAAAATCACCCAGATTGGGGCGATCCCAATGACCATTATTAGGATCTTTTTTCAACTGAACGAGGATATATTGGGGCGATCCCAGCCGTCCATCTGTAGGCCACCAAATCGAAAGGTTTGGATTTTCCTATCATGTTGATCTATTGGAGATCAGTGACCATTATTAGGACTTTTTTCACTTGAACGAGGACGGCTATTGAATTTCACTTCCCAGCCGTCCATCTGTAGGCCACAAAATTGATGTAGAGCGAGTCGCGGACAATTACATGGCCAAGATGGATCAGAAAAGGCCCGGTCGACAACAGAAGTGATCCAGACCATCGAACCTTAAATCGGGCGTATCTTGCAATCCGGAACGAGTTATCTGACGTAAAATATATGATTTTGGGGTAGAACGAGCTACTGAAGCCAACCCGGAATTGCGAAAAACCTCTGGATCGACGGTCGTTTCCTTGTTTTAATTTCATTTTTACTATAAATAGTAAGTTTTAGTTTGATTATAACTCTTCATCCGTCGGGCTTTAGGAGTTGCGCCCAACATGAAAAGAGCTTAGAATAATTAGGAGAACGGTTTGGTGAAGCCAAATAGGACACTTACTATTTTTGGCCGAAAACCTTGCGCACTAGTAGACATCACGATCGTCTATAAATAATAAGTTTATTATTTATAGTAAGTTGCGTATTCTAAGAGTTTGAGTTGTAGTTTGATTCTAATTTCTTTCCCATTGCTTGGTAGCCCTATTTAAAGGTTTGTAAACTCGTTTTTATTCATTAATTAATCAATTTTGAATTTATTAGAATTTATTTATATTTTCTACTTTCTTTCCTCGTGGATTCGAGAAGTCTCTGTGAAGAGTCCAGAAAAGCTCCGTGAATTCGGAGTAGTTATCCTCATCACGTTCATACCTGCGTCAAAAATCGAAGGGTTAGGATTTTCCTATTATCTTGATCTTTGAAGCATGGCTCATCCATGGTAGTGGACCAGGATTGAGAATCCGTGAATACTGTGCAAGACGTGGGCCACACATCATATAATTCCATAAAACGATAAAATCAAAGAAATTTCTAGGGCAATTCCGTCATTTGCCGTAGTGGACCACCTTATCTGCCGTGGAAGGTTCCTGCCCGAGGGTTTTGATTTGGTAATGGGTACAAAGAACACTCAAAACGGAAAAAGGCATTATCTCGGGTCTGGGACCACCGATAAACAGCAAGATTACTTTTGTACGAACTTCCTACGAAAGTCTTTCCCAAGAAGTTCCTGCACAAGGATGCTGGTTGGGGCCCACCAAGATGTTTGTGAGAAATCCACCTCGTCCATCCATTTTAGACCGCCCTGGAAATCAAACCTTCCAAGTGGACCGCCTGCTGACCGATTTAAATGCTTTGCATGGCCCATGGATCGGATGGCATATAAATATCACAGTGGTCCATCATGAAGTTAATGGTGATCGTTGGTCTACTTTAATTATTTTATGATTTTTGGGTTCAATGATTAAAATGAAACACTGTAGCTGATGGATGGTGTGGATCTAATGAAAGTTTTATCCACATGACTCTCGGTCTGCGAAAATAATTGTGGTGTGTATCCAGCTCAAACTACAGTTTTGTAAGACCTGATCTGGATAACCCTCCAACCTGATTGTAACTTCCCTTACCTACCGCAAACCGAGCATAATGTGGGTAGAACTTTCATGAGATCTACACTGTATATCAGGTAAGACACGTCATGCTCACTATAGAACCCAAAATTCTCAATGATCCAACGGTTAGGTAGGCCACACCGTAGGAAACATTTGGGATAGGACAATAACCATCAGTCTTTTATAGAACCACCATGGTGTTTATATGCCTCCAATCCAATCCATTTGCCCGCCTGATGAGATTTATGTGGAAGGGCATGTTTTAAGGTGGGCCCAACATGATGAATGGCTTGGATAGCACGTGTGTCAAATCCGAGCTATTCAATCCACCTGATGAGTGTACCCGCCTTATTTAACAGTTGGCTCCACCTTGTGAATGGCCCAGATCTTTGCATCTTACACACATGGCCCCATGTTGAGTACGGTACGTGTGCCATTTAATAAATGTCGCCGGTAAATGTATATGATCAGGACTGATAATTGATAAATTCATAGGCCACCTCCTTAAAGAACCAAGGCCCACCGAATAGATGGCCTAGATTACGCTAACATCGATCATGAAACTGAGCTCATGTCTTTACAAATGGCCTTGTCACGGAATAGATGGTCCATGCGTTTGGATTTCAACTCTGACGCGTGTACCTATGGTTCGCTGATCCAGACCATTGGTCTGTTGTTTCCTACAGTGATAAGAAACGGTCCCGAAATCTCCCAGATTGGGGCGATCCCAGTGACCATTATTAGGATCTTGTTCTGTTGAACGAGGACAGTTGTTGATTTTCACTTCCCAGCCGTCCATCTGTAAGGCCACAAAATCGAAAGGTTAGGATTTTCCTATCATGTTGATCTTTGAAGCATAGTTCGTTCATGGTAGTGGACCAGGATTGAAAATCAGTGTATACTGTGCAAGACGTGGACCACACATCATATAATTCCATAAAACGATAAATTCAAAGAAATTTCTGGGGCAGTTCCGTCATTTGCCGTAATGGACCACCTTATCTGCAGTGGAGGGTTCCTGCTTAGAGGTTTTGATTTGGAAATTGTAACAAAGAACACTCAGAAACGGAACGGCGGAAAGGTTTTCTCTCGGGTCTGGGCCCACCGATAAACAACACGATTCCTTCCAAAGATACTGGGAAATTTCCCATGCTACCCCTTCAGTTTCCTCCAATCTTCCCTTGCAATGATGGAGTCTTTGAGATGTGGGCCCAACGAGCCAATAGCCACTAATCACACTGATCAGATGATCCAATCGCACCGTTATCTCTGGTGACCGGACTCTGTGGGGGCCTCCTTGATGTATGTATTTTATCCACGCCGTCTTCCGTTTTTCCATCTCATTTTAGGGCATGAGCCTAAAATTGAAGCATATCCAAAGATCAAGTGGATCACACCATAGGAGAGAGTGGGGTTGATGATGTCCAACCTGTTCATAACGTCAAACAGGCCTGCATTAAGAGAAAACAAAAATATCAGCTTGATCCAAAGCTTATGTGACCCCAAGAAGTTTTCAATGGTAGGATTTCAATCCCCACTTTTTCCTGTGGTGTGGTCCGCTTGTCCTTTGGATATGCTTCAAATTTGATCTCATTCTCTAAATTGATATGGAAAAACGGATAGACGGAGTGGATAAAACACATACATCATTGTAGGACCCACAGAGTCCCATAACCAAGATATCGGTGGTGTTGGATCACCACGCAATCCGCTTCCTGCCTCAACCATCCGTTCAGATGCACCGGTTCGGTTTGATAGGACTTAGGATTGTCCGAAGAGTATGGTCCATGACCCATCCTTAGTGAGTCTCACTTCCAAAACGTGGCCCAATTAAGGTACGCCATGTGTGGACGATCAAGACTGTTCATGCAGTAGGTAATACTATGGATAGGCCATGGGCCGAGTATGCGTTGCTACAAATAACCCTAGCCATTGGATTTACAGATGTCCAGTATCATCGAATGGTCAACGGTTTACTTTAAGGCCATTTTTACTATGGATAGAATCATTGTAGGTAACAAACTGTCTACGGCCTACCTAGCGTGGGGCCTATCACACAAAACAGTCATGAGTCTTACACTAATCAATATAAACAAACCGGTACTGACCCTTTTATTTGCCCATTTGATGGTCGGATCATCAATATTCTCAACCATTAAATGGGTAGGCCCAACTTTTCTTGGGCCACATAAGAGTTCATATCGATTTGAGGGTACTAACCCTCACTTGCGCAAGCCGAATAATATGGTCATGGTCATCTTATCAAAATTAATGTGTCCTTTGTTGTCAGAAGTGGACCCACCTTATATGATCCACACCGCGTATGGCTTGGATCGTATAAAAATGTCCGTCTTAATACAAATTTTTCACATAGACAGTGAATGAGAGTTCAATAGAAAAGGTTATGATATAAAATTACACGTAATGTAAGATAATACAACTATGCATGAAAGCCTAGCAGAGTTGGCTGTCGCTAGTCTTAAAGAGAATACAAACTAAGTAATTTAATACTAAGACTTACAAGTCAATATTAGGTCCAATCACATAAACTATAATTGATATGTTATTTAAGAAACTAGTTTTGTTGATGCAATTTTCTGACAGACTTTTTGTATAGACTTTTCTTGGACCCGAACAAGTGTAAAGAAGGATAAAGGAGGCCCTGGCTAGTACAAGAGACTCTCTATTGCCTAAGTCAGGATTGAGGTCTTTATAGATTAGGGTAGGATCTCCAGAAAAGAGATACCAGTCGAGTGTTTAGGGTTTTTTCAGTGAACATACCTTGGACAGCGAGATGTACTCATATATGAATACAGCTATCATTAATGTCCTTTTACAAAACAAACGAAAAGAAAAAGGGGAAAAATATAAATCCTGGATTAACCAAGCAGCTCTCTCTCAGAAGCTTGCCAAAAAACGAGAGAGAAAAATTCAAGAAAATACCATGGAATAAAAGCGTCGGTTGTATGGCGACCCATATGTGGAATTTTAATATTAGCCCTCTTTTCAACTAATGAATGAGGGTTGGGTTTGGTTGGTATTCTCCAAAAGAAATGAATAAATAGGTTATATTGCTTGATGCTCCCATAAAAAATGACTTAGTGGACCATGTCGGTACGATAGAATATATGTTAGGTTAGAAAGCCAAAGCAAAAGAAGTCTGCCATGGACCAAAGCCACCTTAGACCAAAAAGCTACCCAAAGCACTCTCTTTTAAAGAGCATGCTACACGAGCTCACAAAGTGCACGCTTTCTTACTGATCTTGGCTTGACTGACTTTCTCTCTGTCTCTCTAGTGAGAGATGC
This sequence comes from Magnolia sinica, assembly GCF_029962835.1. Lineage (NCBI taxonomy): Eukaryota > Viridiplantae > Streptophyta > Magnoliopsida > Magnoliales > Magnoliaceae > Magnolia > Magnolia sinica. Next base: position 70,899,556 of record NC_080588.1, on the reverse strand, counting down.
TCACGCACAAGTAGTTCTCCATGCACTTAGTTTACATGTGGGGCCCATCAAGGTGTTTGAATGACATCTTGTTCATTCAGTAATGTGATTTCACCGTGAAAATGGAATGCTCTATGGAGATAAGATCAATTCAACTTCTAGATGCACCCCATATGAATGTGGAGTTTTGGGGTTGTTTTTCATGGCCTGCCTCACCTGATAGTTGGATCAACCTCACTTTTGAAGCATCCCCCAACGTACTACTTGTGTATGACAGCTGGTGGTGGGACTATCATATATGACCACATCATCTTTCCAGCCAAGGCGCTCGATTGTGGAGGACATCCGTGCCATAAAAATGAGGCTGCAATTTCATTCATCAAGAGGGAAATGATGATAAGACTCAAAATAAACCCGTGGCCCACCCAGTAAGCAGATCATATAGATTTTCAAGAATGGTGATTGTTATGGAAAAAATTGAATTGATCAGCTGTATGAGACACATAGTAAAGAATTAGTAGAATTAACTACTTGAACTACCGATGTGTCTACAACCAAAAAAGCTGAGTTGAGCAAGGAAGCTTAATGGCCAAGCCATACTGATCAACTAAGCTCATTAATAAGATTCATCGACTGACCTTTACTTCGAATATCAATCTCGACCTCGGATGCCAACTTCGAGATCGAGTATCAACCTAAATCACAACATAGAAATATCTGAAGAGAGTCTTGCATCGTATATGAGTACATTGATCCAACGAGATCTTAGCCGAAAATTACTCCAATCGAAGCAAAATCAGATATATTTTTGAGAGCAGATTGCAACCCTAATCGGACCCCTCCAGTGTGTCTGGCAGATCCATTCATATATGCAGAAATTGTATAAATATACCACCCTACTTTATGGGAGAAGTACCAGCAAAAATCCCAACTCCAGCCACATCTATTCGAAATTCAACTATATGACTTTGGCAGTGGAAGTCCCGGCCACAACTAGTGCCCCCATTGTCTATTGTCTTTTTATTAAGTGTAAGTGTTCATAATCCCATGGGTGAAGTTGCAGGTTCAACCAAATCTATGTGATAACAGTGATCGTCATGGTGGGGACTACCATTTTAGTGGGTACTAATCATGTCATGCACAAATTGTACATTGACTAGGAAAGTTGGCATTGTACCACAACTTGTAGTACCTTAGTTGCCTGCATGGGATCAGCTCTCTAATAACATCATACCACACATTGTGTGTACAATGTGAGTAGAGCTAGCACTAGGTAGAATGACGTTTTGGGCTTACCAACTTGACCGGGTTTTAGTGAAGTCATGATTTTTTTATTTTTTAAAACTCAGCAACTCGGACCGGCTCATCTAGTCTTGATTCGAATTATGACGCCCAAGTTAGGGATGACACGTACGAGTTACCAAATTGGGCATATTTCGAGGATAACTGGTTGCACCTGAACATATCAGATTCAACCAACCAATTCCAACTTAGTTCATATGCATTGCTAATTCTACTCGAATGAGTTAGAGAAGGAAGAGATAAGAAAGACCCATGGAGATTGTGGTCAGAAATCCATAATAGAGTCGGACCACAACACTGAATTTATCATCTTCATGGGTCAAGTATATCGAGTTCTAGGCTGGGCTTTGCCCAAATAACATGGTTAGAAGGAATGGGCAGTGCTGTAGCTGGGCTTAGGAATCTGCTAATGTGTTGGGCGTGATTATTTTATCTTGGCTTTCAAACTGGGCTCGGGCCTGAATTATGGGCTGGTCAGGGTCGGTCTGACTCTCACCCAACCCTAACCAAGAGCTTCCCCTTCAGGGCTTAGTATTTGGAGGAATGACACTGTGACATGATAGGCACTAGGAAATGCAGACGGTCCCTAACTGTGGCGTACCGTGCCCCACCGCCATGAACAATGGACGGTCGGATCTGTAGATTCACCGGATCAAGATCCGGATTTTGATCAGACCGGATCCACTACAAAGCTATGTATACAAAATGATATGGGGGGTCCAACATGACGAGTGTATGCAATCCAAATCGTCCATCATGTGCAACTACTCAGGTTCTTTTTAGTAGTTGAAAATTAGGCAGATCCAAAACTTAAGTGGGCCACACCACAGGGAACAGTTGGGATGGAGATGCCCACTGATAAAAACATTAATCCAGATTGTATTTGGAGCCCACCACGTTTTGTGTATGCCATCCAATCCATTCAGATGATGAACCCTGCCTGGGTTAATGTAAAAAACCAAATATCAAACCATTCCAAAGTAAAATGCTAAAAATCTGGAGAATGAAAGTTAGGACAGAAAATGGAATGATCACCTACATCCGACTGCAAGCTAACTTAACATGCAACCCTCCCAATATAACACGTATATATAGAGCAATTGATCCATGCAAAAAGATAGATCCATCATGAGGATCACCGATCCCCAAAATCATGTTGATCCACACATTTGGTGGGCCATACTTGTATGTTGGGTCAGACTATGGGTGTCCACTGATTCCAACAGTATGGCCCACCTGATGAGGGGACCAGTGTGATTTTGATGAGGGGTGATCTCAACGGTGAATCTCAATCCAATGAATATTTATCTTTTTATTATTATTTTTTTTAACACACTACATGAACACTCAAACCTATGACTTCAGCGCTAAAATGCATTCTGTCTACCACTGAGCCATGTGTTATAACCACAATCACCGTTATCCAAAACACTATAATGAATCTCAGTTAAATAATATTTATATTATTTCCAAATAGGCCTATTCGAGTTCATGATATTTGGTGTGTTTGGTTGCACTAAATCAACCGATTGAATTATGAAATATACTGAAATGGTGATATAAGTGCAACCAAACATAGCCTTAACCAAAAAAACCTTTTTTACTTTTCTTTTTTATTTTAAACTTGAATGCAATTAATGTAAACTTAAAGGAGTTTGAAATATAGATTTTATCACCATAGGCTATATTATTAACATAATTGGTCACATACAGGTATGATTTGTTAGTTTTAGGGGTATTCTGAAACATCCAAGTCATCTATTAAGTACTGAGTTAGTGCATGCAGTCAAATGAAGTTTGTGATACGCAAGAAGGAAAAGACTTATAAAATGGCAGGAGTGAACAGAGCTTTTGCACATTTTTATTAATCCATGAATAGAATCTATATAGACTAAAGATCCATGAATATTCTATTATATCCTCATTTGAAAGAATCAATAGAAAAAAAAAGTTAAAAATTAAAAAAAAAAAAAATTCTTATGAAAATGTCATGGAATAAAAGGGTTTATTGTATTAGTATCCATTGATTGTATGAATATTAACCCTCTTCTCAACTAATGAATGAAATGCACTAGGTTAGAAAGCCAAAACAAAAGAAGCCACCATAGACTAAAAAGCTGCCTGGGTTCCTCTTTCCATGAAGCATGGTACACGGCTTTCCTAGTGTGTGCTTGCTAAGACTGGCAACACAAACTTGATGACCTCTCTCTCTCTCTCTCTCTCTCTCACACACACACACACACAAAACTATTGTACATCCAATTAATCGGCATGAGAGACCCACGAAAAGGTGTCCATATGACACCTTACCCAGCAAGGTTGTCCCATCATGAAAATGATACTCAAAAATCAAGTTAGAACCAAACATTAGATGCACCCTCATGAATGTTTTGGGTGGTTGTTCATCATTTTCAATGGTGTGCCCCACCTGATAGTTGGATCCACTTGACTTTTGGGGCATTTGGCCAACGATCCAATCGTGTGTGACAGCTTGTGGTAAGACTACTATATAGGTAAAAATCAACTTCTTGAAATAAAAATGTTGAAATAATGAACAACAACCAATAAGATAAAAATAATGAATTATGAATAGAGTTGACGGTTGAATTCCATAAATAATATGACTGGAATTGCCTATAATGATAGAAAACTGGAACACTTTTTCATGCTCCTTATTCATAGACTTGGTAGTTTGAAAAAAGATTGGCTGAAATTGAAAATCCACTCATTAAATGAGTAAACGGTTGAATTGGATTCGGTTTGGCAGTACCAATGAAATCAAGTCTAGCTCCCATTTCTCATTGAATTAACCAATCAACTTATTATTGGATGTTCATTTCTTATTTGATAATATTCGCAAAAAATATTCAACATATTTCAATTTATTATTATAATGAGAATAAATCCTACTATTACTTAAAAAAATCAATTTGATCCTATACTTGCGTAGTTTTTCCCTAGACAAGATACCTAATATTTACAACAATTTGGTAATTAGGGTTGATATATTGCCGTAATATACTTGTGAGATACAACAATTATTAGGAAATAATCAAGTTAGATCTGTAGCTATGAGTGCTATAAATGGCCTAATTTAGAAGTGGAAGTGATTGACAAGGGAACACCTCTTGTATACCATAAAAACAGTAGGATCTATCATGAAGATCACAAGGACAAAAATTCAGGGTATTCCACTCATCAGGTGGGAAACAATGGCTAAATGACGATCTGATTCAACATGAACTTGTAGCCCACCCAGTAAGCAGATGAGCCTGATCTTTTAGAAGGATGATCTTGATGGTGGGGGAACATAAACTTGTAGCCCACCCAATAAGCATATCAGCCACATTTTTTAGAAGGGTGATTTTCATTGTGGGGAATACCGTTTCAATGCTACGGATGTCCTGAACAATTTGTACGTTGATACAAACGTTGACATTGTACCACAACTAGTGGTACCTTTGTTGGGACACGGATTGCATGTTGAGTCGGACGGTGGGAAGTTCCTACAGTTGAATGCTAGGTGGACCCCACCATGATGCTTGTGAGATATCCGTCACGTCCATATGCTAATGTGTTTGGCTGTGATCATCTTATATATCTTGGATCTCCAATTGGGCTCTGGTCTGGATTTTGCGCTGATCAGGTTCGGTCTGATTTTTTTCCTGACCCTAACCAAGAGCATGACCTTCATGGCTAGGTATTGGAGGAATGATACTATGACATGACATGCACTAAGAAATGCTGATGGTCCCTAATCGTGCCGTACAGTGCCCAACGATGTGATTGACGGTCAAGGTTGTGGAGGTCATGATTAGGGCTGCAATGGACATTCGGATCTGCGGATTCACGGGATCAAGATCCGGATCCACTACAAAGCTTTGTACATTGAGCTCCAACTACAGATGATATGTGGGGTCCACCATGATGTGTGCATAACATTCAATCCATCCATCATGTTCGGTCACTTAGGTTCTCCTTGGAATCTGAAATCAGGCAGATCCAAAACTCAAGTGGGTCACTTCGCAGGGAAGAGTTGGGATGGGAACGGCAGCTATTAAAAATATTCTACATTGTATATGGGGCCCACCGTGTTTTGTGTTCGCCATCCAATCCAGTCAGATGATACATCCCAATTGGTTTAATGGAGTACTAAACCAGGTATCCTGCCATTCCAAAATTCACATTGGCTGCACTGTGCTGTTTTAAAGGTTTTAGCCATGATTTTGGAAGGTGTGGCCTGCTTAAGTTTTGGATGGGCCTGTTTTTGGTCAACTAGGAGAACATGCTGGATTCACATGATGGACGGATTAGATGTCATTCACACATCACCACAGATTCCATGCATCGAATTGTAGGTTAAGCTTATTAGAGGTGGGCATAAGTCGAGTTGGACTGAGTTAGGTCTAACCTGACTTGTTAAGTCCAATCCAACTTGATCCGGTTTTGAAAAATGTCTAACCCAAATTTAATCCGACTTGGTACGGAGTCCTACATGCCTGACTCGATCCGAGTCCGAGTCTAGGCTAGGCTGATCCGAACCGCGTCCGACCCAATTAGAAATTTTGAGTCGGATCGAGTTGGCACTGATTCGGATCGGGTCATCGGGCTGGACGGAAGGGATAAAATACATAAATCATGGTGGACCTCATAGAGTTTACTCGGAGTTACTCGGTATGTAATCCACCTCTTTCCATCTCCACCATTTCTTATGTGTGGTTCATTCTCTTAATATTAAAATAAATAAATAAATAACTAACTAAAAAAAACTTTTAAAAAAAAATCAGACACGCACCTAATGAGTCGCTGGCTGCCACTTGCCAGGCGGAAGAGGAGAGAAGAGAGAGAAAGAGAGGAGGAGGAGGAAGGCCTGTGCCGATGGGTGCCAAACAGGAATGGATTGGATTTTTCAGATCGGTACGTGCGGCGGGTAAAATATAAAGGATTAAAAATTAGGTTTATATACACACACACACACTATACCCGACAACCCAAGTCAAGTTGGGTTTTCAATTGGGTCAAGTCTAACGGATTGAGTTTTGGGCCGAGTTACTGAGTAACTTGAACTCAACTCTGTTTGAGTTCGGATTAGGTGAAGCCTACTCGGTTATGACCAACTCACCTATTCAGTTCAGGTCAAGTCAGACGAGTCGAGTCAGTTCGTGCCCAGCTCTACCTACAAAGGCAAAGCTTTTATGGTAAATGCAGCCTCCTAATGGATTCGGGCCTATGGATTCGGATCCGGTTCCCTGCCATGAGTCACCCCAAAAAATCTGTCCAACTCAGCCCAACCCGGACGAGTCACCTCACGACTCAGGCAAGTCGCAAGTCAAGTAATGACCAAACGAGTCCAAAATACTACGCAACTCTCTACCCACATCGGATCCAATTCACATTCATAAATCTGCTGGGGCTGGACCCGACACAATGACCTGAACCCGACAAGTTGCCTACTATGCATTTTTATGGTACTGCCAGCATTGGACACGCACCACCGTTCCAGCTAATCATGAATCTCAGGAATTGGAGAACGCCTTAGATTTCTTATGTACTCAAGCTCTCTACGGCCCCGATTATCTCAAGGATCTTGTAGTAGATTCTTGGTCATTGATTGTGGACCCACTCTCTTTATCTCTTCTGCCGTCCATTTCGATGTTGTCAGACAACTGATTGTGATTCTCTAATAATTGAGACCTTGTATAATTGGTAACTCATGGTGGGGCCCACATGATGAAAAGCATGAGCATTGCAATGGTCCATTCGAACCCTCTCCTCATTGGTCACCACAGATATCCTTCCATCCCATCAATGCCATAGAAAATGGCCCTTTTGTATCATTTACAACTAAAAAGTATCAATTAAAAACATAGATAATCCATTTGCTAAAGTCCACCATTAACAGCCGTCTGATCCGTGGTCCCAAGTTTATAACAAACAAGTCCAACAATCCAAAGGTTAGAATCATCTGATCACTGTAATTTTTCAAAGTGACACATACAGACTGGTATTAACTATAGTTCAAAAACCCAAAAACTGGACTCCAAGTTCAGCCAGGCCGGGTTCACTTGAAGACCCGACTCCTCTCAACTTGATATTTAACAAAATTAAATAAAGAAGAATTTAAGTGCCTGTTTGGCCAGGCAGATCCCACGGTATTAGGAGGGATGGGATCGGCAATATCCTGGGATAGGCATGACGAGCGTCAATCCCATGGATCTTAAGACAATCCACTGACATCACCATCATTATCTTAAAATTGATCCTATCCCTTGGTTGGATGGATCGAATGGTAAAATCTTGGGATATGCAGGGCATGCCAAACAGACCCAGTGAACTTGCCCGGGGAAATAAGCAATCGCATGGATCTTAAGACAATCCACTGACACCACCATCATTACCTTAAAATTGATCCCATCCCTCCTAATACCATGGGATCTGCCCAGCCAAACAGGCCCTTAAATACTAATAGCTATTTAGATTAGGATGACTTCAAAAATAATAATAATAATAAACAACTTACTCTAAAACCTAAAACCTAGGTTTAATGCAAGTTGGTAATAGTGCATGTAGACGACTGTTAAGAGGGCCCACCATTCATTAGTCAAAAGTTGGGTGGCACCATTGGCTTTTCTGCACACGTGTCTTATCTCCTTATTGTTCTCCAACTCAGCATCTAATTATTGCTGTTAGGGTTCATAGTAACTTGAAATTTTGTGCTCAATTATTACATACTTGGGATTTAAGTTCTTTGCTAGGTTGGCACCTGCCGTCATTAAAAATGTATGGTATGATCATCTCATGTGGTTTATTAAATCCTGTCAAGTCAGGTCAGTTGGAATATTAGCGGTGATTTAGTTTTCAAATAATTTAATTCAGTTGACTTAGGACACATTACATGGTGAGCATGTCATTATGATTGTTTGTAGTGACCTAATGATGTAGAGCGGGTCGCGGACAGTTACATGGCCAAGATGGATCAGAAAAGGCCCGGTCGACGACAGAAGTGATCCAAACCATCGAACCTTAAATCGGGCGTATCTTGCAATTCGGAATGAGTTATCTGACATAAAATATATGATTTTGGGGTAGAACGAGCTACTAAAGCCAACCAACCCCGCTATGCCGGGTTGCGCAGCCCGGAATTGCGAAAAACCCTTAGATCAATGGTCGTTTCCCCGTTTTAATTTCGTTTTTACTATAAATAGTAAGTTTTAGTTTGATTATAACTCTTCATCCGTCGGGCTTTAGGAGTTGCGCCCAACGTGAAAAGAGCTTAGAATAATTAGGAGAACGGTTTGGTGAAGCCAATAGACACTTACTATTTTTGCAAAACCACAGACTAGTAGACATCACGACTGCCTATAAATAGTAAGTTTACTATTTATAGTAAGTCGCGGATTCTAGGAGTTTGAGTTGTAGTTTGATTCTAATTTCTTTCTCATTGCTTGGTACCCCTATTTAAAGGGTTGTGAACTCGTTTTTAGTCATCAATTAATCAATTTCGAATTTATTAGAATTTATTTCTATTTTCTGCTTTCTTTCCTCGTGGATTCGAGAAGTCTCTGTGAGGAGTCCAGAGAAGCTCCGTGGATTCGGAGTAGTTATCCTCATCACGTTCATCCCTGCGTCACCTAACATGGCTGTATTTGATTGGGTCATATGTCAATATCATCTTATCTCTAGCAGCGGCACGTGCCTAATTAAATCTCGCCATAGTGGCTCACTAAGTCACCATATAATCCACTCTCACCAACTTGAGACTCATCAAAATCAGCCAAACAGCTGTGATGTGGCTGTGAATAGATCACGACAAATTTCCCTTTTTGTGCGGCAACCGAAAGAAGCGAAATCATTAAGTGGTTTGCTTGTATTGATTATCCAACCACCCTTGTTTGTCACAAGTCAATTTTGAAAAATGATCAATTGAATCTGAGCTGTTGATTGGTAGGATGGCCCATCAGGCTTCCATGCAGGGCTCATTGACATACAGTGTCCGTCGGCAGGGTTGGTGCGCGCCTAAAATCTAAGCTGGCTTATTTATTGAGCTTGGCTTGAGTTGTGTCTAAGTGCCCCGGCTCGGCCTACCTACTGAGGGTTTTAAGGGCATTTTTGTCATATATCATGCATGGTTTGTGGCCCACTTAATGAACAGCTTAAAAGGATGGCTGGGCATTATTTTTCAGCCAATAATGGTCTAGGCCAGTGTTGCACCTAGCTCTTACTTTACGGTCCGGGCTTTCATCGACATTGACCCAGCCCATCAACAGCCCTAATTGAAACCTGGCTGTGGTCCAATGTAAGGTTGATAATGAATCATCATCAAATGGTCCCCCCCACATGCATGGATTTATTTAATTGTGTGGGTCCCAAAAAATGAGTGTTGTAGACAACTTAGATTTAGAAGGTACTGATGTAGCATAGCTAGTCCTTGCCTAGACTTGGTGTTTATAGGCCATTTGATAGTGGTCGGTTAGTCAGGTACCTTCTTTTTTTTTTTTTGGCCCCACCAATGCTTTTCATGTTTAGAGCATCAGAGCCGTCAAAACAATCGGCCCCACCATGAAAGTTACCTGACCTGAAAATCAGGATGATCCATCCATGAATTAGGTGAAACCTTTATGTTGGCTCCAATCATCATAGGCTGTTCATTAGTGATGATGGTGTGGCCTGCTTAATACTTGAGTCTGACAGATCTTCATTTCAAGCTATTATTGTAGTGCACGTAATGCATTAGCAAGAAATAAAAACCATCTAATTGGATAGTATAACAACTGGATCTGGTCCATTTAATTAACCCTTCGGATCGCATGCGATTGAAAATGCACATGGACCAGATGATCTGAGCATCTAATTAGTGGATGAATGGACCTTTAATACTGCTACAGCCTACAGCTCTGTCATATTCAAGTTCTTTATCATGGTCCCATTTGACCATGTGGCCAGAGAAAATCCGGACTGCTTGAACGGTGCAAGTTGCGGTATAATCATATAGTGACAGAAGGTAGAACGTATTTTCCCTGATTTCCATTTCACTATTCTCTTCAAATTTTGGGACCACATTGCAATAATTTCGGTATTGGAATATGGGAATGTACGAAGGAAGACCTTTTGGTCTTAAAAAGGGAAAAGGTCGCAGGACTAGGGCCACAAATTAAATGGGGGATGGGGCCAATCCTGAAAAACGACGGTCTTAGTGTGTCTTTTTCAGTGAACGTTGTGCGGCCATTGTCCTCAAGGACTATAATTTGCACTAGCTACCAAACCTGCAGCCATTGTCCTCAAGGCAGAAACTTTCCGTTTGCCATGGCCCACCATAGCTTTGGATCAAGGTGAAAGTTGGGACCTAAGGGTTTCAAGAGGTGCTGCCTTACATGAGCTAGAAATTGAAACTGATCCAAATCTTAAGCAGGCTATATCATAGGGTTTAGGGTTTTTCACACCTAGATCCATATCTCAACTGGCAGACAGAGTGGAGATACCTCGTTTCAACACTCGAAGTCTTGGTATCGATCCCTGGCGGTGGTGGCTAACATGGAGTGTGTACTGACATGGGTGTGTACTAACAAGCTAACAAAAAAATAAAAAGCACAGGAATCAACTTTATTCCAAAAGTAGCTATGCCTGATATATTTATGAGGATTTGAATTTAATTACTAAATCAACTTTAATAGCGCTAATTAGTGACATATGTAGTATTTGACACAATGGTTGTAATAAGCTCACTAAAATATATGCTTTGCCCCAAAATGATGAAATTCCAAGTCTCGAATGGGCCACAAGCACAAGATCATGTCCAAGTGACTAACCAACGATTTTAACCGTTGATTTACATGGACAATGTTTGGATGGTGCTGATCATCATATTAAAGTAATTAATGGTGATGCCATTGATAATCTAATTATTTTTTTATATCATTAGTGGGGCATGTGCCCAATAGAATAATAGTATCGTGACACACATGCAACTATTGAAATGATTTTAGGTGTAATCCAAGCTCTCTCAAGGTGGATTTCAAACCCCCTCTTTGATGGGATTTGAAAACCCCAGTTACTTTAATGCTACCAAACAACCAGGGGATTTGAAACCCCCTCAAATCCCCCCAAATCCATGGTGCCAAATGACAAGGTTGGATGTCAAATAGAGATTATAGAAAGATTAATATAAGATATAGGAAGTTTTTAACGATAGGATGTTTAATCAACACTGTTTCCTATAGTTTAGTCTACCTTATAATTGGATCTACTTTAATTCCTTAGAATGATCTCCAAATAGTCTTACAGTTTGGACATAGAATACATACATCAAGGTGGGCCCCACAGTAAGGGTTGTATAATCTTGGCAGAAGGCTACACCTAATCTACTAGCTTTAAAACCCATCTAAAATAGCTAATCACTAGAAAATTCAATTAAAGACTACAAGGATGAACCTTCAAACCTTTAAATGAATTAAAAATAATATATTTAGAAGTTATTAAAAATAATAAAACTTGAATTCAAAGTCTCATTGATAGCTTTCTAGCACTATCTTTTAATCAAGAGGATTTCCCGTCTGATGGTATCAATCTAACGCAACAACCAATTAAACCAAATATAACAATTTAACTTTTATCTCAGTTTATTTTAAGAATAACAATAATTCTATAGCATTAATTCTTAACTATAATCTTTTGTTATAATTTAAACCCATGCTCATATGTTGAATTTGTTTTTTATCCTATATCACGTAGTCTTTTTAAGAGATACATTCTTATTGATTATGAATTTTTTCTTTTATTTAATTGTACTAGTATTTTACAAGTAATTTTTAAAGCAAGTGTAAAATCATTTATTTTTTGAGAAAGATCCACACCTTTTGATTATTACCTTACTATTATTAAAATTTATAAATAATTGAGTAGGCGATCAATCTTCTCAAAATCTAATTATATGTGTTCATATTAGACATATTTACTTATTTCTGCACTTAAAGTCGAAGTTAATCAATATTTTTAATAAAAATTAACCAACGATAATATCGTTAGTTTTTACTTCTCGGAATTCCTTTGACAGCAAAAATAATTTTACAATATGAAATAAATCTACCTATTAATTTACTATTTTCAAATTATTTATTAATTTACAATGTATACGTCCAGTAATTTATTTTTAGCTGGATTTTCCTAATAATATCGCGAGAAAAACTTCAAGATCTAAAATATGCCGAGAAATTGCAATGACGAGAAATTACCAAGAACGAAATCTGTCAGTGTCCCCCTGACACGGGAACCACTAGATTAATGGCTCTGATTTTCCTAGAAGCGCGCCACGTTTAAGTGATGACGACACGTCTGCCGTTTTCATTATTTTATTATATTTTGACGGATAAGATGAGATGGAACTCTGGAGCGGTGACCTAACACCGACGTATCTCTGTGCAGAAGAATCTTTCTGATGGTGGGGCCCACCTCCTTTTCTCAACTGCCCTGATCTCTCTTCAGATATACACGTTGATCGCATGACAGCCCATGAATTCCATCCCCTACTAAACAACAAAAGTTCTCTTATTTTTCTGTCCTTTTCACTGATAGACGAAACGGACTCGCACGCTGAGAGATTCCACGTGCAGATGTTGGCACGTGTACTAGAGAAGGCATGCTTGTAAGATCCATGTCACTCATCAAGTAGACCGGGAACACTCCGAGTCCCAAGATTCATGTTGGCCGCTGATCAAATGGGTCAAAGTTGAATGCAACGGTTAGTTGTCATTTTTTAACAATAAATTTCTGGTGTACCTGTGGTCTACCCAGAGAGACAACTAGCCTGATTTTCGGACCACAGATGAATGGTCCGAGAACCCACCTGATGAATGGTCCGGATGCCACAATCGTGGCACGTGTGATTCCATCTGCATCTTAAATCTCTCCTCGCGTGCTTCGACGCAGCGCTTATCTTTTGAACTATGTCGTCTGATATTAATGAGTTTGTTTCTCCTCCATCGCGACTAACGATCTTGTATGTCTAGCCACCCATTTTGGTCCACGTAATTAGATAGCACGATCATTTTGACCCGTCCATTTTCTCAGTACTATCATAACTAAGCTGTATACACATTATCAAGCTTCATCGATGATCCTATCCTCTGATTTTAAGAGTTGAATGCCAGCCATTGAAAATTTTCATCTCGGTGTTTAAATCATCAACCGATAGTGATGGTGACCATCAGCCGTTCAAAATGAGTTTCACTGCGGTCCGTATAGCAAAGAGTCCACAGTATACGGAAATTCCCATTCGTCGTTTCACTGAGCATGTCGGCCCCAGCTGGACGCAACGTTGGACTTTAGTCCCGACACAGGCAAAACAAACTCAACTTGTACAATTAGTTGTAGTTTGGGGCCCACTGGTTGTACGTATGGCATCTAATCCGTCTAATAGGATTTTCCTCGTAATGAAAATTGGATGCCCTAAAAATCATACAAATCTGACCATGAAGTGGGTCCAAGATAGAAAAAAATGGAATTTGGAGGTTTTTTAGTGGCTATCCATTTTTTTTTCCCTTGGTATAGCCAATATGACGGTTGGATGGGCATGATTTATTGGCCATCTAATATTCATGGTGGGACAACCGTTCTGGGTGGATTGGATGTCATGCATACCCTACCGTGGCCTCACACGCGCGCAGCTAGTTGCACGTGTTTTTTTTTTTCATCTACAACTGCGTGTGAGACCTTCTGCTTAAAGAGTAATGATATTAACATCACTTATCTCGAACGGCTATCTTTTACAAACAATCCTTTACGTCCGTTTTGTATGCATCTAATTGGATGGTTTGGATCATCTGATTAGTATGTCTTTGGACTTAATGGACGGTCCGGATAGATGATGCGTATGGCACCGTGTGCAAACGAAACCATGTGCATGGAACGGTTTACATCACCCAGCCCACTAGATCAATCCTCTCCCTTGATCTACGAGAACTGCCGAACCATCTTTCCATACAACATGCCACGTGTCTATGACGTAGGTATCTTAGAAACCGTAGGCCCAGCCATGAGGTATATGCCACGTGGAAGACATGTAATGGTCATTGGGTGAGAGACGCCTAGAATACACCTTGGTAAAAGGTCGCTTTGTTCCACTCATAGGTAGGGCACGCATGATTGTTAAATAGTCCACGTGTTGTCTTTTTTCTCACCGTCCATTTTTTGTCATATCCATGTGGCTCAGCTAATCAATGGACCGGCCTGGATTTTGGACCAGGGCGTGTTCACGGATGTTCGCGCCTTATGAACTGTTCGGATCTATTACACGTGTCATAGTTTGAAGGTGTGCTGTAAATCACCTACCTCTTCATTTGTTTGGCATCCGCGTCTCACACATGATGACCTCGCCCACATGTGTGAGATCCAATCGGTTCAAAAGATTGTACCTAATGTGTATATTGCTTCGTTGAAATTTTAAGTGATTCTGGTAATAAGTAGGCCACATTTGGATAAAATATTTGGAGAGTTATAGACACGAACCAACGGTCAAAATTCAATTTACATGTTTGGTCCTTCTGACGATTTCATCATCTGGAATTTTTTTTATCTAAACGGTTGGATCCACCCAGTGCCCACTTGGATCTTACGTTTCCATGAGTGATAGATGCGTGTCGAGTTTCCACGTGTGAGAGACGCGTGCCAAATGACAACACTCACTCATGCTGCGTAGAGATTACTCACGAGTACAGTTCACTTAAAATGCAAACAGTAGGCAGGTAGGCTCATCATGAGGCAGCTGGCACAGAGAAGAAGCAGGTAGCCCACGTAATCAGTGCATCAGCCCGATTTTATGTACTAGTGATTGTTATGGACGCGGATTAGATACTCACAGGTTGATTAGCCAGACTCGCTACTGACGTGACGTCACGTTCTGTGAGCCCCACTGTGATGTATTTCTTGTATCCACACCGTCCATCCATTTTGAGATATCATTGTAGGGCATGAGCTAAAGAATGAAGTAGATAAAAAGCTGTAGTGGACCCACCACAAGAAACAATGGAGAGAGTGATTCCCACCCTAGTGCTTATTTGAAATCCAACCTGTTCAAAAGTTTAAAAGGACATAAAAGTAAGGAAAACACAAATACCAGCTTGGTCTAAAACTTTTGTGGCCTTTACCAATTTTTGTAATGGTGGGCGTCACTGCCCCCACTATTGGGACCACTAAAGTTTTGGATTTAACTCATTCTTTGGATATTGCCCTAAAATGATCTCTACAAATGGATGAAAGGGGTGGATACAAAACATACATCATGGAGGGGCCCATGGAACTTGATGACGTTACTTCAGTAGTGAGTTTGGCTACTCAACTTGCCAGTATCTAATCCGTGCCCGATTATTATGGGTAAAAATGGACTGAATAAATAGAAGAGTTCAACTGAGATATTTCTGCAAGATACGAGGTTGGCTAGTGCTGATTATGACCAATGATCTCCTCAATGGCTAATGAAGAGAGGTCGGCAAGTCTGTCATCTGCCCAATGATAAAGGGAGGCTCAAAGCTCATTCAAGTACTCAGGTCAAGTCGGCCAAGATAGGTCGGCATACTACCCCCAAGTCGGCCTCAGCAGGTTATATCGGTCAAAACCACCTTGGCATCGACAAGTCAGGTCATATAAAACCACCTCAGCCTCAGCCATCTGCCTCAACTTTCTCAGGGTTCGATAACTTGATCCTATCTTCACCAGAGATCATGCGAAACAGTTGAGAGACTTCCGCTGAACGCATGTCTATAATTCAGGAAATATCTCCACCCACGTAATCAACTCTTGCCCAATATATAGAGGACTTATTTACATTGAAAGGTACACAAAATCTCTCACCCTAAACCCTTCAACATGACCAGACTCAGATTTCTAGCCTGACTTTGGCATCGAAGGGTCCCCTACTCTAGCCAGGATCTCCTTTTGTTCTCCTCTTGTGTAGGGGCTCAAATGTCTAAAGAGGTCGGCCTAGATTCTTTCATTAAAATTTTGGCACTGTTTGTGGGAACGACATCAAAGTCGTTCCTGCTTTACCAAAAAACTACAATGGCAAAAAGAAAGAAGAAATCTCTAGCTGTCATTGCTACAGCCATCCCAACTCTTCCTGATTCATCAGCTGAGCAGGGTGCCCAACCCTACAAGCAACAGGCCAACTCTACTCCTGCAGCTCCCGCTTTTCAATCCCACACTCGGGGTGGTCGATTAGTCTCCTTAGAGAAACGTGTGTAAGCCTTGAATAAAAGCATGGATGGACTCATGCAGCTCGTGGAGAGACAGAATCCAACCCTCCATCGCAATGCAGAAGAAGGTACTACCACTACACCACCCTAAGCATCGATCAACTCGCAGAGAAACAAGCAACCTCCTGAGCTGCTACCCTAGGCTCTTTCCCACACTTTGGGAGCAGCTACGCTCGCAGACTCCAACATGTGCCCTATGCCAGTGAGGAAGAGCTGTGGAAAAAGCTCCGAAGCAGTGGCCAAGAACGAGAACCCTTAGGAGATAGAGCTCAGGAAACTTCGAGGGCAGATCAACGACATCAGATAAGCCCACTGTGCCCGGGCCATTTTAGGAGAAACCAAACCACCA
The DNA here is from genome assembly GCF_029962835.1 of Magnolia sinica. Taxonomy (NCBI): domain Eukaryota; kingdom Viridiplantae; phylum Streptophyta; class Magnoliopsida; order Magnoliales; family Magnoliaceae; genus Magnolia; species Magnolia sinica. The sequence goes on along the minus strand of NC_080588.1, from coordinate 70,882,684 downwards.
TTCATCGATGATGTTATGACTTCTCTGCTTCCACCCAAGTTTCGGATGTTGTAGGTGACCCTTTACTCTGGAACTGCTGACCTGGCTAAGCACCTCAAGTCCTTCAAAGCTTAGATGGAGCTTCATGGTGCCTCGAGCCTCGTAATATGCCAAGCATTCTCCCTAACCTTATCAGGAGCTGCTCGGCAGTGGTTCAGGCAACTGAAGCCGAGGTCCATTAGTTCCTTCTTGCAGCTCAGTAAAACCTTCCTCATGCAGTTCATCGGTGAGAGAGACAGAAGAAAACCATCAACTCATCTTCTCACAATCAAACAGAGGGAGGATGAGCTGTTAAGAGACTACCTCATCCGTTTCAATACTTAAGTTGTCCAGGTCGACGATTATTCCAACCAAGTAGCTCTGACCGCCATAATAGCCGGCCTCAAACAAGGAAAATTCATCTTCTCTATTAGTAAAAACCCCCCCAACTAACATTGCCAATCTACTTAACCAAGCTCAAAAATATTCTAATGCCGAGGAACTCTTCAGTTCACGAAGAGCTGCTCGAAGAGGAAATAGCTTGACTAAAGATAGAAAGCGAAGGGAAAGAGGGGAGCCCTCTAACATTAACGCCCAAAGAAAGAAAGAGGACGACCAAGACCGAAAAATCGCTTGCATTGGTACACTCCCTTAAACACCAAGTCGGAGCAGGTACTTAAAGAAGCCGAACTGAGCATGGAAACCTAACAACTAAGCCGAACCAATCAACTGAACTTGGTAATAAGACTCATCGACTAACCCTGACCTACTCGACTAAGAGCGACCTGGATTTTACTAAATCACTGATATTCGATTATCTCTCATTGATCTTACTAAATATCTTTCTACACAACTCGAGATGGAGATCCATGAAGAGAATCTTGCATCCAAGCGTGACTGTTGTACTTGATAGGTCATCTAGACCGTTCAGCAAGTGGGACACCTCTTTGGTAAGCTGTGTAGCCCAAAATTCTTGCTGATTGTATGATCCAAACCACCCAATTACTGAACAATTTTTCGCCATTATTGGTTATCCACGAAATTCTTGCGAAGGGCAAAGCGGGTTTAATGAACCATGAGCGCGTGTACGTAGGTCTATTGCCTATCATGTTGTGTATATGCAATTCAGCAAATGCATTATGCCAACCCTATCCAGCCTATCATGTTGTGTGTATGCAATTCAGCGAATGCATTATGTGAGCCCTATCCAAATAGAAATGCTCCAAAAACTAAGCCTATATAATTAATAGATGGGCCATCATGCCATTATAAAACAAAGAACAATCATCTAAAAAGCCTTAACTTATTGGGTGGCTTATATTTTGATTGATTTTTGCATCATCCAATTTCAATGGCTAGGAAATCACCTTAAAGGCCCACTATATCATGAAACTTTACCCTTATTATCTACGAATTTTTATTTTTTTATGTACATATTCTTAACATGAGATTTTTCACACTTTTGTGAATATAACATTCAAGACATTCTTCTAATAGTGCTTTTGTATTTTTACTAACTTAGGTTTTCCTGAGTTCCATTAAAGCTACATGCTTTGTAAATACTTTTGCATTTATTGCTTTTGTTAATGGATTGATAATCATATCACCCAAAGTAACTCACAGCTGTTTTCCCTTTCTCAAGACTACACTATAAGTAATAAATTCAACCTCCTATCCGTACCTAGCCTTACATCCCCATTTCTAATTACTAGATTTCATCCAAAAATACACCCATAGTTATAAGTGATATCCAGCTTCTGTATCCGGCCATTGAGGCCCACATGTCCATTTTGTGAAATCTTTGCTATCGGATCTACCACATGAAAATCACAATTTTACTCCTGCATATGGTTGTCCAAGCTAGTGTGTAACTTTAGACATTTGAAGAGATTTAAATAAAAGAAAAGGATTCTATACAAATTTGGACTGTGGCTGCGATTTAAATTAAAATATTCTTGGTTTATTTTATTTATTTATTATTTTAAGAATTTTACCTAGTAATTGAGTTGCCAATTTTTATTTCTTTTACTTGCCAGTATTTTCTTTTGTTTTTTTTTTTTTTTTTATAATAAGTGACCCATTATGTGAACCCAAATCATAGGTATTTTTGGTGCATGGGTTATCCATAGTGGGTCCACCTTTTGGCAATCTAAATCGTTCAGAAAGTGAGCCAGATTGTGTACGGAAGACATCCTAAAATATGTCATTGATGGGCGACCTAACCACCTGATTAGTCTATTTTCCTTATTAAATTAGAATATTGGCTGTGATTGGTCCAAAGGTCCAAATTTTCTCTGCTTGCGAGCCAGTACTTCCCTCTTGGAAACGGATTGGCTACTCCCCCTGCCCCCAGCCCCGTGGCTGATGGTCGGTGCTTGGTGGGCCCTACCATGATGTGTGTGTTTCATCCATTCCGTTCATCCATTTTTACACCTCATTTTAGGGTGTTTTTAAAAAATGAGAGGGATGTAAATCTCAGGTGGACCACACCACAGGAAAACAATATTGATTGGATATCCACAATTAAAATTCTCCTAAGGCCCAATGTACTGTTTATTTGACATCTAATCTGTTGATTAGGTCATACAGGCCCAGATGAAGGGAAAAAACAAAAATCAGCTTGATCCAAAACTTTTATGGCCCCCAAAAGGTTTCTAATGGTCTACGCTCATTCAACACTGTTTCCTGTAATGTGGTCCACTTTACATTTGGATATACCTCATCTTTGGTCTCATATCATGAAATGATCTGGAAAAATATATAGACGGCATGGATGAAACACATACATCATGGTGGAGCCCACGTACCACCGACCACCAGCCATTGGCTGGTGGCAGGGGGGAGGAGCCAATCCGTTTCCCTCCCTCTCCTCCTTGGTTGCGCGTGCCATACCCCACTGTCGAAGCCGAAGTACCATCATGGCATGCTTCCACAACATCTGAGCCTTCCATCATACATTGTTTTATGTCCATTAGCTAAAAGCATCAGGCCGTCCGCTCTGCTGTGGGCCACTGTACAAAACAAATGGATGGTTAGAAAACTTAGTTTTACCCTTTTATTTAGTTGGGCCCACTCCTGAAGTAAAAGCGCCTTTTATATTTAATAAAATGTAGATGGATGTTGCGTTGTGTAGACTGAACTCGTTCCGTTATTTATTTGATTAGATTTATTGGAAGGTAGATCACGGTCAAAAAATTAAATAGTAGAATAAGAGAAATTTGGGACTGTGGACCCCACCTTTTATCCAGCTGTTTTTACGAAACAATACAAACTTTGTTTTGCAACTTAGACCTGCGCGTGCGGACAGCGAATTCGAGGACGAAAATACCCCTCCTTTCACGAAACGGATTGGGTACTCCGCCTGCCACCAGCCAATGGCGGATGGTCAGTGGTCTGTGGGCCGCATCATGATGTATACTTTTCATCTATGACGTCCATATACTTTTACAGATCATTTTATTGTATGAGACCAAAAATGAGGTATATCCAAATCTCATGTTTACCACATTACAGGAAACAGTGTTAAATGAGCGTCAACCATTAGAAACCTTTAGGGGGCCGACTGTGATGTTTTTGAGAAATCATCCCCGTATAAGTTCATTAATAGGTTCACAAAGACCTGGATGAAGAGTAAAAACAACTTTAATAATGATCCAAAACTTCTGTAACCCCTAAAAGGGTTTCAATGGTAGACGTTTAATTCCCCACTGCCTTTTAGAGTGTGGTCCACTTGATAGTTAGATCTATCTTATTTTTCTTCTCAAGACTTAATATGAGCACGCAAAATAGATGGATGGTTTGGATATAAAACAGACCTCATGATGGGACCCACATAAGCAACACAGCATTTAAAAATTTAAAAAAAAAAAAAAAAACCACAGACTGCAACGGCACTGCCGCCCGCGTAGTGTCGCTACAGTTAAAGCGACGGTTATAGTCCGTAACCAAAGTGCATTTAAAATTACAATTTTTTATTCAAACTCGCCGTACATTCTGGACTTTTTCGGTAATACTGCATGATACATCGCAGCACCTATAGCTACGGATTATAACCGTAGCTAGAACTATAGTCTGTACCAATTTATGCAAATTTTATTTTTATTTTTTATTTTATTTTTTTACATGGAGAAATTTATTCTACCTACAATATTCTCTAATACATATTTATATGAATATGTATATATAAGCATATAAAAATTTTTTCTCTCTTTTTTTTTATTTCTTTCTTTATTCATTTAATAAGAATATCTTCTAAACAAAAATTAGTTACTTGACTTACCCTATATGATTTTGGGGTAGGAGAAGCTACTTTAGCCAACCAATCAAGTTATTTTTCAAGATTCCATCAGGTCGATGGTCGAAAATCCATTTCATTCACTTCGCGGTCAATTTCATTCGTTTCATTTACTTTGCAATTAATTTTATGTTTGCCTTGCTCAATTTTCAGTTTGCCCTGCCCAATTTTCAATTTGCTCCGCTCAATTTCTGTTATGGTGGGCCCTACAAAATTTTTAACGATGAAAATCAATTTTTCCGCTGCTCTTTGTAGTGTGGTCCAGTTGATCTTTGGATATGATTCTTTTTTTTATATAATGCTCCCAAATGATCTCGAAATATGGATGAACGTTGTGGATATAATAAATATAAAATTGTGGGGCCCATGTAACTTTGATCTCCTTTGAGCGGGGCGAACATGAAAATTGAGCAGGGCAAATTAGAAATTGAGCAGGGCAAAGTAGAAATTGAGTGGGGCAAACATGAAATTGAATGGGGCCAACAAGAAATTCAGCAGAGGAAACTAGAAATTGAGCGAGGCAAACACGAAATTCAGCAGGGTAAACTGAAAATTGAGAGGGGCAAACATGAAATTGAGTAGGGCCAACGAAAAATTGAGGGGGGCAAACTAGAAATTCAGCAGGGCAAACATGAAATTGGGCGGGGCAAATTAGAAATTGAGCGGGGCAAACACGAAATTGAGCGGGGCAAACTAGAAATTGAGCGTGGCAAACATGAAATTGAGTGAGGCAAACATGAAGTCTGTGTTAGGGACCAAATGCATTTTATATAGGGGAGTAGCTATGGGAAAGAGTTCTGTGAGTCTTATCACGGGGTATATGTTATATCCAGATCGTACATCCATTTAGGAAGCTTGTCTTAAGGCTTGAGATGAAAAATAAGATAGATCTAACTATCAAGTGGACCACACTGCAAAAATCAATAGAGGATTGAACGTCTACCATTGAAACCCTTTTTGGGCTCACAGAAGTTTTGGATCAATATGAAATTTGTTTTTACTCTTCATTTAGGTGTTTGTGACCTTATGAAAAGATTGGATGTAAAATAAACATTACGGTGGGCCCTACAAATTGTTTAATGGTGAAAATCATTATTGCTACTACTATTTATGGTGTGGTCCAGATGATCTTTGGATATGATTCATTTTTTTGGATAACGCTCTAAAATAATCTAGATATAATAAATGCATCACTGTGTGGCAATGTAACTTTGATATCTTTTGAACCGTTCGTATAATGTGGAGATCGAGGAGCGTCAGTGCTCCTCTTCCAACGACACGTACCTACAGCAGTTGTACACCAGCCAATCAGCTTCCCTCTCCGGCACAACACGATATCATTTGAGGCGCTGACATGTTAAGAAAGTCTAACGGTGGATTAGGTACTGCCCTACCAGTTCTGAGCTCCAGACAGACTAGTGCTTCTAGGCCTAACATGTTTATTTTCCATCTAACTGGTTCATAAGGTCTCTTAAACATTAATGAGGGGAAAACACAAATATATTTTATTTCCCACCATTTGCCCCGCTGAATTTCATGTTTGTCCCACTCAATTTCTAGTTTGCCTTGCTCAATTTCATGTTTGGCCCATTCAATTTCATGTTTGCCCTGCTGAATTTCTCGTTGGCCTCGCTCAATTTCATGTTTGCCCCACTTAATTTGTAGTTTGCCCCACTCAATTTCATGTTTGCCCCGCTGAATTTCATGTTTTTCCGCTCAATTTCGTGTTTGCCCCACTCAATTTCATGTTTGCCCCGCTAAAATTCATGTTTGCCCCGCTCAATTTCTAGTTTGCCCTGCTCAATTTCTAGTTTGCCCCGCTCAATTTCCTTTTTGCCCCGCTCAATTTCCAATTTAACCACGAAATGATTGAAATTGACCACGAAGTGAATGAAATGGATTTTCGACCATCGACCCGATGGAATCTTGGAAAATAACTAGGTTTGTTGGCTAAATTAGCTTCTCCTACCCCAAAATCATATGTGGTATGTTAAGTAAATCATTCTAGTTTAGGAGAGTTTGAGAGATATGCTTGTTGAATAAATAGACAAAGAAATGAATTAAAAGAGAGAAAAAAAATTTATATGCTTATATATACATATTTATATAAATATGTATTAGAGAAAAATGTAGGTAGAATAAAGTTCTCCATCTAAAAAAAAATAAAAATAAAAAATGCCCAAACTGCAACGGACTACAGTTATGGCTACGATTATAATCCGTAGCTATAGGTAAAACTGCAAGGATTTTGAAGCAAACTCGCTGGACAGTTCAGGACCTTTCTCGATATATCGAAAGACCTTCGATACATATCGAAAAAGCAGGGGCTACGGCTATGGCTACGGTTATAATCCGTAGTTATAGGTTCCTGGTTTTTTTATTATTTTTTTGCTGTTGTAATCCCCACCGCCTTATATGGGTCCCATCATGAGGTCTGTGTTATATCCAAACCGTCCATCTATTTGGCGAGCTCATATTAAGCTTGAGACGTAAAACAAGACAGATCTAACTATCAAGTGGTGGGCCCTACAACATTTTTAACGGTGAAAATCAGTTTTCCCGCTGCTCTTTGTGGTGTGGTCCAGTTGATCTTTGGATATGATTTTTTTTTGGATAATGCACCGAAATGATCTCGAAATATGGATGAATGTTGTGGATATAATAAATACATAGTTGTGGGGCCATGTAACTTTGATCTCTTTTGAGCCGTTCGTACAACTCTCGGTTGGAGGAGCGTCAGCGCTCGTCTTCGAAAGGGAGGGGTATTTTCGTCCTCAAATTCGTTGTTCGTACGTGCAGGTCTAAGTTGCAAAACAAAGTTTGTATTGTTTCGTAAAAATAGCTGGATAAAAGGTGGGGTCCACAGTCCTAAATTTCTCATAAAATAATTCTAACGAAGTATTAAACTACTATAAATATGTTTTGGGTGGGTTGTGTTTTGGGTGGGTCGCAAGGACGTGGATTGAATGCTGATCGGCTGGCCAAGCTGCTTCTGCCCCTTACTGATGCGATTGCGGAAACGCGAATTTTGCGGATTTTGTTTGCTATTTTGATTCTACCTTTTTCTATTCTTATATAAAGGGGTGTATAAGGGATTGGGGTGTATTCCAGGGTATTCTAGGGTTTCCTAAAGCTTTGCAAGGGTTTTGATAAAGGGCTTAGGGTTATCAAAGGTGTGAGAGAGAGAGAGAGAGGAATTTTGTGGAAGGGAGGCTATGCTCATAGAAGTGATCTACCATATCTCAGCGCTTCCACGTCCTCGTAATCGGTGAGATCTCTCCGTCTTCTTTGTTTCTCTTATTGTTTATCCACTCCTGCGTGAGTGAAGAAGGTTTGATCTAAGCGGTGTGTGCTTGTGATCAGTTGTAACGTTCTGCTTTATAGTGGATTGTTGATCTGGACGAGGTCCCATGGTTTTTATCTCTTTGAGGGTTTTCCATGTAAAAATTCTTGGTGTGGTTTGGTTTATGTTTTGATTTAGTTCATTGCATTATTATTCCATAATTCTGGTTTATTTCGGGAGGCTAGATCCTAAAGTTTTGTGTAAGGCCCCCAACAAAGTGGTATCAAAGCTAAGTTCTTTAAACGGGTAGGATCGGTTTTGAATTATGTAAGGTGGCTCATTAAGGATGATCGGCCTCAATGGTTCTAACTGGACCATATAGAAGGCTAAGATGGAGGACTTGCTTTATTGCAAGGACCTATATTCTCAAATTTTAGGCATATCAGCGAAATCTAAGGATATATCTGATGATGATTGGAAGAAGATGGATCAAAAGGCGGTAGGGTTTGTTAGACAATGGTTGGATGATTCTGTGTTCCATCATGTGTCTACAGAGACCTCAACCGCTACCTTATGGCTGAAATTAGAAGGGCTATATGAGAGGAAGACAGCCGGTAATAAAAATTTTCTGATAAGGTGACTTGTGAATCTCAAGTTCAAAGATAGTAGTTCTGTGACCGAACACATGAATGAGGTCAGCAATATAGTGAATCAGCTCTCCGCTATTAAGATGGTCCTGGATGATGAATTGCAGGCTTTACTATTGCTTAGTTCATTGCCTGACAGTTGAGAGACATTGGTGGTGTCTCTAAGTAACTCCACGCCAGACGGAAAGATATCCATAGAACAGGTAACCAGTTGTCTCTTCAATGAGGAGACAAGGATGAAGTCTCTGGGGTCTACTGAGCAAGATGCCCTTGTGACACAGGAACGGGGGAGATGAAAGAACATGAAGGGCGAGAAGGCCCGAGATAAATCAAAAGGCAAGTCGAGTACCAGAAAGCATGTTGATTGCTAGAATTGTAGCAAGAAGGGCCACTATAAGCATGAGTGTCGTAGTAAGAAGAATGACAAGAAAGGAAAAGGAAAGGAGAAGGAAGATGAATCAGATTCCACTGCGGTCGCTACAGATGGCGACGTTGTTATTATTCTTTCAGCAGATTATGATGTTTATCTCACGGCTACGAGTCAGAACACCGACTGGGTGATTGACTTGGGAGCCACTTTTCATGCGATTCCACATAGGGACTTCTTCACAAGCTATAAATTAGGTGACTATGGGACCGTGAAGATGGGAAATTCTAGCGTATCAAAGATCGTAGGGGTCGGTGATATTTGTGTGAAGACCGATGTGGGCTGCACATTGGTTCTTAGGGATGTGAGGCATATCCCAGACCTTCGCCTCAACTTGATGTCGACGGGAAGGTTGGATGATGATGGTTATGAAAGCCGGTTTGCTGGTGGGCGCTGGAAGCTCATCAAGGGTTCGTTAATCACAGCCAGAGGAAAGAAGTGTTGCACCATTTACAAGGTAAGTGTCAATGTGTGCAAGGGTGGGTTGAAAGCAATGAAAGATTCAATTATTGACATGTGACATGGGCGTCTAGGCCACATGAGTGAAAAAAGGCTTCAGGTACTAGCAAAGAAGCGACTCCTTCCAGACGTGACAGGTACACCTCTCAAAACCTGTATTGATTATTTATCAGGGAAACAACATAAAGTTTCATTTATTAAAACTGTTTCTCATGTTAATAAAGTGCATGCATTAGATTTGGTTTATTCTGATGTTTGTGGTCCTATGAGGACAAAAACCTTGGGTGGGGCATTGTATTTTGTCACTTTTATAGATGATGCATCTAGGAGGGTTTGAGTTTATGCTTTAAAATCCAAGGACAAGGTCTTTTGTGTGTTTAAATTGTTTCATGCTATGGTCGAGAGAGAGACAGGTAGATCATTGAAGTGCATCCACACTAACAATGGTGGTGAATACATTGGCGACTTTCATGAGTATTGTAAGTCCCTGTGTATACGGTATGAACAGACGGTTCCCAAGACCCCCCAGCATAATGGTGTAACTGAGCGAATGAATCGCACCATTGTAGAGAGAATCAAATGCATGTTATCCAATGCAAAGTTGCCCAAGACGTTTTAGAGAGAAGCAATGCATACGATAGTGTATTTGATAAACAGGTCTCCATCAGCCCCGTTGAATGTAGAAGTACCTAAGAAGGTGTGGACTGGACAAGATCCACCGTACAGTCATCTCAGGGTGTTTGGATGTAGGGCATCCGTTCACGTACCGAAGGACGAGAGGTCCAAGCTTGATATGAAGATCAAGCAGTGTGTGTTCTTGGGGTACGGTGATGAAAAATTCAGTTATAAATTGTGGGATCCAACTGAGAGGAAGCTCGTCAGGAGCAGAGATGTGGTTTTCTTTGAAGATCAGTGTCTAGAAGACATTGGTAAGCCAGAGAAGAACCAGCCTAGTTTAGGTGAGCTAGAGGACATAGATCCGGTTATTCCTCCCGTGGTGCCTGATGACGAGGGAGTATAGCAAGGTGCAGAGGACGAGGGAGTTCCTACAGAAGATGGACCGGGGGAGCAATCCCCACTTGATCCACCTATTGAGCCACAGGTAAGGAGGTCATCTAGGAACAGACAGTCGTCCAATAGGTACTCGGCGCATGAGTACATTATTCTGACTGATGAGGGAGAGTCAGAAGATTATTCTGAGGCCCTAGCCGATGAGTATAAGGGGAAGTGGTTGAAAGCTATGCAAGAGGAGACGAGATCTTTGCATAAGAACTACACCTATGATATGGTGAAATGGATACTGCGGTATCTAAGAGGCTCATCAAGGTTGAACTTATGCTATGGTAACGGAAAACCTATGTTAGAGGGCTACACAGATGTAAATATAGCAGGTGACATAGATTCCAGGAAGTCTACATCGAAGTTCATGTTCATATTTGCAGGGGGAGCGGTTTCTTGGCAGAACAAGCTATAGAAAGTCGTAGCATTGTCGACGATAGAGTCCGAGTACATTGCAGTCACAGAGGCATGTAAAGAAATGTTTTGGATGAAGAGGTTCCTACAGGAACTTAGCCTGAAGCAAGAGCAGCACGTGGTCTATTGCGATAGTCAAAGTGCTATACACTTGAGCAAGAATCCAAGTCAGTACTCCAAGTCGAAGCACATAGAGATTTGGTATCACTGGATCAGGGATACTTTGGAACAGCAGGTGTTACAGCTTGAGAAGGTCCACACGGACGATAAGACATGATGACCAAGGCTTTGCTCAAGGGCAAGTTTGAGGTTTGTAGAAACTGAACTGGCTTGAAGAAAGTGGATTCCACCTGAGTCGAAAAAGGAGAGATTTGATGGGGATTTTCTCCTCATTGCTGGGTTCGATGAAATCGAACTAATTTCGATATCATCGATAATTGCTGAATTTTTTACCACTGGGCGCTAGACAGTTTTTTAGTTCTGTCGATATCATCGATGGACTTTAGATGATATCGAAGGCTGTCATTGAGAGACCTTCGATGACGTCGATAATTGTTGAATTTTTCACCCCTGGTCGCTGGACAGTTTTTGGTCCTGTTTCGATATCATCGAAGGACCGTCGATGATATTGAAGGCTGTCATCGAAAGACCATCGATATCATCGAAGAGTTCCACAGATGCGATTGCGGAAACGCAGATTTTACAGATTTTGTTTCATATTTTGATTCTACCTCTTTCTATTCTTATATAAAATGGTGTATATGGGATTGGGGTGTATTCCAAGGTATTCTGGGGTTTCCTAAAGCTTTATAAGGGTTTTGCTAAAGGGTAATGTTATCAAAGGTGTGAGAGAGAGAGAGAGAGGAATTTTATGGAAGGGATGCTATGCTCGTAGAAGTGATCTACCATATCTTAGCGCTTCCACATCCTCGTAATCGGTGAGATCTCTCCATCTTCTTTATTTCTTTTATTGTTTATCCACTCCTGCGTAAGTGAAGAAGGTTTGATCCAAGCGGCATGTGCTTGTGATCAGCTATAACGTTCTGCTTTATAGTGGATTGTTGATCTGGACGAGGTCCCGTGGTTTTTACCTCTTTGAGGGTGTTCTACGTAAAAATCCCTGGTGTGGTGTGGTTTATGTTTTGATTTAGTTCATTGCATTATTATTCCATAATTCTAGTTTGTTTCAGAAGGCTAAATCCTAAGGTTTTGTGCAAGGCCCCCAACACTTACATTTGATTGAACAGTAGCCCCTGTCAGAGATGGATGGGCCCGTGTGGAGTACCTTACAGCTTTCAAATCAGTTTTGGATAGTCCTATCTTCGGAAACGGATGGGATACTCCCCCTACCACCAGCCAATGGCTGGTGTTCGGTGCTCTGTGGGTCCCCCATCATGTATGTGTTTCATCCATAGTGTACATCTATTTTTTTTATATCATTTTGTGGCATGAGACCAAAAATAGGGTATATCCCAATCTCAAATGGACCACATTATAGGAAACAATGTTGAATGAACGTTGACTAATAAAAAAATTTGGGGGCCATAAAAGTTTTGGATCAAGCTTATTTTTATTTTTTTACCTTCATCTGGGTCTGTATGACCTAATCAACAGATTGGATGTCAAATAAACAGCACAGTGGGCCTTAGGTGGATTTTAATGGTGGATATCCAATCGCCATTGTTTTTTACATTTAATGGGTTGGATTTTATACGCATATCAGGTGGGTCTCACAAGTCTTGGGCTTCACTACTTTTTAAAGAAACTATTAAATAAATGCATTTTTGTAAGGACCGATTAAATCATATGACTAGTGTTATTGTTCTTAAAGTGTTTTATAAAATTAATAAATAGTTCGGATTAACCAAATAGATTATCCAAGTGAACCAATACAACTACGAGCATAATTAACTTATAATCAAAGTAGTCGATCATCTCTCTTTGGTTTCATAAGGGGGCAAATTGCCCAGTGACCTGACTCTATGGACCCACTAATGTATGTGTTTTATTCATGTTGTTCATTATTTTTTAACTCATTTTAGAGAATAAACTAAAGATCCAAAGTTCAAGCAGACCATACTATAGTCTCCGGTGGAGATTGAGCACCTGCCGTGGAAAACTTCTTGAAACATGCAATAGAAGCTTTGGATGAAGCTGATATTTGTCTTGCCTTTAATAAGGTCCGTTTGACCTTATAAATAGATTAGATGAATCCTTGTGAATAAGTTAGATGACAAATAAACATCGTGATAAAAAAAGTTTCACCAATAGGTGCTGTTTATCCTCATGACAGGTAAAAACACATCCTTCACGGTAGGCACCACAAAGTCAGGTCACCAACAATAGGGCAGGTACTACCCTCAACATGGCCTAGTTAGAGACGGACAGCCATGTTTAGGAATTTGTTGGGCCTACAATGATGTAAATGTTTTATCCATGCCTTCCAGCTATTTTAACAAATCATTTTAGGGCATGGGCCAAATAGAAAGCATATTGAATGCCCAAGAAGACCACATTATGCGAAGCAGGACTGAACTCTTATGGTTGAAAACTTCCTAAGGCCTACCGTGATGTTTATTTGTCATCCAACCTATACACTTGTAGGAGTGGTTTTTCACTACAATGAGTACTCAAACACATGACCTCGTGTTGAAGCTCTTGTTATTCTATTACTTAAGTAGGAGTAAAAATCTGTAAGTAGAGTATTTTTTTAACAATAGGATTTCAATACCCACTACTTCCTGTGGTGTGGTCTAGTTAAGCCTTCAATCTGCATCCTTTTTTGTGATATGCCTTAAAATAATCTTTCAAAATAGATGAATGGTGTGGATAAAACATATACATTTTGGTGACTCCACGAAACCCTTAGCAAGGCCACCCATCTCTAATTAGATCCTAATTAGTATAAGTACCCAATCCGCCAATCTGCCCTAGTATCCCACCGATCTGTTCTATTTTATAGCTGTCGAATGGAAGAGACGGATTACGATGACTTAATGAGATGTGATTTGATTGCGCGACATGCTGCCATAAGTTGGAAGCTGTGCGTCACTATCACATGTGAAGAAAGCGAGTGCCTACCATTTTTCAAGCTGCACAAGACTGGAAGCGGATTGGCTGGTACACCAGCTATATACCTACTGCAGGTACGTGTGGTACGAAGACGAGCACCGACGCTCCTCGACCTCCGAGTTGTACGAACAGTTCAAAGGAGATCAAAGTTACATGGCCCTTACAGTGATGTACTTATTATATCTACACCGTTCATCTATTTTTATAGATCATTTTAGAACATTATCCAAAAAAAAGAATTATATCCAAGATCATCTGGACCACACCATAAATAGCAGCAGAGATAATGATTTTCACAGTTAAAAAATTCACAGGCCCACCGTAACGTTTATTTTCCGTCCAACCTGTACATAAAGTCAAAAGGACCTGAATGAAGAGGAAAAAGCAAATTTCATGTTAATCCAAAACTTTTGTGTCCCAAAAAGGGTTTCATTGGTAGATGTTCAATCCCCCCTTGCTTTTTGCAGTATGGTCCACTTTGATACTTAGATCTATTTTATTTTTAATCTCAAGCCTTAAGAGAAGCTCGCCAAACGGACAGACAGTTTAGATATAACATATACCTCATGACGGGACCCACAGAAATTGCTGAGTTCAATACAACAGCTATATAGCTGGTGCGAGGTACACCAGGCAATCCGCTTCCCACAAAACTATCTCGAGTCTAACTCTAGTCCTGTCTTAGGATAGACTAAAAAAGTTAAAAGCAATGTATAATTGGAAAAGACTTGGATACTCCGGCGGAATGTCATGTTCCATACACGTGCACACGGGAAAATGTACTTGAGTCATGTGTTGACCTCAAATTATGGTTTCCATCTCGTGGGCCCCACCACAGTTTGATGGTAGAAAAAACAAATCCACTAAAGCATATGACTGTTCGACACCCATATGGACGCGGATTGTGTACTGCCGGCACGAAGCAGACTCTGTCAAGGAACCGGCTCTGTAGGGCCATGGTGACCTTATGAATAGGTTGGATGGCAAATAAACGTCATGGGGTCCTAAGAAGATTTCAACGGTGTAAGTCATTATCACCGTTACTTCCTTAAGTGTGGTCCGCTTGAAACTTGGAACTGCTCCTGTTTTGGGTTTATCCGCTAAAAATGATTTTTCAAAATGGACGGCGTAGATAAAACATATACATCAAGGTGGGGTCCATAGAGCCCCTGCATGGACCGAGCTGCGTCCATGTCCATTCTGATATAAGATCCTGATCGTCTAATCGATCTGATTTCAGGGAAATGGGGCATCAACGGTGGGTGTCCATACAATCTGATTCGAAATAACTCATCATCAGTAGGCCCCGAGGTGTATGAGTGCCACGTGTACAATTTCAATTTCCCTGTGCATGCGCAATTAGGGACCGGCTTCGTTGGATCCCTGATTGTAGGGCCCACTGTGATGTACGTAACTTAAATCCACGACGTCCATCCGTTTTCACAGCTCCTTTTATGGCATGATCTCAGGAACGAAGCATATCCAAATCTCAGTTGGACCACACCACAGGAAACCGTGGTGATTGAATACCCACCATTAAAATTTTCTTGGAGCCACCGTAATTTTTATTTACCATCCAATCTGTTGATAAGGTCCAAAAAGACATGGATGAAAGAACTACACAAATATCAGCTTGTTCCAAAACTTTTGTAGCACACAAAAGTTTTTAATGGTCGATCACCACTGTTTACTGTAGTGTAGTCCACCTAAGACCTGGATCTGCTTCATTTATTGGATAATAACCTAAAATGAGCAGTCGAAAAGGATAGACGTCCTTGACATAAGTCACATACTTCAAGGTGGGCCCCACAGAGATCCACCCACCGCGGTGGATCCTGCATCCACCAAAGCCGACCCCGCAATTAGTCATCAATCTTTTGCAGACTATAAAAAATGGACGCGGATTGCGTCCTACGCCCTCCCGTCTCTAGCCCCGAACGGGCAGTTCTGTTGGCGGTCCCACCGTGATGTATCTGTTTATCCAAACCGTCCATTTCTTTTCTCGTATCGTTTTAAGTAATTAGCACAAAAATGAGGCAGATCCAACGCTCAAATGGACCACACCAAAGATGACTCTTGCATTTAATGCAACTGACATTTAATGGTTTGTGCATTTAATGCAACCTAGCTTATTAGTTGGTGTGTTCTACTTGAGCGTTGGATCTAACTCATTTTCGTCTAAGCAAATACATCACGGTGGACCCGCCCACAGAACTGCCCGTTCGGGGCTAGAGACGGGCGGGGGTAGGACGCAATCCGCGTCCCATAATACCGCATTTTACAGCAATTCAAGAAGGGATGGGGCCCACATGCGAGTAAAAAGGGTGAAAAAACGAAGGCCTTGGATTCCAGAGAGAGAACCTGCGTTACAGCTGTCTCAATACGAGATTGTTCTCCAAGCAATCGTGTTTGGCAGGCCGCTTGCTGCTGCCATCCGTCCCCCATTCCTTTCTTCTTCTGGTAAATGGAACCGTTTCTATCATAATATGGTGGACCCCGCATTTTTACTGTCCACGTGGCTGGATAAACATTTGATCGTGACCGTAGACGTACTGGATAAAACTTTCCCCGAAAAGGATGATCCTACGTGTCACATTGGTGATATTCGAGTAGTTAACGTTTCTTATTTAGGGATGGTCAGGATTTGGCATACTAGCTTGGCTTTTGAATCGCAACCACACAAGGGAAAGCCCACTAGGTGGATGGTCCAGATGAACTGTGATGTAAATACCCTTAAGCTGTTATTTTGCATATGGGAGTTCAGTGTTGGGCATTTGAAATGACTGATGAGAAAGGCCATCAGTGTCGTGGACCGTTCATCAAGCGAGCACACCGGACCTGAAGAAGGGCACGTGTGGGATTCACCGTTGACGCGGATTGAGTATTGAGTAAACTTTGTGGGGCCCACCATAATGTATGTGTCCTATCCACGCCGTCCATCCTTTTTATCAGCTCATTTTGTGTGATCCGCTTGAGCTTTGGATATGTATCAATTTTGGGCTCATGATCTAAAATGAGCTGGTAAAACGGATGGACGGCGCGGATAAGACACATACATCATGGTGGGCCCATAAAGTTTACTCAGTACGAAATCCGCCTCCGTGTGGGACAGACGTGCACTCGAGATCCAGCGACTATATTGGTAGAAGATTTATATAGGGTTGTTGAAAACTGCGTCTACTCAGGGGCATTTTAGAGATTTAAACAACAGCCTTCCTTTTGTCTCCGTCGCGACTGAAACACAGCAAACGTCGCCGCTCACTGTGGCCCACATGCCCAGTCATCTATAGATCGGAACCGTCCATATTGTTAACTATCTGTTATAAATCCGATAATAAAGTGGCGAAAGAGTAGATGAATAATCTATACAATGAAATACTTTTTTGCATGGATGGCATTCAACTTTAAAAATCTACGGTTAGGATCCTCAGGAAGTGTGATGATGTTCAAATGGCTCGTTTATCTCAGTAATGAGAATACGACCGGTTCAAATTATCGGAACGTTTCAGCATGTGGGCCCCAGTGGTCAATGACACACGATGGATTCTCAGTCGCGACTGAAGGAAAACGAACTCGCAAAAAGAAAGAGAGGAAGAGGTTCCACGTTCGATATGGCGTTTTCATCGTCTTATTTTGTTATATTCAGTGGTGTATTCGTGGTTTCACGAACATCTCAGGGGCACAGCTGTCCCAAAAATTCCAGAAAAGAGCAGAGCTACAGCCCAAAGGATGCACTCTATCGCTTTTATCTACCCTAAAAACCTAAAATCATGAGCCTAGAATTACATAATAAGACCCCAAAATTCCAATATTTACAAAAAAAAAGGGACCCCACCGCCATTTCTGTATATTCCTGACCCCTCCTCTATTCGGGAATCGCATTCAACTTCGACGCGAAATTACGACCACTGCCCCTACCCACCCTCTTCTTCTCCTCCGCCACCCCACGGCGGGCCCCACAACCCTCCTCCCGCCGGAAAACTACCGGCGCCACCGCCCGCCTCCTCCGGCACCCGCATCTGTCCCCGCAGCTCTTCCTCAGCGCGGCGCTCGCCTTCACCGCCAATGCAGCCATCTCCTCCGCCTGCAGCGGGTGGCGCAGCCGGCTCAGCGGCAGCGCGAAGTAGAGCTGGCCTGGCTGCAATTCCTCGTCGGCATTGATCGCCGGCAGGAGGTCGTCGAACTCCATCTCGTCGGAGTTGCAGATGAAGCACGTGGGATCCGTCTGCAGCACGTGCGAGGCCTTCACCGGGTAGGAGAACTCCTGCAGCTTGCCGTCTTGGAGGATGAGCTTGGCAGTCGCGACGGAGGTCGACTCGCACGAGTGACAGCTGCCCATGCCTTTGGGAGGGGGAGGAGGAGGAGACGAGGTGAGTGAAAAACTCGACGATTCTTTTGGAGAGGGGATTGTGAAGGAGATTCGGGTATTAATAGGCAGCGAGTCGGGGCTTATCTCCGCGAGTCAGTATTTTGTCGCCACGTAGGATTTTGTCGTGTAGTGAGTGTTTCGTCGGAGTAGTGGCCAGGGCGCCAACCTGTCATAGATTGATGACAGGTTGTATGGGGGAAGTAAAGGAGCGGGAAGCGTTTCGTAAATAAGGCTTGGATTTTCAGGAAATTACGGGATAAACCAGTGGTTTTCGTGAATATGGAACGGTGTGCAAATGACGACTATACCCTTCCGTCGGTTGCGTGATGTCAGTATTCAACTCACGTCTCCCTCGGTACTACGGTTAGAGGATGTTCACATACGATGAACCGCACGTATTTACTTCAGGTGATGTGGCTGCACACGTCCCAATCCCAGCCGTGCAAAAGGTGGACCCACCGTGAATTTTACTGGTTTAAAAATTTCGCTCGGAATAGCCTGCCTGTTGAGTGGATTAGCTGGGGAATGATCCCTTTTGGTTCGGACAGTTGGGTAATTGCAATAACTTCGAGCCGTGTGGGGCCCACACGTGATGTTCATGTAGAATCCAAGCCGTGCATCTCATGATAATTCTCATAGGGACCGTGCATCCCAAGAATCATCCCTATCCAATACTCAGGTGAGACACACACGGGGAGAAATTCTCAAGCATGCCTGCAGCGTATGTATTCACTTCTTTTGGCCCACCTAAATTCCACAATTTCTTGAGTTTCGTCTTGGCCCTTAATCCTGATAGGGTCCACCTGATGAATGGATCGGATGACATATGGAGGACACATTGGACCCACATTACATCTAGAAGTTTCTACGGTGGGCCTGCCCTTATCCAATGTCCCACATTGTTCCTGTCTTGTGTGGCCCACCTGAGTTATGGATGAAGCTGGAATTGGTACATTGGTACAGTGCATGCGTAATCATCACATGGTATGGGTGAACGCGTCCGAAACCAGCCATGCAAGGTGGGCCCCACCGTGAAAGATCATCTGGTCCAAAAATTAGTCTGTTCCTCTCATTATGGGTGAAATAGACAGTTGATGGGTCTGATTTGGACTGTTCATTGTTTTGAACGGAATGGTCTACGTGTTGGGTGGATTAGCTGGATTTTCTATATATGATCCTTGTGGTGGGCCACACCTTTCTCACACGTGCACCCGTCGCATATAATGTTTACATGCAATGCATGGTAGGTAAAATGTCACGTGTTATAAGTTCAAAAGAGGTGATGCTCTGTGAGTCTTAGTACTCTGCTTGTTGTTGCGATTAGTTTACTTTGGTGACATTGTCCAACCACGCTTAAATAAGTAGAAAATTTCTGACTGTGATAAGCAGGTGATCAGAATTATTTATAACATGGTTTGAAACTGACTATACTAGAAGATAACATTGTAGTCCAAATAGTGCATAGGTCAACATGTACACCATCCAAACCGTTGAAAAGATTGGCCCCATTAGGAAGAACACTTGGTACAAAATTCAGATCCAAATCATCATATGGGCCACACCATATAAGAAAACCACCAATCTAATCCAAAGTGCATATGATGAATGTGGCCCACATGGGGTAGTTATGCAGTAGTAGAGTAAAACTGCAAGAAAAGAGGAAACGAAAAGAAAGTACTTTTCCCTCAATTAGACATTTACCCCTTCAGCAAATGCATGAATGGGAGCAAATGCATGAATGGGGAGGCAGTTTGGTTTCACTTTTGTATGATGTTTATCTCATGAAAGCCATTTACCCCTGTCTGTATTCTCCTAAGAGTGTTTTTTATGTTTGTTTGTATTCATTTTTAAATCATTCCATTCTCTCACTTGTAGATTCCAACCATATCAAATGTTGAAAAAAAACCTCTCTCCAGTACATTGTTGTTGCAAAAAAAAAAAGAGGTAAAATGTATTACCTTTTCACGCTGTGTTCTTTATCAGGCACTATTTGAAAGTTAAAAATTAATAGGATGAATGTAGTTGATATGAATATGTTAAGATTTATGAATGGCAAGAGAAGAAAAGATGAAGCTATAAATGAATGCATTTTATGAGAATTTAGAAATAAGGGAAATTGACTGTACTGGCCTTGATGTATGGTCAAATTCCTAAAGAGATTCAACCGTTCAAATATTCCTTAAGTGGCCTTCTGACACGCCTTCGAAAATTGCTGAGACCAAAATGCCCTCGTCCTTGTTTTAATAGTTGTACGATTTTTTAGGGAATAAGAAGTTACGTCATATTTAATGCCAAGAAAGTGATGTGTACATAACCTTTTTTGCACGTGAGAAAGGACCAAACTCATGGGGTCCACATTGATGTATGTATATAATGCATGTCGCTCATCCTTTTTGTCGTGTCATTTTAGAGCTAGGGCCCAAATATCAGCCTGATCCAGAACTTTTGTGGGTCATATAATAGAAAATAATGGTGACAATGAAACCCACTATTGAAACTTTCCAAGCTCACTGTGATATTGGTTAGAAGTAAACATTACTTAAGTCAGGACTTTTTGGGCCCACGGCAAGCTGGCCAACAAGGTGGACGGAACAGATCACCCCATTGTAGGCCTTAGGCTATTATACCAATGGTTATCCTTTCATTTGATAGTAAAGAAAGTAAACATATAACAACCGCAACCCATATAACATAAAAACGACGACCCATATAGCACGATAACTACGATTCATGATAATCACGACCCATATAACAAGATAACCATGAACCATGATAACTACGACCATTACTACATTGCAACCACAACCCTTACTACATTACAACCACGACCCGAGTATGGGTTGTGGTTGTCATGATATATGGATCGTAGTTGTCATGAGGTAAGAGTCATGGTTATCATGCTATATGGGTCGTAGTCTTCATTTTATAAGCCTTGGCAAGGACCAACTAATGGAGCTTACATTGATGTATGTAAATAATCCATGCCGCCCATCCTTTTTGTCGTGTCATTTTAGGGCTAGGACCCAAATATCAGCTTAATCCAGAGCTCATATGGGCTCAAATATAAACAGTGGGTGTCATTGTTACTATTATTTTCTATTATGTGGCCCACACGAGCTCTGGATCAGGCTAATATTTGGGCCCTAGCCGTAAAATAACACGACAAAAAGGATGAGCGGCATGGATTATTCACATACATTAATGTGGGCCCCACTAGTTGGTCCTTTTCAAGCCCTATAAAATGAAGACTACAACCTATATAGCATGACAATTACGACCCTTACCTCATGATAACCACGACCGTACCTCATGACAACCACAACCCATATATTATGGCAACCACGACATATACTCGGGTCGTGGTTGTAATGGGGTAAGGGTCGTGGTTGTAATGTGGTAAGGGTCGTAGTTGTCATGAATAGTGGTTGTCATGAGTTGTAGTTATTATGTTATACAGGTCATGGTTTTCATGTTATATGGGTCGTGGTTGTTACATGTTCACTTCCTTTACTACTAAATGAAATGATAGCCATTGGTACAATAGCCTAAGGCCCACAATGAGGTGATCCGTTCCGTCCACCTTGTCGGCCAGCTCGCCATGAGCCAAAAAGTCCTGACTTGGCCAGTGTCCACTTCTAATAAATATCATAGTGAGCCTGAAAAGTTTCAACAATAGATTTTATTGTCACCATTATTTTCTATTATGTAACTCACACGAGCTCTGGATCAGGCTGATATTTGGGCCCTAGCCCTAAAACGACATGGTAAAAAAGATGGGCAGCATGGATTATACACATACATCAATGTGGGTCCCATGAGTTTGGTCCTTGCCCACGCGCAAAAAAGGGTTCCGTATGCATTACTTTCTTGGCATTAAATAGGACGTAACTTCTTATTTTTTTTAAAAACCGTACAACTATTGAAACAAGGACAATGACATTTTGGTCTGAGTAATTTTCGAAGGGGTGTCAAAAGGCCACTTACGGAATATTTAAAAGATTGAATCTCTTTAGAGAATTTGACCATACATCGAGACCAATATAGTCAATTTCCCTAGAAATAACACCAATAAGTAATAAGGAAAGTTGACTAGACTTAAAACCCAGTCAAATTCACTCTAGAACTCAAATGAGTTTCATAAAATCTCATGTGGTTTTTTTTTTTTTCCTTTGAGTTCTTCAATAATATTTAATGTTAAAAAGTACTAAATATATAAATAATGTCATGTTGTGCCTAGTAAGGTCAACTTTTAATTTATCAGGTAGTTTTAAGAATTTTTTTTATGGATTATGTTGAGTTTTTCTCGAGTTTTGTTGAGTCTTGGCTATATCATGTTTCTCTTTAGCTCGGGTGAAATCCGGTTGATTTGAATCTATCAAGTTTTCAAACTATGATTCAAACAGTAAATTATATGACCTCTATTTAGTGGGCCTACATGATCATTGGGATAGATTGTATGATTGGATTACTTTGATGAGCAAACCAGTGGACCTCATCATATGTGTGGTTGATAAATATATGTCCAAGGCAATTAGGTAGGTGTTGTGTTACTATCCAAAGCAATTTACAGTCTATTAATCTGTAAATTAAGTCTAACATAAATATCCCCTAATCTGTCATTAGCTTTGGACATCCAACTTGCCCAAAAAGGTTGTCCCTCTTATGATTATTATCTCCCATCTTTATCCACTCAGTAGGTGGGCCCAACTTGTACCTTAGATCATATTAGTGTCTATCCATGGTTATCTAGATTGTGGCCTTATTGGTGAGTGGATCAGGCTGATTTTTTTACTGGGTAATCCTCATGGTGAGGCTAACCTTCTTAATGGTATATCGTACACATGATGGATTAAAAGTTGTCAACTAGATGAGCAGTAGGCAAGCGTCTTACCAGTTAGATATGGACACTTCCCTTACTTTTTTCTTATTAATAGAGTCAATGTGTAGTATATCATTACTCTTAGAAGACTAATTTCTCATTGAGAAAATTAATTATTTGACCTAATGACGTCTGTTGTAGGAAAAATAGGCCAACCAATGATGGAAGATCAGGTCGGGATGTTGCACACCTCTTCAGGTCGGACATGACAATAGGTTCGATCCCATACTCAAAAACCCAAGCAAGAAGTAAGATCGAGCTCAGCGTCTCATCACCAAATCGGAACACCTACCACCTTGCCCAAACACCTGAAAGAGTACTATCTCTATCGATTCAAATATCTAAAGAGTTCATCAAGAACATCTCGTCCCTTTGCTCAACTAAGGAGATAGGTTGGCATGACATAGGTCCTCACAACCCAAGTCGGCATGGCCCAAGTCAGTGTGACCTAGGTCAGCATATCTTCAAGCGACACGCCACTCCCAAGTTAGGTCGGCCAAGGCCAAATCGGCCTCCCATTGCACATCTCCGTTGGTTTCAGTTAATCAGATCTTTACCCAAGAGAGATCTGTCCGATGAATTCTCCAAAGATCTCGGAGGATATCTACGACATGTTCGGACTCCTGAGATCTTCACCAAGGATCTCGAAAGATCCTCCTACTAGTTCGGGATCTAAATCCATTTACAATATGCACCTATTAAATATGAGAATCTCCTCTATTCAACCGCCTCTCCTAAACTATAAATAGAGATATCTCTAATGGTGAAAGGTACGCACTATCTTTAGTCATAAACTTTCAATACTCGACTAGACCTAGATCCCTTTCCTGACTTTGGTATTAGAAGGTCCCCAGCGCGAGCCAGGGTCTTCCTTGTCTGTTCCTTGTGTTGGTACACGACGGTCTAAAATAGGCTAACCAGATTTCTGCATCAATAAGGTCTAATGCCATATATCCTCAGTATCTGAACGAGTTTTTATATCATCAGCAACATCATTCTATACTCTTAAGGAGAATACTCACAAACATCGTCTTTGTGAACTTCTTTCAAGACTTTCTCTTTTACACAAGGATTAGAAGTTGACTCGATGGTTTCAAGCTCGATCCATTAAACGATGCTGGGGATGATTTAGTTCAAGAATAATTTAATTGCGTTGATGCATTTATAGAGAAAGTAATTAGGTTGCTCCAATGAATTGGTCTTGCGATTTGTGTTAAAATTAGAAACACAATTAATTTTTATATGAAAATTATTCTTTCAGCTCAAGGAGGACTTTCAAATGGAGGATTGAGGCTAATTTAGCTTTTTTGTCTCATAGGACTAGCATGGTATTAAAATTGAATTGTTTTTTTTTTTTGTTGTATTTTTTTATGGGTTTGAGTGTGGTCTCCCTTATAATTGCAATTTATCTTTCCAATAAGTTATTTATTGGTTGTACCATCCACTTTCTTTAGGAAAAAAAATATGATAAATTCAACTTAACTTTTTGTATTTAAGATGAAATAATTTAAAAGTTAGAATAATTAGACTTTCTCTAAACTATGGACATTTTTATCCATGCAATTAATTTTCAGTTGAACCCTTTACTTTTCTTTTCTTTTTTTTGGTTAGCTTGTTAGTACACCCCACTGTCAGTACTTCACTGTTAGCCACCCCCACTAGGGATCGATACCAACACCTCAGTGTTGAAACGAGGTATCTTTCACTCAGTCTACCACTTGAGCTATGGATCAAGGTGTTGAACTATTTACCTTACTTAAAGAACATTTGGAGGGTTTTCATTGAAGGAAGGGTATTGATGGAATTTAAAAGTATATAACTAACTAACCATTTGTTCCAATCCTCTCTTCTCCTTTTTTGGAGGAGAAAAGCTTTGATACGGTAGTAAAGTAAGATAGTCAATAAACTGGCATTAAAAAATTATACATGTGGTACATAATGAGCTGCAATTAAATTGTGCATATCAGAGTTTAGATTTAGACGCCTTTTCATTAAATAAATGTATTGATTTGGTATTCTAACTAGTTAATGAGTGGATGTTTAATGGATGGAGAAATAAAATCAACCAGTTATATAAATTTAACAAAAAATTATGATTAATTAGAAATCAAAAACAATATAAAACATGATCAAGTAAAATCATATGGACAAATAGGATAAATGAAATTGGTTAGAAAGTTCAATCTAAGGGTTTAGCACATACTATAACATTTTAAGGCTATAACTTTATGGTTGATTATTTGTTTCATGTATATAATATGTCGATGGAAAATTATCAACGAGCTTTACATTCTTGCTAATGCAAGTCAATTCGTCCTAATTGAATTATTTTTCCAAATAAGATTATTTTAAGAGTTAATTTTGACTTTAAAATTAAATTTTACTTTTTTATAGTAAGTAATAGTTTTTGCAAGGTTTTAAGAGTCCTATAATAGCTTAGGACTCTGATTTATAAAGTCATGAGAAAGAGTTTAAAATCATTTAAAAGTTGTTTATTATTTTTAGTAAATTTACTATTTTTTTTAAAGGTTTATTATCTCACAAAAATTATGAATTTAGGATTTAGGACTTATATAAGTTATATTGGAAGTAGAATTTATCATACTTTTGGTTAATAATATCATTTTTCATTTCGTTCTTAAAAATAAAAAATAAAAAAAACTTTGTATAGATTTAGGAGCTATTTTATAAAAGAAAACAATGATCTATTCTCTTTTATTCGCATACTCATACATTAAAAAGTATAAAACTAATCTGAAATTTGAAAATAACCCATCTAATGCAATTTCCACAACTTTGAATAGTTTGATTAAGCTCGCATATGTAAAGTATACAATTTCAAAGTGCCTTAGTATCAACCCTCACACTATCATATTGCAAACCACTACCTCTCTTCATATGCATAGTAACTACCAGTTAATTTTGTATATTAGAGTTTTTCTCATTTAAAAAAAAAAAAAAAAAAAAAGGAACAGATAGTAATGAAATGGTCACATCAATGCCTGAGATGCAATCTAGGAAATCTCTCACATGTGCCATTTTCCCACATGTGTGGATGGCGTATTTCATAAGAATCGACTTACTTGCTCGAGCTTACAATTCCTACTCTTTGATAATGCAATCTTTTGTTTACAAGATACAGATTGGAAAAGCCTATCCAAAGTCCAAACCCATGTATTTACTAATTACAGAGAAGAGATCATCTCCCATATCACAGTAGCATATTAAAATAAGCTCCTGTTGGATCGTGCCAGCATTTTCCAGTACAAAATAGTAAATGGAAGTCAGATAGATATACGTTGAATAAGACGTATGAATCTCGACGAAGCTAAAGTTCAAAGCCATACTTAATATAGAACGGGATGCAGAGTACCGTGTGCGTTGTATACCATCCATTAGAATCCGTCCAAGGAACCTTAACCTCTAGGTAGTTGGATACATCCTATTAAGATTGGACACGTGGCACCTTCAAAGCTGGCACGTGTCACGTAATGGGTGTAACGTACGTGATCATCAAAAGATGAGATATTTATCACACGTGTACTCCTTTGCGTGCACAGCCGGACTTGTTCTTGATCATGCACATGTGTGAGATATACGTGAATGGTGAGGATCTAAATGACTATGTGGTGGCCGGGTGTTGGGTGGGAGTGCTCACCAAGTGAAAGGAAATGTATCTGAGAAATTGAGGGTTGGAAAAGGAGGTGATTGATTTTTGCACCGTGGTTGGTCATCCTACCTCACCTTGTGTGTGGTCCACATTTTATGGACGTCTGCTTTTACAGAGGCCCGTTTTTAAATTTTTCTTTTTTGAATCTAGTATGGAAGCACAAATGCTTTTATAAAGTAGTCTGATTTTTGTAATTTTTAGTTATGAAATAAATATCACATGGCATAAACTAAACCATTAATATAAGAGTATGACAAGATTCATTTTAGACTACCCCTTTGTAACCATAAACATTTACTATACCAGTGCAATGTAACCTTTAGCAATTACATTTTTATTTTTATTTTTCACAAGAAGTGGATTGCATCCGTCCAATAATCCATACATATAAGGGCTCCTGTGGGACCCACCATAACGTGTCTATTTATCATAGCCGTCCATCTATTTTCTAGGATCATTTTAAGGTGTGAGGCTAAAAAAATGAGGTAGATCTAATGCTCAAGTGGATCATACCAAATGCAAGAGTTATCTTTGGTGTGGTCCACTTGAGCGTTGGATCTACCCCATTTCAGGGCTCAAATTTTAAATGATCTAAGAAAATGGACAGATAACTTGGATAAAGAGACACATACAGCCCATCTTGAAGACCACCCTGCATATACACATGCATTGCATGCATGGTATAAAAAAATGCCAAGTTGTTCAAATCATCCGTACTACTTTATATGCAACGTGAGTCTAGTATGGTTGACTTGATTACGGCTTGTTTGATTTTTCATGCCAAGATATTTAGGTGTAAATGAGTAATACTTCTGTACTCGGGTGATTACTGAATCTTCTACCATGATATACGTGGCTTATCCACACTATCTATTGGTTATACTATACGATTTTAAGGCATGAGCAAGAAAAAAAACTCAAGTGGACCACACCACAAGAAATAGTGGGAATCAAACTCTTAATGCCTATATATAGTTAAAAACTTCTCAAGGCCTCTAAAAGTTTTAGATCAAGCTAATATTTGTGTTTCCCCTTAGTCATGTTTGTGTGACCTTGTGAAACAATTAGATGAAAAATAAACATTAATATGTGGACCGAATTAAGAAAAAAACAGAACTTTGAAGCATTAAGGCCATTGTTCCTTTCATGTGAGGAACTTGGGCATTGAATCTATTTCATTTTTCAGCTCATCCTCCGTATATTATATACATTGCAGCAGGGCTTATAAATTTAATCTATTACTTTTAGACTGGTTTTGGTTGTGGAATTTCTCACTATCTTCAAAGCAGGTGAAAAATAATAATTACTTATTTATAAGAGATTCACATTGGCATTGAAAATCAAACAACCCTTCATATAAAACTATTGACTTTCGGAGGTATGATAATAAGGAAAAGTCAAAATTATTTAAAACATGGATGGATGGGAAGGCCCCCTTGTTTCATAGAGGGGAAAATGGGTTATTTACATTTCATAAAATGGAATTGAGAATCCAATCAGACATATGAAGGAAAGTAAGAATGAGAAATAAAAGAAGAAAATTGATAGGTGATCCTAACTCTCCATTTGCAGGGCATGAAATGGGTGGTTATCATACAATCCAGTGGATGGATCAAATCCAACATAGGAAAACTAATCAGGTCCATTCAATCTATTTCGTGGAATTTTCACTATCAGCATGCAATGAATACAACTGTTTGAGCAGTTGGGTTGACGTACATACGTGTAAAGCGTACAGGGATTATGTGAATTGTACGGTTGCCCGTACTCTACCACCCTATCAAATTACACCTCGCTTGAAAATGTGGAAGGGTATTCTGGGAATTTACTTGCAAATTTTGTTGAAATCTGCTTGTTACGATTGCAGCGAAAAAAGAGGGGAGCCGCTTGATTACCCAAGTTGTAGGGTTAGTTTAGTAATTTCGCTCAACAAGCCAAAGAAAAACGTGGCTTGCTGTAAGCACGCGTAGTTTCGCTGCAGTGCCCGGGTTTGCCACGTGGCAAAAAGGTCTTGGGAAAAGCAAAACCACGGCCTTGAATCCTGTACAATGCCTGTATTAAGCACCACCTACAATAGCAGAGTTGTATCGGCCCGACGGTCCTCTTATTGTAGAATCTACTCCGTAAATCATGCGTACTAATATATATTAGGCTCATATATAAAATATCATATCTTTCCACAAATCATATGGGCCACACCATAGAGAACAACGTGAGGAATACACCGATGATAGTTTTGTGTTTGGGGCTAACCCTGGCTTTTATATTCATCCAATCTGTTCATCGGATGTGCCTCACATGGATTAAGTGACAAACCTAAAATCTGCAAGATATAGGAATCACAAGGACCACATCGCTTGAACTAAAAATATTTTATATCAGTGATTTTATATTGTTCCACGTTCTGATAAGGCCGATTTTTATACGTACGGTTAATATGTGGGGTGGATGATCTGGTGGACGGAGTAGATGTCATGCAAACAACAAGGTAGGCCCCACGGAAATCGGGTGTTGTGCACGCTGCATACGATAGGTGTGGTAGATTCCGGTCCCGAAACCACCAGACAAGACCCTTTGTGCTCGTTGGCTGTAATATACATATGCAGGGTTGAAACGGTACAAACATCTCAGCTTTGAGGTTTTCTTATGCAATTTTAATTTTTTTTTCCTTTTTTAAAGGCTTTGGCAGGCATGGTTCATAAGAATGCCGTTGGAATATTGTCCACGTGGCATGGTTTACTCTGCTATTCATCCAATTTTTGTGGCCCAGCTTGGATGGGCCATAGAGAAAATGTATATATACAGAACTGATCTGTCCACTGAACGATTGCTGGACAATTAATGGACGGTGGTCATAATTCAAAATAAAGGCTACAATCGGAGGTTAGGATTATTCGATCAATGTACTTTCGAGAATACGGCGTATTTACAGTAGGACCAATGATCTGGACGGTTCAATTTGAGTTTTATATATATCAAGGGTACAACTGCTAGGTGCATGTTTATAAAGCATCATACTCTGCAGGAGTATCAAACCTTTCCCTTTTGTTTTCGTCAGATGAATCATTGCTTTATAACGGAAGGGCCACGTCTACCGTATGAAGCTTCCGAGTTTCTTGCAAATGGGGCCCACGTTAATATAATATGCATCGACGATCGAAAGCAAAAGATACGGTGAGACTAGTCTCTTATAAATAATTTAGACTACTGATTCTTGCATTTGGTGGGGTCCACTCACGAAGTTGGTGGTTCCCATAATACATACCGATAATTATTTTAAAAAAATTATGCTCCAGTGCACTATAAGGATTGTAAGATATAGTGCTCCTAGTTGCACTGGGGCAGTTAGATAACCCAGTTCATTGATCCTGACCGTTCATTAGGTCCAGCATACATTTCATGTGCTACCATGCAAAATTCATACTGATCAGACAAATATTAACCGTTTGATCAATGAGGTTTAGTATGGATGGTCAAGACCATTTATTCAAAACTAAGTCCAATCAAGGATTTGACCCATCTAAAGAATCACTTTTGTTAGGAAATCATCAGCACCTCATCCATGGATTGGAGAAAGGATGGCTATAGACAAAAGGCTAAATCAAGGATGGATAGGATTATCTGATCCGTTCAATTTCTGTCTGGTAGCTCATGAAATATGTTATGAACTTAATGGATGGTTCAGATTGATGGATTGGACTGTTCAAGTAAACCAATGCCATGAAAAGCACTATAACTTAGGGCCGTGAGTGGAGCATTTTTCAAAATTTGACAACACATGGATCACAATTGCCGAAGATATCAATAGATTTATTTTAATACAGAGGCCAGATCATGGTTTTATGATAAGAACGAGTCTGACTCGTCTGAGGCGACTCATATAAAACCTTCCCTGGAAGGTTTTTAACGGTGGATGTCCCCATCTCAACGGTTCCCTGTAGTGTGGCCCACATCCATTTTGGACCGGCATGATATTTGGGTGTCAAGGAGAACATGAGAGTACACATTATGGACGGACTAGATGTCATTCAGACATCATGGTCGACCCACATTGTAGGTTAAGCTTTTCAGTGGATCCATGCATGGCATGTTTAAGGGCCACCGGCTTAGGATATGGGAGTTGATTCAGTGGTTCTGTATGCACGGAAGTTTTCATGCCTTCACATCTTTGACCGTTCAATAGGCACTCGTGGATGAGATCCTGACTCTTTATCTGTGTTCCCAAACACTGATGACCGCTAACCCAAAAAAGAAAGAAAATCTTGGTAGGACACCAACTATATGAAAAACCTTCTATTTAACTTAAGCGATGCATGGTCAGAACCATTCAATAAAAAGAAAAAGTAAGTTCTTTTTCTTACTTTCAACTATTAAACCTTCTGAATGAACGGTCCAGATCATGTCTATATATATAACACATGTACAGAAATGATGTGGAAGCACCAAACCTCCATGCTTCCAGAGGCACTGAATCATCTCCCCATATAATATTAATAAAAGAACATTCATGCCTACAAACATTCAATCCACATGCATTGCATGGGGGATGTATCAGCCATCATTATAGATGCAAACCAATACAAATCATGCACTTTAAATAAAGGTTACATTGCAAAGTGCAAGTGTCTGAGACATTTAACGGCCTCATGTCCAACTGGTTGGAGGACAAGTTACTGTCCAACCATCAGATATGTTCCAATCTGTCGGGTGCGGATGACATCCAACCCGTCAAATATGTGGATCTACCATTAGAATCGACTAATGAAAACAATTCAGTTTGATCCAGTCATGAGGTGGGCCGCAACATAAAAAACAATGAATAGCCGCCCATGTAATGAAAGAAATGCAAATATGGCTCACCTGATGGGTGGATCGGGCTGGTTGGGACTCGGTACGATCGCTTGCATTTCAAGATAGATGAAAACTATCCGCTGGTTGGACTGGACATGATAATCTCTCTCATTTAATAAGATGGGCCCATGAGTCATAGCCAAAAACAATTATCCCGACCATCTGATAAATAATGCAATCCAAATGAACTACCATTGCAGAATATTAAACAAGCTAAAGGTCCTGTCAGACAATTACATGGCCAAGATGGATCAGAAAAGGCCTGGTCGACGACCGAAGTGATCCAGACCATCGAACCTTAAATCGGGCGTATCTTGCAATCCGGAATGAGTTATCGGCGTAAAATATATGATTTTGGGGTAGAGCAAGCTGAAGCCAACCAACCCCGCTACGCCGGGTTGCGCACCGGAATTGCGAAAAACCCCTGGATCGATGGTCGTTTCCCGTTTTAATTTCGTTTTTCTATAAATATTAAGTTTTAGTTTGATTATAACTCTTCATCAGTCGGGCTTTAGGAGTTGCGCCCAACGTGAAAAGAGCTTAGAATAATTAGGAGAACGGTTTGGTGAAGCCAAATAGGACACTTACTATTTTTGGACAAAAACCTTGCACACTAGTAGACATCATGACCGTCTATAAATAGTAAGTTTACTATTTATAGTAAGTCACGGATTCTAAGAGTTTGAGTTGTAGTTTGCTTCTAATTTCTTTCCCATTGCTTGGTAGCCCTATTTAAAGGGTTGTGAACTCGTTTTTAATCATCAATTAATCAATTTCGAATTTATTAGAATTTATTTCTATTTTCGCTTTCTTTTCCTCGTGGATTCGAGAAGTCTCGTGAGGAGTCTAGAGAAGCTTCGTGGATTCGGGGAACTACCATTGCAGAATATTAAACAAGCTAAAGGTCCTGTCATTGGAATTTGGAGGGCTGATATGGAAATTGGATTGCATACTGAGTAAACTCTATTGGGCCTGTTTATCCACGCCGTCCAGCCATTTTTCTAGCTCATTTTAGCCGTTGAGCCCAAAATTGAAGCATATCAAAAGCTCAAGTGGGAATAATGATTTTCACCGTTGAAACCTTGCTAGGGCCCACAGTCATCCAACCTGTTGATAAGATAGCACAGACATGGATGAAGGGAAAACCAAACAACAGCTGGCCCCCAAGAATTTTTCAATGGTAGATGTTCAATTCAAAGTGTTTCCTATGGTGTGGTCCACTTGAGCCTTGGATATGCTTCATTTTTGGGCTCAAGCCTTAAAATTATCTAATAAAATGGATGGACGGATTGGATAAAATATATAAATCACGGTGGGACCCACAATTCTTTTTTCACTCAGGGACTCAGACCAACTCGTTCAAGCTGCTACACACGTCGGTAGTGGACTTGTCCAAGTCGGGCCTAATTGGTGTCGGGTCCAAATAGACTCACAAACCAGTCAAGAGTCACCTCAGATTGTCCCACTGAAGCAATATTCAGGCCATGACCCAATCAACAGTCAGACCCACCTTGTTTTTCAGAACCAGTGACTCCAACTAACTCATTTTAATCTTGACTGATTTATCTGAGTCGAGCCTATTTGCACTACTGAGTTATGGTGTTGAATCGTATTGAACTTAACTGGGTTAGAGTCGACTCAGATAAATCGTCAATCAACAGGGCCCACAAGAAGAACAGTGGAAATGGGACTAGTCTCAATATTATTCCACCCTTCATATAATATTATTGGCACAACAAAAATTAGACGGTAACAGACACAAATATAAAAAGGACTAACCTTGACTAATTGGAAAATCAACATTAAATAAATAAGGACCAAAATGCTAAGAGATCTATTCATGTTTGCTTGTACAGAGAAACATGGACATAGTAAAATAAAATAAAATAAAAAGAAAGAAAATATATACAAAAACCAGGGCCTGGTGTTTGGATGATAATGAAAAACCAATCAAAACAATTTTTTATTTTTTTTCTATAGGAATATGAAGTTGACCCTTCTACCGTAACCACTTGATTCAATGAATGGAATTTTTTTTGTCAGAGAATAGATGGTCATTTGATGGTTTGACTAATAGATCTCACGTGTTCGGGCTTGGGCTTAGCCCAAGACCAAATCCAACCCATGACCCATTAGGCTCTAACACAACCTGACCCACTTAAAATTCATCCAGAGTGGTTGTGATAAGATTATCAGGTGATGATCTGGTTGTGGCTGTTGCGATGAGGCGGATACAAACACACATAAATGGATAATAATAATAATAAATAAATAAATAACATTTGTGTAGAGGGGGTTTGTCCCCTAAAACCTGACTTAGAATATTGTTAATATCTTTCTTAATTAACCATTAATCTTTATGCTCCCCAGTGAAAGATTAGGATTTCCACATCTGATTGATTTTCAGGGTATTGCCCCCATCAATTGAATGGTCGAATAGATGAATGAGTTGGATGGCTAAATGTAAGCCCACTTCTACGAATCATAGTTCAAAATCAGATAGATTACACATGCATAGAAAGGCCAAGGATATCTACCATGTAATCCATACCAAATGTGTCATTGTACCAAGCCACTTGAAGCAAGAGTGAAACTTAGAATTCAAAAAGGGTACCAACAAGGTAGAATTGAGGTAGTGCATTTTCTGGCAGTGCATTTTCACTGTTCACTTCAACCTGTTGTTAGAATTGAAGTAGGAAAATTGGTAGTAGGCTTAAATCCCATTTGTAACTATCTTTAAAGTAATATTTGCCCCTACCGATAATCAAACTGGTTCGCAAGGAGGTTGCTGGCAAATTCGCTTTCAGGATAAATCAAGCCACTTTTTTCCTACTGCAAAATCGAAGAGAATACCAGCCAGAAATTCACAATACACTTATCTGTCCACACTTCGCCTAAGTAAAAAATTTAAAAATCGATTTTATATGAAGAAGATAATTTGATCAAACATCAATTTTTGAAAAGCCTATTTACGATTCGCAAGTAGCGAGGAGGAGAATTTTTTTTTTCCTTTTGAAAGATGATTATATTGAAAAGAAGAGAGAACTGAAACTCAGGGAAAGCAAAAACAGAAAACTGAAAACTGAAACTGAGAGATCTGCTGAGATAGCAGAACAGCTCAAACCCCTAGAAACAACAGATCAGCATTCTTCAGAGCGTCAACCTGCGAATGAATTTAAAAAAATAAAAATAAAAATAAAAATAAAAACAAACCATTCATGATTCATTCCCTTTGATCAGGAATGGCTTTTTATAAAGTTAGAAATGACACTTGGAAACTCTTGAATGTGGCTATTTAGTCAACCTGAACAGATACACACCCATAATTACATGTCCTTTCATAGCGTTTCTTGATTTGGTTTTAACTTTCCACCACATTATTCACTAAAAGACTAACTAGTCACTAAAAGGCACCATGAGACACAACCAGGAGTAAACAGAAGACAACCAAGAGACATAACAATCCTTTTATTTTGAAAATTCACAACACCTGTATCCAGGTTTAACTCAAAATACCTTATCACCTCCAACTGGCCCAGTGGTACAAGCCTTTCTTTTATGCCTTTCGAATTTTTGTTTCTATTGCTATCCTTGAAATTTTTCTTGTGAAGATGGGCCGTACATTAAGTTAGCTGACCATGGTTGTAGGTGACCTATTCTCTAATTTTTCTTTTAACATTTTTAAAAGGTTTTAATTGCCTCATCACTTTGATTTTCGGTGTCTGAAGAATGAAAAGTTAGGATTGTTATAAGCAAATGCCATATGTACAGTATAGAACTTGGATGGACTTGGTTTCCCATTATCATAACGAAACTATCATGATTATTCGATCATTTCCTCTCAATTGAACTGAAAAATGGAGCAACGTCAGTTATGTGCAAAAATTCCTGTAAAGAGGAGGAGAGGAAAACCAAAAAAGACTTGGATTGAGGTAGTGAGAAGGGATATGAAGGCTCGTTCACCTACTGAGGATAGAACTTTAGCAAAACAAGTTTCTTAAATCCAACTGTAAGTGGTTCGGATAAGGCTATGATGGTAATGATTATTCTAATGAATAACTGCAACTCAATTTAGTTGTGCATCCACATGCACCCTAATTGCGATTTTGATATAATGCAAGGCCCTGCATCGCAGCTACTATGTAGGCCTCAATCCCACCATCAGATAGCACACATGCCAAAGATCTGACAATTCATCAAGTAGTGTAAACTGTGAACATGCCTGAAGCAGTTACTGGGAAAAAAAAAAAAACCTCTACTGATTAGGCAAAACACACGTGTTGAGAAAAATGGGCAGTTGGAAGAAGAAAACGTCCAACCATCCAAATTCAACAGATTTGTATAGCTCACTTAAATGAGTCTACTACCTTGATTTTTGGCATATGGCATGTCCTGATTGTTGCACTACTTAATGAAGAGCTCAGATCAATCACACATGTTCCATCCAATGGTGAGAACCAAACCCCACAATCTACCAAGAACCAGTGTACTTCTAGTCTAGAGATTGTTGAAATGTAACCTTCACTCTCATGTGAGATACAGATAGAGCACTGAACTGGTATAAGATTGAAATTAGATTGTGTGAGTAATCCCTTGTGATTTTATCTTTCCTTGTTGATTTTGAACTTCAAACACTATTTTGGACAATTTGAACTTCAAACAACATTTTGGATAATTTAAACTTCACATAAACTTCTCTACTCTTCAAGAACCTAATTAAGATCCGCTTTAGATTGAGATTGATTGTTCTGGGGCAAGTCACCCTTACCCTTGTTTCAGGAATTCATATCCCTTTTTTAATTTAATGAATTTCACTTTTCCTTTCAAATTTATAAATAAATAAATAAACAAGAAGAAAAAAAGGCAGAGCCCCACATTAGTAGGGACCTATGATGCTCCTTGTTGAGATCAGGGATTTGCTCCCACTGCTTACTCCGTCTGCCCTTGAGATAATTCTTGATCTAAATCCCAAAATCTAAGTTCAACTGCTGTATCAAAACTCTTAAGCTCAGACGTTAATTAAGAGCGTCGTTTGGGTATAATGTGAATCATGGTTTGTGGCGCTTCCATGGTGGACCTGATGCAATTATTTGGGTCTTTTGTTTTGGGTTACGTTGTTGTAGCAGTCCGATCATATCTTCTCTTTTTATTCAAAATTTTCTATTACTGATCAATATAAAAATAAAGAAAACAGAACCTTTTCAAAATAAAATAAAATAAAGAGCAATAGACTAATCCATACAAACAAGTAAAAAGAAAAGAAAAAAAAAAAAAGACACTTTTGGGGCGGTGGAGAAAACAGAATCCACATTTTACAAGTTTTCGTTTTCCCACTTTCTATGCTCCAAATCACACAGAGAGGTAAGAAAGGGATGAGAGATAGAGAATTGGAAGGTCTTAACTTGTTACTCGGACAGCGCATCCTGTTCTCCTAGGAAAGTAATCTATGAAAATGGCAAGCAAACAAAAATACATGCTGAAAACCCTTACCTTTCATCAACTTCTGTACTGGTAGCAGAATGTATCATGGTGTTGCTAGCCTGACCATTTTTATGAATTTTGGGTGTATTACTATTGTCAGTGAATGCATACGCCGTTATAGGGTGCATGATCCACTTGTTCCCATTGTTGTTTCCTTGATCATATCAGATGGATTTATGTACATTATTAAGAGCTGTATGTGAAGTAATGATTATAATTTCCACTCATAGCATGGTTTCAATGATTGCTTTGCTGCTTTATCTTGGTTTCTGATTTGAATTTGAAAGTTTTTGCAGTGAGTATTGGAATATAGGAAGTCCATAGAATGAAGAAGAAAAGCTTGCTAGAAGTTTCAAGTTGCGAACTCTTGTCCCGGAAGGAACCCTATCATCATTTTATCAGTACATTTTCTTAGTTCAGTAGCAATGTTTCAGTGGGATTTTTCCATTTTGGTGTTTGAAACATATGACATTTGAATGATATAGTAAGCATAGAGCAGATTTATGCCTTGGGTTTATATGGTTGTGTGTGATATGTGTTAGCATGTTGATATGGTTATTAGAAGTGAATTACATGTAGTAGGATGATGCTACCATTTTATGAGGACTTAACACCTACATTCGGTGGTATGTTAACTTCCCCCACTAGTTAGGACCCATTTTTTTTAGTATTTTTGCCTGAAAATGTATTATAATTTCACGGTGAAAATTCTTTATTGAAGGCATAAAAAAATTTGTAGCCTACAACGCCCTACAGTGGTCAGGCTAAGCCAGTGCCCCCCACCGGCACAGAATGCTGATTTGAACTAAATAGAGATTATTTAGTGAGCAAACAAAGCACTATTGACTTGAGGTAGCAAAGCTAACCTGCTAAGTAGGATGAATAAATTCCATTCTGTATCAAGATCACCTGCCCAAAGGAAATAGAAATTCCATTTCAGGAATCAGGATCAAGCCTCTCTACCTCAGGTGGCTAGATTGTATGAGGGCTCCATTTGGAAAGATTGTCTGAGTGTTGCATTTGGAAATTACTTGATTTGCCAGGGTCTAAATCCGATCAGCCAAACTGCAATCAGTATAAGAATCTCTCTCCCCTTGGGAGGTTTTCAACTCCAAGGCTGATTATGCAGTCCATGGGACCCGGAAGTCTATGTTCATGCCTTGTTGGGGAATGTCTCTACCAACTCACTTGAGGAGAGGAGCTGGAGACATGTTGGGCAAGTTCTTTGATGTTTTATTTGGAGTCATCTTAATTCTTATGATTGCTTGGCAAACAAGTTGTAAACAGGCACCGGGAAATTGAAGGACAACGATTCTTTAAAACTTGATCTTTTATTCTAGGGTGTTTAACAAACAATGAACAGAATAGCTAGTCAAAGAAAACATCGATGGCATGGCTCGGACATGCTATCCAGAACATGACTTAATGCTAAATGCTTACTCCTTGTGAGTGTAGAAGGTGAGACATGGGATGTTTATATGGGATTGGTTAGTGTTTGATTGAAATTATGAAGCACTACGCTAGTTGTAATGTCATGTGTTCTTGGACCTGTTCGTGAGTGGACATTGGAAGTTCGTCTGTCATTGCTTGGGTCCTCGATAAGCTAGTATCGTGGACATTGAAAGTTTGCCTGTCATTGCTCAGGTCCTCAAACAAATTGTGATAAGCTAGTATTGAACTAATAAAATTCTACATTGATCTCCTCATCTCTTGGCTGGAGCCTGTAGCTTAGTAGTAGCCAGCATGTCTCAACATTAAGGTCTCAGGTTCCAATATTTTACCTGACTGAACTAGTGAACAGGTTTTCACATTGGCAATGAAGATCATTGAATATTTCTTTTCTTCCCAAGATCATTCATGGTAATTGAATCTTGTTCACCTTTGAAAAATTACTGATATGTTCCCTTAATTCCACTCAGAAGAACTTGGCAGTCCAAAATTCCAAGGGACAAGACAGACGTCGGTTTTGCACAACAACTATGGAGGCTAAAAGTTATCCATGCAATGAACAGAAATGGCAAGACACCATACAGCTTCTTTGAAATTTTACAACCAGAAGCAGCTTTCCATGCTATATGTATATTAAGTTGCACATTGTGCAAAAGACCCATGCAGAAAATTGGTCAACACGAAACTGCTTTTCAATTTCTGACCATCGCAACTTCAGCATCACAAAACAGGATAGTCTCATCCGCAAACTGATGATGAGATACTTGAAGATTGCTACGATCCACACTGAACCCCCTCGACAGACCTTCCACTTTCGCCTTTTCAATCATACGCCTCAGCAACAATCACAAACAAAAAAGGTGAGAGCAGATCCCCTTGCTTCAACCCCCAAGAGCTCTTGAAAAAGCCTTTTCTCTTTTCTTCAGGTATCTTCTTCTGTGGAACTCCATCCATTGATCAAATTTAAATACAATGAAAATCCTTCAGGAACAACGCCCGTCTCTAAAATGGAAAAAACATGTAGAATCCATCGTAATTAACTTGCAGCAAAGATTTTTTCCATGAACGTTACATCATTGGCAAATCAATCAATCCCCACAATTAGATCTACACGTTACCAAAAGTCATGACAAGAACAAGACTCGTCTTTGAAATGGTGAAATCTCATAGCGTCCCTCACGCATCCTGACAATCTTGACAATGAACTTGATAGCATTATAACAGTCTCCGCATATCCTTAAGTTCTTGAATACCCGAATTGTCGATCCCCCATTTGAGTTAAGGATTCCAAAAGCAACGGCAAGCCTCTCACCGTGGCTACTCAAACCCTCTTCTTTCTCTTCTTCATCTACATCCTGCAAAGCAAAACCAGTGTTGGGCACATAACCCATGAGTCTCATCTTCTCACCCAACTCATCAAGAAAACCATAGATTTCATCGCTCCAGATACTTCTGTTATCGCCTGCAGTGAAAGTGTATACTTTATCCTTTACTTGAATCCAACTACACCCAGGCATTTTCATAATGCCTCGGTCTCTCATCAATTTCCTAACCATTGACGCATCATCTCATAATTTGGCCGCCACTAAAATGTTCAATAACAGTATGTAGTTCCCTAGGTTGTCTGGCTCAATATCGAACAAACATTTTTCTGCAATTGCTCCTAGCTCGACATTCTTATATACTCTACAGGCACCGAACAAAGCTCCCCAAGCTCCAGCAGTAGGTTCGAGTGGCATCTTTTGGATAAATCCATATGCCTCTTCGAGGCGGCCTGCCCGGCTAAACACATCAATCATGTAAGAGTAGTGATCTTCATCGGGTTCAACCCCATAGTCCCTGCTCATCAAATTAAAGATAACGCGACCTTCATCAACAAGCCATGAGTGACTGTAACCAGAAAGAACACCCGTGAAGGTGACAGAATTAGGCCTAATGCCTGAACCTATCATTCCACGAAAAAGTGATAGAGCCTCGACACCATGTCCATGCATCGAATTTGCCAAGATCATGGTATTCCAAGCTACTGTATCTTTTCTAGGAATTTTATCAAAAGTTCTTCGAGAAATCCCTAGGTCCCCACCTTAAACCTTCTGAATGAACGGCCCAAATCATGTCTATATATATATATATATATATATAGACACACACACATACATCACATGTACGGAAATGATGTGGAGGCACTAAACCTCCATGCTTCTGAAGGCACTGGATCATCTCCCCATAGAATATTAATAAAAGAACACTCATGCCTATAAACATTCAATTCACATGCATTGCATGGGCGATGTATCAGCCATCATTATGGATGCAAACCAATACAAATCATGCATTTCACTACGCTAAAATAGCCAATTTGCGACGTATTGTTGCGACGGACTTCATCCGTCGCAAAAATTGCTTGGTTTAACGATGGATTTAATTCGTCGCTAATGGAAAAGGTCCGTCACTACGCCCGTCTTTCTCGAAAATCCGTGGTCCAAACGTCATGGAATTTCACGACGGACCAAAATCCGTCGCTAAAATCTGATTTATGACTAATTTTAGTCCGTCGTAATTTAGCGATGGACTAAATCCGATGTAAATTTTGATTTTGCGACAACGTGCAGTCACAAATTCCCGCCCAAGATATCAAATGGCGACGCTTTTTAGTTGCTTTTGCGACGGATCATGGTCCGTCATAAAAGGACTTTTTCCTCTAACGATTTTTATTTTTTATTTTTAGAATACGGTGGAAAATCATGTTTTTTTTCTTCCCTTTCTGCAATAAAATGTTGACCATTAGCCCATATTGTTTTCTACTTTTCAAAAGATTTTGTTTATCATGTCTGAGTAGTGGGATTGTAATTATGTGAAGTGTAGAAACGTGCTTGTATGAGTTAGAAGGAAATCTACTATGCAGTTCCTATTTACAATCATGAAAGTCAATGTTACAGATAAATCCATGTTGTTGGGATTTGCAAGCTAGTATCAGTTGAGAAATGAAGATTCAAGTTGGGAATTACTGTGAACTTTGCACACTCCCTACTTATGGGTTCCATTTCCAGATGGGAACTTTTCCAGTGAGGAAAAGGACCACTAATGGTAGTTTACCACTATTTTGAAATGGTGTCAACTCTTCAAGTTTATACATGACATAGCTGCAAAGCAATTCAGACCATTCAAATAACTAACCCTTTTAGTACACACCCATGTCAGTACACACACTCCATGTTAGCCACCCTAACCAAGGATCGATACCAAGACCTCAAGTGTTGAAACGAGGTATCTCCACTCAGTCTGTCAGTTGAGCTATGGATCTGGGTGTTCAAATAACTAACCTTAAGTATAATAGACCATAGCCTAAAATTACTCTGAGAACATGAAAGTTACCATCTGATTTTGCACGAGTCACTAGTTTTACTTTGACCATCCATTCAATAACCATAAAATGGATGGTTAGGATTACTTTATTAATGTCTTTCAGACACACTCTCCATTCACAATGCACCCCTTAATTTTGGGGGCGTGGACCATACATGAGTGTAACATGGGAGGAGATGAACAATGACTCTTTTTTTTTTTTGATAAAAGAAAAAGGTCAAACTATTATAGGTCTCTAACAATAGTGAAGAGCCGCCATCAAATGGATGACTTCACTTTAATTATGTAAATGGCCCTTTATTTTTCTTCATGACCTTATCATATCTTTAAATAACGCATTATTTTAGCCATGAAGATTGATCAATTATTATCAATTGCTCTCGGGATCTATAATCAGACTGTAATTGTTCATAAGACATGTACTTAGGCTGTAATCATTTCTGAGACCTGTGATCTGACAATTATCATTTCTAGTAATTAGACCATAATTGCTCCTAGGACCTATAATCGGACTGTAATCACTACCGGAACTTGCCCATGATATTATATATTTTTTTCTCAAACGAGTCACATATATAGATCATCTAAACCATGGAGAAGGTCGGATTCATCATGAATGTCACCAGGCATAAGTATGAGATGGGCCATGACATCAAATGATCAGCAATCTAACCCAACATACATGTTTGGCATACCTTACATGAATGGATCCCCCTGATTTTCAAATTATGTGAGATTCATGATGGGGTTGCCCACTGGAATGGATCCAATATCTTAAAAATGTGGTATATTGGTGGAGGTACAAATAAGTTAATGGAAACAAGGCACTACCTGAACATTCCTATTTGACCATTTGAAAAACTAATAGGATTTTTGGACCCTTGAAGACTGTACCATTCGTGGGTGTAAATGTTTAGTGGCAGGCAATTGCTTGCCAAGCACACATGGTTACAGAAAAGGCGCCATTGTGCCATCTATAATCATGCCAATTCTACACATTCATGAGTTGTTGCAATTTGAAACTAATGAGTTGTTGCAATTTGAAACAGTTGTCTCATTCTCAAAAATGTATTTTAAGACGATGAGATGCAGAGACAAGTTGGATTTTTTTTGGGGGGAAATTTAATTCCTAAGAAATATGCAGATTCTAAAGATATATTATAGTCATTGAAGATAGGTAGTGTATGTAGATGGGAGAAAAAGACTCCAATAAGGGTATGCTTAGTTGTTAGTGCTACATGTCATTATATTCTAAGTAGGCCTTTTAATAAATAACAAACTAACAAAGTAACAAATAATACCTCTTTAACATACATTCATGCTGAAAATACCAAGTGCTATGCACTTCTAGCTAGTTACAAAATGTCAATGACATAAGAGCAACACTAGCAATAAGATATCTACAGGTAAGAAAGGAAAGTAGAAAAGGTTCTGTTTTTTAACACAATCTTGGGGAGGAATGAAGACATTATCATAGTGTATGTGCAATGTCTGTGTGTAGAGAGAGAGAGAGAGAGAGAGAGAGAGAGAGAGAGAAAAATGCTCTCCTAAGAACTGGTTCTCATGAGAACTTGTGTGAAGGGTTGGCCAAAAGATCGAGTTGTTTTGTAAATCAGGTGGGCCCCGGTGAAAATCAAGAGTAGAAACTCCCTTTCACTTTGCTATTGTAACATCCTGAATTTTCAATGTTTTTTATTTCCAAAAATCCATCAATTTTTTTATTTATTTATTTTATTAACCTAAATATTACTCATTAACCATTAGCACTCAATGTTAGTGTATACAGGGGGATACCAGTAAAGAACCACACCAATCCGATTAATCAGCCATAGGAAGCCAATGAATCCGCTTGATCACTCGAACATCAGGTGTAGTGTAACGTCCCGCCCAACCAGAACAGTGTCCTGGGGCGTCCACGTAGGATTTGCCATAGGACCGTTCATTTAAGCTACTCGTAGTGAGCTATCACAAATAAATTAGACTAAGATTAGCCCAATTGATTAGGCCAGACGGGTCCTGATAGAACCTGGAGTGGGCCTCCAAGCCAAATGGCCGTTTACACTTAGCGACAGCCCGTGCGGGCTATACCGCGACACAGGAAGGTCAGAAAATTATAAAAATTTAGGAGAGCATAGATCTCACTGGGCTCGGGGACCATCGCAGACCACGGACTCAATGGACACCCAGAAGTGAAATCTTGCACTTGCCAGATGTGCCCCACCAATGCCAAAATTGGAATCTGACACGTGTAAATAAAACTGAAATGTAAGACATTTCAGCTGTCAGATTTCTTTAAAATTTATGATGAGGGTCTAATATATTTTTCTACGCCCGTCCACAAACTCTGAGACCTGATCGTGGAACAGTGACCGTTGATCGCAAATCGGACCCGTGCGACCAAACCCCATATCCGATCATCTCTAAATTTTGCATGGCCCTTCATCGGGCCATGGAGCACCTATCTTATAAGTTTCATGGCCAAAGGGCTACCAAAACTACCCCATCAATTAAAATAGACCCCACAGGGCCATTTGAAGATCGGAATCGTTTACTCAAACCCCATAACCGTTCATCCATTTGTTTTCAAATTTTATATAGCCCCTCACCAGGCCATAAGGCAGCTACACAA
This sequence comes from Magnolia sinica, assembly GCF_029962835.1. Classification (NCBI taxonomy): domain Eukaryota; kingdom Viridiplantae; phylum Streptophyta; class Magnoliopsida; order Magnoliales; family Magnoliaceae; genus Magnolia; species Magnolia sinica. Next base: position 70,838,317 of record NC_080588.1, on the reverse strand, counting down.
CAAATTTGGTGGCCAAAGAGGTGTTGGGTCCGCCCCAAAGCCAATGAGGAGTCCTAGAGGGCCATTGTGGGAATTCATTAAAACTTAAGGCCAGAGGGCCCAAATCTAACCAACCCTTCGCTAACTAATCAAGGCAAGCATGACTAAATTAAAGATCTAACCGGGGCAGAGTCAGATAAGGCCCGGATCTTGAATAATAGACCAAATTAACCCCATTACTCTTTTAGCCTAAAACCGACGACTTAGAGTAATCATGACTAAATCTCCACTTTCACTAGTTATAAATAGGCCACACTATGAACATAGTTAATCTAAACTCTAATCATCACCCACGAGAAATCTTAATACCTAATTCATTCTAAAAATGCCCCAATTTCCCGAACAAGCTCTAGACCGCTCGTTGGTGGGCCACTAGTTACAAAATGATAGAGTAATGTCCGTCTTGCTGGGCTTGACGCCCATTGCGAGAGTCAGACCTGAATACTATCTAGAACCGCTCAACTTGAGCCAAAGGACGAGTGCATGAGAAGTGCAAATACCCTAAAGGAAGAAGCTGAAACTTAAGTGAATTGGGTCGTCCACTCTTATGCAAAGTTGAGAGTTTCAGACCGTCGGTTTGCGACCAAACTTCACACGTAGAGTAAGGATATTTTCCTGCTCATATCCGTATAACCGCGGCCCGATCGACTATCGGTGACCATTGAACAGACTTCTAATTATATCTGTCGATCGGCGCATCCAAATGGCGGGCCGATCATATCCATGCGTAAATCATCATTAGGGCTAACTATCATATGGTGTATATTGACTTATACATCCCATAGTGAGCTGTAAATGGTAGAAACACACTCCCCTAGGTCTAGTATAGTGAAAACTCATCCCTCAGGGTCATTTACACCAAACCTGGCACTATATAAAGGCCTTATTTGGGGCACCCCCTTCCTCATACGAATTTGCCCTAGGGAACAAAGGGAGATAGGAGAAAAAAAGGAGAAGGAAGAGAGGAAGAAGAGAGTGAAGGTGGACCGTAGGCAGGGTGGGACCTAAGGGAGTTCAATCTTGCACCTCCCTACCTCTTCTTCAAGGAAGAACCCTCCACCACAACCACACATTCGCTCCGTTGATCGTCTAGGTAAAAGCCCTCATCCCTTTTCTTGAAAACCTTGAGTTGAGGAAGGATTTTCTTGAAACTCTAACATGCGAATAGTTGCTTTAGGGATTCCAGCCATTAGACCCCAAAGCCCTCATTCCTAGGTCGTTCCCAAGCCTTCAACGAATCCGAAGGTGCGGACTATTGTTCTTAGGTGGCCTAGCACCAATTTTAATACGAGATTAATGATTTTGGTTGCTTGGATGTCATATTTGGAGAATCTAGAGAAACCCTAGGAATTGTAAGTTTGTTGAAATAATATGGAATTGTTGGTTTGACTCTTATGATGATTGTTCTTGCCTCTCACATGATTTGGTGTATGGATGATTACATGTTCATGCCTTGTGTGATTTTCTCATGTGTTGTAGCCTCATAGGATGTATGATTATTGCTCTTGTACATATGATTTCTCAACATGGAGGAAGTGTTAACTTCCTCACCAACCCACACCACACACATACATTTTATTCATGATATTAATAGTTACTTGTTAGAGAAAGTTGAATTGTATGTTGAGCAACATGGAACATGATGTTGAATATGCTTGATGTTGCATTAGTTGTTGGCATGCTACGAGTCACTATTCCTACCCTTGGGTTGGTCAGGAACTTGAGGAGAGATGGTAGTCCCATCGGTAGGACTACGTTATGGTTGGACTTGTGGGTTGGGGCGGGTGTGTTCGGATGGTTGTAGTTCGACTACATGGGACTCTCTTGCCCGATGTCACCCGCCTCACGCTCGCCTGACTCGGGAGGTCTAGCCTACCGTCTCCAACCTTAATTGTTAACCCTATTTGCTCACACATGTTTGGAACCTGGAATACCCTACAACCGTGGTAGCCCATCAATAACCGACTTAAAATTGGTCCACAGCCTCGTGAGCCGGGCATGGTGGAATGGGACACTATGTTCGAGCTGTCGGCCTATGCTGGGGTACCGCGCCTCCCCGTAGTGACCGCGAGTGATCCCTTTCTCACGGCACTTCTCATATGCTTGAAGTCGGGGATGAGGAACCCAACGAGATCACGGACCGTGGGGTCTCAGCTTCACGCATTGGGGGGTCTTGGCCTTACAACCCGTTTAGGGCATTGATACGTGGGGTGTACCAGATTCTCTAATCGGCTGGATGAATGGACCTAACTAATAACTCGGCTAACATGATCGCACTGCATCGCACTAGATAGGGTGGCGACTCGGCAGTCGAGGTCGCACTGAGGGAGTGTTGTCATTCGCGATCGTTAGATGGTGTCGCTCGAGGGAGCGTCATGGTGAGGGCATGCATCATGTCATGCTGCATACAATCGCATTAATAAGATTACTTAGACGTGTGTGATTGTCTGCTTTTCATTAAGATCATATTATAATTGATGCCTATGATAACTTAAGGTTATTAACACCCACTGAGTTGATCACTCACTCCTACTCTAGGACGGTGTTTTAAAACACCAACCAGACTCTCCCGTAGTTGCAGGTGATAAGGAGTATGAGGAGCCTGGCGACACGAGCTTAGACGAGGAGGATGAGATGTCCTACTTTTAGTTGATGGGCGGCTCTCCATTGGCTTGTCAGGCGGGATTTGGATCCCTGAGTTGTGGACTCAGCTTTATCCTTTTGGACATCATTTTTTGATATTTTGATGGGCAATGCCTTATGCGACCCATTCATATTCTTGGACTTGTTTATGTATTTGAACTTCTTTCATATTGGTAGAACAGTTGTGATTATGTTTCATGTTCCAAGAAATTCCAAGCTACGCATTTAAATCTAATTAAATGTAAATTAGCAAAAATTAGCATAAGTGACACCCGGGAACTTGGGAGTCGAGTTTATGCATGACCCCAATTTCCAGGGCGTTACAGCTATGGCCCACCAAATTTTAGTATCAAGCTAACTTTTGGGCCTCAAGGGTTTCATGACGTGACCTATGTTGTAGACCATTAGAATTTTGTGCTTGCATTAAATGAGATGAGTTCTCAAAAAATTCTCACGAGTTCTTATTAGGATCGGTCATTAAAAGAGCATTTTAATATATATTTTTCAAAATCTTTTTGCCATGGTGTCTTCAAAAGCGACATTCATCATGATCAAGGATGTCTCTAGATGTGGTTACAGCATGGGACGCCTCGCTCCCAAGATGAATGCCTACACCCTTATGTTATTCGTCATCATCTCCAATAACTCTACATATGAATTCGAATCTTCCATCATGCAGGACTGAACAGTGATCGATCTCGACTATCTAGTTCTTATACTAGCTTTGGAATATTGGTCATGGCCCAATATACTTGTAGCTGGACAAATCGAATTCAACCGCGATCATGCAAATGGGCAGTCCACGAACCTTAAATAAACAACAATGACTAAATGATTGGGGTATATCATGATTAAAAAAAAAATAGTTAGGTTGAATGGCCTTTATACTTGTTTAGTGGCTATACAAGCTAATGTACAATCACACTATCACACTATGGAAGTATTCTCTCTCTCTCTCTCTCTCTCTCTCTCTCTCTCTCTCTCTCTCTCTCTCTCTCTCTCTCTCTCTCATTTTGTCACTAATGGCTAAAATAAATAAATGCATAGCTTCCAGCATGTACTTGTTATTATCTATACCAATTTGTTATTATGGAGCTATAATAAACCCTTGTACCTCTACACATGGCTACATGAAATGTATATGCAATATTCAAATAATGTTTCATGTGGTCCACCATGTAGGTAGGTTGGCTTGCATTTGATGTATATGCGGCCCCTTTGATGAGTGGATCACAGCCTATGAATACTATAGTTTTAACCCATGTTGGTTGTGGACACCAAAAATGGCTTGCACAATTTGGGCTTTAAATAAGGCACCTAAGAGACTAGCTAGCATAAAAAATCCTTGCCCAATAACAAGGCAAAATCTCATGACTAAAAGACTAGAAATCTTATGGGTAGGCCTATATTAATTAGAACGACATGGCATACACAGGGTTGTATAGTCCAAAACAATCTTACTATCTCTCTTTTAGGGTTTTACTCTTGCATAGGATTCGGCCACCTTTGTACCACTATTAATGTGAGTCAGCTAATCTATGTTCTTTGTTACATGGTGTTGAGGGTCAAATATTGCATATCAGACCCAGTTGTTACCTGGATTTACAAACATAGTATTGTTTAAAGGCCTGATTTAATCATGTTTGTGATGCAGGGTGTATTCACGAGCTTGGACTGGAAAAGGGTACTAAAAACATGGATTTAACACTTTGATGACACCCAAGGCAAGGGACGGACTCCAGGAGACGAAGATCGATGGAATTATGCATCAAGGATCCGAGGAAAGCAGGCCATTCACGTTAAAGAGGCCCGAAATTGGTGAAAAATGCAAGATCACATAGTTCTTGCCATCTGATTGGCTCAAAACTTCATACATGGCCTGAGGGCCATAAATTAACCGTACATATCAAATTTCAGCCCTCGGATCACTATGAAAGTACCCCAACTGACAGATCAGCCCATAAACCATTGATTCTGGGCCCACCTGATATCTGGAACTGTCTCAACTTTGGTCTCGACGGTTTAAATAAGATGGGAAAATGAATGGATGGATCAAATTGTTGAAACACATCACAGTGGGGCCCGTATGTGATGTGTGTGTGCACAGCACACGTAGACCCGAGCCGCACCGAACCAACAGACGCGGGTCAGCAGCGCTGACCCGCGTCTCCTTCCCAAACATGGCAGCAGCCGTTTCGGGCTGCGTAACGAACGGACGACGTCCGTTTTGCGGACGGTAGTGGGCCCCACAGTGTAATTTTTCGGATGATCCAAGCCATCCATCGTGTAAAGGGCCTCAAATACTATAAACCCTTGCTAAAATTTTACATCCAAGCGTGCACATGTGCAGGATACAGAGGCCATAAACAGGCACTCCTACAACGTTCAAAATGAATTTTGGCATGATTTCTTCTTTGGGCCTCATGAATGGACGTTCAAAACCACCCATTCTTGACCGAAATTTCATCCTGAATCCAATGGACGGGGTGGATTTCTCCGAAAATACCTCTGTGGGGCCCATCGAACACGTCAGCGCCTCTGCGTACGCCTTACGCGCGTTCGGAGAATCCGGGATTTGCGGGAGGTAGTGGGTCACGATCATTAACATTTTGAGTGATCCAGACCGTCTAATGTGTCTACAGGGAGGCCAATACCCTAGCCAAGATTTCAGAATTGTCAGGAAGGTCGATATCACGCCGCAAAGACACTCCAAACGCAAGTCGTTTTGCATTTTTACTGCGCAGACGAACTCAGTTGCTGCGAAAGCTCTTCTATTCCGACTCCAATACAGTCTCTTATGCGAAAAACTTCCGCATGGAGGACGGAAATTGGGTGCCAACGAGAGTGCTATAAAAAAAGAGAGAGAAAGTGTAAGGGGATCAAACGGGTCTCGATTTTGAGGTGGGAGCGTGGAGGCTTAAAAAAACAGAGGGGGGCTGGACGTGAAAAAGAAAGCAAGAGGTTGAAAGGAGACGTGGCTGCTGTCAGCGTGTGGATCCAAAGCTTGGCTGAAACGGTTCTCCTTCTTCCTCTTTTTTTTCTTCTTCTTCTTCTTTCTTTTAGTTAGAATTTAGCCCATATCATGTGTAGCTAATCCTCTTAGCTAGGGCTAAGAGGTGAAGCCTGTAGCGAGATGGGAGACACTATTTCCTGCTTTTCATGAACTGAACTTGGTTTTGAGTTGATTATTAAAAGAATATTTACTCAGTCTTTAATGGTCTGTTGTGACTGAAATTACAATGGGTTTGCAATGGCTTTGAATATCTCTTTTTCTCTTTTGATGTTTATGACGTCAGGAGGCCCTGTTGTTCACCATCGTCTCCTGGGCATGGTTGGATGATAGTACTCTTCCTAACTTTCATGTACTTTCGATTGGTTGGCAATTAGTTTAATCCCGTTATTTACTTTGTCTCCTGGGCATGGTAGGATGATGGAATCCATTCTAATTCATATACCTTTCATCTCTTGAAAACCAGATCAAGTAAGTTCAGTTTGAATCCTTGATGCAGGCATAAGATCTCCCTGATCTCTACAAGTGGATCCTCTGAATCCCTAGTTTCCTTCCTCTGAATTCCTTAAAGTTTTAGATAATTATTCCACAATTATTTCTTAAATTCTATTTTGTTTAGATCGCATCTTAGTCTAGTTCTAGTTCTACTTGGTTTCAGATAACGTACAGGTATCAGTCCCTGTGGATTCGACCTCGGTCTTACCGAGTTTATTACTACATCACAACCCTACACTTGGGGAGTGAACAAGTTTTTGGCGCCGTTGCCGGGGACTGACGGTTACGTTTTTCTGAAATTAATTAGTTTTAGAATTGGGTTAATATTAGGATTTAACTAGCTTTAGTTTTAGGTTTTTAATTGATTTTTAGAACTAACTTGTTTCTGTGTTTTGTACATTACTGACATAAGTCCATAAATTGGTAATTCCTTCCTAATTTCTCTATTTTTTTTCCACTTTTAAAGTTAGGGTTTAAATTTTTCTAATTCTAGTATTTATAGGAAATAGTTTATTTTTAGAAATTTCCTCTTTTATTTTTTAGAAACTTGGTTAGTTATTCCCCTTTTTCAGAAATTTACTTTCAATTTTTATTTTTTTACTTTCTAATTGTAGAATTTTAGTTTAAAAACTAACCTTCCTATTTTGTAGGCCTTTAAGATAGAAATTTCTAATTCGGTAAGCTCCTTCCCTACTTTCTATTTTGCAGTTCTCTTTTAATAATTTACTTTCTAGTTTAGATCTTTCCTAATTTATTTTAGAAATTTCCACTTTCTTTTAAGAATACCTTCTTTTATAAATTAATTCACTGTTATTTTTCTTTTAAAGGATCATTCTTCTCTTTTTAGAATCTAACTTATTTTTGTTTTATTTTGCAGGTTTTTAACTTAGGGCTCCAATTTGGTAATGTCTTTCCAACTCTCTCTTTCTTTCTAGATTTTCTTTTCCTTTCTTAGGATTAGGTTTTTAATTGAGGGTTGCGAGTGTTTTCATGCCCAAGTGGGCCCGTGACAACACTCGACGTCTCTTGACTGAAGGAGGATTGGTTGAGGGGTTGACTATCCATCGCAGGACTAGACACCACTCGAAATCCCCTGAGTTAAGTGAAGTAATGGCTGAAGACTAACCTCCTCTACTTCCACCCAGGGTGGAGGATACCCAAGATGAAAATGAGGTGCAACAGGCACCCCCGCCTCGTACTTTACGAGATTATCTACAACCGGCGGGAGTGAGTACGCCCTCATGCATGATTTTTCCTGAAAACACAAGACAAATGGACATCAAGCCAGGAGTTATCCAACTCCTTCCCAAATTCCATGGACTTGAATCAGAAAGTCCATATTTACATTTAAAAGAGTTCGATGAGATAATAGCTACATTATGTTTTCCTAATGTATCTGAGGATACAATTAGGCTGAAACTCTTTCCTTTTTCCTTAAAAGAGAAAGCTAAGACATGGTTACATTCACTACGTCCTAGATCCATTGGCACATGGAACGACATGCAGAGGGAATTCATAAAAAAATTCTTCCCACATCATAAAACGATTACCCTCAGAAAAGCAATCATGAACTTTGCCAAAAAGGAAGATGAAACATTCTTCCAATGTTAGGAAAGGTTCAAAGATTTGGTCAGTTCATGCCCACAACACGGATTTGAAACGTGGCGCATTACAAATTTTTTCTATGATGGACTGACATCTTCCATGCGCCAAATGGTCGAGACAATGTGTAATGGAGAGTTCATCAACAAAGATGTTGACGAGGTATGGGATTACCTCGATAGTCTCGCTGAAAAAACACAATCATGGGACTATTACCCAATGGCGAACACCACGTCTAGGCCGACTCAATTAAAGGAAAAAGGTAGATTATATCTCTTGAAAGAAGAGGATGATCTCAAGTGTAAAGTGACTACGCTCATAAGGAAAGTTGAGGCCATGGAAGGAAAGAAGGATAAAGTCAATGAAATTGTTTGCGGCATCTGTGATTGCAACATTCACACAACTGAAAACTGTCCTACAATACCTGCCTTTCGAGGAGTGTTGAATGAACAAGCCAATGCCGTAAATAATTATCAAAGACCTTTTACTGGACCTAACTCCAACACATACAATCCTGGCTGGAAAAATCATCCAAACTTTAGTTGGAGGAATGGACAAACGGCGACTCCTCCAGGTTTCTTCAATCAAAATCCAAATCAAGTGAAACCTCAAGAGGAACCGGTTCAAAATCCCATACAAGAGCTGGCTCAGGCAATGCGGGGAATTACAGATTTTATGCAAAAGATAGACTCTCGTATGACGGTTATAGAAAAGGGGATGCTTCCTGCACAACCTCTCCCCATTCCTAAATCGCAATACGAGAGTAATGATCCCAGCTCTTCAAATCAAATGGGGCATGCTAAATCCATCACCACTCTTAGGAGTGGGAAGATCATTGATAAAACTCTTCCGGTTAGGCTCGAAAAGCCTCAAGAACTAGAAGAGGACAACAATGATGGATCCAGTGATGCCTCACAAAAAGTAGAACTGGAACTTCTAGAGAAGCCAGTTGCTCCATTCCCCCAACGGTTGGTTTCACCAAAACCTCTCTCTAACTCTCAAGATATTCTAGAGGTGTTGAAACAGGTGAAAGTCAACATTCCTCTACTTGATGTCGTGAAACAGATACCTTCATATGCCAAATTCCTGAAAGACTTATACACGACCAAAAGACGAAAAATTATTCAAAAGAAAATCTTCTTGACTGAGAAAGTGAGTGCCATCCTGAAGCAAGACGTGCCGCAGAAATTCAAGGATCCCGGTAGCCCAACCATATCATGTGTAATCGGGAACCATCGAATTGATCACGTATTTCTTGACTTAGGAGCGAGCGTCAATTTGATTCCCTACTCGGTATACAAACAGTTAGGTTTGGGTGAATTAAAACTCACCCTAACCACACTACAACTTGCTGATCGCTCTGTTCGTGTACCAAGAGGGATAATTGAGGATGTGTTGGTCCAAGTTGATAGATTTTACTACCCTGTAGACTTTATCATCCTGGACACTGAACCCATCAATAACATGAGCACTCAGATTCCTGTCATTCTTGGTCGCCCATTCCTTGCCACGTCAAATGCAATTATCAATTGCAGGAATGGTATCATGACTATGTCTTTTGAAAATTTGACATTGGAGTCAAACATTTTTTTCAATAACGGCAGCAACTCAGAGGATGATGACGATTTCCACGACATTAACATGATTGACTCTTTCGTGGAAGATACGACACCTCTGACCTTATCCTCCGACCATCTAGAGACGTGCCTGGCCCACTCCCATGATTTTGATGATGACATGATTAGGGAGACGTGCGCCTTGCTTGATACTGCACCGGTACTTAAAGTTAACCGATGGAGGCCACAATTTGAAGAATTACCACAAACTGATGTAGTGCCTCTACCGTTTAACCTCAAGCCGCCGAAGCTTGACCTAAAACCTTTGCCCTCTAATTTGAAATATGCCTATTTAGGTCAAGATGAGACATACCCGGTGGTGATCTCTGCCCACCTGGAGAAAGAACAAGAGAGTATGCTTATATCTACTCTCATTGAGCATAAAGGAGCCCTAGGATGGACGATAGCGGACCTCAAAGGAATCGATCCCTCGATTTGTACTCACCACATATATCTTGAGGATAATGCAAAAATCGCTCGGCAACCACAACATAGACTAAATCCAAACATGAAGAAAATGGTTAAGGCCGAGGTTCTTAAACTATTGGACGTGGGTATCATATACCCTATATCTGATAGTCAATGGGTGAGTCCAACTCAAGTGGTCCCTAAGAAGTCCGGAATCACCATCGTAGCCAATGCTAATAATGAACTCGTGCCAACTAGAGTCACTACTGGTTGGAGAATGTGCATTGACTACAGGAAGTTGAATACCGTCACGAGGAAAGACCACTTTCCTTTACCATTCATTGATCAGATCCTGGAAAGGTTAGCTGGTCATTCCTATTACAGTTTCCTTGATGGGTATTCGGGCTACAACCAGATAGAGATAGCCCCTGAAGACCAGGAAAAGACCACATTTACATGTCCCTACGGCACCTTTGCCTATCGAAGGATGCCATTCGGACTATGTAATGCCCCTGCCATCTTTCAGCGATGTATGCTTAGTATCTTTTCTGATATGGTATGGCAATATCTAGAGGTCTTCATGGACGACTTCTCTGTTTACGGTCCATCTTTCAGCAAGTGCTTGGAAAGTCTTAAATGTGTGCTGAAAAGATGTGAAGAAAAGAACTTGGTACTTAATTGGGAGAAGTGCCATTTCATGGTTCAGAAGGGAATTGTCCTTGGGCATATCATCTCGTCCAAAGGAATCGAGGTAGATAAGGCAAAAATCGATCTTATCTCTAACCTACCTCCACCCAAGAACATCAGAGACGTGCGATCCTTCTTAGGACACGCAAGATTTTACAGGCGATTCATAAAGGACTTTAGTCTTCTCTCTCGTCCTTTATGTAATCTTCTTCAAAAGGATGCTCGAGTGGGCTGAGCAGTGCCAGGAAGCTTTCACCAAGCTTAAGGGCACGTTAACCACCGCACCTATCATGCAGCCACCCGACTGGAGCCTTCCTTTTGAGCTTATGTGCGACGCTTCTGATTATGCTCTTGGAGTGGTTCTAGGTCAGAGAAAAGATAAGAGGCCTTACGTCATTCATTATGCAAGTAGGACTCTAAATCCTTCCCAGTGAACTACTCGACTACGGAAAAGGAAATCTTAGCCGTAGTGTTCGCCTTGGACAAATTTAGGTCCTACTTGATCGGATCCAAGATCATTATCTACACAGATCATGCGGCACTTAAGTATCTTCTTTCGAAGAATGATTCTAAGCCCCGTTTGATACGATGGATCCTTCTACTCCAAGAATTTGATTTAGAAATTAAAGATAAAAAGGGAGTAGAGAACGTAGTGGCCGATCACCTTTCTCGCCTTAATACCTCGATTCCCTTGAGACAACCCATATCAATGACATGTTCCCTGAGGAACAATTGTTTAGAGTCTCCCATTCACCTTGGTTTGCTAATATTGTTAATTTTCTTATCTACAGGTTTCACACCATCACATTGGACTGCGCAAGATAAGAAGAAAATTTTCATCAAGGTGTGCGAATTCTTCTGAGATGATCCGTATTTGTTTAAATATTGCCCAGACCAAATCTTAAGGAGATGTGTACTGAACAATGAACACCAAAGTGTCATCTCCTTCTGTCACTCTCAAGCCTGTAGTGGTTACTTTTCTACTAAAAAGACCACGGCCAAGATTCTGCATTATGGTTTTTACTGGCCCACCATGTTCAAGGACACTCATGAATTTTGCAAGGCTTGTGAGCATTGTTAAAAATTGGGAGCATTATCCTGTCGAAATATGATGCCTTTGAACCCCATCCTTATAACTGAAGCATTTGATTGCGGGGCATCGATTTCATGGGATCATTCCCCAATCGTTTGGAAATCAGATATTTTGCTCGCCGTGGATTATGTCACTAAATGGGTCGAAGCGATTCCGTGTCGAAAGAATGACCATCGCACGGTCATTAAATTCCTAAAAGAAAACATCCTTTCTCGATTCGGAACGCCTCGAGCCATCATTAGTGATGGGGGCTCACACTTTTGCAATAAACCATTTGAGAGCTTAATGAAGAAATACGGTATTTCTCATAAGGTGAGTACCCCATACCATCCACAGACAAGTGGACAAGCTGAGATTTCCAATAGGGAGATCAAATACATTTTGGAGAAAATGGTTAACCCAGATCGTAAGGATTGGTCAATCCGATTGACCGATGCCTTATGGGCATACCGTACTGCCTTTAAAACCCCTATTGGAATGTCTCCCTTTAGACTTGTCTATGGGAAAGCTTGTCACTTGCCTGTGGAGCTGGAACATAAAGCGTACTGGGCGATCAAAAATCTTAATTTCAATCTTGACAACGCTGGCTCGCTACGCAAACTTCAATTGAATGAACTTGAAGAAATCCGGAATGATGCGTACGATAATGCGAGAATTTACAAGGACAAGATGAAAGCATTTCATGACCAACACATTTTGCGAAAATCATTCACGCCTGGTCAGAAGGTCCTTTTGTACAATTCTCGATTACATCTCTTTCCGAGTAAGCTTCGATCTCGTTGGACCGGCCCTTACATTGTTGTCACTGTTTTTCCATATGGGGCCGTTGAGATAAGAGATCCCGACAATGGCAAGGAGTTTAAAGTCAATGGACATCGATTGAAACCATTTGTCGAGAAATTTGATTCAGAGGATATGTCCATGCCTCGATCGATCCTGTTTACGTGATTAATCTCCTCGTCTTTGGCGGACCCAGGTTATCAAGATTGATTAATTCATGGTCCATTCTTGTCTAGTTGAAGACGGTAAACTTAGCGCTCCTGGGAGGCAACCCAGTTCTTCATTTCATTTCACTTTTTTTTATCATTAGTTAGTTCAATGTTTGTGGGTAACATTACTGCAAACCCTCACGAGACTACAACTCGTCCACTAGGGGTAACCTAGGGGTTTAAAGGCTTGTTGCATACGCTAAATGCAATCGAGAGCACCTACGAAAGTGGTGTACGTAGGATTTTATTTTTGTTATTTTTATTTTATTTTTTGTTGGTTTCTCTCTTGTGCTGACCCGCTCTTACGTAGATATCTTTGGAAAGCCTCTTGATTCTTTCGTCCAGGTACTATCTTTCCATCACTCCTATTTTTCCGTTGTCTCATGTGCATTGCATGTCTATTTCTTTTTTACATTGGGGACAATGTAGATTTTTGGTTGGGGGTGGGAGATTAAGTTTCCTAATCAGTGTTTTCTTGGTCTTGAGCAAAAGTTGTGAAAATTTTTAATTTTTCAGAATTTCTGATGAATCCAAAGTGATTTTGATGGCCATCTAGGGTACTTAGAATTTCAAAATGCGTGATGTTGGTACTTCATGACTCTTGGATTCAGTTATCTATTAAATTTTACAGCTAAGTTTGAATTGTTAATCCATTTTTAGAATTTGTAAATATTGATTGAGTCATGAATTCGCAAGACACATCTCGCTTGCATGTTAAGGTTTCAGTCTGATATTGAAGGATTAACGTGGTAATCACTAAGCATGAACAGAACCGGCCTGAGAAAATTAAAAGGATTGGGCGAACAGTCTTTACCATAGGTTTGCTCCCTATAGGTGAGGACTCGATTCCCCATGAATGATATGTGAAAAAGCTGGGTGTATAGTCTTTATCTTAGGTTTGCTCCCTGTAGATGAGGATTTGATCCCTCTTCTTGGCGTTACTCCTAATTAAAAAAAAAAAGGCAAAAATTAAAAGAATAAAAAAAATAGATGTAAGCCAAGTTGGGTTATCGTGATTTCTCTTATTTGTTACCAATGATATCCTTAAATATCAAGGTGAATCTTAATGTTGACAAGTCGAGATTGGACTATACACTCATGGAACTCAATATTTAAAATCGTTCAAATTAATGGATTAATATTTGAGCTTGATTATGAAGTTTACTGTGAACTTGATTTCAAGAGCAAGTAATGCCAACATTCATGAATCTGAGAATTCTCATATCTGGATTACTCTGCAAAAATCACTCGAGTTTTTTTGGAAATTGTTCTGTAATTCTCAACTTACTTTTCGTATATTTTGCTCGGGACTAGCAAAATGCTGGTTGGGGGTTGTGTTGAGGGTCAAATATTGCATATCAGACCCAGTTGTTACCTGGATTTACAAACATAGTATTGTTTAAAGGCCTGATTTAATCATGTTTGTGATGCAGGGTGTATTCACGACCTTGGACTGGAAAAGGGTACTAAAAGTATGGATTTAACGCTCTGATGACACCCAAGGCAAGGGACGGACTCCAGGAGACGAAGATCGATGGAATTATGCATCAAGGATCCGAGGAAAGCAGGCCATTCACATTAAAGAGGCCCGAAATTGGTGAAAAATGCAAGATCACATAGTTCTTGCCATCTGATTGGCTCAAAACTTCATACATGGCCTGAGGGCCATAAATTAACCGTACATATCAAATTTCAGCCCTTGGATCACTATGGAAGTACCCCAACTGACAGATCAGCCCATAAACCGTTGATTCTGGGCCCACCTGATATCTGGAACTGTCTCAACTTTGGTCTCGACGGTTTAAATAAGATGGGAAAATGAATGGATGGATCAGATTGTTGAAACACATCACAGTGGGGCCCGTATGTGATGTGTGTGTGCACAGCACACGTAGACCCGAGCCGCACCGAACCAACAGACGCGGGTCAGCAGCGCTAACCCGCTTCTCCTTCCCAAACACGGCAGCAGCCGTTTCGCGCTGCGTAACGAACGGACAACGTCCGTTTTGCGGACGGTAGTGGGCCCCACAGTGTAATTTTTCGGATGATCCAAGCCATCCATCGTGTAGAGGGCCTCAAATACTATAAACCCTTGCTAAAATTTTACATCCAAGCGTGCACATGTGCACGATACAGAGGCCACAAACAGGCACTCCTACAACGTTCAAAATGAATTTTGGCATGATTTCTTCTTTGGGCCTCATGAATGGACGTTCAAAACCACTCATTCTTGACCGAAATTTCGTCCTGAATCCAATGGATGGGGTGGATTTCTCTGAAAATACCTCTGTGGGGCCCACCGAACACGTCAGCGCCTCTGCGTACGCCTTAACACCCAACATCATGGCCCCAACACCCATCCACCTCTTCCAACAGGTGCACCCGACCCCATCAATTCTTTAAGATAACAAAATATCAATTTCGTTCAAATCATCAGGTGGGCCACACATGAATTCTTATTTTTTTGGGTGGCATATAATTGGATCTTTACAATGGATAGCCGACCTAATGATCCCATCAACCTCAATTTTGAGCCATGAAATCTACCAATTGGGGTTTAACTGATGAGTGATTCTAATCTTAAACAAGTATTCTTAGCTTATGAGTGTAAGCTTAGGGCACTTTTAAATTATATTCCTGAGAGTCATTCTCATTCTATAGTTTGAAAAGAAGAAAGACAGCTAGGTCCGCATTAGCATTCCCCAGTGCAACGGCAATCACTTTCTTTTTCTCTAATTTATTCCAATCTACTATGATGTAAAACCCAGTCTACTTAGGTATGAAACATCATAGGGTTATAAAAATATATTAAATGTATATTTGTATGATGGATAACATGTGTTAGCTTGATTGATTTAAATTAAACATATATAGGAAATAAATATATTTTTACCTCTTTTTTATTATATATATATATATATATATATATATATATATATATATATATATGGGTGGAGGATATGGGTGGAGGTAGCAAGAAACCAAGAACTGTGACAATTAGGAGTGGGTCAGTTCAAGTTGAAGGCTCTAAGGGAGAGGCCCCAAAGGATATGAGTGGAGGTAGTAAGAAAATACTTAAGGAACTATGGTTTAACTGAGGATATGGTCCCTGATAGGTTGGAATGCGTAACAGCATTCATGTAGGTGGCCTCAGTTATTCAGGATAAGGCTTAGATGATGATGATCTAATCATAATAACATCAAAACTACAATTATAATACCGAAAATAATGAAAATGGTTGAAGTATTATCCAAGGTTCTATGTCAAATTGCAGCTACATGTCCATTGCAGTTGCTTAACTACCTGAAAATGAATGAAACCAAACTGTGAGTTATTCTCATGGGTAATTTAAGTACCTCATTTGTTGCATTTGTTTAACAAATCGTTATCTTATACACTGCTATGTTTTGTGTGATTATGCGTGTTAGATCCTGAAAATTTCCTTCCTGATTTAGCACTAGGTCTTCCCTGTCAATGACCTTTACCACTATGTTGTTTTTCATTCAAACACAGTTTTGACACCTTCGCGGGAAGTAGCTGAATTAGTAAAACATGACTTTGGGAGCATTGACATCCTTGTGCACTCTCTCACCAATGGCCCAGAGGTATTGTAGTAACTATATTATTCATACCCCTTCTCATGTTTATGTTTGTTGTTTTCGTCTATCTTGTAATTTCCTTTATAGGTTAGTAAACCTCTATTAGAGACATCCCGAAATGGATATCTTGCAGCGATTTCAGCATCAAGTTATTCCTATTTGTCATTGCTCAAGCATTTTGTTCCAATAATGAATCCAGGCAAGCTTCTCAGAAAACGAAAAAAAAAAAAAAAGCGGGCTGCCTGATTTTTTTGGCTAGCTAGGGTCATCTGCACTGTGGGACCACTTGATGAATGGCTGAGATTGGCACCATGTGCCTTGTTGGAACTTGTGGCTTGGTGTAGATGGGCTGCCTAGCCAACCTCTATATTTGTATGTATGTGCAGTCAACTTACCATATGAACATGTGGTCCATGTAATGTTGCAGGTGGTGCATCAATTTCTCTCACATACATTGCTGCCGAAAGGATCATTCCTGGGTAACTTGATTTACACACCCTGTGATTTTAGCAGCCCATGTAAACTAGAACTATTAAAAAAAGGATTCGTATTGTTGTGTTGTTCTTTATATATTAATGCATACAGATATGGTGGGGGCATGAGTTCAGCTAAAGCTGCTCTAGAGAGTGATACCAAGGTGAGATTTTTGTAGCTGGCCGGTCTGCTGCCTTCAATGCAAAATATATATTTTCCTGAAGCAAATGGGGCTGTATTTATAACATTTTCTGATCTGGCAGGTGCTTGCATTTGAAGCAGGAAGGCGCCACAAGATTCGAGTTAATACAATATCTGCTGGTATGAATGTTATCTTCATACTTTTATTTTCTGAGACATGGTACTTGCTAGAGTATCTCCCTGTTGTGACATTTTTCACATTGATGAAAACTCTCAGGTCCATTGAAAAGCCATGCAGCCAAGGCCATTGGATTCATCGACATGATGATTGACTACTCATCAGCCAATGCAGGATTATATCATGGTGATTTCTCAGCAACTGCTGAAACTCCATTAGCTTTTAACAGACAATTAAATTGCATTCCCCAACTAGTGAATTTTTTTAAAAAAAATTTTTATTGCAGTGAGATGATAGGAGTTGGCCATGAATACATGGAAGAGTTCTTCGGTTGTTGCGAATCCGTTTTGGCTAAAGATGGTTTGTTTGTCCTACAGGTTACATATTGTCTATTATAATTTTTCTTAATTATGGTTTGATTTGAATTATCTGAAAAGAAAGGTGTACTTGTAGTAGTCCATTCAAATGGCCCCACTTGGCCATTTCCTCTTTATTGAATTGAGTTGTTACCAATTTTGTGAATGGGATTCTTATTAAACAATCATGTAAATTATTTTTTGAATGACTATCAGGTGTAAGATTCAAAAAAATAAATAAATAAATAAAAATAAAATTTGTGGATATTTTATTAAAATTTACAGAGATTTTAGCGACGGACCAAATCCGTCGCTAATTTCTCACAAATAGCATGTCAACGATGTTCCTTATTAGCGACGGAATTTATCCGTCGCTAATATTTTTAATGACGAATATTCAGGTGGTTTTTCAGAATGCCTCCATCTTACGAGGACGGAACACCTAAATTCGGTGGTATGTTAACTTCCCCATAGAATATTAATAAAAGAACATTCATGCTTACAAACATTCAATTCACATGCATTGCGTGGGGGATGTATCAGCCATCATTATGGATGCAAACCAATACAAATCATGCATTTTAAATATAGGTTACATTACAAAGTGCAAGTGTCTGAACCATTTAATGAGACAGCCTCATGTCCAACCAGTTGGATGACAAGTTACTGTCCAACCATCAGATATGTTCCAATCTGTCATGTGCGGATGACATCCAACCTGTCCAATATGTTGATCTGCCATCAGAATCCCCCGATGAAAAGAATTCAGTTGGATCCAATCATCAGGTGGGCCGCAACATAAAAAAAAACAATGAATAGCTGCCCATATACTAAAATAAATGCAAGTGTGGCTCACCTGATGGGTGGATCTGGTTGGGGCTCAGTGCGAGCGCTTGCATTTCAAGATGAAAACAATCCACTGGTTGGATTGGACATAACAATCTCTCTCATTTAATAAGATGGGCCTAAGAGTCATAGCCAAAAACAATAATCTCGACCATCTGATCAATAATGCAATCCAAATGAACTAACTACTATTGCAGAACATTAAACAACCTAAAGGTCCTGTCATTGGAGGGCTCATATGGAAATTGGATTGCGTAATGAGTAAACTCTGTTGGGCCCACTATGAATGTATATTGTTTATCCATGCCATCCATCCGTTTTTCCGGCTCATTTTAGGGGTTGAGCCCAATATTGAAGCATATCAAAAGCTCAAGTGGGAATAATGATTTTCACCGTTGAAACCTTGCTAGGGCCCACAGTGATGTTTATTTGTCATCCAACCTGTTCATAAGATAGCACAGACATGGATGAAGGGAAAACCAAATATCATCTTGATCAAAAACTTCTATGGCCCCCAAGAATTTTTCAATGGTAGACGTTCAATTCACACTGTTTCCTATGGTGTGGTCCACTTGAGCCTTGGATATGCTTCATTTTTGGGCTCAAGCTTTACAATTATCTAATAAAATGGATGGACGGATTGGATAAAATACATAAATCACGGTGGGACCCACAATTCTTTTTTCACTCAGAGACTCAGACCAACTCGTTCAAGCTGCTACTGTGCTACACACGTCGACGTCGGTAGTGACTTGTCCAAGTCGGGCCTAATTGGTGTCGGGTCCAAATAGACTCACAAACCAGTCAAGAGTCGCCTCAGATTGTCCCACTGAAGCAATATTCAGGCCATGACCCAATCAACGGTCAGACCCACCTTAGTTTTTCAGAACCAGTGACTCCAACTAACTCATTTTAACTGATTTATCTGAGTCGAGCCTATTTGCACTACTGAGTTATGGTGTTGAATCGTATTGAACTTAACTGGGTTAGAGTCGACTCAGATAAATCATCAATCAACAGGGCCCACAAGAAGAACAGTGGAAATGGGACTAGTCTCAATATTATTATTCCAGCCTTCATATAATATTATTGGCACAACAAAAATTAGACGGTAACAGACAAATAAAAAAGACTAACCTTGACTAATTGGAAAATCAACATTAAATAAATAAGGACCAAAATGCTAAGAGATCTATTCATGTTTGCTTGTACAGAGAAACATGGACATGGTAAAATAAAATTAAAAAAGGAAGAAAATATATACAAAAACCGGGGCCTGGTGTTTGGATGACAATGAAAAACCAATCAAAACATTTTTTTTTTTCTATAGAAATATGAAGATTGACCCTTCCACCGTGACCACTTGATTCAATGAATGGAAATTTTTTTTGTCAGAGAATAGATGGTCATTTGATGGTTTGACTAATAGACCTCACGTGTTCGGGCTTGGGCTCAGCCCAAGACCAAATCCAACCCATGACCCATTAGGCTCTAACACAACCTGACCCACTTAAAATTCATCCAGAGTGGTTGTGATAAGATTATCAGGTGATGATCTGGTTGTGGCTGTTGCGATGGGGCAGATACAAACACACATAAATGGATAATAATAATAATAATAAATAAATAAATATATAACATTTGTGTACAGGGGTTTGTCCCCTAAAACCTGACTTAGAATATTGTTAATATCTTTCTTAATTAACCATTAATCTTTATGCTCCCCAGTGAAAGATTAGGATTTCCACATCTGATTGATTTTCAGGGTATTGCCCCCATCAATTGAATGGTCGAATAGATGAATGAGTTGGATGGCTAAATGTAAGCCCACTTCTACGAATCATAGTTCAAAATCAGATAGATTACACATGCATAGAAAGGCCAAGGACATCTACAATGTAATCCATACGAAATGTGTCATTGTACCAAGCCACTTGAAGCAGGAGTGAAACTTAGAATTCAACAAGGGTACCAACAAGGTAGAATTGAGGTAGTGCATTTTCTGGCAGTGCATTTTCACTGTTCACTTCAACCTGTTGTTAGAATTGAAGTAGGAAAATTGGTAGTAGGCTTAAATCCCATTTGTAACTATCTTTAAAGTAATATTTGCCCCCTATCGATAATTAAACTGGTTCGCAAGGAGGTTGCTGGCAAATTCGCTTTCAGGATAAATCAAGCCACTTTTTTCATCACAAGAATAGTGTCTACTGCAAAATTGAAGAGAATACCCACCAGAAATTCACAATACACTTATCTGTCCACACTTCCCCTAAGTAAAAAATTAAAAATCGATTTTATATGAAGAACATAATTTGATCAAACATCAATTTTTGAAAAGCCTATTTACAATACGAAAGTAGCGAGAAGGATATTTTTAAGAATGAATTAAAATTTTAAATATATATAAAAAAAATAAAAAAAATAAAAACCAATTCCTGATTCATTCCCTTTGATCAGGAATGGCTTTTTATAAAGTTAGAAATGACACTTGGAAACTCTTGAATGTGGCTATTTAGTAAACCTGAACAGATACACACCCATAATTACATGTCCTTTCATAGTGTCTCTTGATTTGGTTTTAACTTTCCACCACATTATTCACTAAAAGACTAACTAGTCACTAAAAGGCACCATGAGACAACCAGGAGTCAACAGAAGATAACAACCAAGAGACATAACAATCCTTTTATTTTGAAAATTCACAACACCCATATCCAGGTTTAACTCAAAATACCTAATCACCTCCAACTGGCCCAGTGGTACAACACTTTCTTTTATGCCTTTCGAATTTCTGTTTCTATTGCTATCCTTGAAATTTTTCTTGTGAAGATGGGCCGTAGATTAAGTTAGCTGACCATGGTTGTAGGTGACCCATTCTCTAATTTTTCTTTTAACATTTTTAAAAGGTTTTAATTGCCCCATCACTTTGATTTTCAGTGTCTGATGAATGAAAAGTTAGGATCATCATAAGCAAATGCCATATGTACAGTATAGAACTTGGATGGATTAGGTTTCCCATTATGATAACGAAAATATCATTATGATTCGATCATTTCCTCTCAATTGAACTGAAAAATGGAACAACGTCAGTTATGTGCAAAAATTCTTGTAAAGAGGATGAGAGGAAAATCAAAAAAGACTTGGATTGAGGTAGTGAGAAGGGATATGAAGGCTCGTTCACCTACGGAGGATAGAACTTTAGGCAAAACAAGTTTCTTAAATCCAACTGTAAGTGGTTCAGATAAGGCTATGATGGTAATGATTATTCTAATGAATAACCGCAACTCAATTTAGTTGTACATCCACATGCACCCTAAGTGCGATTTTGATATAATGCAAGGCCCTGCATCGTAGCTACTATGTAGGCCTCAATCCCACCATCAGATAGCACACATGCCAAAGATCTGACCATTTGCAAAACCAACATCTATTAAGTAATATTTGCTCATAAAAAAACACAGCTTAAAAGTCATGTAAATTTAATCTACTTATTAATAAATAAATACATATCTATATGTCTACTTAGATTAGTACCTGTTGGGACAATCAATTTGTGTTGTCGGTTAAGAGCGTCTGCTAGTATTTGTGAATCTGATACCGATTCCTTCCACCCCGCTAGTACATATAGAAATGTTAAATCAAAAGAGCAGCTTGCCAACACATTTTTGGAAATAAATTCCTTTCGATTACACCACTTGGCTTGCTTTTTTATACTGATCATCGCTGGAATATGTAAGCAACCTATAGCTCCAACACAATCCTTAAAGTACGGAAAAAATCTCGTACTATTCATTATTTTGGGTGGTACACCATTTCTGGGTGGTTTTATAATATCGCGTTGTAAAAGTACAACTGTATTAAGTATTATGTTAAAGTGACGACTAATTGTTTCCCCGAAATGGTTAAAATGATGTTGTCTAACACGATTCTTAATATTATAGCTAATTATATGAAGAAAAATTACTAACTCTTCTTCTGATGATACGCCAAATATGCCTTGCAGGTTACTCTTTTCTTGTATCATATCACGAAGGCTAGAGAAAGCATCTTTGTGCATACAAATATAGTTGAAGAACGTCAGCCCCAGTCCATTAATAATCGCATTCGCAGCCTACGCGCCTGTCCAATTTCGTTGATGTTGTTGTTATTCTTTTAACATATTGTTTTTATCAAGCCAAATAGCCATTAATGCACAAGCCCTATGAAAATTCATCTTGGAATCCGAATCCATTTTGCAAATAGATCTAAAAATCAAATAATACATATATAGTAAGATAAGCTAAAGATTGAAACAAATGATTAGTAACTTAAAGATGAATCATACGATGATGGCATTTTAAAACAATATTCCATAGTTCGGTCACCCACACTATCAATCTACTAAGTTCCACTAAGGATGAGAATGCCCCAAAAATCACCCAGTAGTTGTATTGTGAGGGTACCCACACCTAATAAATATATGTAAGGCACATACATAATGATGGGCCCATAGTTAGGATCCACTTAAGCATCGCCCCACCCAATGGGCTTCTACACAAGACGAGTGGATTAGGGCAGCCTTGACCATGGGGCCCACCTTGGTATATATGTAGCATATGAATGTTGTCCATTCATTTTGCCAACTCATTCTAGAGCATGAGCCCAAATATGAAGCTGATCCAAATTTCAAGTGGACTACATTATAAGGAAACGGTGGTGGTTGGCCAATGATGTGCCCATATAAGGCAACTGTGGTGGCTGGCCAATGATGTGCCCATATAAAGTATACACATCATGATGGGCCCATATAAGGAAACTGTGGTGGCTGGCCAATGAAAACTTACGCTGTAAGGTTGCTTATATTTGTTTTTCCCCTTCTGTGTGTATGCCTGACCTTATCATAAGATTTGGTTGATGGGCTATCTGCTGTCTAAGATGGACGGAGTATATACTTGGCCCGTAAATTTTTCAACAGCATACATCCTACCAATCAAATCTCAATGGGCTTCTACTATGAATGCAAATGCCCCACAGTCCATCCAAACTAGAAAATCCAAACCATCTAGAAATGTCAAGTTTGTTGTATCAAGAGATTTTGTAACCATGGTCCCATCCACTGTGGGCCTAATCTAATAAACAATGGTCTGGCCGGGTCAAGGATCATATAAATCTTATTACATCACTCCCTTTCTATACAAGTGGGGCCCATATTTTAGTGATCCAAAGTGGGTCTGTTGGCCCCACTGTAATTTGGTCCTAAAAATAATTTAGAATTCAAATACATACCACTAAGCATAACTGTGATGATGATTTTTAGAAACTGCTGCATATTAGCATATTTTAACATGCAATTTCTTCCTCGAATGAAAAACTTGGCAACACAAACAAGGTGCGCCTAAAATCCCCGATGGAGAAACGGTTGGGCGGAGTGGATATATAACACATCATCAAGATAGGCCCACGGCAGGGGTAACACCCACCACCGTGTCACTAGTAACGCAATCAAACTTCGTACTGAGTTGCTGGTATACTTTTATTATACTAAGTAAATTCAGTTGGGCCCACTGTAAATGTATACGGTTTATCCAATCAATCCATCCATTTTTTTCATCTAAATGTAGACGTTGAGCCATAAATTTAAGCATATCCAAAGCTCAAGTGGACCATACCACAAGAAACAGTGGAAATACTGATTTGGACAGTTGAAACCTTTTTAGTGCCCATAGTGATCTTTATTTGTCATCCAGCATGTTCATGAGATCACAAACACCTGCATGAAGGGCAAAAAAAAATCAGATTGATCAATAACTTCTGTGGCCCCCCCTCCCCCCAAACAAAATTTTCAACAGTATACACGCAATTCACACTATTTCCTGTGGTGTGGTCCACTTGATATTTGGATATAACTAATTTTTAGGATTAGGACTTGAAATTAAATATTAAAATGAATGGACAGTGTGGATCAAATAATATATTATGGTGGATGCCACAGAATTTACGCATTACTCAGCACGCAATCCCTTCCCGCGGAATACTCAGCCGCGCACTAGAGGGCAAGAGTTCTCTTGAGAACGATTTGAGTTCAAAATCTGAACGGTCCAAGTGATGAAGAACCCCCCATGAAACCCCGTGACTCAACTTTTACTTTGATCTAAAACATTGATAGGCCATGATAAAAGAAAACATTTTCCTATCTTGATTTGCATCTCTCTTTTCTATGGCACAACAGAGTTTTAAATCAGGGCGAAAATTGGTCCAAATGGTTTCATGGGATGCTGCATCACATGGACCGTTCGGATTAGAGGTTCATCACACGTGTGACAAATGCGCACGTGCGCATAAGTGAGCGTGCCTTACAGAGTAACGTCAAACGACTCCCGTTTTCAAAGGAGAAAAACAGGGTTGATGAAACCTACCGTTTTAGGAGGAGAAGAGACGGAAGGCGGTAATTGCAGAGACGGAGAGAGATTGCAGAGAGGGAGGGGGAGAGAGATTGCAGAGAGGGAGAGAGAGCTTGGGATGGAGAGACGAAACCTTCAATTCCCTTTTTATGGAAGCTTATCAATGGTGGTTGTTGGTGTGGTAAATGGCGGTTGTTGGTGCGGTAATAATGGAGCTCTGATGCGGTAATAGTGTTGTAGGATGTGGATTGGCTGAACTGCTGCAAGGCTTGCTGGAGTTCCTTCAGTGGCTGGTGCTTCTTCTTCATTGGCTGGAGCTTCATGGCTATAATGGTGGTTGGTGGGTTGGTGCGTTTCTCCCTCTTCCCCTCTTTTTAAAAATCCGACCGTTGAGCCTGTAAGTGACTTACAGGGAAGTGACTTCGCACCCCATCTCCCTGCAGTTTTTTGGTAGTTTTGCCTGTAAGTTACTTACAGGTGATTTTTCTCCCCCAAACACCACCTGTAAGTGACTTCCCTGTAAGTCACTTCCCACTTACCCAACTTACAGGCATCTAAACAGGCCCCAAGGAAAAAGACGAAACTGACGTCAACAACCCCTTACAATTTCCTCCTTTCTAACCATTCCCCGCCACCTCCCCTCATAAATTCATCCAAAATATCAGCAAAAATCCGAAGATTACATGATTTCAAAGCTACCCCCCAACCGTCCTTCTCATCTTACCCTCAAATTCTTGAAACTTTATGTGAATTCTGGTGATCTGCAACGCGCACAGCACCTGTTCGATCAAATTCCTGAACCTGACCTCCGTACGCAGACCATCTTGATCACTGCCTACACCAAGTGGGGCTTCCCGAAGGAATCCCTTAAACTCTACCGTGAATTGCGAAACAAGAAAATCAAACCCGATAGGTTGGTTCTGTTGTCAGCTGCAAAGGCATGCACGGCTTCATCAGATCTTATCAAAGCGAAAGAGATTCACGAAGATGCAGTTAGATTTGGGTTTGGCTCAGACCTTGTTTTGGGAAATGCATTGATTGATATGTTTGGGAAATGCAACTCCATTCAAGCTGCGGGGAAAGTTTTTGATGATCTGCCTGTTAAAGACGTGGTTTCTTGGACTTCGATGGCTGTTGGTTATTGGAATTGTGGGCTTCCAAGAGAAGCTCTATGGGTTCTCCGTGAAATGGGACTGAATGGAGTGAGACCGAATTCAATTACAGTGTCATCCATTCTGCCTGCTTGTTCGCATTTGAAAGCTTTGAATGCAGGGAGAGAGATTCATGGGTTTGTGGTGAGGAATGGGATGGGAGATAATGTGTTTGTGAATAGCGGGCTTGTGGATATGTATGCTAAATGCTTAAGCACGTGGCAAGCGCGGAATGTTTTTGATAACATGCCTCAGAGGGATGTCGTCGCATGGAACGTGATTCTAACCACATATTTCTCGAACGGGGACTGGAATGAAGCTTGCAAGCTCTTTGATCAGATGAAAATAGAAGGGGCTAAGGTGAATTCTGCTTCATGGAATGCTATGATCACTGGGTGCACGCAGAATGGACTGAATGAGCAAGCATTTGAATTGCTTGCCCGAATGCAAGATTCTGGGTTCAAGCCTAACCAATTCACTATCGCCAGTGTCATGCCTGCTTGCACCAGTTTGGAAAGCCTAAGAGGGGGCAAGGAAATTCATGGGTATAGCTTTAGGCATTGTTTTATGGAGGATGTAGTCATTGCAACGGCTTTGGTCTTCATGTATGCTAAATGTGGGGACCTGGGGATTTCTCGAAGAACTTTTGATAGAATGCCTAGAAAAGATACAGTAGCTTGGAACACCATGATCTTGGCAAATTCGATGCATGGACATGGTGTCAAGGCTCTGTCACTTTTTCGTGGAATGATAGGTTCAGACATTAGGCCTAATTCTGTCACCTTCACGGGTGTTCTTTCTGGTTGTAGTCACTCACGGCTTGTTGATGAAGGTCACGCTATCTTTAATTCGATGAGCAGGGACCATGGGGTTGAACCTAATGAAGATCACTGCTCTTGCATGGTTGATGTGTTTAGCCGGGCAGGCCGCCTCGAAGAGGCATATGGATTTATCCAAAAGATGCCACTCGAACCTACTGCTGGAGCTTGGGGAGCTTTGCTCGGTGCCTGTAGAGTATATAAGAACGTCGAGCTAGGAGCAATTGCAGCAAAACGTCTGTTTGATATTGAGCCAGACAACCCAGGGAACTACATACTGTTATCGAACATTTTTGTGGCGGCCAAATTACCGGATGATGCGTCAATGGTTAGGAAATTGATGAGAGACCGAGGCATTATGAAAATGCCTGGGTGCAGTTGGATTCAAGTAAAGGATAAAGTATACACTTTCACCGCAGGCGATAAGAGAAGTGCCCAGAGCGATGAAATCTATGGTTTTCTTGATGAGTTGGGTGAGAAGATGAGACTCATGGGTTATGTGCCCAACACTGGTTTTGCTTTGCAGGATGTAGATGAAGAGGAGAAAGAAGAGGGTTTGATTAGCCACAGTGAGAGACTTGCGGTTGCTTTTGGAATCCTTAACTCGAATGGGGGATTGACAATTCGGGTATTCAAGAACTTAAGGATATGCGGAGATTGCCATAATGCTATCAAGTTCATTGCCAAGATTGTCGGGATGCAGATCATCGTGAGGGACACTATGAGATTTCACCATTTCAGAGATGGGTCTTGTTCCTGTCATGACTTTTGGTAACACGTAGATCTGATTGTGGGGATTGACTGATTTGCCAACGATATAACGTTCATGAAAAAGATCTTTGCCACAAGTTAATCACGATAGATTCTACATGTTTTTTCCATTTTAGAGACAGGCGTTGTTCCTATGGATGCAGTTCCACAGAAGAAGATACCTGAAGAAAAGAGAAAAGGCTTTTTCAAGAGCTCTCGGGGTTGAGGCAAGGGGATCTGCTCTCACCTTTTTTGTTTGTGATTGTTGCTGAGGCGTATGATTGAAAAGGCAAAAGTGGAAGGTCTGTTGAGGGGGTTCAGTGTGGATCGTAGCAATCTTCAAGTATCTCATCTTCAGTTTGCGGATGAGACTATCCTGTTTTGTGATGCTGAAGTTGCGATGGTCAGAAATTGAAAAGCAGTTTTGTGTTGACCAATTTTCTGCATGGGTCTTTTGCACAATGTGCAGCTTAATATACATATAGCATGGAAAGCTGCTTCTAGTTGTAAAATTTCAAAGAAGCTGTATGGTGTCTTGCCATTTCTGTTCATTGCATGGATGACTTTTAGCCTCCGTGGTTGTTGAGCAAAACCCACGTCTGTCTTGTCCCTTGGAATTTTGGACTGTCAAGTTCTTCTGAGGGGAATTAAGCGGAAATATCAGTAATTTTTCAAAGGTGAACAAGATTCAATTACCATGAATGATCTTGGGAAGAAAAGAAATATTCAATGATCTTCATTGCCAATGTGAAAACCTGTTCACTAGTTTAGTCGGGAAAGATATTGGAACCTGAGACCCCAATGTTAAGACATGCTGGCTACTACTAAGCTACAAGCTCTAGCCAAGAGATGAGGAGATCGATGTAGAATTTTATTAGTTCAATACTAGCTGATCACAATCTATTTGAGGACCCGAGCAATGACGGGCAAACTTCCAATGTCCACGATACTAGCTTATCGAGGACCCAAGCAATGACAGACGAACTTCCAATGTCCACTCACGAACAGGTCCAAGAACACATGCCATTACAAGTTTACAACTAGCGTAGTGCTTCATAATTTCAATCAAACACTAACCATTCCCATATAAACATCCCATGTCTCACCTTCTACACTCACAAGGAGTAAGCATTTAGCATCAAGTCATGTTCTGGATAGCATGTCTGAGCCATGCCATCGATGTTTTCTTCAACTAGCTATTATGTTCATTGTTTGTTAAACACCCTATAATAGATGATCAAGTTTTAAAGAATAGTTGTCCTTCAATTTCCCGGTGCCTGCGCATAAATTGCCGAGACAAACCATGGACAACTTGTTTGCCAAGCAATCATAAGAATTAATATGACTCCAAATAAAACGTCAAAGAACTTGCCCAACATGTCTCTAGCTCCTCTCCTCAAGTGAGTTGGTAGAGACATTCCCCAACAAGGCATGAACATGGACTTCCGGGTCCCATGGACTGCATAATTAGCCTTGGACTTGAAAACCTCCCAAGAGGAGAGAGATTCTTATACTGATTGCAATTTGGCTGATCGGATTCAAACCCTGGCAAATCAAGTAATTTCCAAATGCAGCACTCAGACAATCTTTCCAAATGGAGCCCTCGTACAATCTAACCACCTGAGGCAGAGAGAGGCTTGATCCTGATTCCTGAAATGGAATTTCTATTTCCTTTGGGCAGGTGATCTTGATAGAGAATGGAATTTATTCATCCTACTTAGCAGGTAAGCTTTGCTGCCTCAATTCAATAGTGTTTTGTTTGCTCACTAAATAATCTCTATTTAGTTCAAATCAGCATTCTGTGCAGGTGGGGGGCACTGGCTTAGCCTGACCACTGTAGGGCATTGTAGGCTACAAAATTTTTTATGCCTTCAATAAAGAATTTTCACCATGAAATTATCATACATTTTCAGACGAAAATACTTGAAAAAATGGGTTCCAACTAGTAGGGGAAGTTAACATACCACCGAATGTAGGTGTTCAGTCCTCATAAGATGGCAGCATCATCCAACTGCATGTAATTCACTTCTACTAACCATATCCACATGCTAACACATCACACGCAACCATATAAACCCAAGGCATAAATCTGCTCTATGCTTACTATATCATTCAAATGTCATATGTTCTAGACTGAACTTTGGCAACTACATGGCTATAACTTATGGTACACTGGATCACTTCTCATTTGAAAATATTTGTATATAGTCCAACTAAACAACTTAAATTGTGGGGCTCTGCACCCAGTTATGATGTATAACGGATGTCCACCATGCCTATCAAATGCCTACTCCCCCAATCTAAAAACCTAAATTTATTTGATTAACAAATTAGATAGGCCACACAATAGGGGAATAATTGAGAGTGGAACTTATTGTTTGTGAGGAATCCGGTTCAGAAATTTGACTCATTAATTATGAGCATCCTATCTAAAGTTAATTTTAGATGTTTTAAGCATGATTTTATAATATCCTATAGCAGCCCACTTGTCAAGACTTAGATGTTGGAAGTAGATTGTGTGATGACCCTAATACAATATAGTTCAGTGGTGTTAGGATGCTTGTTGCGACTTAACTTTCAAACATGCATTGTGTGGTCTATTTACGTGTTGCAATCAAATCCTGCGACTCTCAATAGCATTAAGCTAATTGTTGTGTTTCAAGTCCTCATTTGTGTCCTCAAACTTAATTGTATGCAGTTACATTTTCTTTCTTTCTTTTTGTATTTTTACATGTCTAGGCTGTGTTTGGGTGTGCAAGTGAATGAATCGTGAACAGTCTTTTTAATTAATAGGAAAAACATAAACAATGCTTTAATCTTTCTAAAAAGAAGAAAACAAAAATAATGATTTCCTAGTATTCTTGACAAGCAGCTCTCAGATTGCATTTACTGTCATCTCAACTCCAACTTGAGAGGAAGGTGATTGCAATTGCAAATTGGATCCTAGTCCTTCGATATGAATGATTACAAAGAAAATCATAATTCCGTTCTTTTTGCTAAATGTTACAATTCAATTTGATAACAGACCAGTGGACTTCTAGTCTAGACTCTAGAGATTGTTGAAATGTAACCTGCACTCTCATGTGAGATATAGATAGAGCACTAAACTGGTATAAGATTGAAATTAGATTATGTGAGTAATCCCATGTGATTTTATCTTTCCTTGTTGATTTTGAACTTCGAACAGCATTTTGGACAATTTGAACTTCAAACAACATTTTTGATAATTTGAACTTCCAATAAACTTCTTTACTCTTCAAGAACCTTATTAGGATCCGCTTCAGATTGAGCTTGATTGTTCTGGGGCAAGTCACCCTTACCTTTGTTTCAGGAATTCATATCCCTTTTTTAATTTAATGAATTTCAGTTTTCCTTTCAATTGTTTTTTTTTTTTTTTTTTTTTTTTTAATTTATAAAAAGGCAAAGCCCCACATTAGTAGGGATATGTGATGCTCCTTGTTGAGATTATGGATTTGCTCCCACTGCTTACTCTGTCTGCCCTTGAGATGATTCTTGATCTAAATCCCAAAATCTAAGTCCAACTACTGTATCACGACTCTTAAGCTTAGAAGTTAATTAAGAGTGCCGTTTGGGTATAATGTGAATCATGGCTCGTGGTGCTTCCATGGTGGACCTGATGCAATTATTTGGGTCTTTTGTTTTGGGTTACTTTGTTGTAGCAGTCCTATCATATCTTCTCTTTTTATTCAAAATTTTCTATTACTGATCAACATAAAAATAAAGAAAACAGAACCTTTTCAAAATAAAATAAAATAAAGAGAAATAGACTAATCCATACAAACAAGTAAAAAGGAAAAAAAAAAAAAAAAAGAAGAAGACACTTTTGGGGCGGCAAAGAAAACAAAATCCACATTTTGCAAGTTTTCGTTTTCCCACTTTATATGCTCCAAATCACACAGAGAGGTAAGAAAGGGATGAGAGATCGAGAATTGGAAGGTCTTAACTTGTTATTCGGACAGCGCATCCTGTTCTCCTAGGAAAGTAATCTATGAAAATGGCAAGCAAACAAAAATATATGCTGAAAACCCTTACCTTTCATCAACTTCTGTACTGGTACCAAAATGCATCATAGTGTTGCTAGCCTGACCATTTCTATGAATTTTGGGTGTATTACTATTGTCAATGAATGCATACGCCGTTATAGGGTGCATGATCCACTTGTTCCCATTGTTGTTTCCTTGATCATATCAAATGGATTTATGTACATTATTAAGAGTTGTATGTGAAGTAATGATTATAATCGACCCAATCCGACATCAAACGATGGAATTATGGGCATCTCCAATGGATTGCGCGATTTGGAAAGATTAACAATCCATATTGAAAAATGACGATCGAAGAGTTCCAACGTGCTTTTGGGGTATCTCACGGTCTCTGAATTAGGCAATTCTGGTCCCATTTGGAAGCTTGACAAGTTACCATTCCAATGACTTGAAGTAATATAAATTCGACCTCTAAAGAGAGAGTAATGAGGGTTACTATTGGACAAGAAGATGAAGGAAATATTCAGGACTGACAACTGCGATCCCACTTACAGATGCCCAAATGGTCTAGAAACCTCCATTCCCTTCTAGTCAAATGCACATCCATTAAAGAACTCAAACAAATCCATGCTCACATCATCCGAATCGAATATCTTAAAGAAATCCTCACGGCTGGAAAGCTCATCGCTTTCTGCGCCACCTCCCAAAGGGGTTATCTTTGCCATGCCCAGTTGGTTTTTGATCAAATAGCTGAACCCAACTGATTCATGTGGAATAGCTTGATAAGAGGCTATTCTAATAGCAGTAACCCCAGAGAATCGATCTTCCTCTATTCTCGAATGATGGGGGCGGGCTTCACACCCAACAAATTCACCTTCCCATTTGTTCTCAAGGCTTGCTCCCTCGAATCTGCTTTCATGGAAGCGATTGGAATCCATGTTCATGTGGTCAAGCTCGGGTTCGGATCGCAAGTTTTCGTGCAGAATGCGCTCCTCCATGTTTATGCAGTTTGTGGGTTGATTCAATCTGCTCGCCAGTTGTTTGATGATCTCTCTGAGAGAAGTCTTGTTTCTTGGAATTCAATGATTGGTGGCTATTCTCAAGTGGGTTGCTGCAAGGAAGCTTTTTCTCTTTTTCGGGCCATGAGGGATTCAGGTATGGAACTTGACAATTTTACCTTGGTTAATCTCCTTTCTATTTGTTCAGAAACGGGTAATTCCGATATGGGTAGATTCCTACACTTGTACATAGAGATAAATGAGGTGGAAACTGATTTATTTGTCAAGAATGCTTTGGTGGATATGTATGCCAAGTGTGGGGATTTGGTCTCTGCTCAGACATTGTTTGATAGAATGCCTGAGAAGAATGTGGTTTCATGGACTTCCATGGTGGGGGCATATGCTCAACATGGGTTCTTGGATCTTGCACGTTGTGAATTTGATAAGATGTCAGAGAAAAATGTAGTTTCTTGGAATGCAATGATTTCTTGTTATCTTCAACATGGACTATTTCAAAAAGTGTTCGATCTATTTGCCGAGATGGAAGCTTTGGCAGTTCAACCCAATGAGGCTACATTGGTGAGTGTTCTTACAGCTTGTAGCCAACTTGGTGATTTGATGACAGGAAAGAAAACCCACATGTATATTCGCAATAACAACATACAACCTAGTGTCACATTATGTAACTCGCTTATAGACATGCATGCGAAATGTGGTCCTATAGATGTTGCCTTACATCTCTTTAGACAGATGTCTGAGAGGAATGTGGTGTCATGGAATGTTATGATTGGAGACCTGGCAATGCATGGCCGCGCTCTCAATGCTATTGATCTCTTCACCAGGATGCAAAATGATGGTGTACCACCAGATGGGATTACCTTTGTCGGCGTGCTATGTGCTTGTAGCCACGGCGGTTTCTTGGACACTGGTCGACATTACTTCGATACTATGAGTCTTGTCTATGGGGTTCCTCGAGAAATCGAACACTATGCTTGCATGGTCGATCTTGTAGGACGAGGGGGGTGTTTGCAGGAAGCAGTCGAGTTAGGAGACATGCCAATGAAGCCTGATGTTGTTGTGTGGGGTGCCCTGCTTGGGGCCTTTAGGATTCATGGCAATATGGAGATTGGAAAGCAAGTACTAAAACAGCTGCTAGAGTTGGAGCCTCTTGATGGTGGAGGGCTGTATGTATTAATATCAAACATGTTTTGTGAGGCTAACCGATGGGATGATGTGAAGAGGGTGAGGAAGCTGATGAAGGACAAGGGGATTAGAAAGGGGAGAGCTCTTAGCTTGATTGAAATTGATGGCGATGTTCATGAATTTGTAGTTGAAGACAAAAGGCATGGAATTTCAAGCTAGATCTACTTGATGCTAGATCAACTAACAGATCACATGAGGTGCATGGGGTATTTGTTCAACACATCTAGAGCATTTTTTAATGTAGAGGAATGAGGACAACTTTACATCCCATTGTAATATCCTACCATTCTTTTCTATATTTAATACAAATGATGATTAAGGCAAAGTTGAGTGCTTTAGAATGTGGGGGGTGAGGGGGGGTTCTTGGTAGATTGTGGGGTTTGGTTCTCACCATTGGATGGAA
The DNA here is from genome assembly GCF_029962835.1 of Magnolia sinica. Taxonomy (NCBI): domain Eukaryota; kingdom Viridiplantae; phylum Streptophyta; class Magnoliopsida; order Magnoliales; family Magnoliaceae; genus Magnolia; species Magnolia sinica. Next base: position 70,804,433 of record NC_080588.1, on the reverse strand, counting down.
CATGTTTGATTGATCTGAGCCCTTCATTAAGTAGTGCAACAATCCGAACATGCCATATGCCAAAAATCAAGGCAGTAGACTCATTAAGTGAGCTATTTAAATCTGTTGAATTTGGATGGTTGGACGTTTTCTTCTTCCAACTGCCCATTTTTCTCAACACGTGTGTTTTGCCTAATCAGTAGAGGTTTTTTTTTTTTTTTTTAACCCTGGTAACTGCTTCAGGCATGTTCACAGTTTACACTACTTGATGAATGGCCAGATCTTTGGCATGTATGCTATCTGATGGTGGGATTGAGGCCTACATAGTAGCTGCGATGCAGGGCCTTGCATTATATCAAAATCGCACTTAGGGTGCATGTGGATGCACAACTAAATTGAGTTGCGGTTATTCATTAGAATAATCATTACCATCATAGCCTTATCTGAACCACTTACAGTTGGATTTAAGAAACTTGTTTTGCATAAAGTTCTATCCTCAGTAGGTGAACGAGCCTTCATATCCCTTCTCACTACCTCAATCCATGTCTTTTTTGGTTTTCCTCTCATCCTCTTTACAGGAATTTTTGCACATAACTGACGTTGCTTCATTTTTCAGTTCAATTGAGAGGAAATGATTGAATCGTAATGATAGTTTCATTATCATAACGGGAAACCTAATCCATCCAAGTTCTATACTGTACATATGGCATTTGCTTATGACGATCCTAACTTTTCATTCATCAAACACCAAAAATCAAAGTGATGGGGTAATTAAAACCTTTTTAAAATGTTAAAAGAAAAATTAGAGAATGGGTCGCCTACAACCATGGTCAGCTAACTTAATCTACGGCCCATCTTCACAAGAAAATTTTCAAGGATAGCAATAGAAACGAAAATTCGAAAGGCATAAAAGAAAGGGTTGTACCACTGGGCCAGTTGGAGGTGATAAGGTATTTTGAGTTAAACCTGGATACGGGTGTTGTGAATTTTCCAAATAAAAGGATTGTTGTTCTTGGTTGTCTTCTGTTGACTCCTGGTTGTGTCTCATGATGCCTTTTAGTGACTAGTTAGTCTTTTAGTGAATAATGTGGTGTGAAAAGGTAAAACCAAATCAAGAGACGCTATGAAAGGACATGTAATTATGGGTGTGTATCTGTTCAGGTTGACTAAATAGCAGCATTCAAGAGTTTCCAAGTGTCATTTCTAACTTTATAAAAAGCCATTCCTGATCAAAGGGAATGAATCAGGAATGGTTTTTTATTTTATTTTTTTATTCATTCTTAAAAATATCCTTCTCGCTACTTTCGTATCGTAAATAGGCTTTTCAAAAATTGATGTTTGATCAAATTATGTTCTTCATATAAAATCGATTTTTAATTTTTTACTTAGGCGAAGCGTGGACAGATAAGTGTATTGTGAATTTCTGGGGGGTATTCTCTTCAATTTTGCAGTAGACACTATTCTTGTGATGAAAAAAGTGGCTTGATTTATCCTGAAAGTGAATTTGCCAGCAACCTCCTAGCGAACCAGTTTAATTATCGGTAGGGGGCAAATATTACTTTAAAGATAGTTACAAATGGGATTTAAGCCTAATACCAATTTTCCTACTTCAATTCTAACAGCAGGTAGAAGTGAACAGTGAAAAAGCACTGCCAGAAAATGCACTACCTCAATTCTACCTTGTTGGTACCCTTGTTGAATTCTAAGTTTCACTCCTGCTTCAAGTGGCTTGGTACAATGACACATTTCCTATGGATTACATGGTAGATATCCTTGGCCTTTCTATGCATGTGTAATCTATCTGATTTTGAACTATGATTCGTACAAGTGGGCTTACATTTAGCCATCCAACTCATTCATCTATTCGACCATTCAATTGATGGGGGCAATACCCTGAAAATCAATCAGATGTGGAAATCCTAATCTTTCACTGGGGAGCATAAAGATTAATGGTTAATTAAGAAAGATATTAACAATATTCTAAGTCAGGTTTGAGGGGACAAACCCCCTGTACACAAATGTTTTTTATTTTTATTTTTATCCATTCATGTGTGTTTGTATCCGCCTCATCGCAACAGCCACAACCAGATCATCACCTGATAATCTTATCACAACCACTCTGGATGAATTTTAAGTGGGTCAGGTTGTGTTAGAGCCTAATGGGTCATGGGTTGGATTTGGTCTTGGGCTAAGCCCAAGCCCGAATACGTGAGGTCTATTAGTCAAACCATCAAATGACCATCTATTCTCTGACAAGAAAATTTTCATTCATTGAATCAAGTGGTTACGATAGAAGGGTCAATCTTCATATTCCTATAGGAAAAAAAAAATGTTTTGATTGGTTTTTCATTGTCATCCAAACACCAGGCCCCGCTTTTTGTATATATTTTCTTTCTTTTTTTATTTTATTTTACCATGTCCATGTTTCTCTGTACAAGCAAACATGAATAGATCTCTTAGCATTTTGGTCCTTATTTATTTAATGTTGATTTTCCAATAAGTCAAGATTAGTCTTTTTTATATTTGTGTCTGTTACTGTCTAATTTTTGTTGTGCCAATAATATTATATGAAGGCTGGAATAATATTGAGACTAGTCCCATTTCCACTGTTCTTCTTGTGGGCCCTGTTGATTGACGATTTATCTGAGTTGACTCTAACCCAGTTAAGTTCAATACGATTCAACACCATAACTCAGTAGTGCAAATAGGCTCGACTCAGATAAATCAGTCAAGATTAAAATGAGTTAGTTGGAGTCCCTGGTTCTGAAAAACAAGGTGGGTCTGACTGTTGATTGGGTCATGGTCTGAATATTGCTTCAGTGGGACAATCTGAGGCGACTCGGACTGGTTCGTGAGTCTATTTGGACCCGACACCAATTAGGCCCGACTCGGACAAGTCACTACTGACATGTGTAGCAGCTTGAACGAGTTGGTCTGAGTCCCTGAGTGAAAAAAGAATTGTGGGTCCCACCGTGATTTATGTATTTTATCCAATCCGTCCATCCATTTTATTAGATAATTTTAAGGCTTGAGCCCAAAAATGAAGCATATCCAAGGCTCAAGTGGACCACACCATTGGAAACAGTGTGAATTGAACGTCTACCATTGAAAAATTCTTGGGGGCCATAGAAGTCTTTGATCAAGATGATATTTGGTTTTCCCTTCATCCATGTGTATGCTATCTTATGAACAGGTTGGATGACAAATAAACATCACTGTGGGCCCTAGCAAGGTTTCAACAGTGAAAATCATTATTCCCACTTGAGCTTTTGATATGCTTCAATTTTGGGCTCAACCCCTAAAATGAGCCGGAAAAACAGATGGACGGCATGGATAAACAACATACATTCATAGTGGGCCTAACGGCGTTGACTCATTATGCAATCCAATTTCCATATGAGCCCTCCAATGACAGGACCTTTAGCTTGTTTAATGTTCTGCAATGGTAGTTCATTTGGATTGCATTATTGATCAGATGGTTGAGATTATTGTTTTTGGCTATGACTCTTGGGTCCATCTTATTAAATGAGAGAGATTGTCATGTCCAATCCAACCAGCGGATTGTTTTCATCTTGAAATGCAAGCGCTCGCACTGAGTCCCAACCAGATCCACCCATCAGGTGAGCCACACTTGCATTTCTTTTATTATATGGGCGGCTATTCATTGTTTTTTATGTTGCAGCCCACCTGATGGTTGGATCCAGCTGAATTGTTTTCATCAGCGGATTCTGATGGCAGATCCACATATTGGACGGGTTGCATGTCATCTGCACCTGACAGATTGGAACATATCTGATGGTTGGACGGTAACTTGTCATCCAACTGGTTGGACATGAGGCTGTCTCATTAAATGGCTCAGACACTTGCACTTTGTAATGTAACCTTTATTTAAAATGCATGATTTGTATGGGTTTGCATCCATAATGATGGCTGATACATCCCCCATGCAATGCATGTGAATTGAATGTTTGTAGGCATGAATGTTCTTTTATTAATATTCTGTGGGGGGATGATCCAGTGCCTCTGGAAGCATGGAGGTTTAGTGCCTCCACATCATTTCCGTACATGTGGTATATATATGGACATGATCTGGGCAGTTCATTCAGAAGGTTTAATAGTTGAAAGCACAGAAAAAGAACTTACTTTTTCTTTTTATTGAATGGCTCTGACCATGCATCGCTTAAGTTGAATAGAAGGTTTTTCATATAGTTGGTGTCCTCAAACTGGAACAAACACCAAAATGGAAAAATCCCACTGAAACATTGCCACTGAACTAAGAAAATGTACTGATAAAATGAAAATGATGATAGGGTTCCTTCCAGGACATGAGTTCGCAACTTGAAACTTCAAGCAAGCTTTTCTTCTTCGTTCTATGGACTTCCCATTTCCAAAACTCACTGCAAAAACTTTCAAATTCAAATCAGAAACTAAGATACAGCAGCAAAGCGATCATTGAAACCATGCTAAGAGTGGAAATTATAATCATTACTTCACATACAGCTCTTAATAATGTACATAAATCCATCTGATATGATGAAGGAAACAACAATGGGAACAAGTGGATCATGCACCCTATAACGGCCTATGCATTCACAAACAATAGTAATACACCCAAAATTCATAGAAATGGTCAGGCTAGCAACACCATGATGCATTCTGGTACCAGTACAGAAGTTGATGAAAAGCAAGGGTTTTCAGCATATATTTTTGTTTGCTTGCCATTTTCATAGATCACTTTCCTAGGAGAACAGAATGCACTGTCTGAGTAACAAGTTAAGACCTTTCAGTTCTCGATCTCTCGTCCCTTTCTTATTGCTCTGTGTGATTTGGAGCATAGAAAGTGGGAAAACGAAAACTTGCAAAATGTGGATTCTGTTTTCTCCACCGCCCCAAAAGTGTCTTCTTTTTCTCTTTTTTTTTTCTTTATACTTGTTTGTATGGATTAGTCTATTTCTCTTTATTTTATTTTATTTTGAAAAGGTTCTGTTTTCTTTATTTTTATGTTGATCAGTAATTGAAAATTTTGAATAAAAAGAGAAGATATGATATGACTGCTACAACAAAGTAACCCAGAACAAAAGACCCAAATAATTGCATCAGGTCCACCATGGAAGCGCCACGAACCATGATTCACATTATACCCAAACGTCACTCTTAATTAACTTCTGAGCTTAAGAGTCGTGATACAGCAGTTGGACTTAGATTTTGGGATTTAGATCAAGAATCATCTCAAGGGCAGACAGAGTAAGCAGTGGAGCAAATCCATGATCTCAACAAGGAGCATCACAGGTCCCTACTAATGTGGGGCTTTGCCTTTATTAAAAAAAAAAAAAAAAAAAAATTGAAAGGAAAACTGAAATTCATTAAATTAAAAAAGGGATATGAATTCCTGAAACAGAGGTAAGGATGACTTGCCCCAGAACAATCAAGCTCAATCTGAAGCGGATGTTAATAAGGTTCTTGAAGAGTAGAGAAGTTTATGGGAAGTTTAAATTATCCGAAATGTTGTTTGAAGTTCAAATTGTCCAAAATGTTGTTCGAAGTTCAAAATCAACAAGGAAAGATAAAATCACATGGGATTACTCACACAATCTAATTTCAATCTTATACCAATTCAGTGCTCTATCTGTATCTCACATGAGAGTGCAGGTTACATTTCAACAATCTCTAGAGTCTAGACTAGAAGTCCACTGGTCTGTTATCAAATTGAATTGTAACGTTTAGCAGAAAGAACCGAATTATGATTTTCTTTGTACTCATTCATATCGAAGGACTAGGATCCAATTTGCAATTGCAATCACCTTTCTCTCAAGTTGGATTGAGATGACAGTAAATGCAATCTGAGAGCTGCTTGTCAAGAATACTAGGAAATCATTATTTTTGTTTTCTTCTTTTTTGAAAGATTAAATCATTGTTTTTGTTTTTCCTATTAATTAAAAAGACTGTTCATGATTCATTCACTTGCACAGCCTAGACACGTAATAATACAAAAAGAAAGAAAGAAAATGTAACTGCATACAATTAAGTTTGAGGACACAAATGAGGACTTGAAACACAACACTTAGCTTAATGCTATTGAGAGTCGCAAGATTTGATTGGAACACGTAAATAGACCACGCAATACATGTTTGAAAGTTGTTAAGTCGCAACAAGCATCCTAACACCACTAAACTACATTGTATTAGGGTCATCACACAATCTACTTCCAAAATCTAAGTCTTGACAAGTGGGCTGCTATAGGATATTATAAAATCATGCTTAAAACATCTAAAATTAACTTTAGATAGGATGCTCACAATTAATGAGTCAAATTTCTGAGCCGCATTCCTCACAAACAATAAGTTCCACTCTCAATTATTCCCCTATTGTGTGGCCTATCTAATTTGTTAATCAAATAAATTTAGGTTTTTAGATTGGGGGAGTAGGGATTTGATAGGCATGGTGGACATCCATTATTCATCATAACTGGGTGCAGAGCCCCACAATTTAAGTTATGTTTAGTTAGACTATATACAAATATTTTCAAATGAGAAGTGATCCAGTGTACCATAAGTTATAGCCATGTAGTTGCCAAAGTTCAATCTAGAACATATGACATTTGAATGATATAGTAAGCAGAGAGCAGATTTATGCCTCGGGTTTATATGGTTGCGTGTGATATGTGTTAGCATGTGGATATGGTTAGTAGAAGTGAATTACATGCAGTTGGATGATGTTGCCATCTTATGAGGACTGAACACCTACATTCGGTGGTATGTTAACTTCCCCTACTAGTTAGAACCCATTTTTTCAAGTATTTTCGTCTGAAAATGTATGATAATTTCATGGTGAAAATTCTTTATTAAAGGCATAAAAAAATTTGTAGCCTACAATGCCCTACAGTAGTCAGGCTAAGCCAGTGCCCCCCACTTGCACAGAATGCTGATTTGAACTAAATAGAGATTATTTAGTGAGCAAACAAAACACTATTGAATTGAGGCAGCAGAGCTGACCTACTAAGTAGGATGAATAAATTCCATTCTATATCAAGATCACCTGCCCAAAGGAAATAGAAATTCCATTTCAGGAATCAGGATCAAGCCTCTCTCTGCCTCAGGTAGTTAGATTGTATGAGGGCTCCATTTGGAAAGATTGTCTGAGTGCTGCATTTGGAAATTACTTGATTTGCCAGGGTCTAAATCCGATCAGCCAAACTGCAATCAGTATAAGAATCTCTCTCCCCTTGGGAGGTTTTCAACTCCAAGGCTGATTATGCAGTCCATGGGACCCGGAAGTCCATGTTCATGCCTTGTTGAGGAATGTCTCTACCAACTTACTTGAGGAGTGGAGCTGGAGACATGTTGGGCAAGTTCTTTGACGTTTTATTTGGAGTCATCTTAATTCTTATGATTGCTTGGCAAACAAGTTGTCCATGGTTTGTCTCGGCAATTTATGCACAGGCACCGGGAAATTGAAGGACAACTATTCTTTAAAACTTGATCATCTATTCTAGGGTGTTTAAAAAGCAATGAACAAAATAGCTAGTCGAAGAAAACATCGATGACATGGCTCGGACATGCTATCCAGAACATGACTTGATGCTAAATGCTAAATCCTTATAAGTGTAGAAGGTGAGACATGGGATGTTCATATGGGATTGGTTAGTGTTTGATTGAAATTATGAAGCACTACGCTAGTTGTAATGGCATGTGTTCTTGGACCTATTCGTGAGTGGACATTGGAAGTTCGTCTATCATTGCTTGGGTCCTTGATGAGATCTTCTTAAGGCCCATTATATGCCATCTTGCCTAGTCGTAAGATGAGATCCCAAACTTCAGTGGGCCCCAAAGACGTTTCGAGAATAGGAGTTCCATATTGTCCTCTGTGGTGTGGCCCATTTGAGTTTTGATCGTCCTGCTTTTTGGGGATCACGTTCTAACATGATCTGGTACAGACGATGGACAAAGTGGATGCCACAAAAAATCACCGGTGGGCCCCACAGAGCTTTTTGTTGCACCGCCTCCCTACCAAGTAGTAACAGGAAACTTTCCACTTCAAGCATTTCCCCTCCCTCCAAATCCCATCCATTGAAACCAAACAAACTCCCAACGGTCGAATTTCAATCTCCATTCAAATGCTTCCATCTCCAAACCATGTTCCCTCCTCCAAAACATATACCCCTTGCTTCCCGCGTCAAATCCAACCTCTTCCTTCTCCTATCCCTCCACACCGCCTCTCCCGCCAAAACCAACCAAAATCCCGAATTCAAATTCCCCACTCACCCAAACCTCCATTCCCTTCTAGCCAAATGCACATTCATTAAAGAACTCAAACAAATCCATGCTCACATCATCCAGATCGGATATCTTAAAGAAATCGTCACAGCTGGAAAGCTCATCGCTTTCTGTGCCACCTCCCATATGGGTGATCTTTGCCATGCCCAGTTGGTTTTTGATCAAATAGCTGAACCCAACCGATTCTTGTGGAATAGCTTGATAAGAGGCTATTCTAATAGCAGTAACCCCAGAGAATCGATCTTCCTCTATTCTCGAATGATGGGGGCAGGTTTCACACCCGACGAATTCACCTTCCCATTTGTTCTCAAGGCTTGCTCCCTCGAATCTGCTTTCATGGAAGCGATTGGAATCCATGTTCATGTGGTCAAGCTCAGGTTCGGATCACAAGTTTCCGTGCAAAATGTGCTCCTCCATGTTTATGCAGTTTGTGGGTTGATTCAATATGCTCGCCAGTTGTTTGATGATCTCTCTGGAGAAGTCTTATTTCTTGGAATTCAATGATTGGTGGCTATTCTCGAGTGGGTTGCTGCAAGGAAGCTTTTTCTCTTTTTCGGGCCACGAGGGATTCAGGTATGGAACCTGACAATTTTACCTTCGTTAATCTCCTTTCTATTTGTTCAGAAACGGGTAATTCCGATATGGGTAGATTCCTACACTTGTACGTAGAGATAAATGGGGTGGAAACTGATTTATTTGTCAAGAACGCTTTGGTGGATATGTATGCCAAGTGTGGGGATTTGGTCTCTGCTCAGACATTGTTTGATAGAATGCCTAAGAAGAATGTGGTTTCATGGACTTCAATGGTGGGGGCATATGCTCAAAATGGATTCTTGGATCTTGCACGTTGTGAATTTGATAAGAAGTCCGAGAAAAATGTAGTTTCTTGGAATGCAATGATTTCTTGTTATCTTCAACAAGGTCTATTGCAAAAAGTGTTGGATCTATTTACCGAGATGGAAGCTTTGGCAGTTTAACCCAATGAGGCTACATTGGTGAGTGTTCTTATAGCTTGTAGCCAACTTGGTGATTTGATGACGGGAAAGAAAACCCACATGTATATTCGCAATAACAACATACAACCTAGTGTCACATTATGTAACTCGCTTATAGACATGTATGCGAAATGTGGTCCTGTAGATGTTGCCTTACATCTCTTTAGACAGATGTCTAAGAGGAATGTGGTGTCGTGGAATGTTATGATTAGAGCCCTGGCAATGCACAGCCGCGCTCTCAATGCTATTGATCTCTTCACTAGGATGCAAAATGATGGTGTACCACTAGATGGGATTACCTTTGTCGGCGTGCTATGTGCTTGTCACCACGGCGGTTTCTTGGACACCAGTCAACATTACTTCGATACTATGAGTCTTGTCTATGGGGTTCCTCGAGAAATCGAACACTATGCTTGCATGGTCAATTTTCTAGGATGAGGAGGGTGTTTGTAGGAAGCAATCGAGTTAATAGGAGACGTGCCAATGAAGCCTGATGTTGTTGTGTGGGGTGCCCTGCTTGAGGCCTGTAGGATTCATGGCAATATGGAGATTGGAAAGCAAGTACTAAAACAGCTGCTAGAGTTGGAGCCTCTTGATGGTGGGGGGTTGTATGTATTAATATCAAACATGTTTTGTGAGGCTAAATGATGGGAAGATGTGAAGAGGGTGAGGAAGCTGATGAAGGACAAGGGGATTAGAAAGGGGAGAGCTCTTAGCTTGATTGAAATTGATGGTGATGTTCTTGAATTTGTAGTTGAAGACAAAAGGCATGGAATTTCAAGCCAGATTTACTTGATGCTAGATCAATTAACAAATCACATGAGGTGAATGGGGTATTTGTACAACACATCTAGAGCATTTTTTAATGTAGAGGAATGAGGACAACTTTACATCCCATTGTAATATCCTACCATTCTTTTCTATATTTAATACAAATGATGATTAAGGCAAAGTTGAGTGCTTGGTAGGTGGCTTCTTGGTAGATTGTGGGGTTTGGTTCTCACCATTGGATGGAACATGTGTGATTGATCTGAGCCCTTCATTAAGTAGTGCAACAATCCGAACATGCCATATGCCAAAAATCAAGGTCGTAGACTCATTAAGCGAGCTGTGAGCTATACAAATCTGTTGAATTTGGATGGTTGGACGTTTTCTTCTTCCAACTACCCATTTTTCTCAACACGTGTGTTTTGCCTAATCAGTAGAGGTTTTTTTTTTCCCCGGTAACTGCTTCAGGCATGTTCACAGTTTACACTACTTGATGAATGGTCAGATCTTTGGCATGTGTGCTATCTGATGGTGGGATTGAGCCCTACATAGTAGATGTGATGCAGGGCCTTGCATTATATCAAAATCGCACTTAGGGTGCATGTGGATGCACAACTAAATTGAGTTGCGGTTATTCATTAGAATAATCATTACCATCTCATCCTCTTTACAGGAATTTTGGCACATAACTGACGTTGCTCCATTTTTCAGTTCAATTAAGAGGAAATGATCGAATCATAATGATAGTTTCGTTATCATAATGGGAAACCTAATCCATCCAAGTTCTATATTGTACATATGGCATTTGCTTATGACGATCCTAACTTTTCATTCATCAAACACCGAAAATCAAAGTGATGGAGCAATTAAAACCTTTTTAAAATGTTAAAAGAAAAATTAGAGAATGGGTCACCTACAACCATGGTCAGCTAACTTAATCTACGGCCCATATCTTCACAAGAAAATTTTCAAGGATAGCAATAGAAACAAAAATTCGAAAGGCATAAAAGAAAGGGTTGTACCACTGGCCAGTTGGAGGTGATAAGGTATTTTGAGTTAAACCTGGATACGGGTGTTGTGAATTTTCAAAATAAAAGGATTGTTACGTCTCTTGGTTGTGTCTTCTGTTGACTCCTGGTTGTGTCTCATGGTGCCTTTTAGTGACTAGTTAGTCTTTTAGTGAATAATGTGGTGGAAAGTTAAAACCAAATCAAGAGACGCTATGAAAGGACATGTAATTATGGGTGTGTATCTGTTCAGTTTGACTAAATAGCAGCATTCAAGAGTTTCCAAGTGTCATTTCTAACTATATAAAAAGCCATTCCTGATCAAAGGGAATGAATCAGGAATGGGTTTTTTTTTTTTTTTTTTAGTTCATTCGCAGGTTGACGCTCTGAAGAATGCTGATCTGTTGTTTCTAGGGGTTTGAGCTGTTCTGCTATCTCAGCAGATCTCTCAGTTTCGGTTTTCTGTTTTCTGTTTTTGCTTTCCCTGTGTTTCAGTTCTCTCTTCTTTTCAATATAATCATCTTTCAAATATATATATATATATATATATATATATATCCTTCGCACTACTTTCGTATCGTAAATAAGCTTTTCAAAAATTGATGTTTGATCAAATTACGTTCTTCATATAAAATCGATTTTTAATTTTTTATTTAGGCGAAGTGCGGGCAGATAAGTGTATTGTGAATTTCTGGTAGGTATTCTCTTCAATTTTGCAGTAGACACTATTCTTGTGATGAAAAAAGTGGCTTGATTTATCCTGAAAGCGAATTTGCCAGCAACCTCCTTGCGAACCAGTTTAATTATCGGTAGGGGGCAAATATTACTTCAAAGATATTTACAAATGGGATTTAAGCCTACTACCAATTTTCCTACTTCAATTCTAACAACAGGTTGAAGTGAACAGTGAAAATGCGCTGCCAGAAAATGCACTACCTCAATTCTACCTTGTTGGTACCCTGGTTGAATTCTAAGTTTCACTCCTGCTTCAAATGGCTTGGTACAATGACACATTTCCCATGGATTACAAGGTAGATATCCTTGGCCTTTCTGTGCATGTGTAATCTATCTGATTTTGAACTATGATCCGTACAAGTGGGCTTACATTTAGCCATCCAACTCATTCATCTATTCGACCATTCAATTGATGGGGGCAATACCCCGAAAATCAATTAGATGTGGAAATCCTAATCTTTCACTGGGGAGCATAAAGATTAATGGTTAATTAAGAAAGATATTAACAATATTCTAAGTCAGGTTTGAGGGGACAAACCCCCTGTACACAAATGTTTTTTTTATTATTATTAATCCATTCATGTGTGTTTGTATCCGCCTCATCGCAACAGCCACAACCAGATCATCACCTGATAATCTTATCACAACCACTCTGGATGAATTTTAAGTGGGTCAGGTTGTGTTAGAGCCTAATGGGTCATGGGTTGGATTTGGTCTTGGGCTAAGCCCAAGCCCGAACACGTGAGGTCTATTAGTCAAACCATCAAATGACCATCTATTCTCTGACAAGAAAAAATTACATTCATTGAATCAAGTGGTCACGGTAGAAGGGTCAATCTTCATATTCCTATAGGAAAAAAAATTAATGTTTTGATTGGTTTTTCATTGTCATCCAAACACCAGGCCCCGCTTTTTGTATATATTTTCTTTTTTAAAAAAAAAAAATTTACTATGTCCATGTTTCTCTGTACAAGCAAAGATGAATAGATCTCTTAGCATTTTGGTCCTTATTTATTTAATGTTGATTTTCCAGTTAGTCAAGGTTAGTCTTTTTTATATTTGTGTCTGTTACCGTCTAATTTTTGTTGTGCCAATAATATTATATGAAGGCTGGAATAATATTGAGACTAGTCCCATTTCCACTGTTCTTCTTGTGGGCCCTGTTGATTGACGATTTATCTGAGTTGACTCTAACCCAGTCACGTTTAATACGATTCAACACCATAACTCAGTAGTGCAAATAGGCTCGACCCAGATAAGTCACTCAAGATTAAAATGAGTTAGTTGGAGTCCCTGGTTCTGAAAAACAAGGTGGGTCTGACTGTTGATTGGGTCATGGCCTGAATATTGCTTCAGTGGGACAATCTGAGGCGACTCTGACTGGTTCGTGAGTCTATTTGGACCCACACCAATTAGGCCCGACTTGGACAAGTCACCACCGACGTGTGTAGCGGCTTAACGAGTTGGTCTGAGTCCCTGAGTAAAAAAAGAATTGTGGGTCCCACTGTCATTTATGTATTTTATCCAATCTGTCCATCCATTTATTAGATAATTTTAAAGCTTGAACCCATAAATGAAGCATATCCAAGGCTCAAGTGGACCACACCATAAGAAACAGTGTGAATTGAACATCTACCATTGAAAAATTCCTGGGGGCCATAGAAGTTTTTGATCAAGATGATATTTGGTTTTCCCTTCATCCATGTCTGTGCTATCTTATGAACAGGTTAATAAACATCACTGTGGGCCCTAGCAAAGTTTCATCGGTGAAAATCATTATTCTCTATTGAGCTTTTGATATGCTTCAATTTTGGGATCAACCCCTAAAATGAGCCGGAGAAACAGATGGACGACGTGGATAAACAACATACATTCATAGTGGGCCCAACTGAGTTTACTCATTACGCAATCCAATTTCCATATGAGTCCTCCAATGACAGGACCTTTTAGCTCGTTTAATGTTGTGCAATGGTAGTTCATTTGGATTGCATTATTGATCAGATGGTCGAGATTATTGTTTTTGGCTATGACTCTTGGGCCCATCTTATTAAATGAGAGAGATTGTCATGTCCAATCCAACCAGCGGATTGTTTTCATCTTGAAATGCAAGCGCTCGCACTGAGTCCCAACCAGATCCACCCATCAGGTGAGCCACACTTGCATTTCTTTTATTATATGGGCGGCTATTCATTGTTTTATTTATGTTGCGACCTAGCTGATGATTGGATGCAACTGAATTGTTTTCATCAGGGGATTCTGATGGCAGATCCACATATTGGACGGGCTGGATGTCATCCGCACCTGACAGATTGGAACATATCTGATGGTTGGACAGTAACTTGTCATCCAACCAGTCTGACATGAGGCCGTCTCATTAAATGGCTCAGACACTTGCACTTTGTAATGTAACCTTTATTTAAAATGCATGATTTGTATTGGTTTGCATCCATAATGATGGCTGATACATCCCCCATGCAATGCATGTGAATTGAATGTTTGTAGGCATGAATGTTCTTTTATTAATACTCTATGGGGAAGTTAACATACCACCGAATGTAGGTGTTCAGTCCTCATAAGATGGAGGCATCATCCAACCGCATGTAATTCACTCCTACTAACCATATCCACATGCTAACACATATCACACAACCATATAAACCCAAGGCATAAATCTGCTTTATGCTTACTATATCATTCAAATGTCATATGTTTCAAACACCAAAATGGAAAAAATCCCACTGAAACATTGCTACTGAACTAAGAAAATGTACTGATAAAATGATGATAGGGTTCCTTTCAGGACATGAGTTCGCAACTTGAAACTTCAAGCAAGCTTTTCTTCTTCATTCTATGGACTTCCCATTTCCAAAACTCACTGCAAAAATTTTCAAATTCAAATCAGAAACTAAGATAAAGCAGCAAACCCAAAAAAAAAAAAAAAAAAAATGCTATGAGTGGAAATTATAATCATTACTTCACATACAGCTCTTAATAATGTACATAAATCCATCTGATATGATCAAGGAAACAACAATGGGAACAAGTGGATCATGCACCCTATAACGGCATATGCATTCGCTGACAATAGTAATATACCCAAAATTCATAGAAATGGTCAGGCTAGCAACACCATGATACATTCTGCTACCAGTACAGAAGTTGATGAAAGGTAAGGGTTTTCAGTATATATTTTTGTTTGCTTGTCATTTTCATAGATTACTTTCCTAGGAGAACAGGATGCGTTGTCCGAGTAACAAGTTAAGACCTTCCAATTCTTGATCTCGTCCCTTTCTTACCTCTCTATGTGATTTGGAGCATAGAAAGTGGGAAAACGAAAACTTGCAAAATGTGGATTCTGTGTTTTCCACCGCCCCAAAAGTGTCTTCTTCTTTTTTTCTTTTTACTTGTTTGTATGCATTAGTCTATTTCTCTCTATTTTATTTTATTTTAAAAAGGTTCTGTTTTCTTTATTTTTATGTTGATCAGTAATAGAAAATTTTGAATAAAAAGAGAAGATATGATAGGACTGCTACAAAAAATTAACCCAAAACAAAAGACCCAAATAATTGCATCAGGTCCACCATGGAAGCGACACGAACCATGATTCACATTATACCCAAACAGCGCCCTTAATTAACTTCTGAGCTTAAGAGTCATGATACATCAGTTGGACTTAGATTTTGCGATTTAGATCAAGAATCATCTCAAGGGCAGATGGAGTAAGCAGTGAGAGCAAATCCATGATCTCAACAAGGAGCATCACAGGTCCTTACTAATGTGGGGCTTCGCCTTAAAAAAAAATAAAAATTAAAATAAAAATTAAAAGGAAAACTAAAATTCATTAAATTAAAAAAGGGGTATGAATTCCTGAAACAAAAGTAAGGGTGACTTGCCCCAGAACAATCAAGCTCAATCTGAAGCGGATCTTAATAAGGTTCTTGAAGAGTAGAGAAGTTTATGGGAAGTTCAAATTATCCAGAATGTTGTTTGAAGTTCAAATTGTCCAAAATGCTGTTCGAAGTTCAAAATCAACAAGGAAAGTTAAAATCACATGGGATTACTCACACAATCTAATTTCAATCTTATACCAATTCAATGCTCTATCTGCATCTCACATGAGAGTGCAGGTTACATTTCAACAATCTCTAGAGTCTAGACTAGAAGTCCACTGGTCTATTATCAAATTAAATTGTAACGTTTAGCAGAAAGAACCAAATTATGATTTTCTTTGTACTCATTCATATCGAAGGACTAGGATCCAATTTGCAATTACAATCACCTTCCTCTCAAGTTGGAGTTGAGATGACAGTAAATGCAATCTGAGAGCTGCTTGTCAAGAATACTAGGAAATCATTATTTTTGTTTTCTTCTCTTTTGAAAGATTAAATCATTGTTTTCATTTTTCCTATTAATTAAAAAGACTGTTCACGATTCATTCACTTGCACACCCAAACACAGCCTAGACACGTAAAAATACAAAAAGAAAGAAAGAAAATGTAACTGCATACAATTAAGTTTGAGGACACAAATGAGGACTTCAAACACAACACCGTTAAGCAGATATGGAGGAGAAGTTTCAAAAGGGGTAAGGTTCAGAAAAGAGATTGGCACTGACGATTAATATTATTGTCCAAAACTGGCACATATTGCCCAATGTGGATTAGTTTCATCCATGAACGATACACATGTATCAACCCGTATCGCCCCAAGACAGCCTGATATGGGGCAATACAACCTGGTTTTGGTGTGAACAATATGGTACACCGAAACCAATTTTCAGTCATTGGTTGGCACAATAATAAGGAATTTCAACTTATGGGATTCAATCTTACTAACCAACAAACCAATTTCAGATGGGATCCTTGGCCCATCGAAATAGACAGCATAGTCGAGTGGTACAAGTGGGGCGCATGGATTAGTCATCACTCATGAAGACCATTGGCACTTCACCAAATGCCCCAAAAAATTTTCTCAATAGGATGAGCCTAATCTCTTAAATTCCAAGCTATATCTTGCAAAAAGACAGTTAAGAAGGGAATGGTCCACATTCAACTAAAGGCCCAACCAAAGAGATTTCAGGGATATGGTCCATCCATGATGAGAGACCCAAAATAACAACACTCTAGATCACTTAAACCATGGCCCAAAAGTACAAGCAAAAAATCCCAAGTACAATGTGCATATCCTGATATCCTAACGTCGTTATCAATCGAAAATCATCATCATCATCTAAACCTTATCACAAGTAATTGGGGTCAGCTACATGAATCCTTTTCCGCCATTCCACTATCAGTTCCTTCAAAAACCATAACCATAAATTCCATCGAAAACATGGTGCCTCCAATTGCTGGAATGATAAAGATCCTGTTTGGATATGCCCCAAAATGCGTATGACAAGAAGCAAGACCGCCCGTCGCACCAACCCCCGAAAAAGGCCGGTCCGCTCACCATACACAAGCAACAGCCTAGGAAATCATCGCCATGAAAATAGCAGGCATCACCATAAAGATCATCTGGCACAAAAATTTCAGGCTAGTCTACTTATCAGGTGGGCCACACCGTTTTGAATCAATGGGCAACCGACGGTCTGATTCAACATACAGGCATGACCCACCTAGCAGGCAGATCAGCTTTATCCTGTCGTTTTCACGGGCCCGATTTGCATGTTGGCAGAAAGATTGCGCTGTACCACAAGTAGCGGTACAGTCGGCTGTTGGTAATCAGTTCTCGGCCCCCATTGAGAGATGGGATCAATACCGGAATCGGACGGCAGACACTTGATGATTCATACATAGGAATGAAGGGAGATTTGGGGATGTAAATGGATATAAAAAAGAAGAAGAGAAAAAAAAAAAAACCTGGGAGATTAGAGCTCGAGCTTTAGCTCCTCTATATCTTGGGAAAGGTAATGGAGAACATATGGTGTGATACGGATCACAGCAACCCATGCTCCCATTATCATCAGATGCGTCTTCAGCTGCTTGTATGCAACCGCCTTGTCCGGCCTGCGCGGTATTGCTCCTAGAAACATCTCTCTCTCTCCCTCTCTCTATCTCTCTCTAAACAAAAGCCTTCTCTTTGCAAAACCCTAGTGAACGAGATAGAGGCGTGCTAGGAGGCTTCTCCAAGGGTATATACGTGTTTTCAGTTCTAGCAAATGGGTCCCTTGATTTTAGGTAATCTGGACCATTGGTTGGTGGGGGGAGTTACTAAATTTTCACGAAATCCACCCCGTCCAGAAGGTGCATCACCCCTTGTTTTATTGTTACGCCAAAAATCAGAGTGATTGAACACTTTTGTGGGCCACCCCATGATATTATACCTTAGAGCCTCTAAATTAACGTGGTACGGCCCACCTGAGTTTTGGAATATTGTGAATTTTTAGTAGCTGTTTCGTCTTGATGAGGCGCGTCAGATGAATGGATTGGATGGAATACAAAACACCCCGATTCATCCTGCGCAAAAGTAATGATCGAAGGTATGGCCTACCTCAGTTATGGATGGTCCTGAATTTTGGGATTTAATGTTAACGCATGCTGATATGATCTTTCCCATCATCGTTGTTGCATTCACCTTAGGAACGGTTTCGATGGCATATAAACATCGAGATAACCCCAGGAAATTTTCAATGGTGGGTCCCCTTCACTAGTTTTCCATGTGGTGTGGCCCACCGAGTTTTGGATCGGCCTGATATTTGGGATCACGTTCTAACATGAGCTGGCGAAATGATGGACGGATTGGATGTCACATGCACATGTTGGTAGGCCCCAGAGAGTTCTTTATTGCACCGGCCCTACACCCGTTGTGGGAAATTCGGCTCCTGGGGCTATGGTTCAGCGATCAGGACCGTTTGTCCGATGAACCAGAACATGGTATACCCATCCACCACAGTACACGTGGCAGAATAATGTTTCACCGGAGACTGTACATATAGTCGCCCTACGGTAAATGGTATGGATAATCCTAGCCGTCTGATTACTGTCCTCCAAGCGAGCAACAGAAAATGAGATTAGCAGTTGATAGCATCGTCTAATGTATATTATTTTTGGGCCTATCCACTTCGGCCGGGCCAATTCCGGTTTACGGGCGTGAACTTGGGCCGGGCTGAAAATTTAAGCTCATTTGTTAATTGGGCTGGTGTCTGCCCGGCTTATTTATGGTTTAAGGGTATTAGGGCTTGTTTGTTAACACTATAAAAAATAAAAAATAAAAACGGAATACAGATTGTCGAAAGCGCTCCCCATTATTTTTTTTTGAATTTCTTCTACGAGTGAGATTTGGCTTAATAACCAATATAAAGTACGATTCGCGGATCCTTCTTAAAAACATTACTTCAAAGTACGTTGCAAAAGAAATCCTTCGTTGGAAGTAAATTGTGTAATATACAATCCAACTTTTAATATGTAGAACTTTACCTTCCACTATGATTTATGTGTTAGGTCTAGAAGTGTACTTGAACCAAGCTAGCTCGGTTAGCTCGCTCAACTCGACTCGAAAAAGCTCGATTCGACTCGGTTTGAAGCTGAGTTCGAGCTGATTTTTTTAGCTAGAAAATGAGTTCGAGCCGAGTTCGAGTTGGCCCCAGCTCAACCCAACTCGGATCGAACAAGATCGATGACTCAGTTACTTTGATATTGATGTTGCTCACCAAGTGTTTGATGAAATAACTCAAAGAAGTGTGGCTGGTGGTAAGAAAGGTATGTATATGAAACTAACATCATTTTTTTTCTTCATTTTTATATTGCTTAAAAGGTGTTTGAGAAAATACTTGTAAAACCATTGTTCTTGTCTCAAATACAGTGAGTTTCTGAACGTGTAGTCTAGGTGTTTGTGAAAATGCTGCAATGGTAAACTTGGCTCGAACTGGCCCGAGCTGTTGACCGAACCGAGCCGAGCTGGCCAATCAAGCTCGAGGATCGAGCAGAGCCGAGTTCGTGCTGAGGTCAGCTAGTGGTCGAGCCGAGTCGAGATGAGGCCAACTCAACTCAGTTCGACTCGATGTACACCCCTAGTTAGGTCCACACCATCCATTAACTTTTCCATATCACTCTAGAACACGAGCCCAAAAAAAATGAGTCACATCCAAAGCTCATGTGGACAATACCATTGAAAGCAGTAGGAATTAAATGACTACAATTGAAACCTTCATAGGGTCTATTGCGAGGTTTATTTGCCATCTAAATTCTTTAGAAGGTCACACGGACATAGATAAAGGAAAAACACAAATATCAGCTTCTTCAAATCCTTTCAGTGGCCCCAAGAAGTTTTCAACATTGGGCACCTAGTTTACACTGTTTCCTTTAGTGTGGCTCACTTGAGTTTTGGATCCTCCTCATTTTTGGTTGTTGTCCTAAAATAAGCTTGCAAAATGAATGAATGGGGCAGATTTCCCACAAAAATCACAGTGGAGCCCACCTAACATCCCAAAAGGAAAGTTTTTGTGAAAGGCTTTAGCAGGAAATGCTCAATCCTAATGAGGCTGCCATTAGTGGAAGTGGATTGCAAGGTGTACCACGCAGCACTAACGACCTCGCCAAGTTATGAGGAGCTCATCATGATGAATGAGTTATATCAAAACAATCCATCCATTTTGCGAAAATCGTTTTAATGCATGAGACAAAAAATGAGGCAGATCCAAATCCCAAGTGAACCACACTGCAAGAAAATAATGGTGATTGAATGCTTTTTTTATATATATTATTATTTGTGATTATTGTTGAGGCAGATGATTGAAAAGACAAAAGTGGAAGGTCCTCATGATCCATGTAATGTTTATCCAACCTGTTGATTAAGTCACTAGGACCTAGAACGGAAAACACAAATATCATCTTGATCAAAGCCTTTTGTGGGGCCAAGAAATTTTCAACGATAGACACCCAATTCCCATTGTTTCCTATAGTACGCCCCACTTGAACCTTAGATCTATCTCATTTTTTATCTTATGCCAAAATTAGTATGGAAAATGGATAGACTGTGTAGATAAAACATATACATCACAGTAGGCCCCATAAAAGGCCATAACAGGACCGTCCATTTTCCCGCAAGGTGTGGGCATGGCTTTCGGTAGATCCCATATCCTGACAGAATTGCCTACTGATTCTGGGAGCGGATTAGGTGTTATCCAAGTAACACCTTAGCAAGTGTTACCCTTACCACATGAAAGAGTCATTATTGAATTCCCATCATTAACAACTTCAAGGGAGCCATCAGAATATTTATTTATCATCTCTTTACACCCAATTTTGGCACCCTAACATGGGCTAATCAAAGGCCACCATCTGTTTTCAGCACATGACCGCAACGGGCATAAAACATATTCTCACCCTAGAGCATCATCATTCGTGTTTCCTTTGACAATACATATTCAGTGATAAATGCAAAGGCACAAACCCTTAGGCTTGCCTGTAGGGGAGTGAATCATCATACATCACGTGGTCATGATTATCATACTCATTAATGAGATACTATGCTCACCATGTCTATAAAAGACATGTCGAGAGATCATATCTTATCGCGAATCTAGTTATGATTTTCTCGACGAGGCCATCTCTCACAGTCCTTCCAAAATAGGAGTTCTTCCTAAAGACGTTCGGAGAAACTATAGCAATCTAAAAGATTCTAAAGATCCAAAGATCAGACTGGCATTCAAGAGAACCTAGCTACGATTCGAACTCGAATTAGGAAAAACAGACACATCATCCAGGTTGGGTCTGCAACCATAGCCCAATCAAAATAGGAAGAACAGGTAATGGGCTCCAAGAAGGATAATATCTAGCCTATCGTTGATCATAGGCACGTGGTAGGTGTCAAATCCCACTCCAACGATCAGGAGTTAAGTGATCTAAACTAGGTTTCTTAGACGAATGTCCATGATGGATCTTAAAGAATGATGCTCTCTTAACATGAGTCAAATATGAGAACATTTACGCATAGGAGTGGAAGTCTGAGATCTAATGGTTGTATGAGACCTTCCTGGTTGAGAGTTTTTCATATCTTCTAAATGAGACTTTCTTATCCAAAAAGCTAACAACATGGACATGAAGGATCAATGAGCTACAAGAAAACCCTAAGGAGGGTTTTCACTGCCTCAATGATTTATAATAATTAAAAAAAAAAAAAACAATTGAGGAAGAGCTCGATGCCCTACGCCAAACACATTAGTTTATCTTTTACTTATTTTTTCTTTTCTTAGTTTAATTTAGAAAGGACATACCTTACGAATATATGGATTAGTTTGGGCTAGGCTTGAGATCCTTTATTCAGTGTAAGGGTAGGCTTGTGTTGAAAATTCAACCCTATTTTTTAATCAAGCCATGTATCTATTAGCCAATAGGCCCGTCAATGGTTTTAAGAATATTTTTTGAAGTGAGGGTCTAAGGCCAACTGGTTGGACCACCGGCAGATAACATCCAACCTACAAAGTCCATGGGACACTGACCCTCCGATAGGTTAGCCCTATCTAGACGTGGGCATCGAGTTGAGTTCGACCGGATTGGGTCCAACTCGACTCGGTTCAAAATTTTCAATGAATTAACCCGAACTTGATCTGATCTGGGACTGAGTCTAGGTCATCTAACTCGATCCAATCCATTGCATTGCTGGCCTAATCCAAATCGAGTCCGACTCGGTTGGTAAAACCGAGTTGGGTTGGGTTGGGTACGGATCAGATCGAGTGAGTCTTATGCTTAAAAATATATTTTTTTTTATTTTTTTTTTAAGTATGATTTTCTCCGTTAAAAAATTCGTAGGGCCCACGATAAGGTTTATTTTCCATCCAATCTGTTAATAAGGTCACAACTACATAGATGAAGAGGAAAAACAAATTTCATATTGATTTGAAACTTCTATTACCCCTAAAAGAGTTTCAATGATATACGTTCAACCCTCACTGCTTTTTGTAGTGTGGTCCACTCGATCTTTAGATGTGTCTTATTTTTCGGCTCAAGCCTTAACACATACCTCGTGATGGACCCACAGAACTTGCTGATGTCAATAACAACTGGTGCCTATTACACCTGCCAATCAGCTTCCTACTACGTCACGTCAATAGCTACTAAGTCATGTCAATACAGGCATAAGGAGTGGATGCGGATTTCTAGCGAAACTTTCCTACTCAAGAATTCTAGGTGGGGCTCACTGTGATGTTTGTGAGAAATCAAACCCATCCATCCGTTTTTCGACCTCATTTTAAGACATATTATAAAAAATGAGGAGGATCCAGAACTAAAGTGGGCCACATGAGTCATGTAGAGCGGGTCGCAGACAATTTCATGGCCAAGATGGATAAGAAAAAGCATGGTCGACAACAGAAGTAATCCGGACCGTCAGACCTTAGATCGGGCGTATCTCACAATCCGGAATGAGTTATCAGGCGAAAAATATATGATTTTGGGGTAGAACGAGCTACTTTAGCCAACCAACCTGGCACAAGCCAAGTTGCACAAGCTGGATTTGCGAAATACCCCCGGATCGACGGTCCTTTCCCTATTTTAATTTTATTTTTACTATAATTAGTAAATTTTAGTTTGATTATAACTCTTTAGCCGTTGAGCTTTAGGAGTTGTGTCTAACATGACAAGTGCTTAGAATAATAAGGAGAACAGCTTGGTGAGGCCAAATAGGACACTTACTATTTTTGGCCGAAAACTTTGCGCACTAGTAGACATCATGACTGTCTATAAATAGTAAGTTTACTATTTATAGCAAGTTGCGAATTCTAGGAGTTTTAGTTATAGTTTGTTTCTAATTTCTCTCCCATTTCTTGGTACCCCTATTTAAAGGGTTGTGAACTTGTTTATTTCATTCATTAATCAATTTCGAATTTTATAGAATTTATTTTCTATTTTGCTTGCTTTCTTTTCTCGTGGATTCGAGAAGTCTCTCTATCCGTTTTTTAAGCTCATTTTATGACTTGAGACCAAAAATGAGGAGGATCCAAAATTCAAATGGGCCACACGAGAGGAAACAATGGATATTTAGTGACCACCGTTGAAACATTTATATGGCCATAAAAGTTTTGTAACAGTCTAATTTTTTTGGTGTTTTCACTTTATCTAAGTGAAAATGACCTTATAAATGGTTTAGATGGCATAAAGAGCAAGGTGGATCCTAGGAAGGTTTCAACCGTAGGCATTACTTTCCCCACTATTTCATCTCCTATGGCCCACTTGAGTTTTGGATCCTCCTCATTTTTGGTGACATGTCTTAAAATGAGGTCGAAAAACGGATGGACGGGTTTGATTTCTCACAAACATCGCAGTGGGCCCCACCCAGAATCCTTGCTGCGAAAGGGTTCCGCAGGGAATCCGCGTCCGTCAGGAGTCTTGAGGCACTCGAGTGTTTTTATCACATAGATACACCTGAGAGGAGACGAATTGGCTACTCCCCTGGTTGGTCTGTGGACCCCACCGTGATGTATTTATTTCATCCATGTCGTCCATCTATTTTTCTAGATCATTTTATGGTATTTAAAAAAAAAAAGAGGTATATCCCAATCTCAAGTAGACAACATTACAGGAAACAGTATTGAATGAATGTTGTGCGGATTGGATCAGATCCCGGATTGAA
The DNA here is from genome assembly GCF_029962835.1 of Magnolia sinica. Lineage (NCBI taxonomy): Eukaryota > Viridiplantae > Streptophyta > Magnoliopsida > Magnoliales > Magnoliaceae > Magnolia > Magnolia sinica. The sequence continues at coordinate 70,780,109 of NC_080588.1, read as the reverse complement.
TCGGTCCGATTGGTCACTGATCCGAACTCGACTCGATGTACGGTCGGATCTGAGTGGGCCTACTCGATCCAACCCAATCTTGGCCTCCAGATCGGATCGGATTTAGCCCAGCTCTAGCCCTATCAATAAAATGCATTTGAGCAAACCTCTTGTTTGAATGCATCATGTTGCAATGGGATAGGTCAAGACTTAAGCCTTTGAATTGATGTCATCTTCCAATGATCCAAACCATTCAAACAATCGGTCTCACTTTGTACAGTGGTAGACAACATATAGAAACTTTTAAATTAAGTTACTTTAACCTTGATAATGTGGTTCTTTTGCTGTGAATATGAACAGCCACCATAACCTTTATATAACCCAATGGTTAAAAATTCAATTTGGAAGTTCCTTGGGCATCCCCATCCAAAGGAGCCCTACCAAATAAGCAATTTGGGTCATTGAAAATAACCCAAAATCCAACAGCTCTACACTCCAATGGTATTCTAGCTACTGCAATACTTTGGGTTGTATTCCACCAAACCTCACTAATATAGGATGTGCCACATATATGCGTTATTTGCACGTATGGATCAAAGGCAGGTCAAATGTAAGTGAAAGTAGTTCATCATATCCAGGTCAATCCTAGGTAGGGCATGATGTAATTAAGCATGAGGTGTGTTCAGTTTGAGAAGGAAATCATTCGAATAAAGAGAAATTGTTGTCCAACTAGGGATTTTAAATCAATCATAACTTCCTACCCAGGTACTGTCACGAAATGCACAACCTATCAATCTTTGCGTAACCAAGCTTTTGGGATCAAGTGGCCTAATATACTGGTTGAATTCATCTGTTTTGCCGAAAACACACCCCTTCAATTCAACATTATGATTTTAGGTAAATTTATTAGTTTTAGTAATTTTTATTTTTATTATATTTTTTAAAATTTTAGAGTTTAGAATTTTTGTCATTAAATTTTTTTTTTTTTTGTAATAATACTAGGAATGCTTTGATAGCGCTTATCCGAACATTTCTATTTTTGGTAAATTAGGCTTTAGAAAATTCCAAATAACTTCTAAATGAATTAAAAAATTATACTTTAAAAGAATTCCTATTTCACATAATTTCTAATTAAAATAAAATTTGTTTTCTATTTCTTTATTAGTGTTATAATCAAGAAAACATACACAATTATTCAACGAAATTTACCCAATTTTTTTTCCCATAGACTCAAGAAATACTCTGATAGATGAAGGTTTTGATTGGATTGAGAAGACGGTGATCTTCTTCTCCTTGTTACAGGCCCTTCCTGTGTCAGTCTCTGTCCCCATTAATCTGACATTAACGTGTGTATTAGTGCTCTCTCTCTCTCTCTCTCTCTCTCTCTCTCTCTCAGTTGACTCATGTGCAACGTCCATGCCATCCCTTATGGTGGACCCACTCCATTGTAATGAGTCACAAGTTGACTCGACCGAGTTGTCAATCCACTCGACTCGCCAAAGTTTCAAGCGAGACCCTTTTCCCAATTTTAAAAAATTGAGATTACTGATGAGCCACTCTGTTTTGCAAGTACACCTGCTTATAAGTGTGAGAAATACAAAAGAAGGCTAATATTGCAATACAACATACACTCCTCTGCGACAAATACCTTCCTTATATGCCATAAACAGAGTCATTAAACAAAACCCCAAACATCAAATATACAACAACACCTAAGACTCAAGCTGCGCGTACCAGATCCCTTGGATCTTAACATCCTTAGGAGTCTTCGCTCCCAAATCGGTATCAGATGGCTGGATGCTCTCAAACACCCCAATCACCTCCCCAGAATCCGGCTTGCTCTTCGTGACGCTGAGCGTGATCTTCCCGGTAGATGACGATGTTTCCTTTATGTTCTCCTTTTTCAGCTCCTCCTCATCTCCTCTCCCTCCAGCCGGCAACGCCACTGCATTATCGTAGCCAGTGGATCCGCCCCGTCCCTTAGGGTCCAAGAAAGACGAGCCTCGGTAAGACGGCACAAGGAACTGGCCGCTGAAGCTCTCGGGCTTACCAGATGCTACTAGCTGTTTGATGGTGAAGAGGAATGGGACTCGCTCACCTCCGGGGAGCTGGACGGTGACAGCAGCGTAGTCGATTCCGTCTTTCTCCTCAAACTTGACAGTGCCGTCTGGGGAGACCTCAAATGGACCCTCGATCTCGTCGAGGGTGTAGGTGAGACGGGTCATGAGCTTGGTGTTCTGGAACTCGGGTGGTGAGTTCTTGTTGATGCTTTCGGCCTTGACGGTGAAGGACGTAGGCTCGAGGCAGAACTTCTTCAAGTTGTATTTGCCGGCCTTGAAAGCGAATTTCTCGATCCCACCGTCAATCGTTGGGCACTGGTTCGCCGTGCCGGTCCCCTTCACTTCCATGTACGTCTTGCTCTGTATCTCATCGTAGGTCAGGCGTTTCGGTATTCCCTCAGCACTGGCTCCCTGAAGGCATTGCACCAGAAGCGAATAGCCGTTAATCAATCCGGTCCGTTCATCCAATGAGGTTATCATGGATGGATTGTTTATTATTATTATTTTTATTTTTATTTTTTTTCTAAAAACACACCAAATTGACAATACTGTCCATCACATTTTTTCAATTTCACTTGATGAATGTTTAGCCATTAACTATTTCAATCTCACCGGTCGTTTTGAAGGCTACCTTTTAGAAGGATAGGATTACAGGAATTATGTGTATTTTTAAATATTAACCATCCAGTTAAGGGGCAACTAGATAGACGGACCCGATTGATTCATTACCCTCAACTTTTATAGATTAAAGATTTATTATATGATACGTAGTACTCGATCTTTCTGACTCATATACGGGTTTAAAGTTCTGACAAGTGGGCCCATGTTTTGGTAATCTAGACCATCTGTTTATTGTTTTACATTATGGATGGACTATTCATTGAAAACTTCATGATAGGATAATCTCGAGCTATAGATCTGTGGCCTGGAGATTGACGGTTTAGAAGAGATATAACAACGGTTCATATTCATCTGAAGAAAGACCATGATATTGGACTTTAACATATGAATGGTATTAATTACCAAACTACAAGTATCAGGACCACCAGTATGTGTTGGCCCATGGGGCCCACGTGCAGGGATGGCTCGATGATCGCACTGAAATAACAATTCTGACCGTTGATTCGTGCATTTGAACACGAGCCGTCCCGATTTTTATGGTCAATGGTACCCCATTCAGCTATCCATAGCAGTGATCAGAACATGGACGAGGGTGATCATCCGTCTCCCCATGTGGGTCCCAGTGGCGCGACACACACAGGTGATTAACGGTCACACACGCAAGCAGGCAAAACGAACGGCCACGATCTTCAACTGTTTTCTTTTTTACTTGAAACCAAATTTCATTTCCGATTTCTCTTCTACGGAATTTTGATAAGAGAGGATTAAAGAACACATACCGCAGCGACGAGAGCAGATGTGGCGAGCGCGAAGCCGGCGATCTTGGTGGCGTCGGCGCACTTCTGAGCTAGGTCTTTCAGGTCGGCTTGGAGCGAGCAAGTCAGTCTAGCGCCAGCGCAGTCGTAGCCAAAGGCCTTAGAAAGCTGTGGGGAGGATCTCAGCTGCAAGCTACTCTTAGAGGAGATGCCGACCTTAGTCGGCTGCATGAGCGTAGCCACAGCTTGAAGAGACGCAGCCATTGCTCTCGAGCTCGAACCCCTTCTTTTTTCTTTTCCTTTTTTTGCCCTTCCTTTCTCTTCGGGTCTCTCTTCTTCTAAGCTTGGAGAGAAGATGAGGGTATTATCGGATTGCTTTGGTGTGTGAAGGATAAGAGATTGGATAAGGGATTCTCCTATTGGTTGATTGGTCTTCTGCTTCGTGGTATTCCTGTTGCCACGTGTCAGTCTGTTGTTTTGAGTGTTCCGGGTTATCTCTTGTACGCCTGAGATTTTTGAGGCTTCGATGAGATAGGATCGTGGGCCCCACAAATATCCATCTGATTGAACAATTCCCACCGTGGGATTTTCAGACGTTGGATGTGGAATCTTTAGGTGTCTTTTTGGACCGTCCATTTGCAAGCACTGGATGGGACGGTTAGGATTGAGTAATCAGTGTGACGGTTGGCCATGGAAATCCAAACGGTGGGGACAGCTAAGCAATGGGCTTGAACCCCTTTGGATTTGGACCAGAAAATGTAAGGTCGTGGTTGGATGCAGAGGTAAGGAATGGGGTCGGACTTCAAGCCAGCGATATCACAGAGGTTTGCTGTGTGTTCACATATGTACAAGGCAGTTCATGCACACGCCCCCACATGTGCCAGCTTGGTGCACGGACATGAGATCCGACCCGTGCATCAGGTGGGAGCCTCGGTTCATACTCCTTGGCTCAGAAATTAAACTGGTATTCATCAGGTGGGATACGAGCGAAAGGTTATGGCAATCAGAAAACTTGCCCAAAGCTTTTTGGCTCGTTCATTTCTTTCGTAATTTGTGGTTGCAGTGGGGACTGATACGATGGGACAACCTCATGGGTGGCTTGGATCTTACGGCCATTGTTTACACCCGTTGGCATCTTGACACAGGCCACGTATCGACACCATATAGACCACCAAAATTGTGCTCTATCGGCAATTTAAGAACCTGTTCTTCCGCCACTAATTTAATATCAAAAGGATTCTTAAATAAACAAATTTTATTAATATTTAGAAATAATGTTTATTACAGTCCATAAATTATAGGATAACCAAATTGAATAAATAAAAGAAAATGTTAAATACATGATATGCCTATTAGAATATACAAATTGAAGCGGATGTGATTCACCAAATCATAGTTAAGATGATCACAATTTACAACTTAATTTTGCAAAAAGACCATCTTCTACTCCTGTAATGGGAGCTGATGGGTAGAAGCTGCAAATCAAACTGAGCTATGCTAAGAATAAGAAAGATAAATAAAAGATAAGCTTTTAGTATCCTGACATGGGCTGATCATAGCCGCCATGTGTCTACACCATGTAATCGCAGCTGGTGAGAAAAATACTCTCATTCGAGAGTAACATCATTCATTTTTCCTTCGGCAATACATATTTTGTTATAAATGAGAATACACGAAACCCTTACACTTGCCTTTAGGAGAATAAATCATTACATGCTACATGTCCACGATTATCGTGCCCATTAATGAGGCAACGTGCCTATCACGTCTATAAGAGACCTGTCGAGAAAACAGACTTCATCACTAAATTAGCTATGATCTTATCGATGAGGTTGTTTATTCTCAGCCCCAAATGTAGGGTCGTGATGTAGTAATAACTCGGTGAATCTAAAATTGATCCATAGGGACTGGAAAGAACACAACTAAAGCATGTCTAATATTAAGTTTAAGATAAATAATTCTATCGAAATAATTAGAGTTTAAAACAGTATTTAAAAACAACTAATGATCCAGGGATTTACTTATAATTAATCTACAATACTTAGCTTATCAATTCAACTTCGATAACTCAATTGAGATAGAATAATGATTCATCCCAATCAAAAAATAAAACGATTAATCCAAACATAAACATCTAACAACATATGAATTCAATTGAATGATTCTCTCGTAAAATACTTTGTAATTGATTGCAAGGAATTCCTAGCAATGGTTGTGCCTCGAAGTTTACAATAAATCTAGGGATTGTACTTATCAAAATCTTTTCTAATCAAGCCAAGTAATTGCACTTCTAAACATCTAATGTACCCGAATTCACAATGGATAAAAGCTCATACAATTCAAAAACTTTAAAGTAAAATTCAAATTCAATCAATTAAATAATTATCAATTAAACCAATGTATGAATCAAACAAACTAAAATATTGAAATTAAACTAGAAGTTTCACCCCTTAGCATTGTTATACCCTATTTCTAACCATTCATAGACTAGCCAATCAAGGAATGACATGTGCAGTTCCACAAAAAAATATAGCATGCGGAAAGATCTTTAAGATAGTTGACACATTTTTATGGAAGAACAACTGACGCCAAGATGCATAGTACACGTCATATGGTGACAAGGCACAACCACGAAGCTCAAGAGACAGGAACTGGTTGAGATAAGAGGAATAGTTGGAAGAATACAAAGAGGTAAAAGAATCTGGAAGACTGACATGGCAACGATTTAGATGCCTTAATGGCTGAAGTAAAGAATAAAAATGGATGCAAAGCATTTACGTACCAAGGAAGGTTATAAATAGAAGGTGAAATCAATAGAACAAATCGTCTCATACTAACCAAATAAACCAATCACTTTATCTTTCCTTATTATAGCTTTAACTCTATCTTAGGAGTAGTGATCATTTTTAGCGGTAATCTTTAACTGTAATCGAAATCTACGCTCCTACGTTAGACTAGTTCTTTTTAATACAGACAGTTTTTCATTTAAAAATATTCCTTACAATCTCGCTTTGTGGGCGATTATGAGTATTTTTTCCTATATGATTGTTTCTAATTGTCTGATGTACTAAAAGCAGGAAGAACCCCATCCTTCGATAGACACATGATCGTCTTGTAACAATCTTATGCGAGTAGTTAAATAAGCAACCGGTCTTCTCATTTCTTAGTCATATACGATTGTATTTGACGTATTTGCTTATCTTAGCGCTAGGGGTTAAAGTTGTTCACTTTAAATCAAGTCACACGATCGGTTCTGGCACATTCGCACACACCACACGTAACCAAAATCAAACCAAGAGACAACAAGCCTTAGCTAAGAGATTAACTACACTTAACTATCTCTCAAAACAAAGAAAAACATGAAAAATCATACTAATAAAAGAAGATAAGAAGAAATAAAAGAAGCTCCCTTACTATGCTTCTCTCTCTTGGCTTGATAATACCCTAATTTGAACTTAGAAGCCTTTAAATAACAAATTCCACTGTCTTTGAAGAGTCTTATTTAATTTAGGAAACAATTTATGTACTTACGCAAAATCTGCATATATGTATATATGAATCTTATATATCATCGAGTCCCATCGAGGACTTGTCGATAGTATTAAAGCTTTTGTTGATAGTATTAAAGCTTTCATTGATAAAATCAAAGAAATGCATAAATAATCCAGTAAACTTTTCCAAAAGTCCTGATTTTCATGATTTGGTGTTTAATCCTATTGAGCCCCGTCGAGACCCATTAAGGGACTCTCGATGGAATCAAAGTGCTATCGAAAATTGCTAATTTCTTCAATTTCTTCACTGCATTTTGAATCTTCAATATTTCACTTTTGGTACTTGGTTCTTTTGTCATCTATCACTTTAAATCGACAACTTTAATGCTATGATATTCAAGTCTTCAAACTTCACTCTTTTAGCTTTAATTTTTTGCTTTAAGCACATGCTTATCTTATATTATGAAATTATTCTATAAATCGAAAACATACTTAATTAAACATTTTTATCTCTTAAATGCATGAGAAATTAATGCAATATAAAGGATAAATATGCAATATTTATGTATCATCATTGTTTTTTACAGTCCTTCTAAAATGGGAGATCTTACCAGATACGTTCGAAGTGACTGTAGCGCTTAAGAAGTTTCCAAAGATCTGAAGATCGGACTAGTGTCCAAGCGAACCCAGTCACGACTTGGTCCCAAATCAGAATAAACAGATGCATCGGTCCAATCAGGCCTTTCCCCCATACCTTAATTGGAATCAAGAGAATGAGAGAACTACAAAATTTAGTTTGACAAATCCCCAATCAAAGGCGTGAGAGATCTTAACGTGATGTATCTTATCCATCTTTTCCTTCAAGCACTCCAAACCATCAATGCGGTAGGATCTTGTGGAAGAGCAACCTCGATTTCTTAGATGGGTCCCTTCTGGATCAGCCCATGAGGTTCCCGGAACCCAATCCAAAGGCTCGAATTTAGAAAAACTTTAACAGTCTCAGGATTGATCTTTAGTAGGCCATGAAAATTTTTGTAAAGGATCAACTACGAGAAAAAGATCCATGAACCTAACAAGTCCAAATCTAACTGAAGTCCCTCTTCCCAATCAAAGTCGTCAATTCTAGAGCATTCAAAGGATTATCATATCCAAAACAACGGCGTAAGCATGAAGGATCCAGAAGTAACAAGGAAACTCTAACGATGGTTTCACCACCTCGACGATTTATAAAATGAGCAATTGAAGAAGAACTTATGCCGCTACACTAAACACAACATCATATATTTTATTTATCTTTCTTTTTCGTAGTATTATTTAGTTTAGTTTATAGCTACTGTCTAGCAGCTTCCATTATAGTACTTTTGGAGTAGAAGATAGTCTTTTTGAAACCTTAAATTGTAGATCAAGTTTTGATTTGGTTGACACACCCACCTTGATTCGTCTATTCCAATAAGTATATTAGGAATTTATCATTTTCTTTTGTTTATTTATTTTAGTTATCTCGCAACTATTGATTGTAATGAACATTATTTCTAAATGTTAATGAATTTGGCAACATTTTGCCTTATTTAATTTGAATGTATATCTTTGTTTATTTGAGAATTGTTTTGAAATTAAAGTGTTGGCGAAAGAAAAAATCCTTAAGTTCGTAGAATACTCACGTCTATTGTCGCAAGGCAAAAAGAACTCATTCAGAAGAATTAACATCATTTCCTTTTACTAATTACCTAAATACATCGTGTAATTTTTGTAGTTGAGAGGACTTTGGATCTTTGATACCAGTATCTAATTTGTTAATCTCAATGAATGAGACACCAATAATTTAATTAACCCTTGAGTCAGGCAAACTCTGGCATACTTGCACATCTTACTTACTGCACTTGTGTAAAATCTAGACCCTTGGTCATATGAGTGGTCTAGTTTGATTTAATTGAGTGCAACACCCATGTATCACGTTGGCATGTATGGTAGTTGATAGATAATGACGAGAGGTTTTATATACACGCATACGCTTACCTAAACTAAAGATCACATATGCAAGATGCATGGCTGGGAGATGGAGAGTAGGAAGAAGAGAAAATTGATTATCCTAAGTACTTCACTAAGGGAATGTTTGGCAACGTTCAAATGTATTAATTGATGTGAGTTAGTGGTAATTGGTGCATATGGTAGAGTGAAATCCAATTCGTATCAAATACACCAAAAGCCTAAAATTTTTAAATCATAATAAAATAATGTGATTCCATTTCACATTAATTCGAGTACCACGTATTCACAGGTCATAGCCCTCTCTTTATTCATGCATTCCCAATATAGGTTATCAAACAAACTCACATAAATTCCAATGGATTATGATTATAGGATGCCAAATACAATTAATAGCTCCAATATTTTACACGGATTCAAAGGTAATTACAAATGCATATCTAGTGCACATTTCTAAACAACGCTTAAGCCTAGGCCATGCGGCACTCATCTTCCAATCATATAGGAGCGAGGAGTTTCCCGAGAATATATCTGAGGTGCTAACCACCAAAGCTCACTAGAATGCATGAGAGACAAGTGTATGACATTGTATCAACTAGAGCTCTCAAACTACAACACTTCTTTGTTTCTTTACAAATAATATTCATCCTTATATAGATCTAGAAAGACTCTAAAACCAACACGTGTACGAAAAGATTATTCTACATGACATTCATCAAATAGTAATGAATTTTCTAAAACCTTTCTAGAATCCACATACATCTCTATAAAATTCTCTAGTTTCTTAACAACTTCTAGAATCTCTATACAACTCTTAGACCTTCCAACATAACTCTACAACTTTCTACAACTTTCTATATTTCATCATTCCATCGTTCCCTCTAACTTTCTCACACTTCCCCTTTATTATGAAATTCTTTACAGTTATGCACAAAACTTCTCCAATGTATGTGATAAGAAAACCAATTCATCTCTCTATGCTTGATTTGCACGTGTTCTATCCTTAGGATTATATTTTCAAATTAAAAGATTAATTATTTAGGACAATGTCAAGATGGAGTGTGAATTGGAGAATGTAACCAGTTTGTATCCACAAAACATTTGCAGTTGTTTGAAAAGTAAAAAATGAGTTCGCTTTTAATATGACGTTTTAAGTGGCAATTTTGAAGGAGAAAATGTTTTCCTTTAGAAGATTGTAATCCAATGGTTGCAGATGTAAAAGAAAATATTTTTTTCAAAGCTTTTTTTAACAATACAAATAGGTGCAGACAATTTTCTTTTCCTAGCTTTAATGTCAGTTTACCTCTTGTTTTTGTCACGTTTTTGCTGTCTCTTGTATATATATTCTCAGTTTAATTACTGCAAGGCAAACAAGCCCTTGAATTTGAATGCTTTGATCTATAAGCTATGTTTAAACGTGGATCATTGCTGCATTTCTTCTCAACCGTCTATCTATTAGCCATTGATCAAATGGGGGTGATCATCCTATTTAGATGAATTTGAAGGAGTCTAACATCCATTGGCTAATAGATAGACAGCTGAGAAGATTTTGAAGGAGTCCAACATCCATTGTAACCATCATTAGATTAATATATGGATCAAAGAAATGTGGACCCTACATGTTCCAAGATAACCACTTCCTGAACGCAGATTTAAGTGGCGTTGCCAACTCCACACCAAATGATGGTGTGTGGATATGTTAGGCGACGTGGGGCCCAACATAATGTATGTATTTTATATCCATGGCGTCCTTCTGTTTTAGGGATTAAACCCAAAATAAAGTAGGTACAAAGCTCAAGTGAACCACACTACATTACATGAAACAGAGGGAATAATAATGGATCCTTGCTCTTGCTTGGGTGATAGACTGTCGAGAGTTTCAACACCCGGTCAAGGGTACGAGTATCCATAGGTGGTGAAAGCCCACTACAGCGTGGAGTGTGTGGGGGTGTGTGCGTGTGTGTAAAATAATTAAAATAAATAAATAAATAAATAAAAGGGAACAATGAGGCCAACGGTTGAAACCTTTTTAAAACTCACCCACCGCATTTTTCACTTCAACGAAGGAAAAATACAAACATAAGCCTCATTCAAAACTCTACGGGCGTGTGGAACTAGCATCTATTGTGCAATTAGGAATGAAGAAGTCGAGAACTGAGAAAGGAGACGTTAATCATCTCCAGAGTGTTCTGACATGCAGGTCTGTGTGTGATTGGTGGATTTTTCATCAAGAATATTTAACAATTTACGATATGAGCCCAAAAATGACGCAGATGTAAAACCCAAGTTTACCACACCACATGAAGTGTGGGATAGGGTACAGTTTGGCCCGTGACCAAACACCATGATGTAAAAATTATGTGGGCCCCACTATGATGTATGTATTTTATCCACACCATCCATCCATTTAGCTAACTTCAGGGTTTGATCTAAAAAATTGAGCCAGATCTAAAGCTCAAATGGACCACACCATAAGAAACAATGGGGATTGAATCAAATAAATATAACCGTGGGCCGTAGGAAAGCTTCAACCGTGGACATCACTCTACCTGTTTCATTTGATGTGGTCCACTTGAGCATCAAATCTTCTTCATTTTTGAGATCATGATATAAAGTGAGCTGGCAAAATGGATGGATGGCGTGGATGAAACACATACATCATGGTCTAGTTGACATGGCCTTGAAACCAGCTAACTTGCTGGTGTTTGGGTCACCAGCCAAACAACTTCCCGTTGGAACTAGGGCTGTACACGAACCGGGCTAATCCGATTAACTCGCTCGAATCGACCTGAAAAAGTTCGACTCGGCCCGACCCGGAACTGAGTTCGGTTCGGGACGGGCTATTTTCTTCAGCTCGAAACTAAGTTCGGGTCGAGTTTGGATAGGTTTCGGTTCGGCCGGACTCAGCTCGAAACCCGACTCGACCTGGCCCGACCCAGCCCGACTCGGCCTATATATATATATATATTCCTAAATTCTTACTCAGTTACTCTAACCATTTACAGCAAGCCAAGTCATCCAAATCGTGAGTCCCTTTGTAGATGGATCAAAGTTCCAAAAATCTATGACAAAAGCCTTTCCTAAAAATCAAAGCCGTTCAAGTTACCTGCCAAAGCCCTTTCCATGGAATACATGGAGTAGGGTAAAAAAATTAAGGCCGTCCAAATCGTGGGTCCGAAACTGGCCCGAACTCGCTCGATTGCTGACCAGGCCGGGCTGGGTTCAGGCTGGTTTGTTTGGTGATTAGGCCGGGCTGGGTTGAGCCCAGTTCGACTGGGTTTGGTTTGATGTACACCCCTAGTTGGAACCTTTCTAAGCCCCCCTCCGGGAATTTTATCTGCCATCCAACCTACTCGAGGCTGGCATGTTAGTGTTGCACACTATATTCTCAAGTATTCAATTTTGGCAACTAGAGCCCATGGTTCTTCAATCTAAATCATAGCTATGTTGATCCTCACCATGGATGAGCCATTCCCCCAAATTCTCCCAGATTAAGAAAGTCTAACCACCAATCTTGGGACCCCTTTGAAGTTGAATATAGACTGTATACATATTTCTCCCATCAGCCATCTCTTTGTAGCCCACGAAATGCGAAGGTAACAATCATTATTAGGAACTGTAACATCAACCGTGGGACTCAGCATCTAATGGTCTAGATCACTGGAAAATGGGCCCCAATTATCAGGTTTAAAAAAGGCACTTATACTTGGTTGACTATAGTATATTTCCTCTCCTTTAGGCAGGCATCCGCGTTGATTGCCTGCCCGCTATGAGGAAACGGAGAAATGACGATGACGCATGCATCAGACGCGGAAGCGGAATGCGTCCTGCGCCACGGAATTAGTCCAGGCAGTGGCTCTACGTGGCAGTGGTGTATGGCCTTTATCCATGCTGCTCGCCCATTTTTTTCAATGATTTTATGTTAGAAGTACAAAAAGGAGACAGATTCATGGTTGAAGTGGACTGCAAAATTGGAATTGAATGCCCACCATTAAAATCTTTAGCTATAATGGTAGTTCTAGTCAAGTTAAAATTTTTATTTTCTTTTCATGAAGTCTGTGTCCATGTGATCCCATGAATTAGTTAATTACAAATAAATGTCACTATCATAACTGCTTCATGTGGCACGGCTCGCTTAAGCTTTCGATTTACCTTATTTTTAAACACGTTCTCTATAACGATATGATAAAAAATTGAAGAACAGTAGTAAATCCCCTGCCCGAACTGATTCCCATGGGGTGACCTGCTTACATTCCAAATTGTAATTCAGAGGGGCCTTACCAAAGTGAACAACAAGGGACATAGCTAACAAGTGACATAGCTCCTTGGTTTTCAGGAGTCTAGAGAGTCAACCGTGATGTATGTGTTTTATCCGCAAAATCCTTTTGTTTTGCCGACTCATTTTAAGGTGTGAGCCTTAAGATACATCTAAGCTCAAGTGGATCACACAAGAAGAAATAATGAGGAAAACCTTTTAGGATAAAAAAAGTTTCGTTTTGATCAAGCTAATATTTATATTTTCCCAAGTTTGTGTAGGGGTGTCAATGGTTTAGGGTTAGGCCTGAAACATTACAATTTTGAATAGGCCCAGCCCAACAACCAATCATAATACATTTCAAAATTTAGGCTGAGATTAACCCCAATCCTAGTTGGTTAATAGCTTTAGGTTTGTGTGACTCCATTAACAGGTTAGATGACAAATAAGCATGAATGTGAGCTTTAGAAAAGTTTTAATGTGAATGTTACTATCTTCACAGTTTTGTGTAGCATGGCCCGCTTTAGCTTTGGATACGCTTCAATTTTGATCTTATACCCTAACATGAGCTGAATAAAATATAAGGTGGGCCCCACAGAGTCTACATGGTGGTGGGCCAAAACGAGTGATTACATAGGATGACGGGATGATTTTTGGTTTGTAAGTTTCCCATGAGGAAAATGACAAGATGCACGGTTTGGATTCTAAATAAACATCACGGGTGGGCCCACACAGCTCGAACGTATGTGATCATTCGGTGAACCCGAATCCGAAAAATTGACCCGATACTTTTCTCCCCATTTCATGCCTCCTGTGAAGAAATATTGTCTTCCCAATTTTCTTTTCTTTTAGTTATTTTCTCTGTTCTGAATTCGGAATTCGACCCAAGGGGAAGAGAGATCGAACTGCAGGAGAAGCGCGAGCATGTCGAAATCGGGCGCGGACGATGAGGAGCTGAAGCGAGCTTGCGAGGCGGCCATCGAGGTCGGCGCGTGCAAGCAGAAGGTTGTCTTGTCCATCCGTGTCGCCAAGAGCCGTGGTATCTGGGGCAAATCCGGCCGTCTAGGTCGCCACATGGCCAAACCTAGGGTCCTCGCTATCACCAGTACGCACCATCCATCCATCGATCACTCTTTCGCTTAATTTGATTCGCTTGATCGATCGATCTCATGATCTTGCACGAGATTCCTCAAAAGAATTTCATGGAATCTAGCTTTCTCGAACGAGTAGCGGAAATGCTCGAAGAATTCATTGTCACAAGTCGAATTCTAAGATTAGGGTTTGGGTTCTGTTGAGATTCTATACCAAAGAGAAACCTGCTGCATATGCTCAAGATCTGATAGACTATATCTTGATTCATAGAAATGGAAAATAAATGGTGGATTTAAGTTAGGGAAGGAAGTTCATTCATTGCTCCATTCATTTTTCGAAATTAAGGGAATGTTTGTGTGCCACTTAAATACGAGTTCATCTCATTTTAGATAACATCAATTTGCATATTAGAGATCATCATCATCATTATCGTAAGCTTTAATACCAACTAATTGGGGTCATGAATTGTGTATTAGAGATCATAGTTTATATAACCCGTTAGCTATATTTTTAATCCATACCAAAAAAATCGATCTCTGATACATAATTATGATTAAAGGAAATAAGTAATCGTAAATGAGATGAACTCACTTTCAAGTGGCACCCAAACAGGCCCTATGGCTTGTAATTCTTTTGCACTTTAATAGGGTGAGTAAACCTGTAACCCATTGTAGAGAGGAGCGATCACGTGTCAACTCCCAGCACATGTACCAATGTGCCATGCACATACGACATCAGAGCTGTAGAAAAGGTGGGCCCCACCATGAAGATGACCTGGCACTAGAATCAGGCTGGGCTACTTGTCAGACAAACCGCATGATGTAACCAAACGACCACACAAGCTGATTAATCATCATTTGAAGAAACGCCCCACATCTCACATGTGTATGCTGTACACATGTGCACAAGAAAAGGCCCAGTTTCCAATTTTAGGCAAATATCTACATTAGGAAATATCCTCACTTTCTATTTCTTTTAAATTTCTACATTAGGTAATTTCCTTTGATATCTTTTAGGCAAGAAGTAATCGTAGATTCTTCCTATTTAAGTAATTTCTTATTAGGTAGTATCCTAATTTTCAGATCTTTGCTTGCTAGGAGTTCTATTTTTAGATTCGATAGTTTTTGTTTCAAATTGTAAGGAGTGATTATAAATAAGGCCTATGGCCTATAGCCTATGGAATAAGATAGTTGAATGATATTCTCTTTTATGAAAATTCTCATATTTTCTTTACGGTAGTTGTTAAAGGGGGGAAGTGATCTCTAGTTCAAGACTAGAGGACTGTTGAGCTTGCTCACAGTTTTGCATTCGTGATTTCTAGCATTCGGCTAGAGGATTGTTGGGTCCTTTTCCACAATCTCCTTCTTTTCTTTGATCTAATTGATATCAGAACAAGTTCTGTTCTTGGGAAATTGAAAGAAGATAATTTCCTCATTTCAATCCTACCCCTTCATCTTTACCCTTCCTCAATCCTTCATCTTCCATTTCTTTTCTTTTCCTTTTCCTTTACTTCACAAATCACCAAACCCTAAGACCATACCTTTTCCTTTTTTTTTTTTTCCTCCAAACCCTTCGAACTCTAACCTTGCCATGTATATTTACAAATAAAAAATTTGTTTGTACTCTTTTCCAACTCTATCAAATCCTAATCCCGTTCCAACCCATCGATTCCCCTTCCTTTCTCTCTTTCCTTACCATTATTCATCCCAAACCCCCATAACCCTCCTAACCTTAGATCTAGCACCTAAGCCTTTAATTCAGCCCATGTTCTTGTTTGGAGATGTTGTGGATAGGAAGATGTTCGTATGCCTCGTACAGTTATCCCTATTCGGATCGTCCTACCCATCCACATCTATCATGTTATTCTTATCCTGCTCATTTTGGCTATCACAATCATTACCCCTATCACCTTGAGTCTCACCCAACTTCATATGGGTTTTCTAGAGATTTCTTTCAATGGCCCTCCGGATGTTATGAACAATGACAACCACATGTTGGCTACTCAAAAGCATTCCATTGTTCGAAATATCAATGATGGCCAAGAATGTTCAAGAGACGTGAGAACAGAATTTGCAGGAAGCCAAGAAGGAGATTAGAGCATTTAAGGAAGATATTGCAATTGCAAATGAATTCAAGGAGCTCAAGGAGGCGGTGAGAGCTTGCTTTGAGCCCTTGATTGAACAGTAAAAGCTTTATGGGCTTCAATCTGTTTTATTTAGCATTCCAAGGAATGACATGGTTATAGATTATGTGGCAACCCAAAAGAATTCCTCCTTTGGATTGGTTGATGGATCTATGGATGAGGATGGATCAATGGTCAAATAAGAGGAAGTTCAAGTAAAACAAAAGGATCAGTTAAACTTAAGGGATGATCAAATTGAAGAGATTGAAGATTTAACAGATACGAATGATCCAATGGTAAAAAAGATGGATAGTGCTACAATCATAATAGCAAATTCTATAGAGGTCAGCAAAATGGTACCATCTCAACGTCAATCACAGTGTGCAGATTGGAAGATGACTATGACGAAGGGGCCGCAATCAGAGTTTGGAGTGTGGAGGACCAACAAGAAGCAAAAGAAAAGATGTCACGTGTTTCAACACCTTGTTATGCACAAGCCACCCATTAGGCGTGTAGGTCTCCACCATCAACTACAAGCGAAGTTGAAGAAGACGCACTACAAACGAGGATTTTCGTAGGAGATTATGACTACTGATTTAAACTCGAGAACGAGTTTTTTCGAAGTTGGGTGGAATTGATGCAAGCAAATGGCCACACAAGCTGATTAATCAACATTTGAAGAAACATCCCACATCTTACATGTGCACAAGAAAAGGCCTAGTTTCCATTTTTAGGCAAATATCTACATTTAGGAAATGTTCTCACTTTCTATTTCTTTTAAATATCTACATTAGGTAATTTCCTTTGATATCTTTATATTAAGGAAGAAATAATCTTAGATTCTTCTTATTTAAGTAATTTCTTATTTAAGTGATTCTTATTAGGTAGTTTTCTATTTTTCAGATCTTTGCTAGCTAGGAGTTCCATTTTTAGATTCCATAGTTTTTATTGCAGATTGTCAAGAGTGATTATAAATAAGGCTCATGGCCTATAGAATAAGGTAGTTGTTGAAGAAGGCAGGGGGACTGTTGAGCTTGCTCACAGTCTTGCATTTGTGATCTCTAGCATTCGGTTAGAGGATTGTTGGGTCCTTTTCTACAATCTTTCTTCTTTTCTTTAATCTATTTGCTTCCCCTTTCGGTGTTTGCATTACCGCACTATATGAGAACGATGGATGGTTTCAATCAGACATGCTGATGGTCTGATTCAGAGTACATGTGTGACCCTTTGATGAGTAGTTAAACGTGATTTTTGTGCCAAGAGATTTTCATGGTGAGGCCCACATTTACATGGCTCTGATGTTGGCAATAGGTGGCATGTGTACTGAGGTGGGTGGTAAGCAAGGTGTTCCGTAACGGTAATGGTGTCGTTATGAATATCAAAACAAAACATTAATGCCCTGTTTGGACACGACAACTAAAAAAGATATATTCTTAAGAAGCTAATTTTAAAATTTTCAGTAACTCTAAAAATCAACCGAGATTTGGTAAATTGCATCCAGACATATGATATGACCAAAAAAAGGATTTGGCACAAATTGTCATTCGGGCATCAAACTCTCATTCTGAGGATGTGTCCAAACGGGCCCTAACATTTAGTAATTTCCCCTTGATTAAAACTATAATCGCAATTCGACTCACAGAGCACCCAAACGCACCCATCTTGTCCAAATGAGTAAATTAAGGAGAATGGTCTTCTTTTTATGATAAGTGGTTTAGATTAGGAAGATCAATGGCCAGGCTTCAGTTCAGTAAAAATCAAGTGGGCTCAGTATGGGCTGATCCAGGCCCAGATCAAATCAAGTTCATGAAGATTGAGATGGACTGGCTAAGGTCTGTCCGTACAGTTGTATTAATTATCATTGAAAGTCAAAGTGGTTAGAATTACTAATCGCAGCTACCCACAAATACATTGATTTTGTTTCCCTACCTAGCCCATTCCACCCTTAAACAAGTGGGGCCCATCATTTGTTGCCATTGATCTATCAATGTAGATAGAGATTAATGCAGATGGTCTCATGAAACCAGCTGTTTGGAGACGTGGGGCTGCCGAGCATTGATACGGAGCATTGGTTTGTTGGCTAAAGTAGCTTCTCCTACCCCAAAATCATATACGATATGTCAAAACACTCATTCTGATTTGCGAGATACGGTTGTTTTGAGGTTCCGATGGTCCTGATCACTTATGCCTCCAATCGGGCCTTCTCTAGTTCATCTTGACCATAAAAGTGTCCGCGGCTCACTCTACATCAAGATTACAAATCATTTTCTGATTTATTTATAATAAGATCAAGCACAGGACATCAAAATGAGATGAATTGGAAAACATGATTTTGTGGGTTGAAACAAGATTCTTTTGATGTTATTTGCAAAACAATTGGATCTTTCTACTTCAAACTAGAGATTCTTTTACTAGATTAAGGACTTTCAAGTTTGAAATCAGTCCCTCATTATGGATAGTAATTTCTAATCAAAAACTTAATTAATGTAGAGCGGGTTGCAAACACTTTCATGGCAAAGATATACCAGAGAAGGTCTGATCGGATGCGGGAATAATCCAAATCATTAGAACCTTAAATCAATCATATCTTGCAAATCGGGATAAGTTTTTCGACATATTATATATAATTTTGGGGTAGGAGAACCTACTTAAGCCAACCAACCATGCTATGCCGGGCTGCTCACATCTGATTTGCAAGCTTCCATCAGATCAACAGTCAAAAGTCCTGTTTAATTTCAGTTTTTACTATAAATAGTAAGTTTTAATTTAAATATAACTTGTGATCCTTTGAGTTGCAGAAGTTGTGCCTAACATGAAAAGGGCTTAGAAAAGTTAGGAGAATAACATGGTTAGGCCAAATTGGACACTTACTATTTTTGTCCGAAAACCATGAGGTCTAGTAGGAATAAAGGTCGTCTATAAATAATAGGCTTATTATTTATAAGAAGTCACGTTTTTAAGGTGTTTGAGTCTAAGTCTAAATCTCCGTCTTAGACTCCTAGGTTTGAGATTGTAATTTCATTTTTTCATCAATCAAATTATTTCAAATTTATTAGGAATTATTCCTGCTTTTATTCCTAATGAATTCAAGGAAGCTCTTTGAGGAGTCCATAGAGCTCCATGGATTCGGAGTAGTTATTCCTTGAGAAAGAAGGTGATCGAACTCATCACACCCCTCCTTGCGCCATTAATATATCTTAGAGCTTCAATCAATTTAATTTGGATATTGCATGCCTAAAATTTTGTGAAGCTTATTACTAAGGGTGCATTTGTTGCATTAAATATCACGAAATTTCATGATAAATCAGTCTAATTTGGTGCAGCCAAACACACACTAAATGAAGAAATTTAACTGCAAAGGGAAGACAATCATGGATCATTTGTATAAAAACCGGTAAAAATTGTAAGACATTGGCTAGTTAAAAAACATAAAATGAGAAAATCTTGACCAAGGCACTATATAGGATGTCAAATACATGAGAAGAGAGAGAGTTGTACAAAAGCTATTAGGAAGGATATAAATTTCAATATATTCATTTTCATGTTTTTGGAAATTTTATTATGTTGTAATTAACTTAAGATAAATTTAATTTTATTATAATTTTCCTTTTTGAGGCCATTTCTCTCTACAAATTCTAAACTACACTCAATAAAACAATACACGCAATTTAATTTAAGATAGATTTAATTTAATTGTAATTTTTCTTTTTCAAGCCATTCCTCCTATATGAATTCTGAGCTATATACTTAATAAAACAATATAAGCAATTTTTTCATTTTTAGTTATTATAAAATAAAAAGAAAATGAATAAAAATGAAGATATTGAAATTATATCCTTCATAATAAAAACAGCTAGTAGGCTTCTCGATTTATGATTTATAGTCCATTGGGTTCTTTCACCACACGAATTGCAGCTGAATTGTACAAGCAAACTTCTCATAGGAAGTTTGAAGACAAGATAAAACAACAATAGACAGTGTATTCCCAGGCCTGACTGTGAAAACAAGCTGAAATAGCTAACTTTGACTGAGTAGTAAAACCTAGTTTTTTGGACTGTGGGCCCTACGGCAGTTTGGACTGTGGGCATTTCCATCCCCACCAGATGGGCTGATTTTTGGTTGGCTGGATTTATGGACAGCATGATAGGCCTGATTTAAAAGCATGTTTCTGCCCGGCACAAAGTCACCACTAGGGGAGCGGATTAGGTTTTTTCAGGTAACAAGTTAGTTGGTGTTACCCAGACTGTGGGACCCATCTTGATATATGTGTTGTATATCAGCACTTTTTATCAGTTTTTCCAGCTCATATTAGGGCACTGTTTCAAAAATGAAGCAGATCCAAATCTCAAGTGGACCACACTATAGGAAACAATGATCATTTAATGCCCACCATTAAAAACCTAGTAAGGCCCAATTTAATGTTTATTTTCCATCCAAGCTGTTGATAAGGTCACAAAGAACTGGATGAAAGGAGAACATAAGTATCAGCTTGATCCAAAACTTTTGTGGCCACCGAGAAGTTTTTAATGATGGGCATTCAATCCCTATTTTGTGGTCTACATGAGATTTGAATCTGCTTCATTTTTTGTACCATGCCCTAAAATGAGCTTAAAAAACTGTTGGACGGCGTGGATATATAACACATATATCAAGGTGGGCCCCAAAGTCAATGAAACACTCACTAATGTGTTACCCGGGTGACCCCTAATCTGCTCCCCACCCCTATATGGGCCATTTTTTCTTAGTAATCAAACAATTCAAAGTTTCTTACCCTTTGATGAAATATTTTCAAGGAAACAATGTACTAGAAATGGAGTGTTTGGGTGACTATTTTCCTAAACCATTTGTTTTCTTCACTCAACAAGCCTCTGATTGAATGGCTGAGATGTGAAAACTAGCTCCATTTTTATCAATGGCCCCTTCATGATAAGTCCTTATAGTTGGACAGTTCTGATTTCATACATGTGCCCCAAATCCTATAACTTGTTTGCTAATAACATGAGCACGTGCAACAAAGAAGATGCCTGTATAAGAAATGAATCAACGTGCATGTGTAGGAAACTGTACTTGCAGTGCCATACATATGGGAGACGAGTTCAATGTAGTTGAGTCCTATCTTTAATGTGATTTTTTAAAAAGGCTAATTAAAATTAAATGATTTTTCTTAGCTTTTTTGAAATGACGTTGTCATAAGATGTCATTGTGAATTAATGATAGAGATAAAGGAATTTTGCAATTAAGTGAAAGGATGCTTTATGTGTGACCTACCTATCACCTCATGTTTTTCTTATGATTTTGCATTATAAAAGCTTTGTATGGTATAGACTTATACCTGTGAGATAACTCAAAAATGAGTTATGATAGCCATAGAAATCTTTCAAAGGTAATTAATTTTATTTATAAAAAACATATTACATTTTGTAAAGCAATTGTGAATTGTGTTTAATGGTTAATATACCCTTTGTCTATCACTATAATTAAATCGGTAAAAGTGAATTGCACATGTATTTTAATCAAGTTAACAAAAAAGGTAAATTACGTCTAAACATTGTGTTTGGCAAGGGAGAGGATTCACATTAACTTAACTCTCTCTCTCTCTCTCTCTCTCTCTCTCTCCCTCCCTCTCTCTCTCTCTCTCTCTTCATCTTATTACTCTAAACATCTACAAAAGGTCTTAACGGATATACATGAATCCAGTTATATATATATATATATATATATATATATATATATATATATATATATATATATATATAACATTTACAGTTATGCTAGGTAAATGTATTCTATACTTTGACACAATTTAATATACATGAATTAATAATGGCATTGGTTTCATTTAGCTAAATAAAGAGATCACTATTATTATTTTAGAATTATTTACATTTAACAAATATTATAAAATGTTCTTATAATGTATATTTTTTTACTCATTGTGGCTCAACTATTTGTAACAGTGTAAACCCACTCCAACAAATGAAATATGGGAGGAAACTAAAAAAGGTATGGTAAATATAAAACACTAAAAAAATGTATTTATTATATATCTAAGTTCAAATATAAAATTTCTATCTTTACTAAGAATCAATTTTCAGGAATTTAACAAGAATTTACAAATGTGAATCCTTAAATATATCACTGTTACCTTTACGCTACGGGGCATAACGGCTGTTACGGCCCCGTAACGGTCGTTATGGTCTCTCTTATTTATTTATTTTTATATATTGAAAAAACCCTCCGAAAAACCTGTATATGCCGCGTAATGTTGATTAACAAGTATGAAAAACCTATATATGTCCTGTAATGGACCATTATGGGGCTATTATGGCCTTTATAGGGGTGTAACGTGCCGTTAACAACAATTAAGGGTTATTTTTTTCCATAATGGTTATTACGGCCGTTACGACCCCGTAACGTGTAACGGTTGCCTCCATTACCTTTACGGCATACCATTTTGGTAAGTTACTTTAAAAAATGGTGTACTTTGACTCATCCATATGCAAGATATTATTAAAATTTTAGTTTATGAAAATTGAAAAGATTTTTAATGTTAAATACTCAGATAGAATTGCTGAGGCATGGCTGCTGGATCCCAAACCATACCCATGACGTGTCATGCCTATCCGTCTGTTTTTAATCTTATAAATTGGAAAGTTTTGCATGCACAAATGATGCTTATCGTGTTTTGAATTTCAAATATACGCACATATAATTGACAATGAGGAAGTTTATTGAAACCAAAAGCTAAGGGTGCATTTGGTTCCACTAATTTCGTGAAGTATCATGAAAATTTGCACCAGACTAGACTAATTAATCATGAAATATCATGATATTTGGTGCAATCAACTGCATCTTATACTTAAGATCTAGTACTCCCTTCTCTAGCAGGTGGACTACTACCTACTATCTGCTGATTTGTTAGCCTCGTGAGGAATATGATGAAAAGAAGCACTGGTACTCTTCCTAGAAGCACTGGTACTCATGCAAAAGGATTCTCTTTCCATTTTAAGCATCATTATCTAAGCCTTATCCAACTACTTGGGCTCAGCTTTTTTTATTTTTACACATGCACATACACCACCACACACTCATGCCGTAGTGGAATTTCACCACCTATGGGTACTCGAACCCTCAACCAGGTGTTGAAACTCCTGTGAGAGTCTACCACCGGAGTAAGCATGGTTTGAAAAAATGTCTGATAACCTTGCAAAGATGATGTTGCTACTTTTAGACCTTTGTGCTCTTGCTTCTGCTTCCTTCATGTCTTTTTCACTGATGTGACATGAGAACAAGTTAATATTATACCAATCTTCCATGTTCTTTACCACTGATACCATCCGGCCTTGGATTACGAGAAGAACTACCATCAAAATTGAGTTCTAGTAGTAACCATTTCGGCAGCTTCTTGCACTTCACTATTGACATTGCGGCTTTGATCAACCTTTCACACAAAATCTCCATGGGAGGCTTTGATCTGCCTTCGGCCACTAATCTCAATTTTGTATTTGGCATTCTGTTAAATTAATGTGGTAATTTTTCTTCAACCAATTGGTTAAGATCATGGATTGTAATACTGATATTGTATCAGCTTGGTATGACATGCAATATGAGTCCGCATCGGCCTGTCTAAAATAGATGACCATAGGTCCGTAGTGGCCGATATAGGCATACAGCCCCTTTTTTATGTTTATTTTTTGATTTTAGTTTTTTGATCTTCTGCTTCTTCTTCTTTTTTTGATCTTCAATTTTTTGGTTTAAACAAGAAGTTTGACCGATATGTCTTTGATATGGGTCGATACGGATACAATATGCCCATACGACATATGTTATCGGTTTTTGGCAAAGCCAATACACCGTTCGATACCGATATTCAGAACCATGGTTAAGATACTTGTATCTTTGGTAAGAATAACTGCTGAGGTGTTTGATTGAATTATTAGCTTGATCTTTGTGTGGCATGCGTCAAAACTTGTAATTGCTCATTGTTCATGCAGCAAAATATTCTCCAAAGGGTCGGACTAAAGCTCTTCTCCGTGTTCTGAAATATTCATCTGGAGGAGTTCTTGAGGTAAATTTGTGGTTTCTTGTGACATGCAAAAGAGGGAAAAAATCAAATCAATTTGAAATCTTGTTTAAGTTGTGGTGGAATTTCATGTTTGCTGATTCAGTGAAGGAAAGGATCTTTCTAGTAAAGCTTGCATACTCTTTGTTTTATAGAAGTCACATCTTTTTAAAGAAAGTTTTGTCAGAGATGTCTTAACCAACGACAAAGTTCTACTGTTTCTAATAAACACAGCTGTATGCACGGTCCAAAATATTGTATGATATGTACTCATTTTCACTCAAGTTGAGTTGGTTTTGGATGGGACCGGTACGAGTCACCAGATGGAAATAGCTACAAAAATGGACATAAATGGAACTAATTGAGATGACTTGTGCTGGTTTCAGTCTCCAGGTGAGTTGTGATCTTAAACTGCTATTTAAAACCATGGCTGCAGACCAAACCGGGACTGAAATGACTGAAACAGAATGAATCGGGGCAATTCCTCTTGGTGAATGCACTGCCACGCAACTACTTAAAACCATTGCACTAGCGTCTCCGAACTGAGGTCGTGTCGATTTGGTGAACCAAACTGTTTTACAATGTTTTTATATGGTACTACCCAGTTAATTCAATATTTACGTTGCGGTACCAAAGTAAGTTGGCGTTTCATTAAGCTACCTCATTAATCAAGGTATGCTGCATCGTGCTATCTTCCGTTTAATTTTCTCCAACTTCTGTTAAGTTGAGTTGCCTTTACACAAACACATGCGAGCGCATACGCACACACACGCACGCGCACACGAAAGTAGGATGCTGGATTTGATTTTCGCGGTTCCCATCACCATGGTGGGGCTAACTTGATGTGCAGGTTGGATGGCATACAAAAAACAAGGTGGGCCCCATGCACAAACAACCAAGGTGGCCCCGCCTGATGGTTGGATCAACCTGGTCTATTGAACACTGCGTGGACACACCCTTCATTTTCTTTCTTCAATCCAGTAGTTGGGATTGTCCAAGAGTTGTGATCTTCGAGCCTGAACAAGTCCACGATGAGGCTTGGTCGAAGGATGTCTGTTTGTGATGCAAGACAATTAACCACTTGCTCTAAAAGCTTGAATTGATAGAGCATAGCGAATTAATCCCTTTATCTCATAGCCCATGCCCCACATCTCATGGGTTTGGCCTTGGCCGAACCCCCCTTATGGGCCCCACTTCACACGGGTTCCGCTTCACATGAGCCACCCGCCTCACACGGGCTACCTACCTTGAGTGTGCCCCTGCGTCCCACAGGCCACCCCACTCGAGATCGGTATGAAAATGCCCTTGCATTTATCATTCTTGGTGAGGAGCCTCAAACATGAGACATCCCACTCTGATACCAATTTGATGAAGGACAACTAACCACTTGCTCTAAAAGCTCTAATTAATAGAACATGATGAATTAATCCCTTTATCTCATAGCCCAGGCCCCACATCCCATGAGTTAGGACCTTGGCCGAGCCCCCTCTTGGGGCCCACTTCACATGGGTTTTGCTTCACACGAGCCACCTGCCTCACATGGGCCACCCACCCCGAGTGTGCCTTTGCATCCCACAGGCCACCCCACTCAAGCCCAGTGTGAAAATGCTCCTGCATTAGTTTGCGTCTGAGATTAGTGGATCATTAGCAATCTTATGGATTGTGGCATTCTGAGGATAGATGTTATGATGCACACCATCAAAAATGTTATTCGAAAGCCCTCTTGATACGTGGCTAGGATGTTCTACAAAAGGGCTCCCCATGATTCAGACCCACATAGTAAGGCATTGTGCACCCTCCCTTCTTTTCGCACATGCGTGGCCCATTCGCTAGAACTTGGTCAAGCAGCCTGAATTTTTGGCAGAATAAGCTACATGGCGTACACCACTTGATACATGGCTTGGATGTGCTACAAAAGTGCGAAGCTGGCATATGTGCTAGCAAAGCTCTTGGATAGGATTATAAATATGCAATCAAGTCTATTTAGCACTTCGAAAGGTGCAATTGAGTATTGGATGCCAATGGCATGCTGTCAATGAACTTCCTATGGTTAGTTAAGATCAGATAGCAACACATAGGTGGCCTGGTTGATTCATCACATCTTTAATAATTGAAACATGCGGGACTTTTCTTCTTGTCATAAAAAAAAATCATGGTCATAATGGGCCACTATCTATAACATTCTATAATATGGATTATTCTACAAGTGTTGTGCACGGGCCCACCTTCTTGTCTGTATGCCATCCAAGCCACACATCAAGTGAGGCCTACCATGATGATGGGATGCCCCAAAAATCATTCTTATCCAATCATCAGGTGGCTACACCATTGAAAAAGAGACAACCTCAAAAATTCCTAATTCACATATCTGTTGGTTGTAAAGGTGTGGTTTTTAGGGTGTCTGTCTTTTTCGGTGGGCTACTGTTGGATAGGTTGATAGCTTATGCACGCTATTTTACTGTAGAGGTTTTTATATAGAAGGCCATTTTTGTCATTTGTGAAAAAATGCCACTTAAGCTATTTTACGGGGTTCGCATAGAAGATAAAGATGAGATAGGTGACGAGATGGTTTCCTTTTATAGCTCTCTGCTCAGGGGAGAAGAGTGGCGTAGGCCTTTGTTGGAAGGCATTCAGTTTGACAGAATCTCGGCTGGGGAGGCTGTAATGTTAGAAGCCCATTTTTCCAGGGAAGAAATCAAGTAAGCCGTTGACTCCCTTGGTGCTGATAAGGCCCCAGGCCCAGACGGCTTTCCGATCTCTTTCTTCCAACATTTTTGGGAGGTGATCCATACCAATGTTATGGAATTTTTAAACGAGTTTCATAACAGGGGCAGGATTTCTAAAGGCTTAGGGGCTACTTTTATAGCCCTAATTCCGAAAATGCCAGGAGTTGCATCCCTTAAAGACTTTAGGCTGATCAGCCTGTTGGGAGGGCGATTCTGGCGAAAGTGTTGGCGAATCGTCTAAGCAAGGTTATAGGGAAGTTAATCTCAGATAATCAGTGCACATTCATCTCAGGAAGACTTACGCAAACGAGTGTCTGGATTCTAGCTACAGATTGGGGTCGAAGCATATCATGTGCAAACTGGACATCGAAAAGGCTTACGATCACGTTGATTGAGGCTTCTTATCGTATTTGCTAGATCGTATGGGATTTGGGGAAAGGTGGAGAGCCTGGATGGGAGAATGTATCAGGTCGACTCATTTCTCTATCCTTCTCAACGGCTCGCCTAAGGGATTTTTCAGAAGCTCAAGAGGTTTGAGGCAGGGAGATCCTCTCTCCCCTTTCTCATTCCTTATAGTTGGGGAGATTTTGTCTAGAATGTTACTTAAAGGGCAAGCGGAGGGTATTTTGAGAGGAATCAAAATCAAAGGAATGCCAAGGCTGATATCTCATATTCAGTATGCGGACCTTTCCTTAATCTTTTCTGAAGCCTTGACAGATAAGGTGGATAATCTTCGAACCACAATCCGACGTTTTCAGGCAGTCTCTGGGTTGAAGGTGAATTTGGCGAAATAAAAAATTATCGGGATCAATATGGAAAGTGGGGAGGTCGAAGCTCTGGCTCAAGTCTTCGGCTGTGCGGCTGCATCTCCG
Organism: Magnolia sinica; assembly: GCF_029962835.1. Taxonomy (NCBI): domain Eukaryota; kingdom Viridiplantae; phylum Streptophyta; class Magnoliopsida; order Magnoliales; family Magnoliaceae; genus Magnolia; species Magnolia sinica. The sequence goes on along the minus strand of NC_080588.1, from coordinate 70,752,088 downwards.
CCATCCTCTTTTGTGGGCCTCCCTTTATGTGTAGGAACGCCTTCGAAAAGTCTATGGGAGAAAGTCATCCTCAGATTTCAGTTGTACCTGGTGCGATGGAAGTGCCGATACCTTTCTTTAGGCGGCCACCTCACCTTAATCAAAGCTGCCCTCTCCAATCTCCCAATCTACTTCATGTCCCTCCTCAAATGTCCAGCTTCGGTGTTGGCTATTATCGATAAATTGAGGCAGGATTTCCTATGGTATGGTAAAGAGGAAAGGAAAAAGTTTCATCTCCTAAAATGGGCGGAGGTTTGTCTCCATATGTCTGACGTGGGAGCTGGGGTTAAAGAGCTAAAAGCAATGAACAAAGCGTTACTCGGTAAGTGGATTTGGAGGCTTGGGGCTGCGGAAGGGAGTCTTTGGAACTCTATCATTAAGTGTAAATATGGGAGATCTCCTGGTGGCTGGTGGTCTAAGGAGTCCTCGTCCTATAGGGCCTCCCCTATCTGGAAAGAAATTATGAAGATGAAGAAGGAGGTCCTATCCGGCGTCGGTTTTGTTCTTGGCAACGGAGCCAAAATTCGTTTTTGGGATGACATTTGGGTTGGGGATCTGCCGCTTAGAATAAGATTCTTGAAAATGCATCTAATCGCCTCTTCTAAAGGTTCTTTTGTGGCTGATCATTACGTGGTAGAAGGCGGTAAAATTGTTTGGAACGTGACATGCAGAAGGCAACTCCAAGACTGGGAGATATCAGAATTTGTAGATCTATTGGAATGCATCTATGCGGCTATTCCTTCTCCCTTATCAGAAGATAGCATTTTCTGGAGACTAGAAAAATCTTCTTCATTCTCAGTTCGATCTCTATATAACCAGTTGCACCGTCAGCAGTTCGAGTCCTTGGACCATTGCTCTTTCATTTGGAAATATTCTGCTCCCCCAAAAATCCTCGCTTTCGCTGGTTGGTTGGCAAAAAGAGAATTTTAACAGTGGATAATTTGAGGAGGAAAGGGATGGTCCTCCCCAATATTTGCTTATGTTGTATGCGGGCAGAAGTGACAGTCGATCATTTGCTCTTGCACCGCCCGTTCATCCAATCCATATGGGCTGACTTCCTTATTCGGTTTGATATAAGCTGGTGCGTCCTGAGTGAGGTTAAGCTGTTCCTTCAGGTGTGGCACGAGGTTCAATTAGGGAAGGCAAAAATTATGATTTGGAGGATGGTCATTCTGGCAGTCTAGTGGTCGGTTTGGGGAGAGAGAAACAACAGAGTTTTCAGGAATTCCTCTAATCTTGTAGGGGAGGTTTCGTCTAAGGCAAAGCTTTTGTTGATCGAGTGGGCTTCCAACGTTGAGGGCCTAAACGCTTGTAATTTTTTCTTTTTAGGCGTGTAATCGCTGTTTGCCTTCTCAACAGACTTCTTTTGTAGCTTCTTTTCCTTGATTAATATAATCGTCATCTTTCAAAAAAAAAAGAAAAAAAAAAAAAGAAAAAAAAACCCAAGTTAAAGAAAAGTGATGGAAGGTACCGGGATACAAATACCTTAATTAATTAGGTAGTTTAATGAAAAAGCTATTTAATTAGGTGCTGGAATGTAAATACCAAATTAGGAAGGTAGTAATACATAGAATTCCCTTTAAAAATCAGAAGGCTCAAAAATTACAGGAAAAAAATGCTTGTCTAGAAAAAGGAAACTAAGAGCAAGAAGGCATCAAGCAAAACAAGATGAGTTAAATTTGCTAGTTGACACTTCTAATAAGAGTAAAATTGCTTTCATTATAGGTATGGTGTTGATTCTTTCAATGCATACTTATTTTATTTTATTTTTTGTAAGTGTAGCCTGCAAAAATGTACAAGATAAAGCATCTTTCAAAAGTGGAGGTTATTCAGAATGATCCCAGTGGCTGTACTTTTATGCTGGTAAATTCTATGTCCAATGTTGAGTTTGTATATTTTCACCTCTAAAGGAGTTTGGATGTAGGTTAGGGGATGTTTGGATTGAGAGAATACTCTGGAATGAATTTGATTTCCATGGAAATTTAATTTTCCATTGTTTCCAGAAAAAAGTGACTGTGGAATTTGATTACCATTTTCAAGGTTTTACTGAAAAACTGTGGATACTAAAATATCCTAAAAAACATGTTAAATGTCGATTTCCAAGGATATGAGAGACAGCTCCCTGCCCACTGTTGACCTCCATGGAAAACTAGATTTCAAACAAAACAACAAATATATATATATATTTTTGGATTCCACAGTTTTCCATTTGCTGAGGATTCCATATGGGTTTTCTATGTCCACGTTTTGGATTTTCTCCATCCAAAGATTTCAAATAGTAATCACATTAATATTGTGGTGGAAATCAGCTTAAGGTTCGTCTTTTGAGAAGTTCTTAGTTATCGGGCCATTCTCTCATCTTTTGCCTCAGGGATTTGATAACCTCAGAAGCCAGAGTGTTTCGCCACCTCAGTGGACCATGCGTAACATCAATGATAGGTGAAACATTTTTTGACTCTTTCATAGTATATTGTAATATTCTTATTGTCTTGCTCCCCCCCCTATTCCACATATAGTTTGCATTATGAGTAATTCTAGTTGCATTGCCCTTGAATGGTAAGATAAAAATCTGGAAGTTTTCAGCTAGATTTTTTTAGCTGCTAACTTTTAAACAACTTGATCAAGAACATGGTCTGATGGTTTTGCACTTTCTTATTCTTGTAGGAATCGCATTCTTCTTTGCATTTTAAACATGTGCAAAGAGATCTTGGGCCGTCTTCCCAAAGTCATTGGCATAGATATTGTTGAGATGGCTCTTTGGGCAAAGGTGCATATAACAATATGTTTCTTTTCCTCGTTTTTGTTCAGGCTTTTGTAGAAAAAAGGTGGATATGTTTTTCTTATTTGCTAGGAGGGCCACTGGTATTCTTGCACTTTGGATTGGCTTCTATCACTTTTTTTTTTGCGCGCGTGTGTGGTTCTTTTCCATCTTCATCACAATTAGTTTTCATGCTTTTTACTGAATTGGCATGATCACATGTACTACTGAAATTTGCTTTTGCAACTGTGAAGATAATATTTGGTAAAAGTTACCTGGCAATTCAATACCAGTTGAAAGTTCTAAGCTCCACAATCCAACACTGTTTGACTTGTGAGGACTCTGAAGTCAACTGTATCATTCACCATCTTTCTTGTTGAAGACCATGGAAAGCTTCATTTGACTTGTGAGAACTCTGAAGTCAATTGTATTGTAGCCCTTCTTGTTGATACCATTGAAAGCCTCAATGATAGACGGCATTTAGTGCCTAAAAGCAGTCAGAGCTGGGGCTGAACTGAAGCAGTGACAGGAAGTAGAAAACAAGCACGTTTATCAGATCTCCTTGGAGTTCAGTGGTTCTGGCTCTGGCGCACTGCAGCTCTTTGCTGGATAACTACAAATGTTCAACTCAAACATATCCATAGAAACCTAAATCAGATGCCTTGCAAACCCCTTGATATATTTCTTCCACAATACCATGTAATATCTATGATAAATCATTTCTGTAAAGATTCCAAATCAGCACCTCTCTTGTTTCTTCAACTGAACATAATGGTTAAATGCCAATGGAAGAATTATCGCAACCCACACCAAGTGTCATATCATAGAGCTGGTAATCTTTCATGCAAACTATCTAGGAGGTATAGACCTTGGTGATTGCTACCTGGTACATGGCTTCTGATGACCCCTTGGGAGAAGGGCTCTATGGATCATGTGAAAACAAATTGCTGATGCAGGTATGAATTTGGGTTCCAAGGTGCCTGTTTCAGCAGCTAATAAGCTCCTTTGGTTGTGTATATGTGGCAAGACGTGGTTCATAGGTGACTCAAGCAATTGAATAGCTGTGGGATGAATGGAGGTGCTTGGGGATGTGCCTTATAAATTACAATGTCTTTTACCTCTTGTGGATGCATATTTTTCAAGTGGCTTGCTTGTTAACAGCAGTTGTTTTTTTAAACCCAAGTGTATTGAAACTGGAAGCTAGCCATTTCATTCTTGGCTCATTTAAACTGAATACTTGGCAATTTTATACCATTCGTTCAAATTTAATATTGGAAGCTTTGTCTTCACCATTCTTTTCCAATGAAGTTCGAGTTCACTGTCAAACTTCTCATTCGCTTCATAAATTGTTTGAACATCTCATGTGTGTGTGTGTGTGTGTGTATATATATATATATATATATATATATATATATATATATATATATATATCCTTTCTCCAAGTTACAGTCTGGCCCAATGTTTTAAAACCTGGACTGAACTGGCCGTTTGGACCAGAACTACCACCTAAAACAGGCAGGCCCTCTACAATACCCACTTTTATAATAGATCCACCTGAGTAAGGCAGGTTCACGACTGGATGGTTTTGAGCAACCCACTCAGGTCCTGACCTCCTCTCTCCTCTGTAAAAGTAAAAAAGATTGGGCCAGACTGTAACTTTTCTTTGCTTTAAGGAGTTCAATGCTGACCACTTAACAGTTATTCATCACTATTGCTTTGCAAGCCACCGTTTATGTACATTGCACTTGATCTATGTATGCATTTAATAATTCTCCATCCACAGTAGGTCCAAATAGATGGACAGGCCCAATTGATATGCTAATCTGCCATGTGTGTTTGAAGAGATGGCTTTACCATATTCTGGTTCTTCCTGCTCTCCATATCATTTCCCGTGCATGCAGCTGAAATTGGGACGTTAATACAAAGCATGAAGTGTTAAATTAATTTTTATGTTTTTTTCTAATTAATTCAATTATGATGTCTGATGGCATAAGCATGTTGGACCTGTGGTTGGAGCAGTTTGGATCATGCTCACCATAAAAACGGGTCGACATCTGGTCTGGTTTCTAAAACACTGGTGTTGCTTGTTGTTTTTTCTGGTAGGTTATGCTTTTTGTTCATGCTTATGCTGTTATATTGTAACTGTGTAATATTCTGTGCTTTTCAGTTATATTTCATACATGACATGCTTATGCAGTTACAGTGTCATATTTTATGCTTGGACATGCTTATGCTTATGCAGTTATATTTGTGCTTTTCAAAAAATAAAAAAAAAATGGTTCAACATTTTGTAATCATATGGACCTGAGTACAGTTATACTCTTGCAATTGACACTGTTAACCGCTACTCCCATGAATGATGGATCTTTTCCAGGAAAATACGAACACTGTCACTAGTCAAGTGATTGCTCGAAATGGGCCTGATCTGTCCATCATGACACCAAATGACTTGAAAGTGACTGTTGAAAGGGACCTTGTTTCACAAGCTGAAGAGGAGGACATGGAAGCTCTTCTTGGCACGTAAGTACTGTTTTCAAATTATTATTTTTTTTTCTTGAGCTTAAGTCAGTTTGCCACCATATTCTTGTTCTTTCTCTTTCCAACTAATATTTACACCAGTTGATGAAAACCATTGATGATGATTGCCTCAAGATTAGAAATTTCTTTTCTCCTCCTTCATGTCTTCCTTTCAAAATGCTCCCAAGAAGATATACTATGGGAGGAACACCCTCCCTAAACCTGGCATTGATTACAGCCCACTCAATAACCATAAACTGAACCCACTCAATAACCATAAACTGAATCTTTCTTTAAGGGATTTGGCATAATGATTTTTTCTTCAAAGATTCTGGGATTCCTCTCCTTCCAAGTGGCCATAAAATGGCATAGGAGATCATCTCCCATAAAATTTCCCTTTTAGATAAAATGGGCCATTTTCTGCTAGAATGGAATTGATGAGAACCAAAACATCCCAAAAGGGTTAAAAAGGTGATTTTCCAAATTTCTCATGATATCTCGCAAATTGCAATGTATAAAAGGTCGCTAAAAAGGCTCTTCTGCTTTCCTACATAAAAAGCACATTTTGGGAGCACAAAATTCCTTTTCTTGAGGTTATCCATCGTGAATAATTTATTAGCCATAGCAATACACACAAAGGTTTGAACCCTTGGAGGGATGGGGAACTTCCATTCCTTGTGAAGGGTGATCACCTGTTGCCAACAGAATCTGGAAGAGGGCCCTGGATGAGAAGTTATCATTTTTTCAAGCAATTCCACACCTTTATATCTTCAACCACAGGGTGGATCTTTGATTTATATGACATTCCCATAAGCCTACTAAAGGATACTATTTCCTCTTCTCTAAGATTCCTCTAGATAAGGACATTCCAAACTGCCTAAACCCCTGCGTACTCATAACAGTCCATAACCTTTGCCTCTTTACTTACAGAGAGAATGTGTAGTGAGGGAAAATATTCCATTAGAGGGAATCAATACACATCATCTCAAATCTCATCCTATCACCTCAGCCTGCAATGAAGTAAATCCTTCTTTGAAAGACTTGCTGGCTGCGGTGTAAATATTTCGGTTCCCTTCTCTGAAAGTTCGATAAAAAAGAGTAATGCCTTTCCACACTTCCTACGATGCATCTCACCACTCCCCTTCAAGTTCACCATATTTTCAACCGTTGACATTCTTTCTGAAATCTCCACCACCATTTCCCTAGTAGAGCGAGATTCCTTTCTCTTATTTTCCTAGCTCAATGCCTCCCATCCTCATGGATCATAGCAAATCTTCAGACGTGACTACTTGAAATTTGTGCCTATCTCCTTTCTTGTCCCAGTGGTAATCTCTCTCAAGCTTCTCAGTTCTCTTTGTAACCTTTGCTTGCATCTTAAAGAGGGACATAATATACATAGGGAGATTCACAAGAGCTGATTTGATGAGTGATTTTCCCTCCCTAGGATAGATAAGATTTCTTCCACCTACTAATTTTTTCTCATTTCTTTGACCGGTCCCAAAAGGAGGATGTTGAAACTTTACCTCCCATCCAACCATTAATAATCAGTTTTGGTTTACTGTATCAGTCACAACCAGATCTGATATGTATTGACTGATGAAAGCAGACATAGACTGATGTACAAAAGGTTTTCAATTCTGACAAGTGAGGGGGCCACGGTTGGGTGATCTAGAATATTGTTCTTTTGTGTTCTAATGTGGATCGACTATTGCAAAAACTCATCCAAATGACAATCTTAACCTTTCAATTTGTGGCTAGCAGATAGATGGTTAAGAAAAGAAATACAACAATTGTCTATATTCAATTACTCTGGGGCTCGGGAATGGTCCATCCACATTGTGACAGATTAGAACAAGATCTGGACGACTACTTCCCATAAGTTGTACCGAGGTTCTAAAATTTCAAGTTTCGTTGAATAATTCAATATAGTTGATGAACTTATGGTAACTTACCATACCATGTCATTGACTCCAGAGCTGGGAGAAAAATCGGGAGGGGAGAATTTTCTTTTCTCATCTTTATTCCTTCCATTTGTCACTTTTTGGTCCTTGTCACAGCATTGTAGTACTCAACTTGGTGTAGAACTTAAGCAAGCCGGTTTGCTTAGCCTAAAGCAAGGAACTTGTTTCCTTGTCTCCCTTCTTATTCTTGATTGCGCTGAAGGCTTAGGTAGGTTGATGGTTAAGGCTGAGGAGCTCAGCGCAATTAAATGTTCCAAGTGAGCCCTTGCTTTTCTATCTCCCACCTTCAATTTGTGGACCATAGTCCGTACATTGGTGATATGCGAGGCCATGAGGACCAGTTTCAGAACCCAAAGGATCTGCTGAGATGCTTTGAGGTAGTTTCTGGTGTAAAGTTAATTTGCACAAGAGTCTGCTTGCTGGAGTGGAAGCATTTAAGGTGAGGGTGAAATTCTTGCTGTCCACAATGGGGTGCAAAATTGGGGTCCTTCCAATTGCCGACCATGGTCTTTTTTATCCCTCTTGGAGCCATGGTGGTGGTGAAAGTGACCTGAGATCTGGGTTATTGAACAGTTTGAGACGAGGTTGGCTTATCGTCATCTTCTAAGCCTTATCCCAATTAATTGGGATCAGCTACAAGAATCCTGTACTACCATTCCACTCTATCAATGGCCATACCTTCAGTGTGACCATAGGCCATCAAGTCTTTTCTTACCACTTCCATCCACATCCTTTTGGGGCTTCTCCCCCTGCCCTTTTAGAGCTTTCAACTTGGACCAACTCACTCCTTATGACCGGCATGGTTCTTGGTCTCCGTTGCACTTGACCAAACCATCCAAGTTATAGAAGTGGTTGGCTACTTGGAAGAAAAGCCGTCTGCATTTTTGAGAGAGGTTGGATTGTGCAGATTAGAGCGCCTCTATCTAACCTTCATATGTATTTCATGTTTTTGTTCAAAATTCCTGCTGCGGTGTTGAAAAGATTAGAGAAATTTCAGAGGGAATTACTTTGGGAAGAAGTGATTGGAAGAAAATGTCTCTTTGTTAATTGGAATGAAGTCCAACTGACAAAGGGCAAAGGATGGTTAGGGCTTGACCTGATCGAAGAAAAAAATTGGTACCTATTGCAGAAGTGGTGGTGGAGGTTTCATTTTGGAAAAGAAGCCATGTGGAAGAGAGTAGTGAAGGAAAAATACAGCCTAGATAGCAGGGGCTGTGACCTTAACCATGCTGATAGCTGGGCAAAATCTGCAGTGTGGAGTGACATTTGTAAGTTGGGGGATAAAGGGAAGTAGTGTGGAAAACTCTTGCAGAGGGGACTGAATTTAAGGTGAGCAGAGGTGACAAAAATTCGGCTATGGGAGGACATGGTTAGGGGATTGTGTGCTGGTGCATGTTTTTCTTGATCTATATAGAGTGATCATTAGAAAAGATGTGCTTGTAAAGATTGGTTGGAATTCAACCTTCAGAAGAAATTTGAGCGATGTTGAGATCTCTAAGAATGTGGAGCTGGTGGGCCTGTTAGAGCCGGTGTCAATCGGGGGCAGCAAAGATGGTAGTATAATATGGCAGTGGGCAGACTCAAGTTTTTTCCTAGTGAAGTCCTTTTAGATCTTGACTAATAAAGATTCGGTATCCTTCTCTCCCTTAGTCTGGGTTTGGCTGCTCCTTGGGTTTGGGTTTTTTATGTGGACACAAGTCAAGGAGAAAATCCTTACTGTGGATTGCCTAAAGAGAAGGGGTTTAAGCTCCCTAATGGGTGCATGATGTGCAAAAATGAGGAGGATACTGGATACTGCGAATCACTTGCTGCTCCTTTGCTCGTAAATTGTGGGTCATTTTCTTCAGTTTGTTTGGATTAAGCGGTTGGTTTGTGGTTGAAATGCGAGAGAAAATTTGTAAATAAAAATATCAAAATGGGGCCTTTAGGAATGTATCAGCCATAACAGTCTTCAATCAGAGTGCTGACACAGCATGTGTTGGCCGATACATCCCTTTTTTTCCTTAATGGTCCTGTTCACCCCCACATCACATAACAGGGGTGGCTGATTTGTTTACAATATGGTTGATTTGGCCATATCGTAAATGATACTTAAAACGATGATGCAGATGCTAATGCTAGCAGGCTCTTTAGCTGTTCCCGGGTCCTAATGCCCTTTTCTGTGTTTTAGGAACTTCGTTTCCCTTCTTTGATTTTCTTCTTCTTCTTCGTCTTCTTCAGACAGAGGGAGGGGCTATTATTTTGTTTTGTCAATTTTCATTGCCCTGGTTTATTTTCTGGTAGGTTGCTGTAAGTGTACTGTACGGGATCATTAAGATAAGTGGTTATCTATCATGGCGTTTTTTCTTGTAAAGATGCTTCAATTCTGTGCTCGTACTGTGCATACAATTGAATCCGTCAATCCAGTCAGTTCTAACAGATCAATCATTCTATGCAGGTATGTCATGGGCATTGGTGAAGCAGAGGCATTTTCTGAAAGGTTGAAGAGAGAACTTCAGGCTTTGGAAGCAGCAAATGTGCATGCCATTATGGAAAGTGAGCCTTTGATAGACGAGGTACGTAAACATAATACAACATGAGCAATTGATTCTTCTTACTATTACATCTTGGGAGGAAAGCAAGTTCACACTTCGCGTTCTTGTTAGATGAGCTGATAGAGATGGTGCAGTGTGTGTGTGTGTGTGTGTGTGTGTGTGTGTGTGTGTGAGAGAGATCCAGGTTTCAATCCCCAGTAGTGTTGTCTTTCAAAAAAAAAAAAATGAATAAGAAGGAGAAGAATATAAAATGATGGTGATGATGATGACGGCTTTGAATCAGTCCTCATAAGTGCTATAGGCAGGTTTCTTATTCAAACCGTTTTGAGCTATGCAGGTAATGCAAGGACTAGAATCAGCAACAGTTTGTGTGGATGATATGGACGAGTGGCTAGGTATATTCAATGTAAAGCTCAGACACATGAGGGAGGACATCGAATCGGTATGGCTCTGTTCATCCGAAATTTGAATATCAAGCTTCATTGAAACTTATTTTCAGAGAAAGAGTATGTCAATTATGCAAGAATGACACTTCCTTCTTTTGCAAATTTTCCATGTCATGAAATTGGTCTTCTAGTCAACTTGGCAATCAATGGAAAGCTATTTTTTATTCCCCACGCCCCTCCTCTATTGATTTTCTGTAAAACACTTATTGGCCATGTAGATATATTTTGAAGTATGTAATAACTAGACAATATGGTTGCATCAGATGCCACACTTCACATTATTTTAAAATTGTCAGTCACTTTTAAAACTATATGGGGTACTGGCCTGTTTTTCCTGTAGGTCATTGTTTGTCTTCTCAAGTTCCTGATTGACATTAACAGCTGTCCCTGTTGAAGTAATACATTATGACAGATGTTGTGTTTCCCATGGGCTACAATGTTTGAGATGTTGTACCCTTTTGGTTTCTTTTTTCAGGCTTTTTGATGCATTTTGTTCTGGAAATCATTTGGTTAGAAAAATGAAGGTTCAAACCTCCATAATTCGCTGCTTTAGATTATCCATTGATATATTTTGTTCCTTTTCTTGTTTGTTGATTAAAACTATTTAAGTTATATCCACTAAAGCTGTATTCCCTGCTAGTGACGGGATTCTAGTCACTTGTTATTCTTTCAGATCAATTGAAATAACCAAAAAACTATCCAGTTGTAGTTGGTTATTGAACTGGATTCTCTATCATTCATTCGTAGTTTTTTCTTCCTCTGTCTGCAGCAAGTTTTCATCAATTGTATGCTGATTTTAAGATGCCACCTTATAGTTTGAAATTTTGCCCCTTTTAAGTTGATCTGTTGGTGGTATCCAGATAGAATCCCGTAATAATAAGCTGGAGATGCAGTCTGTAAATAATAAATCACTCGTGGAAGAGCTTGAAAAGCTTCTCGAACGTTTGCGGGTCCCTTCTGAGGTATGTTCCTTTAAAATCTGGTACATTGGTTATGATTCTTTGAGATTTCAGCGGCAATGCACGCTTCGTGTAATAACTTTTGAATGAAGAGCTTAGTATCTGTTTTTATCAGTTTAATATCTGATACGTAGGCCATTTGTCCAGATGATATTAAATAATTTCCTGTGGTAGAGGGCCCCATGGTAGCTTGCTACTGGGGCCCTCGAATGTCGCCCTTATGTTCCACTACTGCAAAGGCCTGGCACACCCTTCATTCGATTAAAAAAAAAAAAAGAAAGAAAGAATACATACATCTTTTAATATAGTTTCTAACCACATTCCCTTCAATGCAGTTTGCAGCATCTTTAACCGGAGGCTCATTTGACGAGGCACGCATGCTAAATAATGTTGAAGCTTGTGAATGGTTAACTGGTGCTTTGCGTGCTCTAGAAGTGCCAAATCTGGATCCTTGCTATGCAAACATGAGAGCTGTATGTCTACTCCCTCTTTTAATTAGTTTTGAGTCTCCACTTTCTGTCCAAAAACCCATGATATTGCGAACTTAGAGTAGGGTATGCTTACAAATATTGGGTATGGGCCATTGCGTGGTTATGCCAAAGGCCATTAAGTAGAATAGGAATTGAACAAAAAAGAAAAAAAAGAAGAACAAGAAAAAAGCAGGGGAAATGAAAATTGATCATGTCTTGGTGCATATCCAGCCATACACTGCTAGATCTATAGCTGTATCTTGTAGATTTCTAATTGAGGTTGGCATCATATTGCCCTAGAAAGTGCTACTTTCCTGCTTTCATGCACCAATTATCTTGATACAGTATTCTAACATATAAAAGTTGGCTGGCAACACTCACTGAAACTTGAGGAGTTGCTGAATGTGTCATTAGGAACCAGCCAAGGCTTTCCTGATTGATCCACAGGGGTTGCTAAAGAATTTTTGATGGTCATCAGGTTTTTTATTTTTATTTAATCTGATTGTAGATATCTGAATTAGGGCCTATTTAGATACATGAAACTAGTCAATTCACGAACATCTTCATGAAATTGGAAGTTCATTAATTAGCATATTTGTTGTTTTTTTTTTTTCCCCTTGTTATATTCATAATTTTTCTAGATTTGTTGTTCTGTTGGCAAATAAAATTTACGTTTTAAGAGAGAGGTAACAAGTCCTAGTAAATCACTTAGGTTTGGAGTATTGAAACTATCCAATCAATGGTTATCAAAATTAATGTTAAAATCAAATCTATAGTACTGATAAAAGTCAGAATAGTTTTTAAGAATTATTCATTTAATTCGATTATTTTTCACCACTTTTACTTGACTTAAAAGACCCTTGTAAATCATACTTTTTGTAACTTATGATAAGGGCATTATGATAGTTTACAGCTATGGGAAAGAGAAAAAAAGGAGATAGAAGCGGAGGGGAGTCCTCTACAACACCACAAATCATACTTTTCGCAACTTATGATAAGGGCATCATATGGGGCCCACCTTTGATCGCCCGTCACTCTTTCAATATTTTGATCCTATGATGTTAACCAGTTGAGTGATGGCTTGGAAACTTGATGGTCCATTTTGATTATACTGGGAAGGGTCATTGATTGGCCCTTTCATCATGTGGGGTCCACTTTGATTGCTTATCCCTCTCAAACATGACTTTGATTGAATGATCGTAGCCATTAGACCAATTGGGGAATTTTAAGGTTTTTTTCTTTTGTTAATCCCCACTTCCATGATTTATGCCTCCTCGAATTGTGAGATCATTGGATTTATCAATTAAGGCCAACCCAAACACATCAATTACATAATTCTTGAATTTGGCAATTAAAAATCTGTAAGATTTATGAATTTGGTGTGCATCTAAACAGGCCCTAACTCTCTATCCTGTCATATTTACATTCTCACTTCTGTCGTGTGATTAACTTGGATTTGAGATTTGGATACTGAAATCCATACAGGTTAAGGAGAAGCGTGCTGAACTTGAAAAACTAAAATCTACATTTGTTCGGCGAGCATCAGAATTCTTGAGAAGTTACTTTGCTAGTCTGGTGGATTTCATGATAAGTGACAAGAGCTACTTTTCTCAGGTATACTCCGAGCTTCCTGCTGTCGTATTCCTGACAATTTATGGAAGTTGTCATAGTTGATAAAATCTTAGTGCAGTTTGTTTGCTTGTATCTTTGTAGCGAGGGCAGTTGAAGAGGCCTGATCATGCTGATCTTCGGTACAAGTGCAGGACGTATGCACGCCTTCTACAGCATTTGAAGGTCTGGACTCTTCTGGAATGCATAAACATTAACAGAAGATTTTACTTCTCCACTTTCTCTAATCATTTCTCATTTTTCCTCGTTACTATAAAATTTCCAGAGTCTTGATAAGAATTGCATGGGCCCTTTGAGGAAAGCTTATTGTCATTCCCTTAATTTGTTGCTTCGTCGAGAGGTCAGAACTGTATTTGATTTCATCATCTTGATAAGCTAATATTCCCATCTCCATCTACATGCTTTATTCATGAGGTCATTATATTGATCACTATATTTGATATTTCGTCATTCCATTTGTTTATGCTTGTATAAAGCTTGCAATGAGGCGTGATGGCCCACTTTAATGTTTCAGAATTGGGATGGCTGACACTAACAGTAGGTCTGTTTGTTGTGGAAGTGTGGGTACTAGATTTTTTTATATTTTCCCTATCATTGACAGGCTCGTGAGTTTGCGAATGAACTTCGTGCAAGTACCAAAGCATCAAGAAATCCAACAGTCTGGCTTGAAGCTTCTGCAGGTTCTAATCAGGCTGCGAACAGTGCAGACACTTCTACAGTTTCTGAAGCATACTCGAAGATGCTTACAATATTCATTCCTCTTCTTGTGGATGAGGTTATTCTGTGTTGCTTCTCTATTCTTATGCTTTTACTAAGGACCCTTGTAGGGTATGGGATTGTTAACTGCCTTCACCACTTAATTGCAGAGTTCATTTTTTGCACACTTCATGTGCTTTGAAGTTCCTGCACTTGTTCCACCCGCTAATTCTAGCAAAAGCGGTGCCACTGCTGATGATGCTAATGACGATGAGTTGAGCCTTATGGACCTTGATGGAAATGACATAAAGCCTAGTAATCCCCTTCTATATGTATTCTCCTACAGTTCTCTCACGGGATATTCTCTTGATACTACAAGTTTGACATGTTTCAATCTTTTCAGGCACTAATTCTGCTGAGCTAGGAGCATTAAATGAATCTCTACAAGAGTTGCTCGATGGGATCCAAGTAACTTTCTGCCAATCCGATTTTCTATCTGTGCTTATGGACAATGTTAGTTGCAGGAAATCACATTTGGGCTTTTTATATCTGGGGTGGGAAATGGTCTCCATGGAAGGGAGTTCCCCTGAGCCTATGGGTGTTGTTTTTTACAAGTTTGTATAGTTTCCTCTTGCTAAAAGCTACTACTGCATCTCTGGTAGAATTCTAAAATATTCCTTCCTGGACCATCAACAAAAAGGCTGTTAAAACTATGGGTGGAATTTATTAGCTGCATACTTAAGTTGTGAAACCAACCCCAGAAAGAAAGAGTATTATGCACTTATGGTAATGTGAGAAATAAATATAATAGTTGGCAAAGTTTTCAGACATTGTCTTGTACTCAAGGACAGCCCATGTGAGTACAGTGACCTGGCATCTGTTCGGGTAGTCATCTAAAGATGACTGAGAGCAAAAAGATAACCCAAAAGAAGATGACTAAGTAGAAGAAGAAGAAGAAGAAAAGGAGTTACTCTGTTTTCAAAACTTTCTCAAATCTAACATAAGAGAGGGACTGTCTGGAGGAGCAGAACATACAACCTACTGTTTGGTGACTTGTTCTCAAGCAGCAGTCATAAAATCAAGCAGTGAACAAAATGACAGCCCAGGAAACTCCAAATAGTTACGATGGCAAATACATGTGAGAGCTGTAGACCCAGCCTTGAAATTGTTGTAGATTGCAGTCCTTAGAATATTAGTCCATAAGGCACTCTGTTTAAATTGAAATCATGAGAATGGTTACGTTTGCTGTTTGACAAGTCAACTCAAAATTAATTATGGCCCGACCGCCCCATGTGTTTTCTGGAAATTTGCATGATGCACTTGGAGCATTCACAGTTATTCACTTGAGACAAATACTAAATCCTTCTCGATGTCATTATCTTCTTAAGCGTTGTGAATGTTATCTCATTGGTTGAGTTTAGTAAATTGTACTGCCAATATAATTTTCTTTCTAAGTTCTGCAAATATATTCTCATTTCTCTTCTTGCCACAGCCCAACTTCACGCGCTTGTTATACATTCTTGTTGTGTTCATTTAAACTGTAATATCGTTTCATAGTCTTGAGCTTTCATTTGGGAAATTAACCGGCACACCTCATATTGAAAAATATGGATTGAAAAAACATGCTATTATTTTTTGTTGATTTTGATGGATGTTTTGCCACTTCTTGGAGTTTGGTCTTGTGGGAGAAAATAGATTTTGACCGGTGGAATATGTTATGCTCTCATGTGTTTCCAGGAAGATTTCTATGCAGTGGTGGATTGGGCATACAAGATTGATCCTTTGCGCTGCATATCTATGAGTGGGATAACAGAACGCTATCTTTCCGGTCAGAAAGCTGATGCAGCGGGATTTGTGCGCCTCTTGCTTGATGACTTGGAATCAAGGATTTCTATGCAATTCAGCAGGGTTTGTGTTGGGTTTCGTGCTGGGATTTTTTTTTTTTCCTTTTGCTTTATGACATTGGACTCTCCCATGTGACTGGCTTTCAATATGGCAGTTTGTTGATGAAGCATGTCATCAAATTGAGAGGAATGAACGCAATGTTCGGCAAACGGGTGTCCTGTCTTACATACCGAGGTAAACTGCTGATGCATTTCAGCATTGAGCTTGTGTTCAATGATTCCATCTCATATCTTCATGTCCCTACTGAGGGTTTATACTTTTCATTGGTGTACTGTAGACAATTTATCTGTGGACTCTGGTTTTCATATAAACTACTATAAGCAATGCCAGATTAGTTACATATCTCTAACGCTTATCTGAAATCAAACAATCTGTCATATCCATTTAGAATGTATGCTGTAAAGGTGGGGGTTTCGTGTTCTTTGCAACTTGTTTTTGGTGATGACAAATATGAATTCTACCTTGCAAGGTTCATGAATTGGTGGACATTGAACTGCTATTCATAGCTGGAGTTCAAAGTCTCGCTTGGTGAACATATTACACTATCGATGCAAGCTTTTACTTGTTTGTTGTTATGGGTTTGATGCATACTCATCTATTGAGGTCTCAATTTGAACTGTTTCATGAATCAGCTTTGATGGATTTACAAATCAGCCTCTACTGTTTGCCTTGGATATAGATATGTGTATTAGTCGAACATAGACAAGTACGGTTAGACGACCACCTGTTAAATCCAGTAGGCACGTCCATGGTTAGCAATTTGGCATATGGAAAAAATTAGTTTGGCAAATGTTCGAGAACTATTCGGTGTAATCACTGAAAAATATGATTACAAATTTGGTCATATTTTAAATAAACGCCAAAAAGTAGGAGAAGGGTTCTTTTGGGTATAATATGGTTGTACTTGAAAAATTCGGAATAAAAAGTTCGCATGTATGTGTGTGTATGTGGTCTCCTGTGAGCAATGCCACAACAGACCATCCTTGTGCACCGACCGGGCCAACCAAGGTGGCCCCCACCATGATTTGTTCTTGAAATCCATCAGATCTGTCGCATCTTGTTAGGGTCAGGGCAAAAAAGTAGACCAATCCCTGATTCAGGTGGGCCACTTTGGCAGCGTGTGATCAATGTTACGCTTGCTGTCAGAAATTACAAACTTGGCATATAAGTCAAATTAAGCCGCATACACCTTTTTATGCACAAATAGATTTAAGGGTTGGGCACACGAGCTTACATTTTCTCGCTTTCTTTTGATGGTTCAGGTTGGGTCGAGTTTGCTCTAGTTCTGGATTAGTTACATATGATAAAAAAATTTAAGACTATATAACTGTATCCTTATGATGTTTCAGATTAAGGTTAATTTAAATCCATCTTGTGTGTAATTATTGTGGGTGTATGTGCGTTGAGCCTATGACTGGGCTCACAGGTTCATATACCTGGGTCTTATATGTGATGGAAATTTGTCTTTAATTTTTCAGCCATTTATCTTTATTTCGTGCTTTCCTTATTTGCCCCTCAGCCATCCTTTAGTTTTTCCTTCATATAGGGGCATATATGTAATTTTACTCTCTTCTATTATTGTAAATAAGAGAGAAGGCTGGACCTCCTAGCCCCATATGCTTTCTTTCTCTCAAATTCTCTCCTTCGTTTTAACATGGTATCAAAGCTTAAGTGCTCTTAGGGTAACTTCTTCTTCCTTTTCTTTTAGGGTTTCTTCTTGTTTTCTCCTTTCTTCTTTCCCTTCACTTTCTTTTTCTTCTCCTTCTTCTTCATTTTTCTTTTTTCTATTTTGAGAGTCGTGAAGCTTTTTCTCACTGACTACTTGTGATTCGTGAGAGGAGGGTGGCTTGCGGCTGGATTTTTTTTTTTTTTTTTCTCCCGGATTTTAAATCATAGGTTACTGAATTTAAAGTGCTTGCTAATTTTTCATGTTGCAGGTGAGCGTGTCTATTATAGAAAACTGTGTTGCTGAACTAGCTATCTTTGTCTCTTCTATGTCGCTTCGTTGATTAATATTTTATTTGTTTTCATTTCAAGAAGATAGAAGTTCTTTTTATGTGCAGGCGAGCTTGTCTATAGGAAATTGTGTCTGTGTTATTGAACCACTAATTTTTGTCTCTTCTATGTAGTCTCATTGATTAGATTTTATATGTTATTCATTGCAGAAAGATGAAAGTCCTTTATATGCTGAATTCTTTGCTAGCCTGTCTAATGTAGAATTGCTTCCCTTTTGCTTAGATTCGCAACACTTGCGACTCGTATGGAGCAGTACATCCAGGGACAGTCTAGGGATTTAGTGGACCAGGCATACACGAAATTTGTGAGTATTTCCATCTAGCTTGTCTCCCCTTTAGGTGCATATGATCTTTGCCAAAGAAACAAAACAAAAATATTGAGATTTGGTGGCTGGTTGACTTTGTTGCTACAAAAATCATATTTTCTCTCTTATTGTTCCTCATAATTTGAAATTTTAATTGATGCCTTGTAATTTTAATTCTATTGTAATATACTACATATATATGGAGTATATTACATACAAATCTTGATTAGGCCCATTGATTGGGATTGGGCCTAGCTCCTTAGGCTGAAACATAATTGGACCAGGCTCTATTGGGCCTTTACATGATGTATAACAAATAAAAGCAAAATCAATGAAAGGACAAAAATACCCTAAAGGATAGTTTTGTATCATATGACCTATACGATTGTATCGTATTCATGTCGGCTTGATATGATATGCGATACAGGGCCTCATTGGCCCAATCCAAAATAAGGGCTGTATCAGCACCTAACGGGCTCGACGTGGCCAATACAACCATGAAGTGCATGTCGGCTTGATATGATATGCGACACGGGAAAGTCTGATGGTCTATTATATGCATGTCCAAAATACAAAAATGGACTCATGAATCTCGTCGTTTCCCTATTTTCTGTTATTTTTCCCTAATTATTTGGCTTAAAAACAAAAAATTGACCAATACATAACACCTGTATCTTATTGTTCCCCACACCACCCACCCCCAACAACCACCACATGTTCAACTAGTTCTCTCCATAGCCTTGTATCTCAATTTGCTCCTTGCTGTTGGGGAATCTGCAGGGAATAGTCTTTCCTCAAAAGGGGGCAGGGACACCTTGTCGTCATTAAAAAAAAAAAAGAAGAAGAAGAAAAGAAAAGAAAAGAAAAACCCAGTTTGCTATATATTTCGTGATATACAATCTTGAAGAAATGACTTGGTTCGAATATTGACCAATTGCTGAGAAGGAACAAACATGGTGCAAATCTGTCTTGAATGAACTTCTTCTTCAACAAAATGGCATCAAGCTTTATGTTCTTTGCGTATGCATGAAAGACTAGATTTTCCACCACATGTAGCACTACATTATCAAAGGAAAGAAGGGATGGCTGACGAAATATGAAGAAACGAAATGAAACTGTAGCCAAGTTAGCCCAGCTGCTGTAGATGTCATAGCATGATACTTAGCTTCAACACTAGAATGATAGAGTGGGTTGTCTCTTGGCAAACCAAGAGACTCAAGTGCAAATGAGAAATACACAGTAGCCAGAGTTAGGTTGACAGGGGTTATAGCCCAGTTAGCATCGGGAAGATTTATTAATGCAACAATTCTGGTCTGTATTTAGTAATTGCTAGAAGGAAAACTTGGATGTATTAGCTCATTTGGCCTACATATGATAAATTATGATCAGCAATTATTTAGAGTAGTTACCAATTGATGGGTTCAAGTTGAATGAAGGTTGATGTACAATGGATTTTATTTATTTATTTTTAAGTTCGAGCTTAGGAATATTTAGGACCTTGCATTTTGGTTGCAGGTTAGCATAATGTTTGTGACTTTGGAGAAAATTGCGCAAGCCGACCTGAAATATGTTGACATTGTGCTTTTAGAGAACTATGCAGCATTCCAGAACAGGTACTATTGTAGTATGCAAAATTTCCCCCCTTCCCTTTTGGACTAGTTGGGGGATTTAAAGGGTTACCTGTCTCATTTTGTATATAATGTGAATATGATGATTAAGGCTCTTGAATGCAGTCTGTATGACCTAGCGAATGTTGTGCCGACGCTTGCCAAATTCTACCATCAGGCAAGTGAATCTTATGAGCAGGCTTGCACACGCCATATCAATATGATCATATACTATGTAAGTATTTCCACCTCTCTTTCATTTGTTGTGGGGTTAACATGCATTGATCCTAGTCTTCTGTTTCTTTGAGATCTGTAGAAACTCTAATTAGAATCTTTTATATCGCATCCTGGAATATGTTCTAAATGTGTGCATCTCATATGTTGAACCTGTTATTGGCAGCAATTTGAAAAACTATTTCAGTTTGCTCGAAAAGTCGAGGATTTGATGTACACTATTTCACCGGAGGAGGTGAGTGCGGTTGTTATAAATTTGATTTTGACTTTTTTCTTATTGCTCTTCGTAGTAAAATGTGTGAGTTGGGGAATATTTTTCTTGATTCTTCTGGTTTTCTCATGGCCTGTGGGATCTCTTGTGATTTTAATGAAACTGAAATTAGAGGGCTTAGGATGGGGTTTCAAGAGCTCATTCACAACTTGACCAGCCCTTTTGCGACTGAAGGCAAATTTTTTGACGCCTTAAGGTGGGCCATCTCTTTTGCGATTGAAGGCAATTTTTTCGACGCCTTAAGGTGGGCCAGCTCTTTATCCTGATTCCCTATTATCCATAGTGATTAGCTGATTAAGTGGAAGAGGTCCAGGTTTTGCAGGAGCCTCCCCATTATCTCTTCTTATACATTAAGGCAAGATAATTTGGAGCCAGATTCCCTTGCAAGGAAGGTGTTCTTGGATCTTCCCGTTTGTTTGAAATATTCTTATATCCACTCACTTTTTCCTATCAATTATCATCATCATCATTTAAGCCTTGTCCCAATTAATTGGGGTCGGCTGCATGAATCCTGTAATGCCATTCCACTCCATCAAGGTCTAGACATTCAGTTAGGCTAAGACCATAAGCCATCAAGTCTTTTCTTACTATCTCCATCCACATCCTTTTGGGCCTTCCCTCGCCCTTTTAGAGGCTTCAACTTGCACCCACTCACTCCTACTGGTATGGTTCTTGGTCTCTGTTGCACATAGCCAAACCATCTTAGTGTACTTTACCTCATCTTATTACCTATTGGTACTACTATGAGTTTCGCTTGAATGCATTTGTTTATAATTCTATCATTCTTCGTATTTTCACTCATCCATCTCAACATCCTCATTTTAGCTACACATCCTATGAACATGTTGTTCTTTAACTGCCCAACATTTTATCTCATAAAGCATGGCTGGTCTTCTAGCTATATTATAAAATTCCCCTTTCAATTTGAGTATTACACGGCGATCACATAAAACTCCAGAGGCACATCTCCTTTTCTTCTACCCAGCTTGATTTATATTGGCAACATCCTTCTCAATCTCTCCACTACCAGAATTATTGACCCAAGATGTCGAAAGTGGTCATTTTGGGGAAATTCTTGGTTAGCAATCTTAATTAATTCCTCATTTTCACTCCAATTGTTACTAAAAGTGCGTTCTATATACTTTGTTTAGTCTGGCTAATTTTAAATCCTTTGAATTCTAAAGCATCCCTCAACAAATCTAGCTTTGTGTTTACGCCCTCCCTCGCCTTGTTAATGAAAGAAATGTTATTTGCAAACAACATACACCATGGTATCTCTTCTCACAAATGGTTAATTAACTTGTCCATAACTAATGTGAAAAGGTACGAGCTCAATGTCGAACCTTGTTATAAGCCTAGAGTAATTAGGAACTCACTTGTCTGTCCACTAGTGGTCCTCACATTTGTTACCACTCCCTCATACATATCCTTAAACATGTCAATATATCCTCTTGAGACTTCTTTATTTTCCAACACCCACTGGATTAACTCTCTAGGGACCCTATCTTATGCTTCCTCTAAGTTAATATAGACCGTGGGGAGATCCTTCTTCCTCTTCCTATATTTATCCATCAACCATCTACATAAGAAAATAGCTTCAGTGGTAGACCTCTCAGGCACGAAACCAAACTAATTTTCTGATACATTTTCTGATACCTTGTCTCATAACTTTAATCCCTAGTTATTGTAGCTCTGTACGTCTCCTTTGTTCTTATAAATAGGTACCATGATACATTTCCTCCATTCATATTGCATTTTCTTCGATCGTACAATCTCGTTGAACAATTTTGTCAGCCAAAATAACCTAATATATATCTTTAAAAAAGCCCAGTATCTCCCATACACTTCCAAGGATCTATTGGTATACCATCTGGTCCAGTGAACTTCCCCATATTCACCTTTCTCAAACTTCTTTCACTTCATATATATTTATCCTATGAAATTATGTATGGTATCCACCATCATTTGAACTTATGGTTCCAGCTCTATGCTCTTAGAGTGGTTGTCATTTAACAAGTTTTGAAAATACCTTCTCAATCGTTTATCGATTTCATTGTCTTTTATTAGTATCCTTAGGTTTTCTCTCTTGATGCATCTAATATGATAAGGTCCCTACTCTTCCTCTCTCTCATTTTTACAAGTTTGAAGGCATCTTTCTCACTTTTCTCTTGTCCCCAATCTATTGTAAAGATCATCATGAGCCTTGTGTTTAGCCTCACTACTTTCTTAGCAGTCTTTTTGATATTTTTATGTTGTTCAGAATCTTCATAATTTTTAGTCCCTTTGTGGGTTTTGAAACATGAACGTTTCTCATGAATACTTTTTTGTATGTCGTCATTCTACCACCAAGTTTCCTTATATGATTCACTTTTCCCTCTAGACATTCCTAAAACATCTTTTGCCAATTTCCTAGTGCACTCAACTATCTTATTCCACAACATTTACTTTGTCCTCAGCATTCCACTTTCCCTTTTCCATCATTTTATTTCTAAATAACATTGTTTTCTCTTCTTTCAAATTCCACCACCTAGTTTTTGAATACCTATTAATTTCAGCCCATTTGCTCTTTTGCCTCTTAAGGGAAGGGAAAAGTTCTCCTTTTTCTCTTAAGAAAAGTAAACGAAAAAGTCTCCTGCTTGTTAGATTAGCTGGTAGAGGCAATGTAGTGTGTGTGAGTGATCGAGGTTCCCTGGTAGTGTTACCTTTCCATTAAAAAAAAAGGAAAGTAGCATGCTTATTATTCTACATGATTAGAGCTTTAATTTTCAAATCGGGTGAAAATATCGATACTTCTATTAATTTGTAGTGATCCAATAAGAATTCTTTACAACTTATTCTAGTGCAAATTCTTGTGCTGACTCAGATGGACTAACTAATCTAGAATTCATGGTGGACTACTAACAAGTGGTCCACCATAATCTTAGGGGCCCCCACTTGGGTTCCACAAAGGAATCCAGACGAGAATAAGGGATGAATAATTTGTTCTGGATCATGAGTCGATTAACGTCAATATTCAAAATGAATTCTTCTGGATTGGCCGATGTGGCTTTATTGGGTATGCATCAGTTGAAGCTGATAGTTGCCATATGGCCATATGGGTGAAAGTGAAACAGGCTAACATAAAACTCAGGGGCATATTGGTTGGGACGGGTTTGAAAGCCCCATTTTACTTTTTTTTTTTTCCCTTCAAATTCTCAGGTTTTTCACGCTATTTCTTCATTTCAACCTTAGAGGAAGTTTAGAAACTCATTTTCAGCTAGATAGAGGCCTATTTTGAAGATGAAAACAAAGATTTGAGTGGAATTTAACGAAGCATAGAAGAGTGAACCATTTCGGGGAAAATTGGAAAAGGCTTGAATCATTACTTTTGCTTTTTATTTTTTCTTTTTGTATGTTTCTGTATAACGGACCCCGTTCCTCTAAATTGTGTTTGATTTGTGTTAGATTAGGGTCTATTTATTTATTTATTTTTTAATTTTTCTTGTTCATGCATCTAATTACTCATAATAGTTGGGGAGCTCATGATATTTGTGATTGCAATCGCAAATATTTTATTCTGGATAATACACAGTGATTCCCATGATGTTCAATTAAGAACTTAAACTATGTAACAAAACCCATCATACTAAGAATTGACGATCAACCAAATTATTTCCAATTCCCAAATTCTTTAACACCAAATTTAGATGTCAATGACTCAATAACTCAGCTTTCAGCTGGTTATGCTGATGGACATCATTCTGACCAAAGTATGGTCCAATGCACCATTGAATACATGTCAAAAGTATAAATGATAGATTCTTGTGTTTCCCTTTTTTGCACATTTTATTGCCAAAGGAATTGCGTTGATATGACCTGATACACCCCTAATTGTATTGTTTTGGGGCCTGGTTGATTTGCCCTCCTGAACTGTTTTGAGAACCTAGATTAGCATATATCTGTTAGGACTAAGATGTTTCTTGAATGGCTATCTTGATTTGGGCGGCTACTTTTTCTCATCCAATCCATTCGTATCTTTAACGGCCATCTATGCAAAAGGTGGAAACAATTTCATTGCCCATGACTCATTTCTTAAGCTGGTGTATTTTCTGTTGATGGTATTTGCTGTTTTTTTTTTTCTTTTTTGGTATTCAGATTCCTTTCCAGCTTGGTCTGTCAAAAATGGAACTTCGGAAGGTGTTGAAATCGAGCTTATCTGGGGTGAGTTTGGAGAAAATACAAAACCTCTGGTTGAATGTAGCCTCTAATGCAAACTGACCTTTTGTTTCTTTTACAGCTTGATAAGTCCATCAGCAACATGTATAGGAGGTTGCAAAAGAATTTAACTTCAGAGGAGTTGCTTCCCTCCTTATGGGAGAAGTGCAAGGTGAGCAAACCCTTCTCTTTGACATTTCGTTAATTAAGGAAATTCATCTGTTCCCTGCAAATTACAGCTGTCAGAGAGCCGGGCCTCGTTTTGGTTAGGGCCTGGATTTTGAAGTGGTTGGACTGGCTTCAAAATTTTGGTTTTTCTTGGTGGGCCCCGGCCCATTGATAGGCCTACTGCCAACCTGTCTTCAGACTACAGTAATTTGAAGTGCCGGAGGCATGGGTGCTCATCATTTTGAAGGGAAGAAAGATGTGTTTTGCCATGTCTACTGGCAGTTCTTGCCACGGGCCTCCACATGAAGGCCCGGCTGAGTTGGTAGCCTGAATCAAGTATGGAGAGATCCAGCTATCAGGCAGGCTGAACGTGTTGGACTTGTGTAGTCTGTTCAAAAATTCTTCTGGACGTTCATTGTTCATTGTTTCGTGCGTGTGGCCCACCGGATAGTTGACTGGCCTGATTTTCTATTCAGGCCTCATCTAGGAAGTTGGGTCTCAAAAGTGAGTATCCAAATTGGATACTTGGGTAAGTGTCAGAATAAGGGATCCTTCTCCAAGACATACATATCCAGAGATCCACTGGGGTTTTGGAACCTAAACCCCGTTTATTGTCTAGGATCTATAGTGAATTATACCAATTGTACTACAAAACCAACTTCTGATCAGCTGTACTTGATACCTGCTTTAGCACTAGGTGTGTTAACATGGCTCTGATGTCCCACGCATGCCAGGTTGGCATGTCTAACTGGCATGTAGAGATGCTATTGGGCATAGTTGAGTTGGAAAACGTTTAATTCTCTTCTTATACCAAAAATTCCTCAATTACACTTTGGTTATCTGGATATGGCACTAGAAAAACCTCAAGTTTGCAGAAGAGATTCCTTGGGAAGGGGGCATTCCAAAATTGCAGGCTGAGCAGCCATGATGCTGAAGCGACTGTTTTGCATTCCGGCATAGCGGCTGTGTAGATAAAAGAGAGGAGATCACGTATTCTTCTCAAAAATAGCCCTTGAATCTACAAGGAGAGATAAATATAAAAAATGAGCGAAAAACTGATATTATTGATAAAAAAAAAGTGCTGCTTGCAAGTCCTAGACCTAATTTGACTCGAAATAGGAAACTCCCCGGAATATTAAACATTACCCAAAATAGTAAAAGATGCATAATCCTACAAAAACTCAAAAACAACCCTTAGTTGACCAAAACAAGGACTTGGGAACAGTTGGGCTCGTAAAACCCTAAAATTAGCAAAGTGGAACTTACTAAAAATAATAAATTTTAACTTAAAACCCTAATTTAACCCTTGGAACAATTGAAATTTGCGAAGCCATTTAGGGGCCAATGAACCTTGGGTGGTTGGGTCAAAGCGTGGAGCTCATCAATAGCTTTCCAATGGCATTATAATATGACCAGTTGCATAGGTATGGGGCTATTGGAAGTTGTAGTGCGTGTTTAGGCCTGTTTTCCCTAGTTTGAGTCTTCTAGCCCAATTTATTTTGATCTTGGTCGTCCATGAAATCATCCAGTCAGAGCCACCCATTCCTAACATTCCCCAGGATGTTCTACCCACATGAACACACGAGGCCCTAATCCAGTGATGACGACCATGCCTCCATCATGTTGCAACATCAGGGCTTGATTGGGCCTGGTTTTCACCATTCATCAGCAAAGCTAATTGGAAAATGATGGAAAGAGTAGTTACTGCCACTGATGGATATCTAAGATGGCTGTTTCATGCTCTGCAGAAAGAATTTCTCGAGAAGTATGAAAGCTTTGTGCAATTGATGACCAAGATCTATCCTAGTGAGACCATCACATCGGTAGCCGAACTAAAGGAGCTTCTTGGTTCAATGTAGAGATGAGAGTTTTTCAGATGTGTACAGAGCCCAAACCACTTCCATTTGTTGGATGTATTCTATCTTCTCCAATTTTCCCTTCTGCCTCTCTGTAATTCTATTTATTCTTATGTTGGCTGTAGACCATATGCTTGAAATGCCAGTTCAGCTCCATTTGGATGGTGATATTTGTATCAATCCCTGGCACAATGTTTTGTTGTGGAACTCGAGACAGAATCCGATTGTATTTCTTGAAGATGTCAATTCATTTTTATTTTTATTTTTTAAATTTTGTAGTTTGTATTGGTGCATTTGGATGCATTACTGAATTTGAATTGCAATTATTTAGCCTAATAAACTAGAACCCAAATTGTGATCTGTTTTGAATTCATATTGGTGGCTAGTTTTTAAAAGACCCTGTGCACCGTACTAGCGTTGAAGAGTAACCATACACTCTTTTCCTATCGCCTATTATTTTGTAGATTCCTTTTTAGTTTATTAACAAGTAAGAGGATGGGACCTGAGCATTAGAGATGTAAATGGATGGGAATTGCCTGCAACTGACGTGGCCCAATGGAAAAGTGTCTTGTCTGCGTTTCACCAGTGGGGCTGCAGTGAAAAGCAAAGATTCCTCACGGCAGTAACTTTTCTTTCCCTTTTCACACTGGGGGCCTACCTTTGACAAGCTCTGGTGGCGCTTTTTCATTGGGCGATGTTAGTGGGTTACAGCAATTCATGTCCAATCTAAACTGCCCATCTATTGGGTCCCTATGGAACGTTCTTGCAGGTGGAAATGACACTTTTGCGAATGATTGAATCCATAAACAAGGTGAACTCCATAACAGCTGGATCAAGGGTCAAAATTCAACAGGAAGAAAATAGTGGCTACGATTGTCTTAGAATGGGCCCACGTATGGATGGCCTGGTAGTTTCCTTAGGACTAAATACACCCTAAAATTTGTGAATAGGAAAGGAAGCGTCTATAGAAGAAGAATTGCAAATTTTTAAGAATTGAAGAACGTGCACGTCATTCTTCAATTTGGGTATTGGTTCTACCAAACGGCAGAATACAAAGAAGGCGAAATTAGTTCTCTCTCTCTCTCTCTCTCTCTCTCTCTCTCTCTCGTTTTTTTGTGTGGAAAGAATTTTAACTACATACTGCAAAAGAATTATATAGCTATACAAAGTGATGCTATTTAGTAATGTGGCCTTCAATATCCAGCCCAAGCCCACCAATTCCCTACCTAATCAAAAGAGCCTCAAAATCAGACCCAGGACTGAACCGTGGGCTGGTCAGGCAGGACCCAAAAGCCTTGCTGGACTCGGTTCTCTTGGCTATCTATCTTCACATTTCCTTCCCTCCACTGAAAGTGTTGATAGAAAGAAAACACAAGCAGATGAGAGCAGTACGGTCCCAGCAAAGCATAGAAGGTCCAGCCCAGTCGCCATGGGCACGTTCTTGAACTTCTCCAGCAACCCCGTCTGAAGTATCATCACCACCGACTGCCCAATCTTTAACTTGGCCTGCGATACTGACTGCATCTCCATCCATGCTGGTGGGCCCTGAAATTATACGATGACCCACCAAAATTCTTGAGTCTCTGGGTTAAAACACGTGCTTATGCATCCATCTATGTGTATGGATGGATACCTATTTTGTATGCATAACAAACGACTAAATTGCAATGCATGCATATTTTACTAGTAGAAAATATACATATAGACATTCCTATGCATACGCATGACCTAAAAAATGGAGAAATTATTGAAAATGAGTTCATATTTGACTAATAGAAATATACATTTTCCAATGAGCGTGCGCGCACACGCAACTGTTTCAAGATATCTATGCTCATGTATATATGTATACATACATTTGAATCTACATACATGAAGAACATGCACAAGTACTTGAAAAGATGCTATCACATGACCATGTATATCCTTATTTTACATGTATAGAAATGCAATGCTACAGTGGATGCATCCATGACATACATGTATGGGTAGAAGGAGACGAACTAACATTGAGAGGGAAGAGCCCAAATAAGTTGGACCCAGGAATCAACCATCCGCTTTCACTCTTCATGTCTTTTGAGCTCACAAACATAACATACAATCCCATCCCAATAAAAAGCATGGCTGTTCCCACCACATACATATCTGTATCAAAAAATGAATTTTGTTGAATGTTAAAAAAAAACCCATAAATCCAATCCTTAGATCAAACCATTAAAACACCAAAATTCCTACACACACACACAAAAAGAGGAGAAAAAAAAAAAAACCTATGGCTTCGATAAGTAGTCGCACTGTCTGGCCTTGATCCGATCTTTGTGACATGTTATGAAAATAATGAAAATATGTCTGTAGAATATGGAAGGAACCCTGTAATTTCAAAAGAAGAAGAAGAAAAGAGGTGATGACGACGAAAATGTCAACTCTGGTATCTTATACAAAGGTCACTCTTAAACATGTTTAAGGTAGAAGTTTAGTGAATTCTTTGATTTGAAACATGTATTTACCTCAACAAAACACAGGAATGAGCCCAACAACGACCCGGCGACTGCAATGAGTGTAAAGATTTGTGAGTCCATGATGACCTGCATGATAATCCAAGTTGCGTTATAAGAACATATCCTTGCATTTGGCTTTGATTTTTTCATCCATCCATCCATAAATCTACCATCCCTGATCTAGTACAAAGCTTTGTAGGTTAAGCTTAACCTACAACATGTTGTGTTTGGCCACTAAAACCCAAGTGGGCTACACCACAGGGAGCAGTTGGGAAATGAAATCCTACCATTAAAAACTTTCCAGAATGTGTGCGGGGCCCACTTTTTTTTTTTCAATCCTTTCAGAATATTCATCCCACCAGGCTGAATGAGCGACCCAAATTAGGCTGTTCCAGAACTCAGGTGGGCCACACCACATGATTTTACATGGTGTGGCCAGTCTGATTTTTGTGCTCAAGGAGAAGATGAAGGGCCACACTTGATGGATGGATTGGATGTCAAACACATTGTGGTAGGTCCCACTCATCATGTAGTAGACCTACAAAGCTTTATAGGGGATCCATCCTCCATATGAATACAGGAAAAATGAGATTTTCGAAATTCGACGGTTAGCAGCAGGTGTGCATGTTATGGTACAGCTATTCTGAAACTACAATTCACCATAACATTTTCTTCTCTTTATGGAAGGCATTTCTTTCCATCCCACTCTTTGGATGAGGGGAGTTGTCCACTCAAATTAGATCTTTTCTTTTAGTTTTCTTTTTAGGAAAAGAAAAAAGCTGGTGCCATTTTTGTAATTTCAGTAGTAAGTAATGCTTAAACTAAAGTAAATCAATTCCTTTTTTCAATCCACTGTTTTTACTTAAAAAAATTTAAACCTCAACAATACATTGAATGATCCGATACAACTGATCCACCATAACTGGCGATACAACCATTTTTATCCCCCCAATTTAAATGTGGCTATACCAAGATAATGGACTGATTAAAAAAATAAGGTCGATCTAGTCATTGAGCGAGACACACAGCATTAAAATCAATTGACAATTAATAGTTTGATGGCGATTTTATTTATTTATTTATTTTTTTTTAAATTAAAAAAAAAAACATGTATAAAACTCAAAACTTAATTGAATGCAGAATCCCATTGCAAATATTATACAGAGAACAATTAATACGTACTCTTTCAATGAACATTTCTGCCTTCAGCTGCCAAGATTTCCTTTTAATGGCTGGTCTGAAAATCTTGAGAGCTACCTCTGCAACATGAGTCGCAAACGAAACTAAGTCTACTTCGACCTTCCTCTGTGGCTCTGAGATAATGATTTCCGAAACCAAAGCCTTCGTCACCACCGTTGCCTTCTTTTCGTTGTTTCTGGGAATTCTGTGTCTCCCGGCGATCACAGCCATTCGTTTAAACTTGAGTGACCAACGATCAGTAGTTGTGGTAGGAGATGAAGATGGAATTTGATGGAATTTCAGTGGTTTGCATGCGAATCTACTTGCTGCTGTTGCTGCCATTTTTTTGTATTAAAACTTTCTTTGACTGTTGCTGCTGCTAGTGCTGCTGTTGCTTCTCATTTTATATAAAACGGCTGAGTGGTCGGAGGAAGATTCGCTGCATCTAAAAGCTGACGCGAGATTTTTCCTTCGACAGAAATGGAATTTGTGTTGTATTTCAGTCCATCCGTTTATGGGGTCCGGACGCGTTTCTTCGGCTGCCGCAGCTATCACGTTTTTATCATTCAGTCGTCTTACACCAGCTCTTTGGCAGTATGCTTGCCTCGTCGTGGATGAAGAATCTTCTCCAATATAGCATATGCCTAGCATCCCCATTACAATTTTAACTCTCTCAACTTTTTAGTATAATAATATCTTGAATTATTTTTTAGCTGTCTTTAACTTTTTTTAAAAATATATCTTTATAAATTTGTACAATTACAA
Organism: Magnolia sinica; assembly: GCF_029962835.1. Taxonomy (NCBI): domain Eukaryota; kingdom Viridiplantae; phylum Streptophyta; class Magnoliopsida; order Magnoliales; family Magnoliaceae; genus Magnolia; species Magnolia sinica. Next base: position 70,721,082 of record NC_080588.1, on the reverse strand, counting down.
AATTAAATTTACTTCTCGATACTAACATTTATTGTATTTTCATGTTTAATTCATGATTTGTTGGATTTGGTATTTTGGAATTGCTTATATGCCAACATGAGAGCAGGAATGTCCATTAGGTGGGCCATGGCTTATACGTCCCTTTGGCCTGAAGATCTGGCCGATCCAATAATCAGTGAGGCCAGATGCGCTCATTGGATGGTCTTGCTTTTGTTAGGTCTTGATGCGAACCGAAGAACTATAGGGCATCCTGTAGGTCAGATGTCTTTTTCTCCTTACACCTTAGAGAAGCGTTGATGGGATTGTTGCTTTTGTTGACTGTGTTGGATTGGAGACTCAGCCCTGTCCTTATACATATAGAGTACAGAAGAATTTGAAACTCATCAAAACTACTTTCCCTATTACACACGAATTGGAAATCTTAGTTCCTCTACAGCACGAATATCTAAATGTATCACAACTTAGTGGGGCCCACTGGTGCACCCGATCATGCTATCCAACTTGTACGTTAATCTAGACCGTTGATCAATAAGGCCCACCTTATAGGATTCTTAGAGCTTCTTCACACGTGTGAAGCCTTGTCCATCCACACAAAGGCACACATGCCACTATAAAACCATGTGAGCAAGGTTTTAAGCTTTCCATGTGGTCGGAGACAATGCTTTTGGATCTTCTACCACAAAAATTAAATTGTTTGAATCCTAAAAGTGGGCCCACCATGTACAAAGTAAACTACATGATTAAAACTATGTATTTTTAATTTTTAAAATTAATTGTTCATTTATTTTGCATGATCTGGTCAATCTGAGGTGTGAAACGTCCTGTATTACAACCTGATGGAAATCTCTCAAAATACCATTTCTCTACCGTTGACTGAAATGGTGGGCCACATGGGTTTTATGTAGCGTGTAGAACACACAAGCTCATTGGGGCCAAACATTCTCCATATGTGAAATCCACTCCGTCCATTAGGTGACCATATAAACAAAAGATCAGCAGGATTTTTTTTTTTTTAAAAAAAAAGAAAAAAAAGATCTAAGATGTACTGCAACAAAGGGAACATTGTAAAATAGTGCCTTGAAGCTTCAAGTTCAAAAGTTGTGGCCCACCTGAGTCTTGGAGCAGGCTGATTTTTGTGTATTCTGTTTGTCTTTGTGAGTCATACCTTATGCATGGGTTTGATGAATTTAGACACCATATGGTAGCCCAATACATAGACCTATGGTTGGCATCCCATCCCTCGCACCTGATGGATGGAGTGGATTTTGCATATACAATCATGGTGGGCCCCAAAGAGCATAGGTCAGCAGTGAGTAGAATCATCTACGAGACGGCAAGACTAAGCTACTTTTCACAGAGAAAATGCTTGCTTGACTTGCGGAGTCATGGGGGCGTGCCTTTCATCTGATGTGAATGGAACCACTTTATATTCGATGAGATCCGCCCTGTCCATCAGGTGGGCCACCATGCGAATTTAGAGGTTTAGCCGTGATTTTATACTATACTGTCCTTATGATGTGGTCCACCTAAGTCCTATATATATTGGATTGATTTTGAGAATAAATGGCCAAAAGGTAAGTGGGGGCACCAAATGGACGGGGTGGATCTTATGAACATTCCTACAATCATACATCGTCGCGACCCTCGGAATTTATATGATTACGTGCATCTGGTTAGCGTAGTACTTTAGCCATCCAGCACTCAAGCTTTGTGGGCCCATCAAATTTCCTGTAGGAAATCCACTCCATCCATCAGGTTTTTTCCTCAAATCTTGTCCACAAGGTCAAAAACCAACCCGATCCATAACTCAGGTGAGCCACACCGTAAAGAAAAATGGCATGAGATGCCAAACATTGGTTTCTGTGTGAGTTACTTTGGTTCGTATCTTTCATCAAAACCATTCATGAGGTGTGACGTAAAATGCAAAAAAAATCAGCAAAACCTAAAGCCAGATGGGCCCCACCGCATATACTTAGATGCGCTTCTGATCATCCACCACTTATACTTGTGGGCCCTATGGGGCGACACATGCTGCTGTTGATCGTGAGCTCACAACAGGAAGAAAGAACTTATTTCGTACAATTACAAGCATTACCCCATCAAATCCAGTGGAACCGGTTCCATCGTAAGCATACATACCATGGTTCCAGCAGATGTGGGGCCCATGTAGTGAATGTATCGCATCCAACCCGTCCATTGGATGCGTTCCTTCAGGATACACCTAAGGCATGAAAATCAGCTTGATCCATAACTGCGGTCACAGGGAACAAGATGGGAGGGGTCGCACATCCTTCAATTCTTGAATTCTCACCGTGGCCCACCTGGGTTGAAGAAAACCCTGATTTGTCTCCTGATCCTTTATCCATGGCAGATGATAGGCCTGGACGGCCTGAATTCCTTGTACAGAACCTTTTTGGGCCCCACACAAATCAAAGGTGGGCGCGCCCTTCTCCATTTTTTCCCTTTTCTGTGGTCCACCTGAGTTCAATTTTGGGCGTGGGGTAGTATGAGGCGATGCATCGCATGTAGTGACGTATGTGGGCCCCACTTCTTCAGCTTATTGTGATACCGGTATCACCAAAGCGCACCTCTATCGTGTATGGGACGGGGATTTCGTGGTGAGCCCAAGACCACGTAGCTACGTGGAGGTTAAGGACTTTATGGGTCCCACCGTGATGTGTTTTATCCATGCCGTCCAACCAGTTTTCCACCTCATTTTAGGGCATGAGCCCAAAATTAAAGCATACATAAATCACAAGTGGACCACATAACATGAAAGAGTAAGGATAATAACATCCACCGTTAAAACCTTTGTACGGCCCACAGTAATGTTTATTTATCATACGTCCTGTTCATACGACAGTTTAGATTGAATTACCTGAATGCCACGTACGCAAGTCTTAAATAGTTTCTAAGTGCGGGCGTATCGTCCATCGCTCTATGCCAGAGTATCCAAGTTTTTCCCACTCAGTTTACCATACCAAAAGCACTGGAATCCACTATAAGAGAAAATGACCACTGTAGATAAAACCTTTTACCCAGCGGTTTTTATGAAGGAATACAAACTTAAGTTACCAACTTAGACAAGCACGTGCGGACAGTAAGTTTAGGACGAAACTGCCCCTCCTTTTTACTGCCGTTGCTTCTACTCTCCCTCCCTTCCCTCGCTTTTTCGAAAAAAGAAGAACGAAAACTACCGCGCTACATGTGCTGCTTGGATCGCACCACGCTCTAGGTGGATCCCACCGTCTCTATTCAGCAGCGTTATCTCGTTTTGCTGAAAATGGTCCCTCCACGGAATAAAGTAAGCACTACAAGTATAATGTAGTACATTTACCTAAACGGTGTAAATTTTTCGTGGGCCATTGAACTGCTGGATGAAGCTCGAATCTTAGTTTTCGGTTCATCCATGCAAAAATCATCATATGAATTCGATGGATTATAAGTAAGACATCATTGTGGGGGCATAACAAGGTTTCTATAGTGGAACCACTGTTTCCTGTGTTGTAATTCACTTGATATTTCAATATGCCACCATTTTGGGCTAAAACCCTTACTTTAGATGGAAAAACGGATGAACGTCGTGGATAGTCCACATACATTCAAGGCGGGCCCAACTCAGTTTATGTAATTTTTTTAAAAAAAATTTATTATTAAAATTTTTTTTTTATTGGGTTAGCTTGTCAGTACACACCCATGTCAATACACACACTCCATGTTAGCCACCCCTGCTAGGGATCAATACCAAGACTTCAAGTGTTTGACATGAGGTGTCTCCACTCAGTCTGCCAACTGACTTATGGACCTGGGTGTGTCCAACTCAGTTAACTTAGCACTATAAGTGCGTATTGAGCAAACTATAAATCCAAATTGTGAGAGGTTTTGGTCCATTTGACCTACTTCTCGGGTCATGATTGGTGAAATTCCCCGAGCAATTCATAAATTTGATGAAGATATCATAAAAATATGATGGGAAACTTCCACGGATTCATGTAATGTAACGAAAAATTTTATGAACCACTTGGTCAATTTCATTAATTGCTCGGTCAAATTCACCGAAGAGAATTTCATGTAAATCTCGGTCAATTTCATTAACTACTCGGTCAAATTCACCAAAGAGCAAATTGTTAGGCTGGGTCAATTAAATTTAAAGTTCATTCCAATTCATGTTAGCCTTACCCAATTTCAAGCTTGCCTCACTAAAATTCATGTTTCCGTTAAAATCAACATGCTAATTTGTAGCAATGTAAATAATATAAAAAAGAATTGATTTTCTTGAGGTTTTAGGCAAGTGAAACACAAAACTCATACTACTAACCCATTCACTAGGGCTACTTACAGGATTTCTTAACTCAACAATGACATTCAACAACCCTTGCTCCTAAATCTCAGGATTAAGCTATCCTTTTCTTATCAGTTGTAGCAGCCACAAGCCACTTCAAGCATAATTCCTCGTAAATCATTCAAAACGTCAAAACTCCCAACATTTATGCTTATCAATAGCCCTTGACCTTGAGTCAAAAATTGAAATACGAAAAGATTTCACATACACCAAAGTTGGTTTTTGCCTTATTTTAAAAACTTGTTTCTCCAGTTTCAATTATTAGAAGAATAAAAAACGATCTCAAATGCTTGGGGTGTGAATGCCATTTGCGGAGTCGACCAGGTTTCCTCGCTCATTTCCTAGGTTGCCTCGCTTAATTTGTATGTTGCCTCGCTCAATTTCTAGCTTCCCTCGCTTAATTCGTGGGTCCCTCGCTCAATTCCTATGTTCTCTTGCTCTTTTCTAGGTTGCCCCGCATAATTCCTAGCTTCCTCGCTCAATTCCTGCTTGCCCCGCTCGATTCTTAGGTTGCCTTGCTCGATTTCTGGTTGCCTCGCTCGATTTCTAACTTCCTCGCTCAATTCCTAACTTCCTCGCTCGATTCGTAGGTTGCCTCGCTCGATTTCATAAGTTTCCTTGTTGAATTTCTAGCTTTCCTTGCTCAAATCCTATGTTCCTTGCTCATTTCCTAGGTTTCCTCTCAATTTCTAGCTTCCTCGCTCGATTCGTAGGTTGCCTTGCTCGATTTCTAGCTTCCTTCGCTTAATTCGTAGGTTGCCTCGCTTAATTTTTAGGTTCCCTCTTGCTCAATTTCTAGCCTTCCTCGCTCAAATCCTATGTTCCTCGCTTAATTCGTAGGTTGCCTCGCTCGATTTCTAACTTTCCTCGCTTAATTCGTAGGTTGCCTCGCTCGATTTTTAGGTTGCCTCGCTCGATTCCTAAGTTCCCTCGCTCGATTCCTAGGTTCTCTCGCTCAATTCCTAAGTTCCCTTGTTGAATTTCTAGTTTCCTCGCTTCAAATCCTATGTTCCTCGCTCGATTCGTAGGTTGCCTCGCTCGATTTCTAGGTTCCCTCGCTCGATTCGTAGGTTGCCTCACTCAATTTTTAGGTTGCCTCACTGAATTTCTAGCTTCCCTCACTCACGGTCAATTCGCTTCACTTTACGGTCATTTTCATGCATTTAACGGTCAATCCTGGCGATTTCGTTTTGATTCACGGTCATTTCCATGCATTTCATGGTCAATTTCCTTCACTTCACGGTCATTTCCATGCATTTCACGGTCAATCCTGGCGATTCCGTTTTGATTCACGGTCATTTGCATGCATTTCACGGTCAGTTTCCTTCATTTCACAGTCATTTTCATGCATTTCACGGGCAATCCCGGCGATTCTGTTTCATTTCACGGTCAATCCTGCGATTTCATTTCATTTCACAATCATTTCCATGCATTTCACGATCAATCCCGGCGATTCCGTTTCATTTTACGGTCATTTCCATGCATTTCACGGTCATTTCCTTTCACTTCATGGTCATTTCCATGCATTTCACGGTCAATCCTAGCGATTCCATTTCATTTCACGGTCATTTCCATGCATTTCCTGGCAATTCCTGAGACTTCAACCCAAGCCCAACCCAAGTTTTATTGAGTTGTTGTTTGTATGGCCCAACCCCAAGACCAAACTCGATACATCTTGACCAAGCCCAACCCAATGTCGGGTCGGTCACAGGTTGGTCGGGTTGAGCCTGCCCAACCTTCAGCCCTAAAATTATATATGGTATGTCAAGTAACTAATTTTGGTTTAGAAAATATTCTTATTATATGAATAAAGAAAGAAATGAAAAAAAAAAGAGATTTTTTTTTATATGCTTATATTTACGTATTTATATAAATGTGTTAGAAAAAAAATGTAGGTAGAATAAAATTCTCTATGTAAAAAAAAAAAAAAAAAAAAAAAAAAATGTACGTTGGGATACGGCTATAGCTACAGTTATAGTTACGGTTATAATCCGTAGCCATAGATTGGGGGTGGAATCACAAGGTTCACGATTAATCGCCGATAGGGATAGCAACTTGCGGTGGGATACGGCTATAGCTACGGTTATAATCCGTAGCCATAGATCGGAGGTGGAATCGCAAGGTTCACAATTAATCGCCGATAGGGACAGCAACTTGCGGTGGAATCATGGAATCCATGATTGATTGCCGACTTACCGCTATAGCTACGGATTATAACCGTAGCTATATCCGTATCCCTGTCCCCATGCCATTACCATTCTACTTGAACGTCTACCGTTGAAACCCTTTTAGGGGCCACACAAGTTTTGGATCATTATGAAAATCGTTTTTCCTCTTCATCCAGGTCTTTGTGGCCTTATGAATAGATTGGATGGAAAATAAATGTTATGGTGGGCCCTACAAAAGTTTCAATGATGAAAATCAATTTTCTGCTGCTCTTTGTGGTGTGGCCCAGTTGATCTTTGGATATGATTTTTTTTTCTTTTTTGATAATGATCACGAAATATGGATGAACGTTGTGGATATAATAAATACATAGCTGTCGGGCCATGTAACTTTGATCTCTTTTAAGCCGTTCGTACAACTCTCAGTTGGAGGAGCGTCAGCGCTCGTCTTCGCAGTGAAAAGGAGGGGTAGTTTCGTCCTCAAAGTCGCTGTCCGCACGTGCTAGTCTAAGTTGGTAACTTAAGTTTGTATTTCTCCATAAAAACCGCTGGGTAAAAGGTTTTGTCTACAGTGGTCATGGACACATATATACATCGTGTGGGCCCCCAGAGAGTCCTTACACCACGTCGGTACGTGGCACTGGGTTCACCACGCAATCCCGCGTCCTCATGCATCCTTCCTCCGGGAAAGAGACAAGAGGAGCTTACCAACTCGCTCGGGACGCGGATTCAGCGAATCTGGGAAACTAACGAACACCGTTGTTCAGTGAGAGATGGACCCACCGCCGCTGATGATATCCACAGCCACATGTGGTCGAATCAAATCCTGCTACGTTCGGAAACTACGTTGCTTATATGTTTCTCCATGTTGCGAAGCACGCCAACAACGCAGTGAGCCAAGATCCAATTTCCAATCTCACCCACAAACGATAAATAAGAAGAAATATAAACTAGAAACAAATCAAAGTAATCTAAACAAACCACAAGACAAGATATACGTAGAAAAATCCTAAACTAGGGTAAAAAATCACGGATGCAAACTTCCACTATGAAGAAAAACAAAGATTACAAGGTAATATACTAACCTCTCCCTTGGAAATACAGAGAAAACCCTTTGCCAACAACTTAGAATTATTTCCCATACCCTAGAAAAGCCCTACGGACACCTATTTATAGTTTAGGCAACTTCCCTTTCTCACCCTTACGAAAACCAACTCAAATTTCCGCAGTCCGCATCAAATTCGGAAACGAATTTGTGTAACCTCGACTGGTCGAGTAAGCTGCATGACCGGTCGAGCGGGCCCCTCGACCGGTCGAGCATGGGTCACGACCGGTTGAGCACCTCAAAACTCAAAATTGATGCTCGCTGGACTTTGAGTCAAGCCAGTCCACGACTGGTCGTGTGGGCTGCACGACCAGTCGAGGAGGGGCCACGACTGGGCATGTGGCCCCCAGAATTGGCTCCACATCTCAACAATCTCTCACTTGGAGACACATCGCTATAAACCTTCGGCTTCTACATCCAGAGTGCACCACCTCCCCGTCTTCAAGCCTGAAGATCAATCAAAGCTAGAGCTTCAGCTTCTCCTGTGTGACTGCCTTGGTCGACATATCCGTAGGATTCTCACTTGTATGAATCTTCTCTAGAGCAATCGATCCATCTTCTAGTAACGAACGTATGAAGTGATATTTAATGGTAATATGCTTGGTCCTTGAATGAAAGGCTGAATTCTTAGCTAAGTATATTGCACTCTGACTGTCACTGTACAGCTTGTAATCTGCTTGCTTCTTACCCAACTCTTCCATGAAACCTTGCATCCACACCATCTCCTTGCATGCTTCTCTAGCCGCAACATATTTTGCTTCATTCGTACTGATAGATACTATCTTCTGTAACTGAGAGACCCAACTGACTGTAGACTACCCAGAGTAAAGACATAACCTGTAGTGCTTCTTTTGCTGTCGATATCTCCTACCAAATCTAAATCTATATTGCCTTGTAGCTTGATTTCCGATCCACCATAGCACAGCTATACATCCTTAGTACCTACCAGGTATCTAAGGATCCACTTCACAGCTTCTCAATGTTTCTTCCCGGGGTTGTTCATGAACCTGCTAACAACTCCCACTGCTTGAGCAATGTCTGGCCTTGTGTTCACCATAGTATACATGAGACTCCCAATAGTTGACGCGTATAAGACTTTAACTATGTAGTTCCGTTCCTCCTGCGTCTTTGCACCTTGCTCCTTAGATAGCTTGAAGTGGTTGGCTAATAGAATGCTAATCGGCTTAGCACCTCCCATATTGAATCGATCAAGTACCTTGGCTATATACTCTGCCTGTGACAAAACTAATTTCTTAATTTTCCTATCACGCTTTATCCTCATGCTTAGGATTTGTTTTGCAGCTCCTAAATCCTTCATGACAAATTCTCTAGACAGTTGTCTTTTGAGATCTAAGATGTCCTTCATGCTTGAACCGGCTACAAGCATATCATCAACGTATAGAAGAAGGATGATGTATGACGTATCAAACTTCTTCAAATAACAACAGTGGTCTGCATGACATCTTTTAAAACTATTTCCCAACATGAAACTGTCGAACTTCTTATACCACTGCATCGGGGCCTGCTTTAGGCCATATAGACTTTTTTTCAGTTTACACACTTTATTCTCCTTTCCTGGTGCCACGTATCTTGTCGGCTGATGCATATATATCTCTTCTTCAAGGTCCCCATGAAGAAAGGCTGTCTTAACATCTAGTTGTTATAGATGTAAGTCCTCTGTAGCCACTATACTCAAGACCATACGAATCATAGACATTTTCACCACATGTGAAAATATTTCAGTGAAATCGATATCTGCCTTTTGTTGAAACCCTTTTACAATCAATCTAGCCTTATACCGTTTCGAACCATCGAGCACCTCCTTCAGTCTGTAAATTCATTTGTTATGAAGGGCTTTCTTACCCTTGGGTAGAGTGACTAGCTCCCATGTAAGATAAGACTTAAGAGAGTCCATCTCATCATCCATGGCCTGCTCCCACTTAATCCGTATATCCGACTGTAATGTCTCTTCAAAAACTTTGGTTCACCATTATCTGTCAGCAATAGATAATGTAAGGAGGGTGAGTATCGGACCGTGGGTCTCCTAAATCCAGGATCAAGCTATCCTTTTCCTATCAGTTGTAGCAACCACAAGCCACTTCAAGCATAATTCCTTATATATCATTCAAAACGTCAAAACTCCCAACATTTATGCTGATCAATAACCCTTGACCTTGAGTTAAAAATTGAAATACGAAAAGATTTCACATACACCAAAGTAAGTTTTTACCTTATTTTAAAAACTTGTTTCTCCTTGTGTCAATTATTAGAGGAACAAAAAATGATCTCAAATGTTTGGGGTGTGAATGCCATTTGCAGGGTCAACCGGGTTTCCTCGCTCATTTCTGGGTTGCCTCGCTTAATTTGTATGTTGCCTCGCTCGATTTCAGCTTCCTAAGCAATTCCTAGGTTCCTCGCTCGATTCCTATGTTCTCTTGCTCTATTTCTAGGTTGCCCGCATAATTCCTAGCTTCCTCGCTCAATTCTTGCTTGCCCCGCTCGATTCTTAGGTTGCCTCGCTCGATTTCTAGGTTGCCTCGCTCGATTTCTAACTTCCCTCGCTCAATTCCTAGCTTCCCTCGCTCGATTCGTAGGTTGCCTCGCTCAATCAGTAAGTTCCCTCGCTGAATTCTAGCTTTCCTTGCTCAAATCCTATGTTCCTTGCTCATTTCCTAGGTTTCCTCACTTCAATTTCTAGCTTCCTCGCTCGATTCGTAGGTTGCCTTGCTCGATTTCTAGCTTCCTTCGCTTAATTCGTAGGTTGCCTCGCTTAATTTTTAGGTTCCCTTGCTCAATTTCTAGCTTCCTCGCTCGATTTCTATGTTTCCTCGCTTAATTCGTAGGTTGCCTCGCTCGATTTCTAACTTTCCTCGCTTAATTCGTAGGTTGCCTCGCTCGATTTTTAGGTTGCCTCGCTCGATTCCTAACTTCCTCGCTCGATTCCTGGGTTTCTCGCTCGATTTTAAGTTCCTTGTTGAATTTCTAGTTTCCCTGCTCAAATCCATGTTCCTCGCTCGATTCGTGAGTTGCCTCTCTCGATTTCTAGGGTTCTTTGCTCGATTCGTAGGTTGCCTCACTCGATTTTCAGATTCCCTCGCTGAATTTCTAGCTTCCCTCACTCACGGTCATGTCGCTTCACTTCACGGTCATTTTCATGCATTTAACGGTCAATCTTGGCGATTAGTTTTGATTCATGATCATTTCTATGCATTTCATGGTCAATTTCCTTCACTTCACGGTCATTTCCATGCATTTCACGGTCAATCCTGGCGATTCCGTTTTGATTCATGGTCATTTCCATGCATTTCACGGTCAATTTCCTTCACTTCACGGTCATTTCCATGCATTTCACGGGCAATCCCGGTGATTCCGTTTCATTTCACGGTTAATCCCGTGATTTCGTTTCATTTCACAGTCATTTCCATGCATTTCACGATCAATTCCGGCGATTCCGTTTCATTTTACGGTCATTTTCATGCATTTCACGGTCATTTCCTTTCACTTCATGGTCATTTCCATGCATTTCACGGTTAATTCTGGCGATTCCATTTCATTTCACGGTCATTTTCATGCATTTCCTGGCAATTCCCAAGACTTTAACCCAAGCTCAACCCAAGTTTTATTGAGTTGCTGTTTGTATGGCCCAACCCCAAGACCAAACTCGATACATCTTGACCAAGCCCAACCCAATGTCGGGTCGGTCACAGGTTGGTCGGGTTGAGCCCGCCCAACTTTCAGCCCTAAAATTATATATGGTACGTCAGTAACTAATTTTGGTTTAGAAAATATTCTTATTATATGAATAAAGAAACAAATGAAAAAAAAAGAAATTTTTTTTTATATGCTTATATTTACATATTTATATAAATATGTGTTAGAAAAAAATGTAGGTAGAATAAAATTCTCCATGTAAAAAATAAAATAAAGAAGAAGGATATGGCTATAGCTACGGCTATAGCTATGGTTATAATCCGTAGCCATAGATCGGGAGTGGAATCGCAAGGTTCACGATTAATTGCCGATAGGGACAGCAACTTGCGGTGGGATACGGCTATAGCTACGGTTATAGCTACGGTTATAATCCGTAGCCATAGATCGGGGGTGGAACCGCACGGTTCACGATTAATCGCCGACAGGGACAGCAACTTGCGGTGGAATTATGGAATCCATGATTGATCGCCGACTTACTGCTATGGCTACGGATTATAACCGTAGCTATATTCGTTTCCCTGTCCACACGCCATTACCATTCTACTTGAACGTCTACCGTTGAAACCCTTTTAGGGGCCACACAAGTTTTGGATCATTATGAAAATCGTTTTTCCTCTTCATCCAGGTCTTTGTGGCCTTATGAATAGATTGGATGGAAAATAAATGTTATGGTGGGGCCTACAAAAGTTTTAACGAAGAAAATCAATTTTCGGCTGCTCTGTGTGGTGTGGCCCAGTTGATCATTGGATATGATTTTCTTTTCTTGGATAATGCTCCAAAATGATCTCGAAATATGAATGAACGTTGTGGATATAATAAATACATAGCTGTGGGGCCATGTAACTTTGATCTCTTTTAAGCCGTTCGTACAACTGTCAGTTGGAGGATCGTCTGCGCTCGTCTTCGCAGTGAAAAGGAGGGGTAGTTTCGTCCTCAAAGTCGCTGTCCGCACGTGCTAGTCTAAGTTGGTCACTTAAGTTTGTATTCTTTCATAAAAACCGCTGGGTAAAAGGTTTTGTCTACAGTGGGATGGACACATATATACATCGTGTTGCCCCCAGAGAGTCCTTACACCACGTCGGTACGTGGTACTGGGTTCACCACGCAATCCCGCGTCCTCATGCATCCTTCCTCCGGGAAAGAGACAAGAGGAGCTTACCAACTCGCTCAGGACGCGGATTCAGCGAATCTGGGAAACTAACGAACACCGTTGTTCAGTGAGAGATGGACCCACCGCCGCTGATGATATCCACAGCCACATGTGGTCGAATCAAATCCTACTACGTCTGGGAACTACGTTGCTTAGATGTTTCTCCATGTTGCGAAGCATGCCAACAACGCAGCGAGCCAAGATTCAATCTCCAGTCTCACCCACAAACGATAAATAAAAAGAAATATAAACTAGAAATAAATCAAAGTAATCCAAACAAACCACAAGACAAGATATACTAGAAAAACCTTAAACTAGGGTAAAAAATCACGGATGCAAACTTCCACTATGAAGAAAAACGAAGATTACAAAGTAATATACTAACCTCTCCCTTGGAAATACAGAGAAAACCCTTTGCCAACACCTTAGAATTATTTTTCATACCCTATAAAAGCCCTAGGGACACCTATTTATAGTTTAAACAACTTCCCTTTCTCACCCTTACGAAAACCAACTCAAATTTCCGCAGTCCGCATCAAATTCGGAAACGAAACCGCATAACCTCGATTGGTCGAGCAGGCTGCATGACCGGTCGAGAGGGCCCCTCGACCGATCAAGCATGGGCCACGACCAGTCGAGCACCTCGAAATCCAAAATTAATGCTCGCGGGACTTTGCATCGAGCCAGTCCACGACTGGTCGTGTGGGCTGCACGACTGGTCGAGCAGGGTCCATGACCGGTCGTGCGACCCCTAGATGCGGCTCCACATCTCAACAATCTTTCACTTGGAGACACATCGCCATAAACCTTCGTCTTCTACATCCGGAGTGCACCACCTCCCCGTCTTCAAGCCTGAAGACCAATCAAAGCTGAACAGAGCTTCAGCTTCTCCCGTGTGACCGCCTTGGTCAGCATATCCACAGGATTCTCACTTGTATGAATCTTCTCTAGAGCAATCGATCCATCTTCCAGTAACAAACGTATGAAGTGATATCTGATGTCAATATGCTTGGTCCTTGAATGAAAGGCTGAATTCTTAGCCAAGTGTATTGCACTCTGACTGTCACTGTACAACTTGCAATCTGCTTGCTTCTTACCCAACTCTTCCATGAAACCTTGCATCCACACCATCTCCTTGCACGCTTCTGTAGCTGCAACATATTCTGCTTTCGTCGTACTAATAGATACTATCTTCTGTAACTGAGAGACCCAACTGACTGCAACACTACCCAGAGTAAAGACATAACCTGTAGTGCTTCTTCTGCTGTCGATATCTCCTGCCAAATCTGAATCCACGTAGCCTTGTAGCTTGATTTCTGATCCGCCATAGCATAGCCCTACATTCTTAGTACCTACCAGGTATCTAAGAATCCACTTCACAGCTTCCCAATATTCATTCTCGGGGTTGTTCATGAACCTGCTAACAACTCCCACTACTTGAGCAATGTCTGGCCTCGTGCTCACCATAACATACATTAGACTCCCAAAAGGTGACGCGTATGAGACTTTAGCCATGTAGTCCCGTTCCTCCTGCTTCTTTGTACCTTGCTCCTTAGATATCTTGAAGTGGTTAGCTAATGGAGTGCTAACCGGCTTAGCACCTCCTATATTGAATCGATCAAGTACCTTGGTTATGTACTCTGCCTTTGACAAAACCAGTTTATTATTTTCCCTATCACGCTTTATCCTCATGCTTAGGATTTATTTTGCAACTCCTAAATCTTTCATGACAGATTCTCTAGACAGTTGTCTTTTGATATCTGAGATGTCCTTCATGCTTGAACCGACCATAAGCATATCATCAACATACAGAAAAAGAATGATGTATGACGTATTAAACTTCTTCAAGTAACAATAGTGGTCTGCATGACATCTCCTAAAACCGTTTCCCGACATGAAATCGTCGAACTTCTTGTACCACTGCCTCGGGGCCTGCTTTAGACCATATAAGCTCTTCTTCAGTCTGCACACTTTATTGTCCTTTCCTGGTGCCACGTATCCTATCGGTTGATGCATATATATCTCTTCTTCAAGATTTCTATGAAGAAAAGCTGTCTTAACATCTATCTGTTCTAAATTTAAGTCCTCTAAAGCCACCATACTTAAGACCATGCGAATCGTAGACATTTTCACCACAGGTGAAAATATTTCAGTAAAATCGATACCTACCTTTTATTGAAACCCTTTCACAACCAATCTAGTCTTGTACTGTTTTGAACCATCATGCTCCTCCTTCAATCTGTAAACCTATTTATTATAAAGAGTTTTCTTACCCTTAGGTAAAATGACTAGCTCCGATGTAAGATTAGACTTAAGAGAGTCCATCTTATCATCCATGGTGCTCCCACTTAATCCGTGTATCCGATTGTAATGCCTATTCAAAACACTCTGGTTCACCATTATCTATTAGCAATAGATAATGTAGGGAGGGTGAGTATCGGACCGTGGGTCTCCTCTCCCGAGTAGACTTCCTCACAACTGGTGTCTGCGGCTCTACCTCATAATGCTCCTGTGCATGATCATCCTGTGGTACTGTAACACCCGTGTCCAGTAACTCTTCCAACTCTACGAATTCTTTTTTCCTCGGCCTTATTTTCCTGCACACTGTCCTTATGCATCATTTTTTTATTAAAGACTACATCTTTGCTTCTAATGATTTTTCTGTTTTCTGTATCCCAAAACTTGTAGCCAAAATCATGCTGCCCGTAGCCTCTAAACGTGCACCTCCTGACTTCGTATCCAGCTTGTTTCTATGCTCTGTATCAATGTGAACATATGAAGTGTAACCGAACACTCTGAGATGTGCAAGATTTACTTCTTTCCCAGTCCATGTTTCTTTTGGTAGCCCACCATCCAAAGGTGCTGAGGGACTTCTATTGATAAGATATGTAGCGGTATTCACAGCATCTACCCAAATCATCTTACGCAATCCTACATGTAGCCTTATGCTTCTGACGCGCTCAAGAATGGTCCTGTTAATGCGCTCAGCCACACCATTCTGCTGCGGTGTCCCTGGAATCATTTTCTGATGTTTGATTCCATTTGCTGCACAATACTCCTCAAACCTCTTATCATAGTACTCTCCTCCATTATCTAATCTGAGACATTTTACTGTTTTACCTATCTCATTTTCTATTATAACTTTCTATTTCTTAAATATATCAAATACATCATATTGATGCTTTAAGAAATAGACCCACAATTTTCTACTAGCATCATTAATAAAAGAAACAAAATAACGTAAGCCACTAAGAGATGATACCTGTGCCGGTCCCCACATATTAGTGTGTACAAGCTCCAACAGATGCGTCTTTGGAGCGCTTCATATTTTCTTGAAACTTACCCTCTTCTGTTTGTCATACATGCAGTCCTCGCAGAATTTCAAGTCAATAGACTTCAGCCCTAGTCACTTCCCTTTTAACAATAGCACTTTCATCTATTTCTCACTCATATGTCCCAACCTCTAATGCCATAATTGCCCATTCACTCCAGTTGATGCGACTGCGAGTAAACTATACGATCCTGAAGTCACGTACAAAGTACCTTCCTTCTTACCTCAAGATATCACTAAGACACCTTTTGTGATCTTCCAGGAATCACTAGTGAATGTCGTCACATAACCGGTGTCTTCCAATTGCCCCACTGAGATTAAGTTACGTTTCAAACTCTGTATATGTTTGACATCCTTCAATTTCAAAGCCGTTCTATCTTTCTGATTTACATGAATGTCCCCCTTTCTAACAATACTGCACGGCTCATCATCACCCAGGTAGACTCTCCCAAAGTCACCTGATACATAATTACACAGAACATCCTTACATGAAGTAGCATGAAATGAAGCACCCGAGTCTATAACCCAAGACTCATTCCTCGCATCAAGAGACAAGATCAACGCCTCTGTGTCACTCTCCTCAGATTGATTCACTGAATCCTTTTCGCCTTGAGAGCTTCCTTTTTGTTTCTTGAGCGCCCTACAATCACGTTTCATATGCATATTCTTACCGTAATGCCAACACTCATCTTTATCTTTCGGTCCCTTGGACTTCTTCCTCGACTTAGAACGCCCGTGTTTATTACCTCCTTTGTTCAACGATCTTCCTCTTTCTTCAACGTTTAGAGCATTCTCTGAATCCACTGAAACTCCTGATGCCTTTCTTCTACATTCTTCGCTGAGAATTAGACCGGCCACATCATCAAATTTCAACTTTGTCGACCATGAAGAATTGCTCACAGCAATCACCAAACCATCCCAACTGTCTGACAAACTGGACAAGATCAATAACACTATGACCTCATTCTTAAAAACAATGCCAACGGATTCCAACTAGCTCCTAACTGTATTGAACTCGTTTCGATGTTCAGCCACGCTCTCACCATCTGACATCTTCATGTTGAATAGCTGTTTTATAAGATGAACCTTATTGGACGCTGAGAATTTTTCATACATGGTGGCTAGGGCTTCCATTAATTCTTTTGTGGTTTTCATCTTGGATATATTGAAGCCGACGCTCTTAGACAAAGAAAGTCGGATCGTTCCTAAAGCCTTCCGATCCAATAAAAATCATTCATCATCTATCATCTTCTTTAGTTTCTTCTTTTTTCTTTCTAGAGGAATATAGAGGTTCTTCTGATACAGATAATCCTCCATCTGCATCTTCCAGAAGGCAAAATTTGAACTATCAAACTTTTCAATTCTAGTCTTCTCTTCTTCCGTCATCGCTCCCAATAAAACTAAACCAATAGCTCTGATACCAGTTGTTGTGCAGCACGCCAACAACGCAGTGAGCCGAGATCCAATCTCTGGTCTCACCCACAAACGATAAACAAGAAGAAATATAAACTAGAAACAGATCAAAGTAATCCAAACAAACCACAAAACAAGATATACGTAGAAAAATCCCAAACTAAGGTAAAAACCCACAGATGCAAACTTTCACTATGAAGAAAAATAAAGATTACAAGGTAATATACTAACATCTCCCTTGAAAATACAGAAAAAATCATTTGCCAACACCTTAGAATTATTTCCCATACCCTAAAAAAGCCCTAGGGACACCTATTTATAGTTTAGGCAACTTCCTTTTCGCACCTTTGCGAAAACCGACTCAAATTTTCGCAGTCCGCATCAAATCCGGAAATGAATCTACGTAACCTCGATTGGTCGAACAGGCCGCACGATCGGTCGAGCGGACCCCTCGACCAGTCGAGCACGGGCCACGACCGGTTGAGCACATCGAAACTCAAAATTGATGCTCGCTGGACTCTGAGTCGAGCTAGTCCACGACTGGTCGTGTGGGTTGCACGATCGGTCGAGCAGGGGCCACGACAGGTCGTGCGGCCCCCAGATGTGGTTCCACATCTCAACACTCTAATCGAATGAATCCTTGTTAGCAACCTACCTCCCACCATAGAAAGATCCTGGGCTTAAGTGGAGCCCACCGTGATTTCTACGAGAAATTCACCTCGTCCATTCAAATTTTCAGCTACTGTTGACGTATGAGCCTAAAAATGAGGCAGATAAAAAATTCAAGTGATCCACACCACGAGAAATAGTGGGAATTGAATGCTCACCATTGAAACATTGGTCGGCCAAAAAATCATGCTAATATGTTTGTCCCAATAGAAATAACCTTATTAATTGTTTGTATCGCATATAAATATTATGGTGGACTCTAGAAAGGTTTCAACTGTTGGCATTTCCCTCCACACTTTTTTCTATGGTGCAGCCCACTCAAGTTTTGGATCCACCTCTTTTTTGCCTCCTGTCCTAATATGATTTGGCAAAAAGGATGGATAAGGTGGATTTCTCATAAGTATCATGTTGTTTTTTTAAGTCTTAAATCATTTAGAAATAGGGTCTATCAATTGCATCGACAAATCATTCGATGTCATTGAATAGTGCCCGATCCCATCGAGAAGTTTTGAATTTTCTCCGGTTGGTTGTTAGACTAACTTGGTACTTTTTTGAAGCCATTAAAGATGGCTCGATGTAATCGAAAGAAATCTGATTTTCATGTCTTGTTTTATACTGATTAGGTATTAGTTCGATGCCATTGACATGAATTTTGATGACATCGAAGTGTGGTTGATGACATCAATTGAATCCGCATAGAATAGTTGTGATTTTGTGGGATTTATTTCTATTTCGATTATGATTATTCCAAATGCTATATATTGGGGATTAATTCGGATTGGGAAGTATTCAAAGCTTTCTAATTCGTTCTACAATTTCAAGGGTGTATCTTGGGTTGATTCGAGGTTGCTTGGATCGAATAATCTCTCTACTCTTGTAATTTTACGCTTTCATAGTTATATATGTAGCTTTGTGTTGTGGTTTTTTCCCGCAAAGACTTTTCCATATTAATTTTAGAGTATTTGCATTGTGCTTACTTGGCGTAATTGGATTACTTCACTTGATTCATTTATGTGTGCTACTGCGGTCCCTAACATATCATAGTAGGCCCCACCTAGGTTCGAACTGTAATGGATCGGCTAACATGCAATAGGCACCGATTCATGTGGTAGATGAATCCAGACCATCCGTCTCAATGTCCCAACTGTGGTGGCCCATGCTGAAAATCCAAATTGGATGATTGTAGCTTCCCATTCAACCTCTAAATTATTGTAATACTTTGCTCGTTTTTTTAAACAAACTACAAACAAGATAATCTAAGTAGACAATTTACATTAATCTTCTATCTTTAAAAAGATTTACAACTTCATATAATGAAAGAAACGTGTAACTATAAAACGAGATTCTTCTGCTTTCTTCTCTATAATCTATAGAAAGTTGTATTTTCTTGATTGTAATTTTCTTTGGCCTCTTTTCATTTTTCATTTCATGTAGAGTCTTGATAGAAGGAAAATGCAAGCGGAGGAAAATAGAATGGCCCCAGCAAAGCAAGCAAGATCCAACCCATTCGCCATGGGTGCGTTCTTGAACTTCTCCACCGCTCCCGCCTGAAGTAACATCACCACCGCGTGTCCAATCTTCGATTTCGCCTGCGACACGGATTCCATCTCTACCCACGACGGAAGCCTCTGAAAAATTGGAAGATAAACGATTGGAACACAAGCATGAGGGGCCGAATCTCATTATCATTGTAGAAAGGATTTCCATTTCATACGTTTGGCATATGTGTACGAACCATATGCAACAAAAAGAGAATGATCACACACAAGATTCCAGCTTATGGCATTTGTGGCTCACCCATGATATTTAGTAGAATCCAAACCGTGCATCCAGCGTGAATCCTCATGTTAACTTTAAATCCGTAGAATAATCTTGATCAAAAACTCAGGTGGGACACACCAAAGGAAGAAATGTACAATAACATCCCAAAAGCTATATATTCATGTGGTGTGGCCTACCTGAGTCTTGTGTGCACCTTCATCTTGTTGGGGGCGCACGTAATTACTAGATTGGATAGCATATACACAACACAGTGGACCCACATTCTTTCTGGAAGTTTCCATGGTGGGCGTCACCCTCCCCCATGCCTTCCACTTTTCTCTATGGTGTGGCCCACCTGAGCTAGGAATCAGACTAGATTTCAGGACCTAGGTCTAACAAGACGGGCCACATCTAATGGACTGATTGGATGCCACATGCACATCACGGTGGACCCAAGATATGTGATCATTTAAATACAAAATTACTCAAGCACATACACGCTCACATCATGCCGAATGCATGGTGTATGTGAATACAAGGGAAACATGCATCTAACATAGGTTCATGCATGCATAGACGACATAAGGGCATATCTAAGAAAAGAAGCAAACCTTAAGAGGGAAGAGCCCAAAAAAGCTAGACTCAGGAACCAGCCATCCCTTATTTCTCTTCATCTCTTTGGAGCCCACAAACATAGCATACATCCCCATCCCAAAAACAAGCATGGCTGTTCCTATAAGAAATGAATCTGCAAATGACAAACGGTGCCTAGATTAAAGACAAAAACACCCACGTATTAAGACCAGAAACCCGACTCAGCTGAGTCGCGACTCAACTCAGGACCGGATGAGGCGGTCTGAGTCACCGAGTCTTAAAACCATGCAAAAAACTGGAAAAAAAAAAAGTATCAAAAAAGAAAAAAGAAGAAAAATTAGAAAAATCAAATACCTAAGGCTTCAATGAGTAGCTGGACCACCTGCCCTCGATCTGTCCTTTGTGCCATGGTTTGGAAATACTCAAAGAATGACTCAAGAATTAGAAAGCAACCCTGCAATTTAAAAAAGGGAAATGATATTGTTGTTATTAATTAAAAATGATCGAAGGAAAAATAATACATGTGAACTTCTTATAATAACAAGATATTTACCTCGACAAAGCACAAGATCGAGCCAAGTAATGATCCCGCAACTGCGATTAATGTGAAGAACCGGCAGTTGATGATTCCCTGCATGAGAATCAAAGGGTTGTTATGAGGATTAATGACTAAGTTAGCTATTATTGTTTATTTAAAATTACATGCCATTATTATTATTATTATAGCTTAGCTTGTTAGTACACGCCCATGTTAGTACAAACACTCCATGTTAGCCACCCCCACTAGGGATCGATACCAAGACCTCAAGTGTTGAAACGAGGTATCTCCACTCAGCCTGCCAGTTGAGCTATGGATTATTTTTAAATGTGTAGTGGATTTTTATTTTTGCTTAAGTTGAGCATTTCATCATTGGATTTTGACAAGATGTGGCAGTGGATGGGCGATACTGCAGGGTGGTGGCCAGTTATCTTAGATGATCTTCATCGTTAATTTCTAGTTACAATGATATAGATGGTATATGTGTTCTTATAATCATGATGATCCTGACCATTGAATCTTGGATTTGAATATAAGCCATTAAATATCCATCCTCATACACAATCACCCATTCAACAAATGTTTCTTACGATGGCCCACCCAAGAAGCATAGAGTCGAAAACATGGACGGTTCAGATCATCACTTAAGATGCATTCCGGGGTGCAAATGGGCCACCCTAGTGACATATGAGACATGCATGGGGTGGCCCTACTATGTAGATGACCTGCTCAAAATATCAAACTGGTCTACTCATCAGGGAGGATGTGAACATTTGGCAATTCTTTTGAATCCATCCATTGTTTCATTAATGTGTGGCCCACCTGATGAGTGGAATGGCCTGTTCTTATTTCCATTCGATCTACATGGTGGGGCCCACTTGATGCATGGATGGGATGTCCCAGGCAGGAGCCAGATTAGCACATTGGCACCCAGAAAAGCTCTGGTGATGGGAATGATGGTGGTCATTAAAGGTAGATCACAGAATCATGGACCCGATCTCTAACCCACCAAATCCAACGGCTTGGATTCCCTTCGCATTACAAAACTAAATAATAAATAAGCGATGATGATGCAATAAACCAAGCAAAAAGATCCAAAACAAACACGTACTCTATCGATGAACATCTCCGCCTCAACCTGCCAAGATTTCCTCTTCAAGGCATGCCTGAAAACACTCAGAGCAGCGCCGGCGACGTTCGCCGCAAGCAATGCAAGATCTACTCCGCCCTTAGTCTGTTGCCTTTCCGAAACCGCTCTCTCGGAAACTGCCGAAGCCTTCACCGCCACCACTGGCTTAGTTTCACTATCTGCAAAGACCCTCTTCTCCGCAGCGATCTTAGCCGTCCGTCGAAGAAACCTCAGTGCATTGTTAGAAGTAGTAGACGGAGATGATGATGATGATGGATCGATCTGCAGTGCTCTGCACGTCCGGAGCAATCTACTCGCTGATGCCATTGATGCGGCGTAGTATACCTTTGGTTGTTGAAGTTTGGTTTATGGGGCGCCCTTTTTATATTGTGCGCTGGGGTGCAGAGAGAGACTCGGATTCGGTAGTGACCCCTCCAGTCCAGCGCTCGGTATTGGAAAAGTTCTGTGGGCCCACAATGACGTATTCATTCTATTCATCTAATGAGATCATTTTAGTCTTTGACCCAAAAATTTATTTTCATGCAAATCTCAAGTGGACCACACCACAAGCAATGGGGAGACGCCTAGCATTGAAATCATTTCAAGGCCCACCTATATGTTTATTTTGCATCCAAACTGTTTATGACGTTACAAAAATCTGGATTAAGGTGATACATAAAAATCATCTTGATCCAAAACTTCTGTGGTCCACAAGAAATTTTCAATGGTAGGGACTGAAATCCCACTGTTTTCTGTGGTGTTGTACACTTGAGACTTGGATCTTCTTTATTTTTGTAATGATGATATAAAATTAGATTTAAAAATGGATAGAAGGCGTGGATGAAATATATACATCATGGTGGGGCCCACGGAGCTTCGACCAGTACCGAGCTCGGTACTGGACGGGTCACTACGGAATCTGAGTCCAGAAGATTCGCGGGATATTGGACGAAGAGAGTTCTGTTTTGAACAGTGAAGAGGGGACAATTCGCATGCGGTGTTTGCTTCCGTCTACGTGTGGGCCACGGCATTTTAGGAACGAACACGTGTCCGTGGCAGGTCGCATGCGCTTTCCTACCTTGTACTGGTGTGTTTTTGATCGTTGGCCGGTTGCGAATGTCAATTCGTTTGGAAGAGGCGGAAACTTGAGTCTTGAGGTTTGCTTTGAGCGCACGTGAATGTGTTTTCACCGTCAGTTTGAGGTAGGTATTAGAATCTAGTACAACGCCTGTTTATGTAGCTGCGTAGAAACACCCTTCATCTGTGGATTCCACTACATTTTATATGTGAATCCACTCCGTCCTTAAGTATAAATCCATTATTTTAACTATAAGTAGAAAATTTTAGACTGATGAAATATTCTTATGGACCACACCAATGAGAACAATGTCAAACTACGGCCAAAACATCTAAGTTAACACGATGTGGCCAGTCTGATATTTGGATCGGGGGAATTTTTTTAAATTTATTATCACTTGATTCTTGCGAGTTACACCTGACTAAAGGGTTTGATGAAAGATAAACACCACGCTGGCCCCACATGCAAACCTATGGTTGGTATTCCATCCCCATTGCTCCGTGTGGTGCGGTCTACCTGATTTTTTGATCTATATGATTTTCTGCCTCAAGTCCTAAAATCAAGGATAGAACCTGATGGACGGCGTGGATTTTATTCAGATAACATGCCTAACCCCAAAAGCTTGGGTGTTTTACGCGCCACGTAAAACAGGTGCTGTAGAAGATTCCGATCCAAGAGAGCGGTCAGAATGTCGGCTAGGAAGGTGCGCATGCGCCGGAGGAATGTGGAATCATGCCATTACCATTCGCACCCTGGCAGCTGGCAAGCAAAGGAGAAAATTTCACGGACGCGGATTTCCTGCGAAAGCCTTTCGCAGGAAGTTCCTGCGCTGGGAACACAGGTGGGGCCCACTGGGAGGTTTGTGAGAAATCCACACCGTCCATCCGTTTTTTGAGTTCATTTTAGGACATGAGGCCAAAAATGAACCGTATACAATGCTCAAGCGGGCCGAAAACGTGATAATTGAACGTCCACAGTTGAAATATACGTGGGGCCACAGAAGTTTTGAATTACGCTAATACTTGTGTTTTCAGTTCATCCCAGTAGGAATGACGTTATTAACGGTATGGATGGCGTGTAAACATCACTGTCAAACCCAGGTAAGTTTCAACGGTAGGAATTTCCCTAACTACCTTTTCATTTATTACGGCCCACTTGAGTCTTGGATCCTGTTCGATTTTGGTTTAATCTCCTAAAATTAGCTCACAAAATGGATGGACGGAGTAGATTCCTGAGAAACATCACGGTGGGCCCCACCTACGTTCCCAGCGCAGGAACTTCCTGCGAAAGGCTTTCGCAGGAAATCCGCGTCCAAATTTCACTGCTCTGCCATTCGTGCCAACGTGGCATCAGAGGAGTTGGGAGCGACTCGCGAACTTCCAATTCTGACAGATGGGGCCCATAGTTTGGTGATCTAAACCATTAGTACGTTAATTCGCATCTTGGATGGAGAAAGGCCCAAAAATCTTAAATTTGGTGACCCCACATAGTTATTTATTTGTAGAGAAAAATGTTAAAATACAGCTGGCTGTGTACTTGGGAGAAAAAAAATTCCCCAGTACCTTTAGGATATTCCAATGGTTAGTGTGAGTTCAGCTAGACCAACAATCTAAATTGCCGAATCATGGCCCCACTTGCCAGAAGTAAAAACTCAACTATATTGTATAATTCTCAGGCTGGCGAGTTCCTGATGTCTCCCTGCCAGTCAACTCAACCAGCGAACGGTGGGTTCTTGAGGAGTATAGGCCTCAGGTTTCAGTAATTTTATCCGATGCAACGAAACCTTAATTGCAAAAATAGACGTGCAATTGTCCAAGTGAACCCAAAAAAATAAAAATACCCCTCTTACATCTGGCTATCATAACAGTCAAGGTGTATTTTAGTCAAAATAGCATCTTCCAAACCCTAAAAAGTCACTTTTTGAAGTTTCCGACCAGTGAAAATAAAAAAGGCATCATATGGACTCGTCCGTTCCACTAATTATTTCAGGGAATGATCTGAAAAAGTTTTTCTAGCTTGTTTAGGGAATGGTCTTAAAAAAAATAAGTAGATCGAAATCTCAATTAGACCACAACAGCAATGCCTGACATAATTTTTATTTGCCGTTCAACTTATTGTTAAAGTCAAATAGACGGATGAAAGGAAAACACAAATACTAGCTTGAACCAAAACTTTTGTAGCCTATAATAAGGTTTCAATCATTAATTATTATAATTTACTCTCATGTGGTATACCCGAGATTTGGAATTGCTTCATTTGTGAGCCCATTCCATAAAATGAACTGAAAAAAACATATGATGTAGGGATGAATATGATGAGATCGAGCACCGTCCCCCTCAAGAGGGTAACTGTTCAGAATTCACGGAACTTCTTTCGACTCCTCACAGACGCTTTTTGAATCCATGAGAAAGAAAACAAACAAAATAAAAAATAAATTCTATAAAATTCAAAATTAATTAACGAATCAAATAAATGAGTTCACAACTCTTTAAATAGGAATATCAAGCAATAAGAGAGAAATCAGAAGCAAACTATAACTAAAACTCCTAAAAATTTATAACTTACTATAAATAGTAAATTTACTTTTTATAGTAAGTTTTCTATGGGCTTAACCATATTATTCTCCTAATTATTCTAAGCACTTTTTATGTTGGACACAACTCTTAAAGTCCAATGGATGAAGAATTATAACCAAACTAAAACTTACTATTTATAATAAAAACGAAATTAAATATGGAATTCAACCGTCGATATGATGGAATCTCGCAAATTAGGCGTGGGCAACCCAATTACGTCGGGTTGGTTGGCTTAGGTAGCTCGTCCTACCCCAAAATCACATATGATACATTGAGTAATTCATTCTGATTTGCGAGATATGTCTGCTTTAAGGGTCCGACAATCTTGATAACTTCTACCTTTGATGGGGCCTTCAGTTCGCTAAAGTAACTTAGTCCTACTCCAAAATCATATATGGTATATTGAGTAATTCATTTTGATTTGTGAGATATGTCGGTTAGACAGTCTTGATAACTTCTACCTTTGACGGGCCTTCTCTTAATCCATCTTGGACATAAAAGTGTCTGAGACCCGCTATACATCAATGTATAAAGAGCATAGATGTACAACACATCAATCAAGGCAGGCCCAAGGTAATAACTCATTGATTAAGCTGTGTATCCATACTCCCCAGCTCGAAAGATGGTGGCTTCTCACTTACAAGTGTATGGCAGGCCAAAGAAATGATACCACATGACGGTTGGAGTTGCTTTGGCTTGGCCTAGCCGAATGGAGAGGAAGAACCACATCCAAGCCATTGATTCTGATGGGCTGCCCCCTACATTCGTGCGTCGTGACCCATCGATTGGGGTCAAGGATATGAGAAATGCCATGTGTACTCACGTCATGGTGGAATTGTGGCACACGGGTTTGATACGTCGATCCACTCGTTAGACGGCCGTAGTCACCTCTGAGAAATCAGGATGATCTGATCATCAAACAGGCTACACTTGCACGGAGTATTAGTGTAGTTGGTCAGTTACTCTCAGCCGTTCATTGGTTTAGTTCAAGTGTGGCCATCAAGATGATTGTGTTTGCGTGATTTTGACGAACGGGAGATCCTATAAAATGACAAGCGTTTCATATCAATCAGTCCATATGATGGGCGGCTCCTTCTCGAACATGCACCGTACCTCAACCACAAAATGCACTCCAGCTGAAGCAAATATCCAACGGTCGTGATCTCCCAATTTCGCCCATGTTGTGTCAAACACGGTTAAGGAGAAAGGACCATGAGTCCCACATGTATAAATCTTGTGCATCTAATACGTTCATGGGATCCACACCGTCCATCAGGTGAGCCAACACGAGCCTGGCCCATCCGGCCGATCCAAGACTCACGAAACAACAGGGAACGGTTGGGTTGGGTCTAAGTTAAAACTGGGGTCCATCGTCAGGAGGAAGGCCCCGCGGAAAAATCAGACCATTCACGAACTTGTGGGGGCCACACCACGTCACCGTGGAGGTTCGGGGCATGATTATACACTATTTCTTGTGCTGAGCCCAACTGAATCTTGGACGGGCCTGAGTTTTGGGATCTAGCGCTAAATCAGTCCGTGCACCTGATGAACGGTGTGGATCTTCCAATCAGGGAGGCTCTCTCAGTCAGCCCCACAACAATGATCCTAGATGTACGGATCAGTGCGCAAGGACAAACACCGTCTCAGGTCCACCAATCGCCGAAGATGGCAAATGCGAATGTAATTCGTACGGACACACTTGCTGACTAAGGAGGAACACCATCTCCAATCACAACCGCAGGAATACCATCTTACTTCCTGGAGTTTCAACTCCGGCAGGTGGCCCCATGGCTTAGCGGTCCATGTCATTGCTTCGCTGGAAGTGGACACTAATTGCCTCTGACTAATGTTATCGGAAGGGGATTGCCTGTATCCACTTGCCAGAGTTTGCCGAATCCCATGTAACCCTTGGCATGGTCCATTAAAAGAAGTATCCTATACATGTGGGTCTGCAATAA
This sequence comes from Magnolia sinica, assembly GCF_029962835.1. Classification (NCBI taxonomy): domain Eukaryota; kingdom Viridiplantae; phylum Streptophyta; class Magnoliopsida; order Magnoliales; family Magnoliaceae; genus Magnolia; species Magnolia sinica. The sequence continues at coordinate 70,693,562 of NC_080588.1, read as the reverse complement.
AATGTCAAAAAAAAAAAAAAAAAAACATTATTTCATCTAAAGTAGACATGAAATAAATGCTTATGACCTGGTTGGAATCTACTGTAAGCTTAACATGACTAAGTGAAAAAGTATTATATGCGAGTGTAAGAGGTGAGGCCTGCATTAAAAAGCAAAATTCATTTTAATAAAATTGATGATTTACTTCTTTTTTTTTTCACACGACACTTCACCTCTATGGACTTACATCCGACAAGCACAAAACTTTTTTATTAAGTCAAGTCAATCACAACAAATTTACAGCAATCCACTCTAACAAGTACATGACACTTTTTCAATGGGCCATTGATGTAGAGCGGGTCGCAGACAGTTTCATGGCCAAGATGGATAAGAAAAGTCCCGGTCGACAACAGAAGTGATTCAGACCATCAGATCTTAGATCCGGCGTATCTCGCAATCCGGAATGAGTTATTGGGGTAGAACGAGCTACTTTAGCCACTCAACCCGCTATGCCAGGTTGCGCAAGCTGGATTTGCGAAATACTCCTTGATCGATGGTCATTTTCCTGTTTTAATTCCGTTTTTACTATAAATAGTAAGTTTTAGTTTGATTATAACTTTTCATCCATTGGGCTTTGAGTTGCGCCTAACGTGAAAAGAGGTTAGAATAATTCGGAGAACAGCTTGGTGAAGCCAACTACAACACTTACTATTTTTGGCCACTAGTAGACATCACGATCATTTATTTAGTTTATTATTTATAGTAAGTTGTGAATTCTAGGAGTTTTAGTTGTAGTTTGCTCTTATTTTTCTCTCATTGCTTGGTATCCCTATTTAAAGGGTTATAAATTCATTTATTTCATTCATCTATCAAATTACGAATTTATTAGAATTTATTTCTATTCTTCTTGCTTTCTTTCCTCGTGGATCCGAGAAGTCTCTGTGAGGAGAGGTGATCAACCTCATCACATTCATCCCTGCGTCAGCCATAATAGAAGTTGTGGAGATTCCTGTAACCCATAGTTACAGCCAATTCATGTTCATGATCTCCCAATGTGCAAACTGCAAACCATGCGCCAAAGCCTCTATGCTATTTTCTGCCCACACAAAGAGGTGTAGAAGAGATACAACAACAGTGCACATTCAACCGAAAAATGTCCCAAGATTAGTTAATGGGATCGTCCATCCTGTGAGATTTTTGGAGACACCGGGACACAGCACACAGAAAGTTATGGATACATACCAACATTCTAGATCACAGGCCGCAGTCATTAACGATCCTATGATTCCTCCATACCAAGTACAAACGACCATGCCCACCAGGATATCTATGAAATACAACCCACTGAGTTTAATCTGCTATTAGTCACAGACCAAGGCCCATTGTGATGTGTGTGTGCCATCAAAGCTGTCCATTAAATTGACACCGCTTGTTTGGCCTAGATCCCACATTCCCACAGACCTATAGCTCAGGTGGGCAGCAAGAAAGGGGAGAAAGGAGAACATTGGGGAGGAGAACTCCCCCATAAAAACTTCCACATGCACAAAGAGAATAAAAGAGATCACCATCTCTTCCTTCAAGTGTCATTGAATCCACAATAATAATAATGAAAAACTTCTCCAAAATGGGAACTAAAGGCTGATATTTTTTTAATTGAATTGTAAACATTGCATGGATCCTGAAATCATAATCAAAATTCCAAAATTAATATACTAACGCAAGCAATCACACTAACATGTGTAAAGAAATGAAAGCCGCAGAACTTACTAAAAATAGTTAAGCACCACACGATAGGGGTTAGGACTATGGCCCACTGTGGATATTCATCGAACTGGTTACCCCGACATGTCCAACCCAAGAAAATCAGATTCGTATATGAAATTTGCATCCAAATTAAAAAATTTAAACAATAATCCAATCAGCCAGTTGCCCCACTTTTTAGTAGGTTAGATAAGGTAATACCAGATATTACTGCACCCACTTACCAAATTACCCATAGGCATTTTCATAATTTATCTAAAAAATAATAGTTTTAACTAAAATATTAAATAACAATAGGAACAGACCAGGTGGATAGATTTGATAGACTTAGCAAAGTGTTTACCCATACTATATCTATAGTGAGGCCCATCATATCAATAGTGTAGATCAGCATACCACAGGTCTTGGAGCATATCTGAGAAAATTGGATTTGGATATTGGATCTTTTACCCAAGTACCAGACATCTAAGCAGGTTGAATGTGTACATTGCAGTATCAGACTTACAACACTCTTCAGGACCCTTAAGGTTGCAAGTTGCACGTTGAGATCATGTGCAACATACAACAATCTGTTGGGCTACATCCCACATGGCCATTGGCATGAATCTCAAATGCAAGTAGGAAAAGGTACCATAACAAACTTCAATGTCTTTAACCAACAAATGAAACATACAAGGCAATCAAATCAAGTGACGGTTTTTGAGCCATAAAACCATTGGAGCTAAATAACAGAGCTGTTGTAGAAATGGTCTTAGAGGAAGTGCAGTACCAGGTGCCAAATGGGATAGACCAGCAAAACAATGATGCCGAGCGTGTTGGAGATCCCATGGCTCAGAGTGAAAGAGTTTCGGAATCCACCTGATGCTCGGATATGCTCTTGGAGGAGGTAGCAACCAATAACCAGGCATATGACAACACCCATCCAACTGTCCTTGAACGTGTGGGCAAAGAGATGAGGAGCACAAACCACCAGAAGAATCAACGACCCAGGAATGTCTAACCAGTCTGCAGCCATAGACAATGGAATCTAAATCAGCAATCAGTGCAAGCATGTTCATGCATAAGAAAATCTTGTCCATGCATATAACATGCATGTCTACAGTGCATGAATAGGAGTTTGTACACGCCATTTTTTAATTAAGATTTCAGGTAACACATGCCGAACAAGCAACAGCTTCTAAACAAATAAGATTTCACCCAAAACATTCATCAATGCTTCATGCTGAAGAGAGCTAGATGCCAAAATGGAGCTTCTATAGGCATTAAACTAGGGTTGCAACTAGGGTGGGATGGGTCTGGTTGAGGGTCAACGCGAACTCAACCTGACCTCAAGAGGATCCAACCTGCAACCGACCTGACTCAAATTGCAACCCAAAGTGACCAACCTGAATCCAACCCGAAGTAATCTATACTTGACCCAACAGCCTGACCCTATAGGCATTAAACTAGGGTTGCAAATAAGATTTCGCTCAAAACATTCATCAATACTTCATGCTGAAGAGAGCTAGATGCCAAAATGGAGCTTCTATAGGCATTAAACTAGGGTTGCAACTAGGGTGGGATGGGGTCAGGTAGAGGGTCAACGTGAACTCAACCCGACCTCAAGAGGATCCAACCCGCAACCGACCTGACTCAAATTGCAACCCAAAGTGCCCAACCTGAATTCAACCCAAAGTAATCTATACTTGACCCAACAACCTGACCCTGCCTGACCTCAACATGACCCAATACATACGATTATTACCCAAATTTTCTCTACCAAACCCTACCAGAACTCAAATTGGGTTGGCATTTTCCAACTCAAACCCAACCCGAGGACCTTGACAACCCTTCGTGAACTTGGGCTAGATCAGTTGGGTACTGGTTGACCCAAACCCAAGTTGTAGCCATACATCAAACAAATGCTAAAACCCTATTGCAACTAGAAATGACAGAAATCCCCTTTAATACTATCCTTTTTTTGTTTTGAGTGAGGATAATTGTCTTTTTCATTTTATTTTAAAGCAATGGACACATCATAAGTAACTACACACAAACTCCTTCTCTCATGTGAGTCCCTTGTGGGGTTAACCCATGACCATGAGGAATCCACATGCGTGCTCAAGTGGGTTACGCACATAGGGTTGGAGATCTACTTGCATTGGATTGTGAGATGCAGACTACAAGCATTGCTTGCATTGCAATGGATGAACAAGCAAATTGTATTGCAAAGATTCATTTTAATCAAAAGGAAATAATACAAGCAATTGTTAGCATTAAAAAGGTGAAAAAAAAGTAATGGTGTTTCCTTGTATTCATGATTAGCAAGTAGCCCTCAAATTACAGTTACATCGAATTTATGGGAAAATGCTAGAATGTGCACCTGGGAAATGTCGAGGAAAGAAGAGCCGTAAAACAACATGGATGAAGGTGATCCATTTCCCAACATCTCCTCTGCACCATTATCAAACACATCTTACAACAGATAATATGAAAAAGAGCTTCATCAAAAAGAATAGAAAAGAAAAGGTATTTGTGGTATTGTTAATCACCTTAAAAAATCGAAAAATGCCGAAGGAAGACTCAAGAAAATGTAAGGAACCAAGAGTGATGTCAGCATGTTTGTCCTCCAGTTCGTTCGATCTAAGATCAACAAATATCTGCAAGTTGGGACTCACGGAAACATACAAAGCAAAATCAAGCAAAGTAATCGCAATCTCACAAACAAAACCCACAAGAAGACAATCCTAATTTTACATGGAAAAACCCTTGCGAGAAAAAAACCACGGCACAAAGCGATGAGTAATGCACTATGAAAAGAAAATTATAAGAGATAGTAAATCTTACCGATTCGAACAACCCTTAAGTCTCCTTAGAAACCCTAGCTATGCCCTTGAACCCTTTTGAACACCTTAGAAAGCCCAAATCTTCTCTAATCCTTATCTTAATCCCGATTACACCTGGTATATATACTACCTAACCGAAATAGGAAACAAATCCCGCACTTAAACAACTTTGCGCGCGCATTTGATAGGACCTTTGATTACATCGATAGACATTGAAGCCTCGTCGATGACATCGAAGAACCTTCGATGCCATCGAGTAGCAACTTCCAAAACTGTCCATCAATCAAATAGGATTTTTTCAGATTTTCTCGATGGCTCGATGGAGTTGAGCAGACTGCTAATGGCATTGACATCATCCACATCTGCTCTATGGGATCGAGTGGTTTGTCGATGGTATCGATAGACCCTATTATAGGCAGATTTAAGACAATTTCCTTCTTTATACTTAGTGGGCCTTATTGATCAACGGTCTGAATTGTCCTAAGGGTTGGATAATGTGATCGGGTGCACCAGTAGGCCCCACTAAGTTGTGATACATCCAATTAGTGTAAGGAGTGGTGTGCTACTACTGTGATACACACGTAATGTCTTGATAGAACTGGGATTACAAATTCGCATGGAGCCTTTAGGGAGAGGAGTTCTGATGGGTTTCAAATTCCTCTACCCTCTGCATTATAAATTAGACCTGGGTCCCCAATCCAACACCATCGACAGAAGTTACAGTCCCATCACAGCTTCTCTAAAAAGTGTAGAAAGAGGAAGATCTCGGCAATTCGATTTCACAGCAATGGCAACATAATAAGGTACACCCTACAGTTCTTCAGATCTCCATATCGGAAGCACAATAAGGTCCTTTGGCAATTCCGCATATAGTTCTTACAATTAATACACATCAGCATCTTCTTTGCACCATGGCAGTTCCAAAAGATTCCTTCGCTGATCTTCATTGAATGCATTTGAAACCTCCAGCATATACTGCTACTAACAAAGTTGTGCTAGTCCCACAGGGATTAGATCCTTTAAGGAATGGAATCCCATGTAATAAAGGATTTATACAGTTAGAAACAACGACTTATACCAAGCAAATGTTGTAATAGGATATGTTTTGTTTGGAAATTTAATATGATTTCATGTTGATGGCGCACATCTCTAAGTATAGAAATTTGTCAACTATGCTACAAGTACACAGGACCTGTTATTGAACATAAGTCAAAACTCTTCAATTGGGGTCCTTACTCATGCCTCAGTGGTAGACTCACATGAGTATCAACATGAGGTCATGAGTTTGAGTACCCATTATGGTGAAATCGCACTGTGGTGTGTGTGTGAGTGCCTGGGTTAAAAAGAAAAAAGAAAAAAAGAGAGGAGTCAAAATTCTTCAATTGGCTTGAACTCATCCAATTAAGACAAGAAAATAGATGCTGAATGACATGCTTCCATCATTTACTTTTTGTGATCCTTGTAGCATGCCAAACTGCATATCTTCCATTAAACTCCATTGTGTTTGTGCTTATGCCTAGGTGGTTACAATCTTCCCTAGTAACTTACGAGTGGGCCACACAACACTAATTGAAAAGAAGCTCATCTAGATGAACTTAAGACGTGGTAAGAAAATGGTCCTCACCATGTTTCCAGAAAAAGATCATCTGGGGGAGGTGTTTATATACTACCTCCCACACATACAAATACATGCCGGTACGTGAGATTGAAACCATATATGGGACACACCATCACAAGAAAGGGCCATCCTTTAAAAATCAGGTCTCTTATATAAAAAAGAGGGCTAGAGTTGTTGACACAATCTTAGCGATCGATACAGGTTCCATTGACACCACCCGTTGCACTATCGGAGAACACTCATTAAAATCACTTTTCAGTGGCACCCAAACACATCCTTAATTTATTGATGGCTGGGTTCCACCATCTCTCCAAAGAGATAAAAGGGTCCTGAGATATGGAAAAAATGACTATTCACACTGTCCACACCGAGCACGTCGATCATTGAAAAGAACAAAAGAAATCAACACATTCACATAAAGCAGAATTTTACTTGCTCACATCCATGTATGTGAGCATCTTTCCAAGACCATCCAACGGCGTGCACCAAAAATCAGACCGGCAAGATCCCAACCATTCAAATTTCCTGTTGAACATGGACAATTGACAGTTCCTTTCTTTCCAAATTTCATTTTACAGCTATGGATAAGTTCATCAAGCCACGTTAATTCCTTGGCCATCCTCCATCAAAAATAGTAGCCATGATTTAGATGGTCTAGATGGACATGCACAAACATGTCCCGGCTCAACAAATGGGCCATCAATAGTGATGTAGAGTGGGTCGCAGACATTTTCATAGCAAAGATGGACCAGAAAAGGCCTGATCGGAGGCAGAAATGATCCAGACCATCAGAACCTTAAAACAGTCATATTTTGCAAATCAGGATGAATTTTTTAACATATCATATATGATTTTGGGGTAGGAGAAGCTACTTTAGCCAACCAACCCCGCTAAGTTAGGTTACCCATGCCAGATTTGCGAGATTCCACCAGATCAATGGTCAAAAGTCCTTTTTATTTTCTTTTTTTTACTATAAATAGTAAGTTTTAGTTCGATTATAACCTTTGATCCTTTAAATTGAGGAAATGTGCCCAACATGAAAATGGTTTAGAAAAATTAGGAGAATAACGTGATTCGGACAAATTGGACACTTACTATTTTTGGCTGAAAACCGTGAAGTCTAGTAGAAATGATGACAGTCTATAAACAGTACGTTTACTATTTATAGTAAGTCACGTTTGTAGGGAGTTTGAGTGAAAACTATGTCCTAGGCTTGAGCTCATTATTCAAAGGATTGTAATTTCGTTTTTATCATCAATTAATTTATTTTCGAATTTATTAGAAATTATATCTATTTTTTATCCTCATGGATTTGGGGAAGCTATGTGACGATTCAGAGTAGTTATTCCTTGAGGAAGACGGTGATCAACCTCATCACGTCCCTCCCTGTGTCAAATAGATATCTCTACTGTTTCAATTCATCAAATCAAAATTGTAACATTTTAATTGATCTTTATCGATAAAAGAAAAACGTAGAATCAAAGAGCAATGCCTTATGCAATTAGTCATCTAATTATCTTGAATGCTGTAGAAAACAGAGTAATGAAGAAGAAAAGGCACTGAAAGAACTCACATTGCTGCGATCGATGCCACCCATTTGAGGAGGGTCGTGCCGAATCCGAGCTTGGTGGCGTGACTGGCGAGCTTCTTCACAGCATTCCCAAGCTCTTTCAGATCAGATGCGATCAACTCGCTGCTTGTTTGGTCTGTCTTCAACGCCAAATACTCCATTCTCCCCATTCTCTCAGATCTTCAGACAAAATAGTAGAAAATCGACAAAGAAAGAGAAAGAGAAAATCTCTCTGTTTTGTTTTTGTTTTAGCCGATTTCAGCTCTTTCTTTCTTATACTAAAAGGGAGTGTCCTGAAATCAGTTGCATTCGGTCCTGATTGTTAGTTACTGACAGTTGACACGTGCCCGCCACGTGGGAGAGGACGCGTGCTCTCCGCCGTTGCTAATGGCTTGCGCTTACTGTTTCTTCTCGCACGTGTACGAGCTGGATGGAAGGTTAGTCGATATGTCCAGTACTTGGTCAAAGTGACTTCGATGCCCTTGACGATTTTTGTAATGACGAGATTGCCATTGACTCGTGTGGCCGTTTCTTCTGCATACGTGTGGCCGGTCTGATGATTAGAACGACCTGAGTTTTGTGCTTAGGCATCTAACCACGGAGACCCGGATGATTAGCAGCTTGGATCTCTTCCACGTATGCCTTGGAGTCAAGTGTGAAATGAGAGTACGGACAATGCACTCGCGCGAGGAACGGACTAGAAAATAGTTTTAAAACACGTGTTGTTAAGCGCGTGCAATATCAGAGGTTTTGGGGATCCACTGAGAAGTTTATCGAGCATCCACTCCGTCTATCAGTTGTAACACATCATATTCACTGTATCTAATATAATTAAGATTTTTCAAAATTTTATATAGGCCACGCCATAGGAAAAATGTAAAATCATGCATAAAACCTTTAATTTGACATGCAGTGGCATAAATAAATTCTTTTCTAGGATTATTTTTTGTCTACCTCTTCATCCTGGTGGTAATCACATAAGGAACGGCTTGGATGGCGTAAAAACTATACTCTGGGCCCAGGAAGATTTCTGTGGTGGGGCGTCCCATTCCCACTGTTCCCATTAGTGTGGCCCACCTGAGATTTGGATCATCATGTTAATTACGATCACGTCATAACCTTAGGTATCGAAACTGATGCACGGAACAGATGTCAACAGAACATAAAGGTGGGCCTACAGAGCTCCGGTGTGTTACAGGATTCCAGTCCCAGACGAGAGGAGACACGTACGTGAGAGATCCGGGCCATTCATCCGCTATGTCTCACTTGGTAATTGGAATGTATGGTGCAAATCAGCCTAATTCAATCAACCTTTAGACAGGGAAAACATTTGGCTTTGGGATATAAACTGTCGCCCACGAAATGAACCGCCCGGATCCTACGCAGCCGTAATCGGGAGAGCAGGGTCCGATAATCTTGCTTTTGCGTAAAACGGAGAGAACCTGACTGCCTAACAATCAAGCCATTCTAGTCATCAGGTGGCATGCATTGTACCAAAAAAAGGTTCGGTGGAGGCAGTAGAAGCGAAAAATGGGGTAGGAGCAACGAGAGGGGGCTATGTTTCAATCTGGAACGTCCAATTAGTGGGCCCACCATGGATTGTTCTATATTATATTTACATCCAATCCATGTGGATATTTGGCACACTGTTGGTGGGCTTACAGAACCCAGACCTAGCCCTTGAGATATGATATCAAGTTCATACCCAGCCCATCAAGAGCCTGACCTTCCCATCCCTTCGGGCTTCCCAAGTCCGTTGATTTAATAGTACCAGTTTGATGGCTTGTTCTTACTGGGCCGGTGTGGGAGGGAAGTATCGTATTGGGATCAAAGTTTTGGTGGGCCCACTAGAAAAATACTCAATTCGTTATTGATAAATAAGCTGTGCCAGACAGTGCTGAAATGCGTGGCCCAAAGCACATCAATTCCTGGTTCCATCCCATCCATTTATTTACAGGGCCCATCTTGGGACTATAGGCTCAACCCGAACTTGGGCCAGCCTGATTACGAACGCTTTGTCATTCCAAAGAGAGAAATGCGAAGGAAAGGGTGGCAATGGGCCAGGCAGCCCTCCTAACCTCACGTGGCTGACCAGACTCTGGGATGAACTTGGATTTACTAGCTTGGCCCGTAGGCCAGGCAGGGGAACCACTTGTATGGCCTGATCAATTTTTGAGTAGGGCTTGGGCTCAAGTCATTTTAGCCAGACCCGGCCTGGCCCAAGTTTATCTGTACATGCGTTGTATTCGACATAGATGCCATTCCCACCCTCGGTATTGGCTGGATTCCTCTAAAATGTCTATTTCTCTTGGCATGTGTGACCCACCTGATTAGTGGATGGATTAGGAATATTACAGCCAGACATAGGATTTTTTTTTTTTTTTTAATTTAAATTTTCAGGCTATTTTGAATGGGTCAGGCCTGGCCTGTGTCCCGGGCACTGGCCATGGGTTTTGGCCAGCGCGGGTCTACCTGTCCAGCCGAAACACAGCCCATTGACACCCCCTATGCCAAGGTACTTACCTGCAAACTTGTCACTGTAGGGCACACGTGAAAGATCTGGCCGTTCATCCGGGGCCTCTTGTCATGCACCTTCGGTGACTTGGCAAAACCATAAAGCTTATTTGATTATCTGGATACCGGATTGGTGGACATATATTGGACGGTTAAAAATGAAAAATATCCAGTGGTCCTATTTCTAAATCAAGTGTCCACGAATAGAAGGTATTGCTCGGCCAATTGATTTTTGGACTGTGCAGTGACAGTCGTCCCCGCAAGGCCGCATATACTCCGTTTAATCTGAGCTACCGTTCTCCACCCATAATTTCTGAGTGCCGAATATCAAGCGTCATACTCTTTCATAGTATCAAATAACTCCCCGCCGGAGGCGGATTGCCTACACCCTTTCGTAGTATCAAATAACTGCCCGCCGGACGTGGATTGCCTACCGACGCTGCCAGTAACGAGGTGGCTACTGACGGAAACGGATTGGCTACTCCCTTGCCACCAGCCGATGGCTGGTGGTCGGTGCTCTGTGGGCTCCACCATGATATATGTGTTTCATCCATGCCGTTCACTTATTTTTCTAGATCATTTTATGGTATGAGACCAAAAATGAATTACATAACAATCTCGCTGGACCACATTACAGGAAACAGTGTTGAATGAGCGTCAACCATTAAAAACTTTTTGGGGGCCATAAAATTTTTGGATCAAGCTGATCTTTGTTTTTTTTTCACTTCATCCGGGTCTGTATGACCTAATCAAGAGATTGGATGTCAAATAAACAGTACGGTGGCCCTTAGGAGGATTTTAATGGTGGATATCCAATCACTCTTGTTTTCCTGTAGTGTGGTACACCTGAGATTTATATCCCTCTCATGTTTGCTATCAAGCGTAAAATTATCTGTAAAAATGGATGAAACACATACATCATAGTGGGTCCCACTGTGAGTAGTCAATCCGTTTCCGCCACTGACGGTGCTATGTATACTCCACCACGATATATCCATTTTATCAACACGGTTCACTTTCTTGTTAGGACATGATCCAAAAAATTATATATATCCAAATCTCAAGTAAACCACGCCACTATAAAAGAGCAGTGATTGAACATTCATAGTTAAAAACTTCTCAAGGCCACCAAAAAGTTTTAGATCAAGTCGATATTTGTGTTTTCTCTCTACGTGTGTCTATGTGAACTCATGATGAGCTTAGGAAGATTTCAGTGGTCGGTCTTGCGGTCCCCACTGTTTTCTATAATGGGTCCACTTGAGCTTTTGATATGCTTCATCTTTGGACTCGTGCCCTAAAAAGATATCTCGAAACGATGGACATGTGGATATAACACATATATCGCGGTAAGACTCACAGAACTTGTGAGGTACCTTCAGCAGTGAGACTCGCAACCAGTACCTAATCTTCATCTCTCTTTACCTAAGAAACCCCATATTAGCTACCTAACCTGACAGTAGCGAGACTCAGCCTCCGAAGTGATGCCATCACGCTCTTTGGGCCCCATCATTATGTAGATGTTGTATTCCATCATGATGTACATGTTGTATTCATATCAACCGTCCATTTGAAGTGATCATTTTAGAGTATGAGACAAAGGATGAGGCAAATCCAAAGTTCCAAGTGGACCTCACCATGGAAAACAGTGGAGACAGTGACGCCCCGCTGAGCCATGATGTTTATTTGAGATTTAAGCTGTTTATGAGTTAACATAGGCATGGAATAAGGGAAAACACAAGTATAACATTGATAGGAAACTTCCATGGCCCAAAGAGGTTTTTAACGCTAGGCATTCAATCCCCACTGTTTCTTGTCGTGGGGTCACTTAAGCTTTGGATCTGCCTCATTCTCATACTTATTCCGCTCAACTCGGCCAAGCGACATTGGTACCACTCTTTGGGATTGAGTTCGACGCGAGGATGAACGTGATGAGGATAACAACTCCAAATCCACGGAGCCTCACAGAGACTTTTCGAATCTACGAGGAAAGAAAACAGAAAATAAAAATAAATTCTAATAAATTCGAAATTGATTAATCGATCTATAAAAACAAGTTCACAACCCTTTAAATAGGGGTACCAAGCAATAGGAAAGAAATCAGAATCAAATTACAACTCAAACTCTTATAATCCGCGACTTAGTAAACTTACTATATATAAACAGTAGTGATGTCCACTAGTGCACAAGGTTTTCAATCAAAAATAGTAAGTGTCCTATTTGGCTTCACCAAACCGTTCTCCTAATTATTCTAAGCTTTTTTCACTTGGCGCAACTCCTAAAGACCGACAGATGAAGAGTTATAATCAAACTAAAACTTACTATTTATAGTAAAAAGGAAATTAAAACAGGGAAACAACAGTCGATCCAGGGGTTTTTCGCAATTCCAGGCTGTGTAACCCGATAGCCGGGTTGGTTGGCTAAAGTAACTCCTTCTACCCCAAAATCATATATTTTACTTCAGATAACTCATTCCAGGATTGTGAGATACACCCGATCTAAGGTCCGATGGTCCGGATCACTCCTGTCGTCGACGGGCCTTTTCTGATCTATCTTGGCCATGAAAGCTCCACGACCCACTCTACATCAAGTTGGAACTAACCTGACAGTAGCGAGACTCAGCCTCCGAAGTGATGCCATCACGCTCTTTGGGCCCCATCATTATGTAGATGTTGTATTCCATCATGATGTACATGTTGTATTCATATCAACCGTCCATTTGAAGTGATCATTTTAGAGTATGAGCCTAAGGATGAGGCAAATGCAAAGTTCCAAGTGGACCTCACCATGGAAAACAGTGGAGACAGTGACGCCCCGCTGAGCCATGATGTTTATTTGAGATTTAAGCTGTTTATGAGTTAACATAGGCATGGAACAAGGGAAAACACAAGTACAACATTGATAGGAAACTTCCATGGCCAAAAGAGGTTTTTAACGCTAGGCATTCAATCCCCACTGTTTCTTGTCGTGGGGTCACTTAAGCTTTGGATCTGCCTCATTCTTTGGCTCATGCCTTTAAATGATTTCTCCAAATGGATGGACGGTGTGGATACAACACATACATCATGGTGGGCCCACAGAACGCGGTGATGTCACTTGAGTAGCGAGACTCGCTACAGCGAGTTGAGTAGCTAATCCGCGTCCAGAAACCCTCTTCCCCTTGCTCCCAAGACAGAGAGAGAGAGAGAGAGAGAGAGAGAGGCTTTGTAGCTTTGGATGAATTTATCTTCCTCTTTCTTTGTCTCACCCAACTCTCTGAACTTGTAGTCTGATCAACGGTCCTGATTAAATAATGTACAGAAAGAGGGCCGCCCTTCTTACCGCCAAATCGATTGCAGCTTTCTCTCAGGTAAGCCCTTCTCCATTCTTCCATCATCCTAGACGTCTGATCTCTTCAAAGAACTATCTAGATTCTATTAAAACCCTAGCTTTAGTCAGACACATTAGCACTGCTGCTGAAAGAACAGATTTTCAAATAGATCCTCACGTTACAAAAGAAAACCATAGATTAGAATCCCAACACAGCCCAAACGGGTTTCAAGTAGAAAATCCCATAGATTCCCCTAGAAATGGATTTCAGCAGAACCTCGATGGTTTTTACAGAGAAAACCCTAGGCAGCTAGAATTTCAGCAGAATCCTAATTGGTTTTACAGAGGAAACCCTAGGCAACATGAATTTCAGCAGTACCCAAATGGGGTTTACGGAGAAAACCCTAGGCAGCCAGAATTTCAGCAGAGTTCCAATGGGTTTTACGAAGAAAACCCTAGACAACCAAAACTTCAGCAGAACCCAAATGGATTTTACAGAGAAAACCCTGGGCAGCAAGCATTTCAGCAGAAGCCAAATGGGTTTTACAGAGAAAACCCTGGACAGCAAGAATTTCAGCAGAACCCAAATGGGTTTTATGCTGAAAGACCAGAATTTCAACCAAGAGAAAATATTATTTACAAGGAAAATCCTAGGCAAGAATTTCGGCAAAACCCGAATGGGATTTATGGAGAAATTCCAAGGCAAGAATTTCCGCAGAATCCGCAGAACCCCTGTGGACTTTATGGACCGACTCTTGTAAATACTCCACAAGCCCGTTCATATGGGTGTTATGGAGAAAACCAAGGAGAGTTTCAGCAAAATACAAATGGGTATTATGGAGATAGCCCTAGGGATTTTCACCAAAATCCAGATGGGTACTGCAGAGAAAACCCTAGAGCAAATTTCCAGCAGAGTCCACGTAGGGTTTATTGCGGAAATCCCAGGGAAAATCAGCAGAGTTCAAATGGGTTTTATGAACCGAAGCCTGCAGAGTTTCAGCAGAATTCAAATGGGTTTTATGAACCGAAGCCTGCAGAGTTTCAACAGAATTCAAATGGGTTTTATGAACCGAAGCCTGCTGAGTTTCAGCAGAGTTCAAATGGGTTTTATGAACCGAAGCCTGCAAAGTTTCAGCATAACCCAAATGGGAATTGGAGGGAGAGTCCGATAGAATTTCAGCAAAACCGAAATGGATTTCAGAGAGAAATGGGTGGGTCTCTTGTGGCAGGTGATGGCAGACCTGATAAAAAAGCAGTTGAAACGGATGGAAGTAATGGGTTTAAGGGCACGGTCAATGAACTGGATGATTTTTGCAAGGAGGGTAAAGTGAAGGAAGCTGTGGAAGTTTTGGGTTTGCTAGAGCAACAAGGCACTTTTGTGGATTTGCCGACATATATGCATTTATTAGAGACGTGCGGTGATGCTAAATCTCTAGAACAAGCGAAGATTGTCCATGACCACATCTCAAGATCTATGGTTCAAGTTGAACTCTGGGTTTATAACAAGATCTTAGAGATGTACTCCAAATGCGGTTCGATGGATGACGCTTACCATCTCTTCGAGAAAATGCCTGAGCGGAACTTCACCTCTTGGGACACTATGATAACGGGACTTGCAAACAATGGTCTTGGTGAGGATGCCATTGATATGTTCAGCCGGTTCAAGCAGGCAGGTCAGAGGCCAGACGGGCGTATGTTTCTTGGGGTCTTTTCTGCATGTAGTGTTCTGCATGCAATCGATGAGGGAATGCTGCATTTTGAATCAATGAGCAAGGACTATGGTATTGTCCCTGCCATGGAGCATTATGTGGGTGTTGTAGATATGCTTGGGAAAGCGGGTTATTTGGATGAAGCCATGGAATTCATCGAAAAGATGCCTGTTGAACCAAGTGTGGATGTTTGGGAAACTTTGATGAACCTTAGTAGGGTCCATGGAAACATGGAACTTGGTGATCTCTGTGCTCAGCTTGTTGAGAACCTGGACTCCTCCAGGCTAACAGAACAATCAAAGGCAGGTCTTTTGCCCGTTAAAGCTTCTGATCTGGCAAAGGAGAAAGAGAAGAAGAAATTGTCGGCGCAAAAACTTCTAGAGGTCAGAAGTAGGGTGCATGAGTATAGGGCAGGAGACACGTCCCACCCTGAAAAAGACAAGATTTATGAACAGTTGAGGGGCCTGAGTGGTCAAATGAGGGAGTCAGGATATGTGCCAGATACAAGATTTGTCTTGCATGACATAGACCAAGAAGCGAAGGAGGAAGCTTTGCTCTATCACAGTGAGAGGCTGGCTATTGCCTATGGCCTCATCAGCAGTCCGACTCGTTCTCCGATTCGGATAATTAAGAATCTTCGTATTTGCGGTGATTGCCACAATGCATTGAAGATAATATCAAAGATTGTTGGTCGGGAACTCATCGTGCGAGATGCAAAGCGGTTTCACCATTTCAAGGATGGGCTGTGTTCCTGTAGGGATTACTGGTAGAGAGAGAACATATCCATACTTCTGTGACCAGATTTTCCCAATTCTTTTGCGAGAATAGGCTTGATGAATGTTAGAATTTTTTATAGAACATTCATGGTTTGCATACCATGCATAAATTATTAATGATGCTAGACTCATGTACTAATGAGAAATTATTCACGATGCTAGGCTTATATATCAGTGAGATTGACATGAGTAGTGATCCAGGTTGAAACAACACCATCCATTCTTGTTAAGCATACATTGTAAGGCTTGGCTTACCCTAGCTTTGAAAGGATTATTTGCATTGATAAATGTTCACTTCAAAAGCTCTGTTTATCAGCAGAAGATTTTGAGGATGTCAAACAGATTGGCTTATTTAGAACATTTCTTGATGGTTGCTGTTTGAAGCCAGGTCTCAGGATGCATACCAAGCATAAGATCCCTTCTTGTGCCGACTTGGAAGGCACGTGAGAGATCTCAGACTTTCATCTATCTGGGTAAAGTATCCTAACCTGAAAATTAGGCCCTTTGTCTGATCTTGGCTTGATTTTCATCAAATGTGGATCATTCACCATCCTTTTTTTGCCCATCTTGTGGTGTGGAGCCCACTTGATGAGTGGATCACCTGGGTTTTTTGGGCAAAGCAACATTCGTTGTGCAGGATGGATCTCGTGCATGTGTGTTATGTTGGCATGTGTATGCGCTTGTGATTGGCACATTCAGATGCACGTCTGCAAATGGCATTCTTTAATTAATTTATTTATTTTTATCAGGCAGGAAGGTTCATGTCAAATGTTGGATGTTCTGGCAGTGTAACTGTTGACTGTTGTTCTGAACTGCTGGTAATTTCAAATGAGTCCTGCAAGAGTTGCATGTGAGATTGTGGAATCTTCTTATTCCATCATTTCGTGTTGCTTCTATTTCAGTGATCTGCTTTTAAACTTGCCATTTCATGTGGTAGATCATGGATCAGATCTTGCTCCTCATGCAACTGTGCAGTGAGCACAGAGCAAACTATTCTTTTGCCTTTTACTAACACAGTGGCATACACCTATATTTGGAGGGCTCCTCTCATCTCATTGAGTGGGCCCATGAAGAAGAAAAAAAAGATGTTGCTCCTCATGAGGCCATGGGTCATGTACATCATTGATGCACAAAGACCAATTTGGTTGAGGGAAACTAAGAAAACCAACTTTGTCCACATAACTGTAAACGAATACATGGTTGTAGGTCATCTTGGTCATTGTCTCCAACCGCTACTTGGGTGGAGGTCATGTAGGTCACTTTATTCACACACCCCCACCACCAACACAACTCACACAGACATGCTTAAGGGTTGGGCTCAGTATCTGAAGGAAAGAACTTCACCACACAGTGGGATTTCACCACCTATGGGTATCTAACCCAAGACCTTGTGTCGAAACTCCTCAGAGTCTGCCACTGGGGTAAGGACTCAAACCCAACCCTTGAACTAACATTAAAATACAGTGCTGAAGTGTAATGCTAATTCGAGATAACACATCTGCAAATGCCAAACACAAACGTGTCACATATGCCAGCATGTTACATGTGCCGGATCTGGGATGTTCATCAAACACTCACATGTATCATATCCTCAAATCAGGCTGGCCCACTCATCAGGTGAGCAGCACATGCATGTTGAATTTAGGCCTGCTTGTTGGTTATCATTATCCCAATTGTCCATGCCTTTGTGCATGTGTGGTCTACCTGTTAAATTTTCCGGCCCATTTTCAAGGTTGGGAACATTCACCATGTCGACCACCATTCAAGTGCTCTATATCTGACACATGTGCCATGTTGGCATGTGTGGTGCTTTGCTATTTATTGCTTGAAGATGTGGCATCTTAAACATTAGTATTCGACAGTGGGAAATCTTCACCGTATAATTCCTCTTAGTTGTATGCCATAGTATTTTCATTATCGGGAATAATCACGTGTTTGAATGTACCGTCATTACCATTTGCAAGCTGTCTGGGGCCCACCATGATGTGAGATCTATCCAACCCGTCCGACCATTAGATGTGCACCGCAATGGTAAGCCTAGATCCCAAAATCTAGCCTGGTTGGTCCATAGTTCAGGGGCCACACGAAAGGAAACGTTAACATAGGTTGAGAAGGAGGACGCCCACCATAGAAACTTTTAGAGGAAATGTAGGTTCCATGGCGTTTTTTTATATCTATGTGTATTAAACCACACAAGACTACAATGTGGAATTCGTATCTTGTTTATTTCTCTAAGAATAATAGGTATGTATAAAAGAGTTGAAAGTCTTAACAAAAAAGGAAATATCTTAATCTATGAATATTATCCTAATTTATCTCATAGCCCAGGTTCCACGTCCTATGGGTTAGGTCCTCGGCCAAACCCCCTCGTGGGCCCCACAACACATCGGTTAGGTCCTTGGCCGAACCCCCTTGTGGGCCCCACATCACATGGGTTCCACTTCACACGGGTGGGGCTCACCTCACACGGGCTGCCCACCTCGAGTGTGCCCCTGCATTCCACAGGCCACCCCACTTGAGCCCGATGTGAAAATGCCCCTACATTACGGGTTCAGTCCAAACACCCAACATAAATAACAAGTCAGGTCCAAGTGTCTGGCATATAAAAAACATATCTTATCAAAATGCCTGGTATGGGAAAGATAAAAACATTCGGAGGTATACGGAGTAGATGACCGATCAAGGCCTATGAGGTTAAGGAGATAGATGAAGCAATTGCACTTATCTGTGTGCACCCACTGCTCAGGAAAAAAGAAATGAAAAGAAGAGTGGTGTTGGTGAGAGGAGATCCGGGTAGCGACGAAGAAGATGATGGTTGGTGGATTTGGGGGCGATGTATTTTGTCAGTGGTGGGTATTAGAAAGCATATGTCCAAATTTGATGGTCTAAATCTAAGATTTGGTGGCAAATCATAGAAGATAGATGTGCAGATCGAGGTGCATCGGTAGACTCATCCACCGAAGATGGTGGCGGGTTGGGTTCAACAAAACAAAGATGGCTGAAGAATGGTGCAACTCATCAATGGCAGATGGCATATGGCTGGCAATAGAGAAGAAGACGCATATGGCTTGGTTAAGAAATAGGCATTGAGGATGGGGTTGCATGCCGTGATCAATGGATGTTTTGGCAGCAAGATCCAATGATAGGGGTCATGGAGTGTTGGTGCGGGGACACAACAAGGTGGTCGTGCTTGAGTTAGTGGGTGCTAGGGCGTGTTCCGAGGTGGTGAAAGATGATGAAGACCACCTAATATGGTTGATTGTCTAGCGATTGGAAATGGAGATGATGTTGAAAGATTTGGCTTCAACAATGGGTTTTGGCCTACAAGATGGCGAGGATTCCGATGGTGGGAGCAAGTAGAGAAGATAGATAGTGGGAACAAGGACAAGTTTGGACAATGATGGAAACGGTTGATGCCTGTCGTCTCTCGGTTTGTTTTTAGTCATGTGTGGTGCGTGTCCGTGCCAAAATCGATTGTGCGACTGTATTCAAACCGAACAAATTTGACCCCAAGCGCCAAGATAAGCATATACATCAAATGTGATCGTATGTGACGAAGACTTGAGAAGATCAACCGCCTATTCGGCCACTCAGCCACTCGCACAAGATTGTTACAAGATGATCAGGTGATGATCTTCATCTGAAAATGGTTACATGTTGGCTTCCGTAAGAAAGGACTTTTGGTATGGCAGGGAATCACACAGAAAATGAGTTCTTACAATTGACCATAGGGCAAGACTACAAGGAGTCTTTCTGAATAAAGAACAGTTGGTATTGGAATGAAAATAGTTCAGTGTAAGAGCGTAGACTTGGATAGCTAAATATTACCGCTAAAGATTATTGTTACTCCCAAAATAGAGCTAGAACTATGATAAGGAAAGATAAAGTGATTGGTTTGTTTGGTTGGTATGAGAGGATTTGTTCTGATGATTTTGCCCTTATATTTATAAGTTTTCCTGCTAGGCAGATACTTTGCATATGTTTCTGTTCTTTGACTCTAGCCGTTGTGGCAGCCGAATTGTTGCCACGTCAATCTTCCAGATCCTTCTGGCTCTTTGTATTCCTCTAACCGTTCCTCTCATCTCGACCGCTTTATGTCCCTTGAACTTTTCGGCTGTGCCCTGTCATCAGATAACATGTACTATTCAGCTCAACACCAATTGTGCTTACATAAAAAGTGCTCCAAATATCTTCGAAGATGTTTCCACATGCTTTATCCTCTTTGTGCAACAACACTGTCATTCCCTAAGTAGTGGCTATTCCAGGAATGGCCAGAAATAGATTACAACAATGCCACGGGTTCCAACGGTGAAACTGTATGGTGCCGATGCTAAGTGCTACTGTAGATCCGAAAGAGGTTGCGTGAGTCACATGAGGGATTGCTGTAGGGACGTATGGCAGTGATGGCGGATGGGAATGATGGAGATGCAGAGGTTGAATGGCTTTGGAAATTTCAAATTTGCTAGATCTGGAGTAAGATCCAGCACTGGATTGCATAGTAGATGTGTTCGGCGAGAAAATCCAACGGAGAAGAGACAATTGTGATTGTGGCTGAAATCGTTGGGTTGCAGGCGGACAGCGGATGATGGTAGTGTACAACGCCCTATCGATGAGTGTGGTATATCAGAATCATATCTCTGATACCATATTAAATCACAAAGTGACTTTATTATGAAAATTGTTACTCACTTGAATAAGAATAATATGAGTTTATAAAAGAGGTGGGAGATTTGTGAGAAATCTTTAAAGATACATATCTTAACAAACAAAAAAGAAAAAAAGAAATAACATGATATAGGAAAATTACCTAATCTACTCTAACATAAAGCGTGTGTGTGGGGTGTGTGCGTGTGTAAAAAAAAAAAAAAAAACTAGTTGTTAGTGCGCCACACCACGCACCAGGATGAGTGAAAACACCTCGGCTCATGCCATTCCAAAATTTAGGTGGACCACAAAAGTGAATATAAGTTTTTAAGTGTGATTGTACATTGCTCTCTATCGTGTTCCCACCTGAGTTTTTTATAGTGATAATCCTTGTGATGGACGGGGGCTCACCAGATGGTGGTTCAGATTCCACATGCACATCACGGGTGGACCCCACACAGAATTTCTGTGTGACCAATGAGTGCTGTAGTTGGATTTGATTGCTTGGGGTTAGGTCAGGGGAGAATTTTTGTGTTAATCATCTCTGTTAAAAGTTGACAAAGGTGCTTTCCTGTGCTAAAAGCATGGAAGCTTTTCACCTTTGTTGACTAGATGAAGCTTTCTCTTCTTGCCATTTTTCTCCAAGGGTCTCGTACAATGCTCTGCCCTAGTGATTTTGGTTTTCAATTTGTACAATCAAGGCCGATGTTTCAGTAAATCCAAACGGTTGATAATGTACGGGTTCTGCGATCAATGGTCCATGTACCAAAAATCTCCCAGATGGACAAATCATAAACAATCTTTGAATAAGAGGCCTCTAAAGTACTTTTAAAAATCCATTCAACCAATAAAAGCCCAAATATTCTCTAGCTAGGATCATCCAGGCCATCCACGATGAGCCCCATGACGTCAATGTTTTCAATCATATTAAACCATGGGCCCCACCTGTACAGAACTAAAAGCTAGGACGTGCAGAAACATTGGGTGGGGCCATTCTATTATTTCTTTCTTTCTCATCAATCACACATTTGTTTGTGGGACTCTCAGGGGTTGACTTTCTTCCTTTCTAGGCCTACCAAAAAGCAGTAGCATCTTGATAATTTTCATCATACCAAGAAAATTTCTATCACTTTTTTAGAACTTGGAAAGGTTTCTAGGGAGACATGAGGATTGATTTGTTGAGAGATTTATCAATCGGACCTGAATTTGCAAGTGGAAAGAATCTACCTCTGTAATATTTTTTTTTGTAGTTGTATTAAGCAGAAATGGTCTTTTATCATGATAAAAGGTAGGATTTTGTCCTGTCCAATGTAAAAGTTACAAAGTGAAAAGCATCCATCGATTTAGACCCTGAGTAGCAATTGATCTGATGGTCGAGTTTCCAAGACAGATATTTTCTAGTAACAGCTTTGGTCTAATCAATAGAGCTGTTTGTGCTTGACACTACCGAAAATCGGCTATGGTTACAAACATGTCATTCTATCCTTACTGGGTATGAAAACATTCTGGTGTTTGGCGTTTTCTCCTGACAAGCACTTGCAATTTCATCATAATAGGCTTTCTGTGATCGTGAGTTTGGTGAACGGTTTAGATTTTCAAACACATGGCACATGTGAACATGTGCGTGAGATATGGTCCCATCTCCCGAACTTCATTTTCTTTTTAGAAATAGAAGAAGTATAGAAGCAATGAGATAATGAAAAGTGGGTGGTCCCCGAACACATCCCCAAATTTTAGCATTGTTTGGTGCTGCAATCCATTCCCTTTCATAATGAATGGATGGCTGTAATTGTGCAATCAGGGCCATCTTTTTGGGCTGTAACATGTCCTCATGATGACCCACCAACCGTTGCTGATCACCACACACAAATGCTGAGGGTACGGTAGTGATGCTTTTAAACCATATTGCTTAAAATGGACGGTGATAGGCAGAGAGCTGTAGAAAACAGACCCTACATGCCTTGTGAGAGAAGCGTGTCTAATTGAAATTCCAAGGAGAGACTCGCGTTCATGAGCGTGTATGGAGATGGGAGAGAAGAGATGTGAAAGCGCAACCTGACATTGCGTGTACGAATGGCAAACAACAGCGACCCTACCCTTTCATTTATTGTCTACCATAAAGACCTCACGTGCCTTCATTTATGTCTATACGCGCCCTGACCTTCATACGTTTGTTTGGAGGGTTTTGCTAGAATATTTAAGGGCCTGTTTGGCCGGACCGATCCCACGGTATTAGGTGGGATGGGATTCAAAAAACATCATTATTAAGGATGTACTGTAGCTTTGGACCGAGGTCCTTTTCAATGGTCCACACTGTAAGATCGAATACTTCATATTGCTAAAGTGTCAGATGATGAATGGGTTACATATTCCAATTTATTTTTCTTTATATCCCCCTCTTTAATGAGACCTGTTGTCTTAATGGTTTGGATCATCGAAAGCTTTCGATAAATCCAAAGGCTAGAGTCCTATTGTATCCTTATAGTAAGCATCACACGGGCATGTTGGGATTGATTATCTTTGGGTATGTTTGATTTGTCAGGGTAAATTAAAGGAATTGAGTCATCATTGTGATTTTATAATGAACATTGACTAATGCAAATGTATTCAAGAGATAAGTAAAAAAAAATTATAATTATTTTTCATTTTTATGTAATTATTGTGAAAATTTTAAAATAAATAACGGCTTCAATAATTTTTTGTAATGATTTAGTATTATAAGTAATATAAAAATATCATCATTATAATTTTATTATGAATAAATCAAATACGAAAATCGGTGGTCAAATGCCGCTGTTAGCAAATAGGTCAAATCAAATTGAATCAAACAGGCTGTGAATTCCAATTTCTTTCCATTGTTTGTTTGTGGCAAAATTCAAGATAGCAAAATAAATTTCATCTAACTCATCCAAACTACATAATAAACTAACAAATTCTATAATTAAAAATTAAAAATAACAAAATCAAGAACTCCATACACCTTGATTTGTAGTCCTTTCTAAATGGGCCTTGCTCTTTTAAACAGATGTTGCAATTCAAATCAGGCCTCTCTTTTCCTTTAATTTAAAAAAAAAAAAAAAACTTATTATGACAAAATTTGATAGTCCCAAATGAACGGTGTAGATATAACCATGTGGCATGCATGATATTATCATGTGAGTGGTTGAATATACAAAACACAACTCATTGTTGAGTAAGTTTTCAAAGAAGTGTGTTGAGTATGTAACTTACAGATAAAGGTTCATAACCGTTAACACTACGCCGGCATGAGAATATGCAAGAGGTTCTTAATGAAATAAGAATGTATTCAACAAAGGGCAAGCATAATTAAATGGAGGTAGCATGTGAAATTGCCGAGTACACAATGGTTATTTTCATGACTATGTTAAGAGTTCTATAAATAGTAGAAGAATATACAGAGAAACATCCATGATCAATTAAACCAACACAAATAAATTAGCTCTAATGTAATGTTGTCTATCCCGTTCTCCGGAATATTTAGCTTAACTCTCTCCACTGCTTAGCAGATATGGAAACCCTAGCTTAAGAGTAGCTCCATCCGTCCCTACGATCACACCGAATTGACTTAGTAATAGTTAGTAATTGTAATATACTTTTATCTACCACTGTGTGCTGGATTTGGAAAAAAAAACAAAAAAAACTGTGGTTCTAAGAATTGTTCACCTATACTCTTATGATAGATTGGCAATAGATTGTAACTCTAGCATTACTTAGCCCCTGCTCATCAGCACAATGATTTGTGAAGCACTCCGCTACTCTTAGGTAAGTTGGTGATCCCAATTTAGTGGTAAGTTTTTGCCTTCATTACATTCATCTTTCAACTTATTTATGCTCAACCCTGCAATTGCTGCGCTTTCAAAGGTTCTTGATTTTCAAGGTTAAAAAATAAAAAATAAAAAAAAATCATTAGATGAGTATCCCTAACCTAGATAAATTGCCCAATAGCGCACTCAATAGTTGATTGAATAGATGGCTGGTCACTCCTGACCAAGCTCTGCTCTGTCTCGATGACAGGGGTAGGTGATTTTGGTTTGAGTCAAACCTAATTGATTCTAGTACGCCTGCGAATCTCACAAATATGTGGCTAAATTTCAGACTAACCCAACTCCTTGGTGAGCGCCGTTGGCTCGACTCAAAATTCACTTCCGATCTTAAAGTTATTCATGACTCAGGCTCTCCACCGAGTTTCCCAATGTTCAAACCTATCCAGTCAGGTTCAACACGGCAGACTTCTGACTTTAGGCACCCAGTCTTAGAACCATGCTAAATACCCTCACAGGTCACCTGACGTCTTTATCAGTCGGCGACTCCACATTTATTAACACCTAGCTCCCTCTCCTTCAAGGAGAATTCAATTTCCACGCATTTTTAATATCCATAGTTACGTTTTTATTTTTATTTTTGGGGGTTCTCTCGTAGTAAAAACTATAAGGCTGTGAAAGGAAAGATGATTTTCTTTCCAGAATTTTGCACCAATCCCAACAAGCCGTACACCTTTGTTGCCCACCAGATGGATGCTCTGGATTGCTACAATCTTTCTCCTGCATGTGCTGGAAAAAAGAGGGAGGTTCTCAATCAAGGTTCTACTTCAAGAGGCTCACCTGATCTGCTTGCCCATCTACCCCACCATATGATGATCCGGACCATTCATCCAGAGAACTATACCATAAGATCAGCATGGAAAGGAACACATTGATCAGAAATCATCACCGTTCATATCAATACAATTAGAAAATGCTTACCTGGGCCAAAACTCATTTATATGGATTAGATCCCTGAAGAGAGAATTTTTCCAAGTGGACCATCCCGAGGAAGAGTCTGGATTAAGATTGATGGACGTCTCATGCACTAATCTAGCTGCACCATACATCGTGTGACAAACATCTTCAACCGTTCTTGATTGTGGAGGAATCCCAATACACATTCACTTCCTTTTTCGAAAAAAACAAAAAAGGTTGGCGGGAAGCTAAATCTGAATACATCTACCCCACTTTCCTACAAATGGTCATTTGGTCCCTGTAGCGGTTATTAAAATACTGGTACAAAAAGCTTACTATGACTGTATTAGCCCATGGAAATATCGCTATCAATAGTGGAAATAAAATAACATTCCCCCGTATGATGGACCCAGTGGATAAACTTCCTGCAGTCTGCAGAGCAGGTGAATGGACAGTCTTGACCAATGTGGCACACGTGTGTGAGATCAAGACCATTCACACTATGTGAGGTTACATTCAATGGGAACGGTTCACTTATCATGCGTGCTACACGAGTATTAAAAATCAAACGATAGGACCAAAGATCTGTATACAACTGACACATGTGGCCCACATGGTGAATGGACGTTCTCGATCATCATCTAGCCATGGCATTTTGGGAGCATGTTTGGATACGTTGAATCCAACAGGAAAGAAGAAGGATACGTATTTAGTACATAAACTCAACCTAAGCCGTTAATATTGTGGGGCCCACTGTAGATAGGTAACCATATATACAAAACTTTGATTGAACAATCACACGGTGCATTCACAAACATGTGCGGTAATCAAATCGTTGGTCTGGTGGGGTGATGTGTGGATGGGATATGCGCAAAAAAGTTGAGCTGATTGAACATCCAATTGTAAGTTTTGCTGGTCAAATGTGGACCGTTGCTCTAATCGTTATTTCTGAGGCCACTAACCGTATCGCTATCATAATCCAATCTGTTGCTTCTGGACATCGCTTATTCATGTGGTGACCCACAAGATCAACGGTTCTGATCATCACACATTGGTAAAGAGGAGCTACACGTAATTACGAAGTGAGCTACGAAAAAATTGGAAGAGTTGGTCAACTTCTATTAACCGCTAGAAACGTGTATCACGTGAGCCAGACAAAAGCCGCTCACCAGACACGGTGTCCTGTCTCAAAATCATGCCGAACCGATCAACCGTTCATTTATCTTTACACACATGCGGCCCATCCAATACCCATATCATCCTGACTTTTGATGCATGGCAAACAAGTCCGGATTTCGCACAGGTGCTTCTTATTCCCACGTGGGAGCTGTTCCAATTCGCACTCCTGCGAGTGCACGTAGCGTTCCTTCCATTTCCGAGTCAGATGCGCGCGCAATTCTAAAACGTACGTCACTTTCAAACAAGGTGCCTTGCAGCAATACGCGCAGGGTACAATGCGCACTCACTCCCCTGTTTTGCGCTTGTATCAATGTATTGCAGGCAGTAGCACCATGTGCATTGCTTATACTTTTACTGTGGTACGCCCAAGAGTCACCATCAATCTAAAAGAAAACTTATAGATATATAAAAAATCATTTCACAACCAATGGTTCGGCTTTCATGTGTCATGTGTTACACCACCATGTCTACACCGAATTATTCGGTACGTTGACCGCATGTGGTGTGGCAATCCAGACCGTTGTTTTGTTGGGTAACTTGAGTCCCACGGTGGATGGAGAATGCCTCAAGAATGTCTCAGATTACGGTATCCCTGGGACCAAACATTGACCTTTTTCGGTTGTATTACTCTTCCTAACCATCTATCTGTAGGGTGGAAAATCAATAGGTCAAGATTGTCCTGTCAAGGAAATCTCTGAGTCTCAATCTGTCTGAATTAGGACAAAATAAAATAATGGTCTGGATTACCAAACCATGGGCCCCACTTGTGCTGATTGAAAAAATGCTGGCCACTTATATCATACAATTCCTCCCGGACTTTCTGAAATTACAACCGTCGTCTAAAATAGATTGGTACGAAAATATCGAATGATGAAAAGATAAAAGAAGAAATGATGAGAAGTAGGCAGGGCCGTGCAGTCATTATATGGGCTTTGACTTGGACCATCATCCATCCATTGATTTCCATGGTATGGAACCCAATATGTGTAGACCATCCTGATTTTTGTCCCATGGGATCTTTCTGGTGTGGCCCTCGTTCAAACGGCTTGGATTTCCCACCCAAATGAGTGGCGGGAAAGATGGGGCCGTGTTTGAAAGTTCACGTACTCCAAGTCTTCAACAAAGAACGTAAAACGCGGGAAGCATGAACAAAGAATTCCAATTTAAAACAAAGGATTCCAACGGTTTCTCAGCAACTCGTCCATTGCACAGCGGCCGACCCACTATGTAAGTTCGAACGGCTGACTACTTCCTTTCAAACAGAGTACACGATGGCCCATAATTGAACGGCTAGGATTGACTTATCGGCGCAATTCCCTGGCTACCACTGTGGATGAGCTGCCACAACTCGCGATTGTTGCAAGCAAAAATTGTAGCAAGTAGTAACCAGTGACCTGAGTTTTGCTAATTACACACGCGTGGGGCCTGCCCATTCGCATTCATGTACACGTGCCAATAAGGAACACACGCATGGAAGCAAATCTTTTCATGAGTTGTGGTACACTGTTTAGATCTTCTGGCCTAAAAATCAAGGACACGGCTTCGGTGGTTTCGTAATTGTGGGGACCACCGTGATGTATTCGTTTTATATCCATGCCGTCCATCTGTTTTGCCAGCTTATTAAATCTCAATTGGACCACACGACGAGTGGTGATTCATCGCCCACTATTAAAAACTTCTCAGGGGCCACAAAAAAGTTTTGAATCTAGCTGATATTTGTGTTTTCCCTTCTTCTAGCTCGGTCTGGTCTAACCTTATCAATAAGTTGTGATGCAAATAAACAATACGGTGCCGTAGGATGTTTTTAACGGTGGGCGTTCAGTCACCACTCTTTCCTATCGTATGGTCCACTTGAGATTTGGATCTACTTCATTTTGGGTTCATGCCCTAAAATGAGCAGGCAAAACGGATGGACGGCGTGGATATAAAACACATACAACACGGTGGGTCCCACTGTAACGGATCCACAACACCGAAGCTGCGTAAAAAAAAAAAAAAAACAAAAAAAAGGCCATTCACACCTAAGATGTGGCCTACCTACTTGATTTTTGTGACCGAAGATCTGAGCAACATTTCCAACCAGATGAGAAGCCCTGATCGAGTACACACGTTCCGCGTTAGCACGTATTGAATTACGTTCATTTCTACTAACCTTCCCAATCCTATACAAAAATCATCAAACAAGCAACACAAGAACCAATTCAAACCTCCTAGATGAATCAAAACCACTCACCTCAAAGAAAGAAGAGACAAGGAAAAAAAAAGAAGACCAGAGCAGAGATGAAAGATAGAGCTACAAGCTTTGCTGCCGTTCCTGCAGCTGCTGCTGTCTTACTTTTCTAGCTTCCACAACTGCTCTTTCATGCGAATCACAGACCTGGGTCTTGAACTTACACCCGAATTTCTTCGTGAACGAGCTCCACCCTCCGGCATTTCCTCCGCCCACAACTCCCTTGTCTATCTTCTCTATCGCCTTCCTCATCGTTGTGCACTCGCGCTCCAGCTCCTGCACGCGCGACCGCATGCTGTCCATGTCCAGCCGCAGGACCTGGTTCTCCCGAATCGCCGCCTGCCATGTATCCCCGCCGTCTCCCGGCAGCGCCACAGCGCCGGCCCCCACGCCGGACGAACGAGCCGAGTCGAGGGGCAGCGGCGGCCCTGCGGCATCGGTGGCGAGGATGGAGCCGGCGATGGCGTGACGGAGCTGAAGCTGCTCGAAGAAGAGGACCTGCACCACAGCGCGCAGGGGCAGGCGCTCGTTCTGGGCTGCATGAGTGCACGCCTCTAACGTGAGCTTCTGGCAGTCCATCACCCCGCAGAGCTTCTCCCTGTCTTCCTGCGAAATCCACGGATGTGCCTGCACGAAAATTACCGAATTGCCAGCATAGACCCGATCAGTCCGCGGACTTTTGTGGGGTATTTTAGGAACTCGAAAAAAACTTTCAGTGAAACCAGCATGGGAGTTATTTGATACTCTGGCTGCGAAAAGCTTGATACGCAGGCACCATGTAGACCGACAAAATTGTGGAACTTCACTGTGTCGTAGACGCATGGTTACTGAAATAAGACCATAAGATGTTTTTTCATTTAGGACCGTGAAATTAATGTCCATCAATCTAATGGTCATATAATCAACCAAGCCTAATTATTTGTTTATGTTTTACCTAAACTGGTATCCAAAATGTTGACGGTTTATTTGGAATTACTTGTATTCCAAGCATCCAATTTCCAAGTGCCTGCGTATCATCATCACACTCTGCCAGAGTATCAGAGTTTTTCTCATCCAACCAGAATGATGGAACAGACGCGTCCGGCCAATTTGAAATATTTCATTGGCTGTGAGCAGATTCGCTGAAAGGACGCTTCCGAAACAGATGAAGTTACTTATGTACGAGTCCACGTAAATAGCCAACGAAATGGCTTCCTTTTGTTGTCTTTTTATCAGACGCGTCTAACCAAAATGCTGAACTAAGCTACTGCATCCGCTCCGTACAACAATTCCGCCCATCCCAGATCATAGCCGATGAAATAAATTATTTTTCTTTTTAACGGTCAGATGCGTCTGATCAAAGCTCATACCTTGAGATAAACGTCAATGGCCCGATAGAGCCCATCGTCGAAGAGCCTCGCATGATCAGGAAGCGCGAACGCAAGATCGTAGAACTTCTCCGGCTTCAGATTCGCATCGGAAGCGATCTCCGACAGGTAGCCGTCGATCAGCTTGCCCACCAACATCACTGGATTTATCGGTGGCGGTGATCTGCCGCTCTCTTCATGGTCGCCGTGCCGATTGCTGATCCCGACCGTTGATCTTTCATCCAAACCTTCAAGAAAATGCATCAAGATCCTCTCCACGCAATCGACATCGTAGAGTGTCTCAATCAGGTACGAATAGCTCGGCAGAAGGAGATCGTCCAACGTCGCCTGCTCCAGCTGCTGCCCAATTCTCCTCTCCAACGTGGCCCGGCAATCCTCCGAAGCTCTCAGTATATTCGCAGTCCTCAACAGTCCAAACAGAAATCTCGTAGTCGTCGGTGCCGCGCTCCCCGTCGCTGTTCTCCTCTTCAATGGCAGATTCATAATTACAGTCTCCAAGAGCTCTCTCTGTTCGAATTCCGACGCCATGGAGCCAGATGACTGCTTCCTACTCGACCTCGAGAGACCGGGAATCAATCTCTTCGCGTAAGAAACCAAAGCTCCTTCGATGACATCCGAGCTAAGATCTCGAGCTTTCATCGCTGAAATCAGCTGCTTGTAGAGCGGCAAGCTCAGGCCCGTCAGATCTTCGAACCAGGAATCGCTTGCAGACGAACGGACCAGGTTCTTAGGTCGGATTCCAGTGTCTATCCCATTCCACAGGATCTGGCTCGTGAGTTTCTGGTCGCCCCTGGCCTCATCGTTCACCGGCCAGCCGAACAGCGCCGACGACGGCAGATCGGACGAAGAGGCCCTTGTTGCAATCGACTCGATGCACCGCTGTGGGATGCTCAGTGCTTCAGCCAGCGGCATCAGATTGTCGCAGGATTTCAATGTCTCGATGCAATCTCTGAGGTTCCGGAAAACTGATTGCGTGAGGAACCGCTCCGTCTTTGAGATGAGATTGTCCTCGGAGAATTCCTCCGTCATCTCGAGGTATTCACCGGCGCATCGGAGCGGAGCTACGTTCGACGGAGTCAGTTCGATCTTGACGCCGTAGCAGAACTTCGCTGCGGCCTCAAAGGCTTCAGAGCCGCCGGGGAATTCCGATAAAGAAATGCAGCAGATTTCTTCTTCTCCTTCTTCTTCAATTCCTTCAGCTGAGATTTTCTTTCTCTCAGGATTCGATTCTTGCTCTGTCATAAGCTCATGGAGCTTCTGACTCTTCGCCATCAATGGAAACTGAGAAAGGAGAATCCAAGAAATCCAAGGAATTAGGAATTCCAGATCCAGCAAATGAGAAAGGAAGAGAAATAGGGAGAATTGCATTTGGATTACCTTATGGAGATGAAATGTCATTTCATCTACTTCGATTACAATGTCGCTTGGTAGTCCTGTGGTACAGAACCTGAAAAATGTGGTTTGAAAATGTTCGTTTCCACATGAGAGAGAGAGAGAGAGAGAGAGAGAGAGAGAGAGAGAGAGAGAGAGAGAGAGAGAGAGAGAGACTCACCATGCCTGGCCTTTAGAGCCGAGCTTCTCCGTGGCCATTACGTTCGGAAAAGAACAGATCTTACCCCGCTTGTTTTGATCAAAATCCACAGTCCATTTCTTCTCTCCAAGCCCTAGCTCTGGGATTTCTTTAGATCTGGTAGAAGGGTTCTAAGACATGGAAGAGATTATTGAGAAGGTTTGGGGAATACAGCAATGGAAAATAAGGAAAAGGGGAGCAAGAAATGTGCGAACGATTTGTTTTTAAAGAGGGATTCCAACGGCAGATCAGACAAATAGCATTTGAACAAATAACAAAAAGCAAGGGATTTGTTTTGCTTTTTTAATTAAAATGAGAATCTCACTCCAGCAGTCAATGCAATGGGAAAGCAGTCGTGTTTTTTAATTTCTTTCTGGGCGCATCCATCTGCTTGCCAACTGGTTTTCTTGCCTTTCTCGTTTTCATTTCCTTCGATAATAAAATTCTTGGGTTTCTCTTTTGGGCAGAAGTCCGTTAGTCCGCGGGCTACTAAAATGTGTATGACCCACCTGAGAAGGTAGGCCCCACCATGGATGGGCCATGAATTGTGATGAACTTGAATGTACGCTTGTCATCATTCTATGATTTTCTATGTTTAAATCGAATGAGTAAGTTTATTAGTTGTAAAACACTTGCCTACTTGGCCTGGGCACCCATGATTTAACATGCATGAAATCCAACCGTCCATCAGTTACGTGACCCCTTGTCTGGCCTTGATTCCAAAATCAGAATGATTCAAAACTCCGCTGATCCACCCATAAAAATATGATTAAAACTCTCAATTTACATGATATGGCCCACCTAAGTATTGGCATACTGTGATTTTTTGGTAGTGTTAAGCCATATCAAATGAATGGATTAGATTGCACACAAACATCACTGGTGAATTCTTACTTGGATGTGTCCTGACATTGAGATTGTCAAGATCTATGATTTCTAAACAGAGGCAATGTACCTGATGGACGGTGTGGATTTCTTGAAAGTTCCACCCACGTGGTTCTCGGTGCTGAGGTACTTAGTGCAGAGTTACGGAAGGGCAGCCCTTAATCAGGTTATGTTTTGACATGTTCCATTGATGGTGGGACCTGTCTCTTGAACGGTTCCATTATCCATATGCTTGGCCTAACCAGTGGGCTACGAATTTACTTTAGTGGTCCGCGGACTACAAGACCTGTACCCTCTTCACTGGGCTCGAATGTCATGAGGTTTTCGCGGGCATCCCTGCCCCTGATCAATGACACGCAACTACTCCTTCGTACCTGCATTTAAGAAGAGAGCACGGAGGGGAGGCATTTTCGTAATTTGAGATACAGGAGAGGGACAGAGGGTATTCGAAGTCGTATTACCGAAGGCAGGAATAGCCCTGGACGGACTCGGAGTCGATAGTGACCCGTCCAGTACCAAAGTCCGTACTGTAAAAGTTCCGTGGGTCCCACCATGATGTATATGCTTTATCTACGCCGTCCATCTATTTTTTCAGCTCATTTTATGGCATGATCCCAAAAATAATTTAGATCCAAATCTCAGGTGGATCACACTACAGGAAATAGTGGTGATTGACCGGCCACCATTAAAAACTTCTTGAGGGTAAAAAAGCTCTGGATCAAGATGATATTTGTTTTTTCCACTTCATCCTTATTTTTTTGACCTAATAAACAGTTTGGATGGCAAATAAACATGACGGTGGGCCCTGGGAAGTTTTTAACGGTGGACGTTTCAATCACCTTTTTTTTTTTCCTATTGTGTTGTGCGCCTAGATTTGGATCTGAATCATTTTCGCATTGATGCCTTAAAATGATCTCGAAAAATGGATGGATGGAGTGGATGAAAACATGCAACATGGTGGGGCCCACACAGCTTTTCCAGCACCGCGTCGACGCGTCTGGGCTAGTGAGACATCCCAGCCTGGCACAAGTGAGCGAGATCTGAGCTATTCATCAAGTGGGCCACATTTGCATGGTTACACTCATCCATAATTTGGGCGTTCTGGATTCACGTAGAAGTTCCACAATTTTCAGGCACAAACCGCGTTGATAACAGAATTAGCTAAATCGTGTCCGCTCATCGTTCACGTTCAATACAGAAATGTCAATCTAGGCCGTCAAAATCATGGATTCCATTCCATGTGGAGCTCAAACAGAACTCGACGGTTCAAAGTTCAAACCGTCGGTTTGTGGGGGCATGAAATGTATGATTAGAGAAAGAGATGGCCCACATAAAATCAGGACAAACGACAATAGAGAAGGAAGCTGACGGAGGGTTGGTAGGATATCCCTTTTAAGAGATTTGTTTTCTTTGAAAATGGTGATGTTGGAGTAGTGATCAAACCAGCCCACCTTAGTTCTGTATTAGTATATGTTTTTTAAGACTTCGGGTTTCGAGGGGTAATGATTTCTTTATAGACTTTGGGAGAGGGCTGTGACTGGAATTGGTCCTGAGAGGGAGCTAACTACAAGACGGAGGAGGAAAACTTTGTTACTCTGGCAGAGTCTAATAGATGATGCACACGCACTCAGAAATTTTCTAGTTGCATACAATTAATTCAAATTGAGTTGGCCAGATTATGGGTCTCAGTTTCGATGTATCCTAATTGCTCGAAGAATATTTATTGGACAGTTGAAATGAAAAATATATATATATTAAACGGTCCTGTTTTTAAAAAATAAGTGTCCAGGAATCAAAAGATATGAGTGTTCAACCCGTCTGATTTTGGGATCATGAATTAGTTATCGTGGGATCCATAATTTAAACGGTTCATTTTGAGTCAATTTATGCAGTGTTAGAATGTCTGAGGGAGCCGTGTATCTAGACATGTTACGCTGCCAGCGTATCAAATCTCCGGTGAGAAGCTGAGACGAAGCTCACGAAAAGCATGGCTTGATAAACGCAGATTCGCTACTGAACTTGACAGAAGCGAGTCTGGATACTGAAGTGACGTCACCACGTTATGTGGGCCCCATCATGAAGTATGTATTGTATCCGCACCGTCCATACATTTCGAGAGATCATTTTAAGGAATGATCCAAAGAATGAGGCAGATCCAAAGTCTCAAGTGGACCCCACTACAGAAAAAAGTGGGGACAGTGACACCCACCATTAAAAACTTCCTAGGGCCCACCATGATGTTTATTTGAGATCCAACCTGTTTATAAGTTAACACAGACATGGAATAAGCGAAAACACAAATACCAGCTTGATCGAAAACTTCTATGGCCCAAAGAAGTTTTTAATGGTAAGCGTTCAATCCCCACGTTTTTATGTAGTGGTGTCCCCTTGAGATTTAGATCTACCTCAATCTGTGCATGATGCCATAAAATGATCTCTCCAAATGTATGGACGGTGTGGATAAAACACATACTTCATGATTGGGCCCACAGAATGTAGTGACGTCACTTCAGTGGCCACACTCGCAACTGTTCAGTAGCTAATCCGCTGTCGTGACTTGAAATGGCTATTATTGGAGGCTGCGGACACTGAGACCGACAGTAGGACACAAGTTTAAGTATGAGTCTCTCCCTCGTAGCACGCAGCACCAATGTGGTACTTTGTGCTACTGGAAAAGGTCTACGGGTCCCACCATGATGTATGTTTTATCCATCCCATCCGTCCATTTTCCAGCTCATTTTCAGCGCTTGATACCAAAATTGAGGCAGATCCAAATATCAGATGAACCACATCATAGAAAACAAAGATTGAATGTCCACCATTAGTAACTTACTAGGGTCCGCTGTAATGCTAATTTTCCATCTAACCTATTGATTAGTTAACACAAACATGGATGAAAGTTAAACAAATATCAGCTTGATCCAAAACTTTAGTATTCCCCAAGAAATTTTCAATGGTGGGCGCTCTATCACCATTTTTCCCGATGGTGTTATCTAGTTTAGATTTGGATCTGCTTCAATGGATGGACGGATGAAACACATACATCATAGAGCGCCTAGATCTCTGAACGTGTACCCTAGTGGAAGCAGATCCACATGATAACGGTGGGCCACCAACGTGTACCCCAGTGGAACGACTGCCGGAAATCACTCAATTCTTGAAATTAGACAAAAGGCAGAGAAAGATATGGAAATCACCCTATTCACCTTCTCATGAAAAGCTTTGATACTCTGAAGAGTGTGAGGGATGATACACGAGCATTTAGAACTTGTACACGTGGAATGCAAGTAACTCAAATTAATCTATTCAAATTATGGTTCTTAGTTTAGGTGTATAATAAACAAAAAAACAAAATTGATTATCTGAGTATTGTATTGGTAGCATTTATTGGACTGTTAAAAAGGCAAAATATCCAACGGTCATATTTCTACAAACATTCATCCACGGATCAGAGGTTAGGATTGCTCAACCAATCTGATTTTGTGCTTATGACTGAGCAACTGTAAGTTCCACAGTTTAGTCAGTTTAATTTGAGTTAATGTATGCCATGTGTACAATCTTTAGTTCTGGCAAGTGGACCCATGGTAAGTAATCTAGATCAGTGATGTATTGCGGTCGATATTAGGAGCATGGTCCATCAACGGTTGGTTTAAACGGATCAATTGTCTCGAAGATTAAGTTGTATTATATTAACCCTTAAATTATAAAAAAAAGAAAAAGAAAGTGATAGCAATTTCACATTGATACAGCTAGGAAACAGTACAAATGAAGGAAATAAAAATAACATGATGAAGACATGGTCCCTGTCTTCATGCTCGCCCTTGCAAGAATCTCAGGGTCTGTGAGTACACAAACCTTGA
This sequence comes from Magnolia sinica, assembly GCF_029962835.1. Taxonomy (NCBI): domain Eukaryota; kingdom Viridiplantae; phylum Streptophyta; class Magnoliopsida; order Magnoliales; family Magnoliaceae; genus Magnolia; species Magnolia sinica. Next base: position 70,657,030 of record NC_080588.1, on the reverse strand, counting down.
CCACAAGACGAGGGATTGGAAACGTCTCCAACACGTTTTAAAAAAGATACACGCCATAGTGGCCACACAAACCTATATACGGTTTGCACCTCATCTCCATTGTTCCATATTTATTGTGGCCCACATGAGTTGTGGACCGCTGATTTTACCTTCCTGAGCCTAGAATCTAGGATAGAACCTATTGACAGATGGGATTTTAAATATTAAACATGGTGGGCCCCACATACTTGGGTGTTTTTGTATGCTGCGTAAAATAGGTGTTGTTAAAATTCCACTTGGAAAGTGCATGGCCCGAGCCCAAGCCAGACATGGCCCACTGGCCCAATATTTCAATCAAAGCTCAGTCCGAGTAGGCCAGCCCGACTCGTTGACAGCTCTCAAATCATGTGAGAAAGATCCTATGAGTTGTATCCATGCGTCAGGGACTCTGGAAGCCAGGTACACCTCAGGAAGAAAGTCCTGTTTATCATTGATGAAGAACCATAGGTTCTGCATACATCAGGTGTACAATGTCCTAGCATGCCCACTCTTTAGAAATGGACCCATGGTTCATTGATCTGGTCAGAACGGTTTATCTGTACGGTATTGACTGAAGGACTAGGATATTCCAATCGGGGATGTTTTTGAGCCATCACCTCATCCACATTGAATCCAATCGTGTCAACGGTTTCAATGATTGAATCATGGCCCAGTTTGTATGGATTGGGTGCATCAGGGTTCCATACACGACCAGCTCCTAATTTAGAATGACCAATAAAGGTCTCCCATGGACCAAAAATAGAAAGATTTAAGAGTGTATTACAGACATTGGTCCACGTACTTTGATAGTCTGCTACTTCTACAACTGACCGAATTAAACTATACTTCAAAACGTACTAATAAGGTGGTAATCAACTAAAAAATTTCTGAAGGTCTTATTGTTTCCATTTCATCATGAGTCGTATAACAAATTATTTTAAAGCATATCCATGAAATACAGCCGTCTATTGTGGTCGATCACATCATCATCATAAACTAATCTTTATCCCAAATATCCTCCTTTGAATTATAGGTGTCAAGTCTTGTTTTATTACTAGCCACATGTCCTTGTAGGCCTTTCTTGTGCCTTTTAATAGCCTTCCATTTGAACCAACTCACTCTTAACTGGATGCTGCGTGTTTATTTTTTTTTATTTTTTATTTTATATATATATATTTTTTAAAAATAATTTTCAGTCTCCTTTGAGCATTGCCAAATCAACTGTAGCTTGTTTGGATAGTAGATTGTCACTATAGTGAATTATAAAAGTATACTAATTATAAATTACAATATTTATCTTCCAAACAACAACTGCTTTGACTAAGAATTCATATGGTGGTATAAATATCGTAAAATTACAAAGATATTAATACTTTCATATCATTGAAATATCAAATTAACATACATTAATTTTTGTGTTTCAATAGAAGATTTATACAACAACTAATTTATGTGTCTATATAAGCATTGTAAAATTGTAATGAGAATATTTTTATGTTATAATACCATCATAATTACTATACAAACAGGCTTTTAAGTTTATTTTCTTTTATTTTATCATTTATTAGTGCTACTTTTGAATTTTCTTAGAAGTACCTATTTTAAACTTTTAAATCTTTTAGTCTTATTACTCATTCATCTCAACATCCTCATTCTAACTGCGTATGCAAATCCTGTGAACAAGTTTTCTTTAGCTAACCAACATTTTGTACCATCCAACATTGTGTGGTCCATCATATCAATGGTCTGAAATGTCACTCCGGATTCAATGCCAAGGACATGTGGCACACGTGGGTGCATGCGCATGTGAGAATGTGAGAGAGATTGGGGTTCAAAAATACACTCGGAACATGGCTTGAGAACCTTTTAACAAGAACTATCTTTTGTTTTTAACCTTAGAACAGAGGATACCATAAAGAAATACAAGTGGTCAATATAAAAATCATATTAAATAAACAAGACTTTAAGTTGGCATTATCTTTTAATCATGTTTTAATAATGGTGACGGTACCATATTATTTTTCTTTTTCTTTTCTAATATTTGTTTCTTTGACGTCATCAGAGGATCACACACAAGGGCTCACACATGAGAGGATATTCTTCACCATTACTTGAGACCAACGCTCCTGATTGTCACTCGGTTGAAGTCTGGTGGGCCACCCTGGCATATACAGCTTTTCCTCACTCTTGAGAGAAATGATCAGGTACTGCCCCGAGACCCAAGCCTACCAAAGTGCACCTTTTTCCCGATCAATGCATTTCATGAGTAGGAAATCTGAGCCATCCAAAAGGTAAGCCTTTCCAATCATCAGCAGGCCACACCATTCAAATGAATGTGCATATCTGTTTTTAAGCTGCTTAATATTTATGATGCAGCCAATCATTGGCAGGGATTGAACTGTCCCAAACACCTGACACGTTGGCTAGAAAAAAATGTCCAGTATGCGGACGCAGTTTGGCTAGTTACCCCAACACCAGCCAGTTAGCTGATGTCAAAGTTCTGTGGGCTCCATCATGATGTATCTGTTTTATCCATGTGGTCCATCAATTTTTTCAGCTCATTTTAGAGCATGAGCCCAAAAATGAGGCAGATCCAATTCTCAGGTGGACCACGCTATAGGAAAACAGTGTTGACTGAACGTCCACCATTAAAAGCTTCCTAGGGCCCACTGTAATGTTTATTTTCCATCCAATCTGTTGATAAGGTCACACAAATTTAGATGAAAGGAAACACAAATATCAGCTTCATATCCAAAACTTCCATGGCCCGAAAATGTTTTCAACGATAGGCCTTCAAAGTTTCCTGTAGTCTAGTGCCCCTGAGTTTTGTATCTGCCTCAGTTTTAGGATCACGCCCTAAAATTAGCTGGCAAACTGGTTGGATGGCATGGATAGAACACATACATCATGGTGTGGCCCAAAGAGCTTTGACACCCACTAGTTGGATGGTGTTGGGGTCACCAGCCAAATCGCGTCCACGCAGTGGGGGTAAGATCATGGTCGGGGAACAGTACCTGATCACTTCATTAGGAGAGAAAACCGTTTAATACTCTTGAAGAGTGTGCTCACATTTATGCATGCGCTCTGATACAGTACATATGGCATATGTGTAAATTGAATTAAATCGCCCAAATGATGAAACCCAGTTCAGATGGGCCATGAATCAAAAGTTTCACTTATCTGATATCCTTGCACGCATGTAGCCCACACCCTCTCTCCTTCCCATCCACATTCTTTCTAGATGTAACCCAAAGCTCTGATCCCTCCTTTCACCATTCACCATCTAGGCAGTTGATATGGGAGTAAATCTTTCCTTTAAGTCAATGGCTTTTATTAATAGATGGAGAAACAATTATTTCCTAGTCAATGGCTTCTATTTAATAGATGGGGCAGCAATTATTTTATAGATGATGGTTTGGAGAATCATACATTGATGAGCATGGATTCCATTATCTTTTATTCCAAATTCCTTTATTCAATGCTGGAGTTAAGAGCGATGATTAATAATGTTATTAAAGTCACTGAATGACAAGCATATTCATGGTAATTCACAATCATTAAAAGAGCTTTAAAAGAGCTTGCAGCTGAGTCTAACAAGAACAACATCCATGTCAAATCATAAGCTATAACTTTACAAAGGCAAGCTATTTTAATGAGGCATGCATAGGTGTAACTACAACACCCAGTCTCGAGGAAGCAGATGAGATACTGACAGGTGAGACTCGCTCTAAGTGACGTCACCAAGTTATGTGGGACCACCATGATATATGTGTCTTATCCACACCATCCATCCATTTGGAGAGATCATTTTAGGGTATGAGACAAATAATGAGTCCGATCCAAATTTGGAATGAACCTCACCACCCACCATGATATATGTGTCTTATCCACACCATCCATCCATTTGGAGAGATCATTTTAGGGTATGAGACAAATAATGAGTCCGATCCAAATTTGGAATGAACCTCACCACAGAAAACAGTGGAAAGAGTGACGCCCAACCAACGTTGAAACCTTCCTAAGGTCAATTATGATGTTTATCTAAGATCCTATGTGTTCTTAAGATAAGACAAACAGGAAATAAGGGAAAACAGAAATATCAGCTAGATCGAAGACTTTTGTGGCCCTTGGAAATTTTTAATGGTGGGCGCCACTCTCTCCACTGTTTTCTGCGGTGGCAACTGACCCGAGATGGTTTTTCAAAATAAAATTATTTTAAAAGTTAATTTAATATATAAAATTAGAATATACTATCTTTTAGTAAATTAAAATTTTGTTTTGCTAATTTTAGACTGTTTTAGAGTTTAATAAGTCCTCACATACTTAAACTCTTGTTTGAATCATGGAAAAGAGTTTGAATATGTTTAGAAGTACTTTTCTTAATTAAATAAGCTTATTATTTTAAAAAAGTTTATTTATTTTTGAAAAGTTACAAATTGAAGGGTGAAGGCTGTATGAGCCATATCAATTGCTTTGTAAGAAAAATCTATTCCATTTTATATAATTTTCTACTCGTGGATGCAAGGTTCTTCATGGATTCAAGGTTTAAGGTAGAGGAAGATGCATTGATTTTTTTCTCTCCGTTTCCATCATAGATCCACCATGCCACCTTCTCAATCCATGCCAGACTTTTCTCTTGAACTTGGGATAGGTTGACTATATATTGCTCCAAATTTATGTCCTTGGGATTAGGGGTGAGAAAGGTCAAAGTTCTGGGTTTGAAATGAGCTGATTTGAATGGGCCATTTATTAGCGGAGCGCTAAACACCTGGCCCATCTACTAGTAGAGCGATTTCAGAAACTAGTAGTCCTGTACTCAGGTTCGATAGCCTCAATGAGTTTGTCCTACTCACCTAGGACTGGTTCGCTTGGACGTTGGGGTTAAAGTGCAGCCCAGTCCATCTTGTTGCGTGTTACTGCATAACCCATGGTACAGCTCAGCATGTCCCCAGTTCTAGAAAGGACGTGGTCCAGGTCTGTAATTTCCTGCTGTACAGCAAAGAGCTCCATTGAGCCCACGATGGGTGGGTGGACGTCACTTCATCCACCATTTGAGCCAGCACATGTCAGGATCATAGCCCAAAACTCAGGCCGATCCAAACTCAAGTGGGCCATGTCACAGGGTACGGTGGGGATGGAGACCGTCATGGGGACCACTGTAATATTAATTGCCATCCATCTTCATAAGTGAGCTCCCACTAATGCCTACGTACAGAAATTCGGGTTGGACTAGTAACCAGAATAATGGAGGTTTGCTAAGCCAACATGTGTTTATAAGGGAAATCAGGATGGTCCACTCATCAGGTGGGCCATGATGTTATAAACGAGTAGATGGCCTAGAAACTTCAGCCAAATTCTTTTTTTAATTTTAATTTTATTTTAAAAGCAGTAGTACATTTTGGTAAGCTGTGACCCACCTGATTAATGGACCTGTCCGATTCTTTCGCCAAGGCATCTACGTAAGTGGAACCCCGTGAATGGCTTGGATCTTCTAGCTGCTATATGCCATGCTGGCACATCTGGTGGTGTGTGCATGAACTGAGGGTAGCAAAGCTCACACGACTAAAGTGACTCTGTGGATGTGCAAAGTGTACTTTGGTTTTTAGTTCTGACAGGTGGGGCCCATGTTTCGGCAATCCAGGTCATGGGACAGTTACATCTCGTTTGTGGATCGACCAAGCCACAATAATCTCCAGATTCAAAGATCAGGGTCACAATGGACTGGGCTTGGATATATTATATGTGCGTGGCTTGTGGTCTGGGTTTGGCTAGACATGGCCCATCAGTTTTTGGGCTTCTCTTGGGCTGAATTCATTGAAATTGGACCTGGACGGCCAGCCGTCTCAACCTGGCTTTTTTCTTATAACTGAGAAATATGTCATCCTAATCCTTGATTAGGAAAACCATGCATTATTAATGTAGACCGTTTATTTCATTTATTTTAAGTGTATATTTCCTTGTGCATTGATCAACTGATAGATTAGGAAGATTCAAGTAAAATAGGGATTTATCAATTTTTGTTTTGTATCGGGTTGGGCTACGGGCTTGGATCTAAAGTGTTGGTGCGAAATGGGGCTAGCCCAGCCCAGCCCAAGCCCGGCCCATTGCTATCCCCATTAGGACTCTTTTCTGTCGATTCAAGTCCATTCTTTTATTTCTCTTCTTAACCCTCTATCTCTGTGGGTTCAGATGATAATTAGATCATGGCCTCCCCACCATGAGTTTCCACTGGATGAATGGTCTGGATCACCAGGCTAATGCCCTTCCTGACCAATTTTTAATGGGGGCCTACGGTTAAGTGGCTAGTAATTTCCAAAGAGAATCCTCCCTCGGAAACCATAGGAAACATAAGCTTGAGCAGATCCAGACTGTTGGTTCTGTTACTACATGCAGGCAATCGATCATAAACATGCTCGTGCACACACCAAACTTATAACAGGGCATAGCATAAGCATAAGATGGAGATGATCCAAAATACAAGTACATTAATAGTAAAGAATTAGGGAAATAGAGAGAACAAGGAGTTCTCATCATATCTCATTGGAGGATTGCATTAAAAGAGGAGAAATGAAGAAGGAGTTCTCTTTCATTTCTTTTTATTTATTTTTATTCATGTTCCACCTACCATTGAGTAGCCTCCTTCATCAAGATTTCACTTTACCTGAAATCAACAACCACAAATTATCAAACATGTCATGTTAGCAAGAGATACCGACCATGGTATAAAGACTCAGTGACTCGACCCGACTCATTTCGTCTGCTTAGGGTGTGGCCAACGGTTACGTGTGTTAGACATCCAAACCGTTCATACCAGCTGCCATAGCCTTGGGATGCTCGAAAAATGAGTTGGATCCAGAAGTCAGGTTGGCTACACCGTTAGGAACACTGTAAAATCCGCGCATAAACCACCAAATCGCGTGATGTGGCCCACCTGAATTCTGAAATGACCTAAGTTTTGGGTTGTCTCTTCATCGATGTGAGGTGCACCGAATGAATGAGTTGGAAGGTGTATAAATAACATGGTGGGCTCCACATGAAAGCTGACTATGGTGTGGCCTACCTGAGATTGGATCGGGGCCATTTTTGGGCCAGGCTTAAAATTGCAGGCTGCACCTGATGGACGGCTTGGATTTCAAGAACACATCACAGTGGGCCCACAGAGGTAGGTCGGATCATTCTCAATATTCTAGGCACTGAGAAAGTTCACCTATGACACATAGCATGGATACTTTCCATGCATACTAGGCCCATAACAAGAGATAGAGAATTTTCAAAGGGAAATGGATCTTGAAAGCTGGTGTTTTAAATGAAAGAGACAAGCTAACAGTCCTAGGGGACGGAAGGGGGTGAATAAGACTATGCCAAATAAAAACTTAAAGTACTGAAATAATAAATAATTTAGAACAATTCACAGATTTCAATTGTAATAGTATTGAGAAATTGATTTAAACTTAGTTCATAGGATAACCTTACACCAAAAACTAAAGTTTTATGTATGACAATATGATTTCATGAACTTAATAAAGATCAAGATCACAAACTAAAACAAGGAAAAAATGAGCTATCTATTACAAGCATTCACCATGTATGCATAAATAAATTACAACCATTCACCACATATACATCACATAAATCATTCACCACAAACACCAGGAGTTATAGTGGTTCGGTGTGTACACCAACTGTTCTCAAACTGCCACACCTACTCCACTCCCAATAATCACAACTTACGTGATATTGGCGTTCACTAATAAACAAGGTTTTCAAAGATTCACCTTAAAACCTATACAGTTGTGATTTTTGAATGACTATCACGATTAAAACCCCATGCTAAGATTTTCTGGCAATTTCAGTCAAAACCAATACAAGAAATTTCCTGGATATCTCAAATAAACCAAAAGAAATATAGAATAATATTTATCTTCTTCTTGAAGACGTTCTTGATGTAGCCCGTAGAACCGCTTCGCTTGATGTAGAATGTTCAATGTCCAGTAACACAATCAAGGGTTTTAGGTTGTAAATTGATTTTAAATTAATTCAAACCTTAGGCTACTTGTTTAAATTCCTTATATTTTAAAAGTGGAGTAAGTACTCTCTTTAAAATATATGATTCATAAAAATAGATCAAGGAATTGCAAAATAAAAGCTATATAAACAAAATATAAAATACCATGCAATAGCTTGATAATAGTGGAGACTTCACTCATTCTAAATGAAGCGTTTTCTTAGCTTAGTTGAGTAATTTCGGATTGAGAGGTCTCTATTTATAGACCGAAAAGTTGTTGCTTCGACTCGTTTAAGGTTTCCTTCGACTCGTATAAGATCCAACCAAATTTTAAATTTTGGATGCGATCCGATAAAACCGTTCTTCGACTGGTCGAGGGTGCCATAAATTGGTTGCTAGACTTCGAGTCTAGCACCCTTTGACTCATGGAAGGTGTCTCTTCAACTAGTCGAGAAACCAACAGAAATATCCGTTTTTAAGTTTGAATCTTGGACTGTTCGAAGATATTCTTAGATTAGTCAAACCATAGCTTAGACTAATCGAACTAAGGCTTAGACTAGTCGAATTAAAGCCTAACCAAAGTATAAAAACCCGTATAAGTTTAACATTTGAAAACACATGAGCCTACGGTCTTTCTAGGGTCAATTATACCTGAGAAAACTAGACATTGAAGTGTAATGCTTGAATCTTCAATAGCGCCCAGTTGATCTTCTACTTGAAGTGCACTTGAAGATGGAACATGATCTTCTACTTGAACTATCCATCTTCATGACTTGTGCTTATGCTTGCACTATCCAACTTCATGGTTTGATCTTGAAGGTAAACTTTCCATCTGGATTCACTTGAAGAAACTTTTCATCACTTTGTGTGAACCACTTCATAAGTTATTTTGTCTCATCGAAATTTGACAAACAAGAGCGTTTTATACATTACAACACTTAAACTAAAGCTGGGCCAGCTAGGATGCATGGCAAGCAACCATGCAAAAAGTTGTAGATGAAACGTGCTGTTTAAATATCACGTGTATGATTCACGAATTAACATATAAATGAAGCAAAGGAGCGTTTTATAAGAAATTTGACTAAAATTTTCAGTTGACTCAGTGAGTTTGAGTCAACATTAAATATGCTCTAGTTGAGTTGACTTAGCCGAGTTTTGAGAAGACTTGAATGTGTGTCAAAGTCCAACCACGTTAACTGACTCAAGAAGTCGAGTCTATATTTTAACTACAAAGAATGTTCACCTACAATGCATAGCATGGACGACTCGACTCAGTAGACTTGACATGTCTAAATTGTTCAGACCCAACTCGACCTGAACCGAATGGATGAGTCGATTCGAACCGAGTAGACTTCATCCAATCTGAACTCAAATCGAGTCGAGTTCGAGTCACCTAGTAACTCGACTTAACTTGACCCGAAATCTAACTCGGTACTGACTCGACTCAATCTGAGACTCATACATGTATAAAAAAAACCCCATATTTGACATTTCAGATTTAAGATGCCTTGTGGCTGATGGAGAGGTTGCAATTTTGACAAGTGCACCTAGGTTCTGAGTTGTGATTTCAGCCCGTGGATACTCGTTACACTCAACCCGACTCGGTGTCGACTCAACCTGACTCGGTGTCGACTCAACCTGACTCGGTACTTGTGACTATTTCGGACTCGGTCCGGATTAGTCTATCCTAGACCCGAACTCGGATCGAGTCAGGCATGCTACACTCAGTACCAAGTCGGGTCCAGTTCGGGTAAGGTCTATTTCAAAACTGGGTCGAGTCAGCTCAACCCTATCTCGGTCCGACTAGACTCGATGCTCAGCTCTACATACCAGCCTCACAACATAAAAGCTAATTAGAGATTTTGAGGGGAACTAGATTTTAAAAGACAATAATCCAAGCCAGAGTAGCATGCATGGGAAGTTACTGTACGTGCAAAGGGTTGTAGCCTATAGATGAAAAGTTCACTTTAAATATTATGTATATATTCATTTAACCAACATATGAATGGAGAAAAAAGAGTATTTTGATTCAAAATTCAACCAAGTTGTTGAGTTGACTCAGTGAGTCAACCCAAAGTCTATTCTAGTTTAGTTGACTGGGTTAATTTTCACGTAGACTTACTGTTAGAGAGAGAGAGAGAGAGAGAGAGAGAGAGAGAGAGAGAGAGAGAGAGAGAGATAATTACTTGAGTTGGACGATCCCGATTGTTCCTTGTTCGACGTCTCGGTCGTCGTCACAACGTCGGGCCATGAGTGGCACATGTAATGCTTTCCTTTCTCAATGTTAGCATGCACGAAGGCCACATGCATTCCACAACCAGACCATGTATACTTAGAGGTGGGCATCGAGTTGAGTCGGACCGAATTAGGTCCAACTCGACTCAATTCGATTTTTCAAGAACCTAACTCGAACTCGATCCGATCCGGGACCGAGTCCAGCAGGGCTGACTCGATCCGACCCGAATCCTTGCTAGCCTGACCCGAACCGAGTTCGACTCGGTTTGGAAAACCGAATCAAGTCGGATTGAGTTGAGTCTAGGGAGAGAGGGAGAGAAAGGAGGAGATGTAGGAAACCGAGAGAGAAAGAAGGAGAGAAAGGAGGAGAGAAAGAAGGAGAGGAGGGAAATCGGGAGAGAAAGAGGGAGAAAGGAGGAGAGATGGGTGGGTGCGGTGCCTCCTTCAGGTAGAGAAAGAGGGGTTAGGGTTCGTTTGGTTTGGGACGGGTAGAGAGATGGGTAGTAGAAAGTAAAAAAATATATGTAAAAAACTTATATATAAGACCTGACTAGATCGGGTCGGATTGGTTTCGATCGGATCCATTCGGATCGAATTTCGAATTGAATCGGTCCGGATTGACCACGATCCGAACTCAATCTGCACCAATCTAGACCTTCGATTCCGTTCGGATCGGGTCAGATTCGCCAAATCAAGTTGGATTCTGCCCAGCTTTATGTATACTTACCACATTGCTTGCAATCTACCTTAAAACACATCTTTCTCAACTTAAAGCTCTTAAGCCCAATTCCTTCCTTCGTCTCTTTGGAAGCTGTTGGGCCGAGTTGATTGGCTCATTTCCTTTCTCCTTTTGCTTTTTATAACAATCACAAACTCACAACCTCTTTGGTATCATCGAGCCTCCTTGTCCTACCTATCTTGGGTTAGTGATATCCGTTTCCGCGATGAAATCGAAATGTATGGTCGTGATTATCGGAAGATATACCACATCCACCCAAAGGACTAACACACGTTCCAGTCACGTGCCTCAGGCACAACCATCTAGATCATGGGCCTCATTACATCAGTGTATACTCCAAAGAAATCACATTGGATGGATGATTCTGACTATAATTATGAATTTTAATTTGAACCGTAGAATCTTTTGGTTTTTACGCCTCATTTGATAGACGCTGATTTGGATCATCAATAGGGTGTGATTATTGTGATAGACCCAATTGATAGTGGTTTAGATAATCTGGACGGTTTAGATTGAGGTATATGTATGTGATGTGACAAATGCTGTATGTATGTTGTATATTATACTAAGAAATATTCATAGAATGGTACGATGCTTCTTATTCAAGTGGTCCAAATATTTGCTGTCACCTTGTATTGTTTCAATTGTCCCGTATACAATGATCTTTGAGAGATTTTCTCAATTATTTTATTTTATTTTTGTCTTATATTCTTTCCTGAGCCAGGTACTCTTTGAGTCCTTTTAGACAAGCTCATTCTCTCATAATTACCATACAAACAGGCTTTTAAGCTTATTTTCTTTTACCTTATCATTTATTAGTGCTACTCTTAAATTTTCTTGAAAGTATTTATTTTAAAATTTTAAGTCTTTTAATCTTGCTACTCATTCATCTCAACATCCTCATTTTAGCTGTGTATCCTGAACAAGTTTTCTTTAGCTAACCAACATTTTGTACCGTACAACAATTTGTGGTCCATCAAATCAATGGTCTGAAATGTCACTCCGGATTCAATGCCAAGGACATGTGGCACACGTGGGTGCATGCGCATGTGAGAATGTGAGAGAGATTGGGGTTCAAAAATAGTACACTCAGAACATGGCTTGAGAACCTTTTAACGATCACTATCTTTTGTTACACCCAGATCCATAGCTCAACTGGCAGACTGCGGGGAGATACCTCGTTTCCACACTTGAGGTCTTGGTATCGATCCCGAGAGCGGGTTGGCTAACATGGAGTGTGTGTCCTGACTTGGGAATGCACTAACAAGATAACCCCAAAAAAAAAGAAAAAAAAAAAAGAACTATCGTTTGTTTTTAATCTTAGAATAGAGGATACCTTAAAGAAATACAAGTGGTCAACACAAAAATCACATTAAATAAACAAGACCTTAAGTTGGCATTATCTCTTAATCATGTTTTAATAATGGTGACGGTACCATATTATTTTTCTTTTTCTTTTATAATATTTATTTCTTTGACCTCATCAGAGGATCACACGCAAGGGCTCACACATGAGAGGATATTCTTCACCTTTACTTGAGACCAACGCTCCTGATTGTCACTCGGTTGAAGTCTGGTGGGCCACCCTGGCATATACAACTTTTCCTCACTCTTGAGAGAAATGATCAGGTACTGCCCCGGGACCCGACCCTCCCAAAGTGCATCTTTTTCCCAATAAATGCATTTCATGAGTATGACATCTGAGCCATCCAAAAGGTAGGCCTTTCAATGGCATGAAAATCGAGCCTTGCAATCATCAGCGGGCCACACCATCGAAATGAATGTGCATCTGTTTTTAAGCTGCTTAATATTTATGATGCACCCAATCTTTGGCAGGGATTGTACTGTCCCAAACACCTGACACATTGGCTAGAAAAAAAATGTCCAGTATGCGGACGCAGGTTGGCTAGTGATTCCAACACCAGCTAGATAGCTGATGTCAAAGTTATGTGGCCCTCACCATGATGTATCTGTTTTATGCATGTGGTCCATCAACTTTTTCAGCTCATTTTAGAGCATGAGCCCAAAAATGAGGCAGATCCAATTCTCAGGTGGACCACACCACAGGAAAACAGTGTTAACTGAATGTCCACCATTAAAAGCTTCCTAAGGTCCACTATAATTTTATTTTAAAAGCAGTAGTACATTTTGGTAAGCTGTGACCCACCTGATTAATGGACCTGTCCGATTCTTTCGCCAAGGCATCTACGTAAGTGGAACCCCGTGAATGGCTTGGATCTTCTAGCTGCTATATGCCATGCTGGTACATCTAGTGGTGTGTGCATGAACTGAGGGTAGCAAAGCTCACACGACTAAAATGACTCTGTGGATGTGCAAAGTGTACTTTGGTTTTTAGTTCTGACGGGTGGGGCCCATGTTTCGGCAATCCAGGTCATGGGACAGTTACATCTCGTTTGTCGTTCGACCAAACCTCAATAATCTTCAGATTCAAAGATCAGGTCACAATGGACTGGGCTTGGATATATTATATCTGCGTGGCTTGTGGTCTTGGCTTGGCTAGACATGGCCCTTCCCTTTCTTGGGCTGAATTCATTGAAGTTGGACCTGGAGGGCCAGCCCTTCTCAATCTGGCTTTTTCTTATAACTGAGAAATATGTCATCCTAATCCTTGATTAGGCAACTCATGCATCATTAATGTAGACCGTTGATTTCATTTATTTTAATAAGTGTATATTTCCTTGTGCATTGATCAACTGATAGAGAAGGAAGATTCAAGTAAAATCGGGATTTATCAATTTTTGTTTTTTATAGGGTTGGGTCAGGTAAGGCCCAGGCCTAACCACATTTTATTGGGCTACGGCCTTGGATCTTAAGTGTTGATACGAAATGGGGCTAGCCCAGCCCAGCCCAAACCCGGCCCATTGCTACCCCTATTAGGGTCTCTTTCTGTTGAGTCAAGTCCATTCTATTATTTCTCTTCTTAACCCTCTATCTCTGTGGGTTCAGATGATAATTAGATCATGGCCTCTGCACCATGAATTTCCACTGGATGAATGGTCTGGATCACTGGGCTAACGCCCTTCCTGACCAATTTTTAATGGGCGCCTACGGTTAAGTGGCATAGTAATTTCCAAAGAGAATCCTCCCTCGGAAGCCAAAGGAAACATAAGCTTGAGCAGATCCAGACCGTTGGTTCTGCTACTACATGCAGGCAATTGATCACAAACATGCTCGTGCACACACCAAACTTATAATAGGGCATAACATAAGCATGAGATGGTCCAAAATACAAGTACATTAATAGTAGATAATTAGAGAAATAGAGAGAACAAGGAGTTCTCATCGTATCTCATTGGAGGATTGCATCAAAAGAGGAGAAATGAAGAAGAAATAGAGTGAGAACGAGAAGTTCTCTTTCATTTCTTGTTATTTATTTTTATTCATGTCCCAACTGCCATTGAGTAGCCTCCTTCATCAAGATTTCACTGTACCTGAAATCAACAACCACAAATTATCAAACATGTCATGTTAGCAAGAGAGACAGACCATGGTTTAAAGACTCAGTGACTCGACCTAACTCATTTCGTTTATTTAGGGTGTGGCCAACGGTTATGTGTGCCAGACATCCAAACCGTTCATACGAACCGCCATAGCCTTCGATGCTAGAAAACATGAGTTGGATCCAGAAGTCAGGTTGGCTACACCGTTAGGAACACTGTAAAATCAGCGCATAAACCACTAAATTGCGTGGTGTGGCCCACCTGGATTCTGAAATGGCCTAAGTTTTGGGTTGTCTCTTCATCCATGTGAGGTGCACCGAATGAATGAGTTGGACGGTGTATAAATAACATGGTGGGCTCCACATGAAAACCGACTGTTGTGGCCTACCTGAGATTGGATCAGGACCATTTTTGGGTCGGGCTTAAAATTGCAGGCTGCACCTGATGGACGGCTTGGATTTCCAGAACACATCACAGTGGGCCCACAGTGGTAGAGTCAGACTGCATGGGATCATTCCCAATATTCTAGGCACTGAGAATGTTCACCTATGACACGTAGCATGGATACTTTCCATGCATACCAGGCCCATAACAGGAGAGAGAAATTTTCAAGGGAAATGGGTCTTGAAAGCCGATGGTATAGAGCTGGGCCAGCCAGGATGCATGGCAAGCAACCATGCAAAAAGTTGTAAGTGAAACGTGCTGTTTAAATATCATGTGTATGCTTCACGAATTAAGCAAAGGAGTGTTTTATAAGAAATTCGACTAAAATTTTCAGTTGACTCAGTGAGTCTGAGTCAACATTAATTCTGCTCTAGGTGAGTTGACTCAGCTGAGTTTCGAGTAGACTTGAATGTGGGTCAAAGTCCAACCACGTTAGCTGACTCAAGAAGTTGAGTTTATATTTTAACTACAAAGAATGTTCACCTACAATGCACAGCATAGCATGGATACTTTCCATGCATACCAGTAGAGCTCGGCATGGGACGACTCAGCAGACTCGACTCGTCCGACTCGTTCAGACCCGACTTGACCCAAACCGAGAACTGAGTAGAATTTGTCCAATCCAAACTCAAACTGAGTCAAGTATGGGTCACCCAATAACTCAACTTGACCCGAAATCCTGACTCGACTCGGTCCAAAACCCGACTTGTACATATATAAAAGGAAAAACCATATATTTCATGTTTCAGATTTGAGATGCTGTGTAGCTGATGGAAAGGCTGCAATGCCGGCAGGTGCACCTAGGATCTGAGTTGTGATTTCAGCTTGTGGTTACCAACTGCACCCAACCCGACTCGGTACCTATGACTCGGCCGGACTTGGTCCAGATTAGTTCAGGCCAGACCTGAACTCAGATCAGATCAGGCATGCTGGACTTGGTAACGAGTTGGATTGAGTTCAGGTAAGGTCTATTTCAAAACTGGGTCAAGTTGGGTCAGCTCTATCTCAATCTAACTCAACTCGATACCCAGCTCTACGTACCAGCCTCATAACATGAAAGCTAACTAGAGGTTTTGAGGGGAACTAGATTTTGAAAGTCAATAATCCAAGCCAGAGTAGCATGCATGGGAAGCTACGGTGCGTGCAAAGGGTTGTAGCCTGTAGATGAAAAGTTCACTTTAAATGTTACGTATATATTCATTAATTAACCAACATATTAATAGGGGAAAAAGAGTGTTTTGATCCGAAATTCAACTGAGTTGTTGAGTTGACTCAGTGAATTAACCCAAAGTCTATTCTAGTTTAGTTGACTGAGTAATTTTCATGTAGACTTACTGTTAAATAGACAGACAGGTAGGTAGATAGATAGATAGACAGAGAGAGAGAGAGGGAGAATTACTTGAGTTGGACGATCCCGATTGTTCCTTGTCCGACGTCTCAGTCGTCGTCGTCACAACGCCAGGCCACGAGCGGCACATGCAATGCTTTCCTTTCTCAATGTTGGCATGCACGGAGGCCACATGCATGCCACAGCCAGACCACGTATACTTGCCACATTGCTTGCACTCTACCTTAAAACACATCTTTCTCAACTTGAAAGCTCTTAAGCCCAATTCCTTCCTTTGACTCTTTGGAAGCTGTTGGGCCGAGTTGATCGGTTCATATCCTTTCTCCTTTGCTTTTTATAACACTCGTAAAGTCAGAACCTCTTTAATATCATCGACCCTCCTTGTCCTACCTATCTTGCGTTAGTGACATCCGTTTCCTCGATGAAATCGAAATGTATGGTCGTTATTATCCGAAGATATGCTACATCCACCCAAAGCACTAACACACGTGACAGTCACGTGCCTCAGGCACAACCATCCAGATCATGGGTCCCATTACATTAGTATATACACCAAAGAAATCACATTGGATGGATGATTCTGACTATATAATTACGAATTCGAATTCGAACCGTAGAATCTTTTGGTTTTTACACCTCATTTGATGGACGCTGATTTGGATGATCAATAGCGTGTGATTATTGCGATAGACCCAATTGATAGTGGTTTAGATAATCTGGACGGTTTAGATTGAGGTATATGTATGTGATGTGACAAATGCTGCATGTATGTGTATACTATACTATGAAATATTCATAGAATGGTACGATGCTTCTTATCCAAGTGGTCTACATATATGCTATCACCTTGTTTTGTTTCAATTGTCCCGTCTACAATGATCTTTGAGAGATTTTCTCAATTACTTTATTTTATTTTTGTCTCATATTCTTTCCTGAGCCGGGTACCCGTTGAGTCCTTTTAGACAAGCTTATTTGTAAGGAATGCAGGTGGGCCAATTGATGTAAGCATGATCAAGGGTCAAGAATGCATCAAGCTTAGGCCATCATCACAGGTCCATAAAGATTGAATTTAAACCTCATCTAAACTTTGATTTTGTTATATATTAATTGCTAGATTAGCCTGGGCTCCAAGATTCAATGCTGATTATTAAGGATTATATAGAGTTTGGTAAGATTAAAAGCCTATGAATTTTTATTAATAAGCTTAGACAAGAAAATTGAAAAAGAATAGGTTATTTAGGTAAGTGCATCTCTATCTTCCAGTATACATGGTAAAGGGAATTTACTGGGTCTTGTTGAGACACTCATGGATTTATCATTTTAAAGAGTTTTGGTTGAATTGTTGCTCGAGGCAGTTGCAGTCTTCGGTAGTAGATAAATTGAAGTCTAGTCTTTGTTGGATTTTGTATATATCTTTCTGCCTTTTCAACTATTTATTTAGATCTGCAGGAAAAGAATTTAAAACCCCCCGTTAACTTTATGCTGCGGAACAATATTGGAATTTATTATTATTTATTTTTTTACACACGCACACGCCCCCACAC
This sequence comes from Magnolia sinica, assembly GCF_029962835.1. Lineage (NCBI taxonomy): Eukaryota > Viridiplantae > Streptophyta > Magnoliopsida > Magnoliales > Magnoliaceae > Magnolia > Magnolia sinica. The sequence goes on along the minus strand of NC_080588.1, from coordinate 70,639,236 downwards.
ACTCACCAGTGGAATTTCACCACCTATGGATACTTGAACCCTTGACCGGTTGTTGGAACTCTTGAGAGTCTACCACTGGAGTAACAGTAAGGATCCAACAACCATGGGATTTGATCCCTCAAATCCCCTCCAACCCCCGGTTATATTATAGGTTAAGCTTAACCTCTGGATGATTTATTAGGTCCACTTTAATGGATATATGACATCTAATCAATCCATTGAGGACGTGAGGTCGAGCACCGTCTTCCTCAAGAAGATAACTATTTCGAATCCATGGAACTTCTCTGGACTCCTCACAGAGACTTCTCGAATCCACGAGGAAAGAAAGCAGAAAATAGAAATAAATTCTAATAAATTCGAAATTGATTGATGAATAATTAAAAACGAGTTCACAACCCTTTAAATAAGGGTACCAAGCAATGGGAAAGAAATCAGAATCAAACTACAACTCAAACTCCTAGAATCCGCGACTTACTATAAATAGTAAACTTACTATTTATAGACGGTCGTGATGTCTACTAGTGTGCAAGGTTTTCGGCCAAAAATAGCAAGTGTCCTATTTGGCTTCACCAAACCGTTCTCCTAATTATTCTAAGCTCTTTTCACGTTGGGCGCAACTCCTAAAGCCCGACGGATGAAGAGTTATAATCAAACTAAAACTTACTATTTATAGTAAAAACGGAATTAAAACAGGTAAACGACCATCGATCAAGGGGTTTTTCGCAATTCCGGGCTGCGTAACCCGGCGTAGCTAGGTTGGTTAGCTAAAGTAGCTCGTTCTACCCTAAAATCATATATTTTACGTCAGATAACTCATTCCAATTGCGAGATACGCCCAATCTAAGGTCCGATGGTCAGATCACTGCTTCAAATAGGCCTTCCTCGATCCATCTTGGCCATGAAACTGTCCGCGACCCGCTCTACATCAGTCCCCTCCACTTCAAAAGAACTCGTCCTCGAGTTCTCATCCTGCGCTGGTTCATGATACTCGGTCAGGTCCGCAATGTTGAAAGTCCGTGAGATTATCATGTCATCTGGAAGATCAACAACATAAGCATTGTCATTGATCTTTCGGATGATTGGTACCGGTCAAATCTTTTTATTCTTAAACTTGTTATACGTTCTGGTCGGAAATCGTTCTTTGCGCAGATGGACCATTACTTGATTGCCCACCTTGAACACTTTTTGTCGCTGATGCTTGTCCGCTTGCTCCTTGTACTTTTTGTTCGAGACATGTAGCTTGGTTTGTACCTCCGCATGAATGCCTGTAATCTTGTCAGTCATATGTTTCGCTACAATGCTTATGCCTAGGAGCTTGGACAGAGGGACCAAGTCTAGTGTGTAGCGAGGTACTCGTCCATAAATAACCTGGAACGGGGATTTCCCTGTCGAGCGGTTGACCATGTTGTTGAATACAAACTCCGCTTGAGACAAGGTCAAATCTCACTACTTCGGTGCTTCTCCTGAAATATATCGAAGGAGGTTTCCTAACGTGCGATTCACAACCTCAGTTTGACCGTCAGTCTGTGGGTGGTATGCGCTGCTGAACTGAAGTCGTGTATCGAATCGAGTCCACAAAGTCCGCCAAAAGTGGCTTATGAACTTCGTGTCATGGTCAGAAGTAATAGTCTTGGGAACCCCGTGTAGCCGCACAATTTCTCTGACGAATAGATTCACCACATGTGTTGCATCGAGAGTCTTCTTGCATGGAATAAAGTGCGCCATCTTGGAGAAACGATCTACTACCACGAACACCAAATCCATGCCGCGTTATGTTCGTGGGTGACCAAGCACGAAGTCCATAGATAAATCCTTCCAAGGGCCGTCAGGCACGAGTAATGGAATTTAGAGGCCCGTATTATGAGATTGCCCCTTAGAGGTCTGACAAATATAACAACGTTGAACTGCCTTTCCCACATCACGTACCAATTGCTGCTAGTAATACCGCTCTTCCACAAGAGCTTGCATCATGTTTCACCCAAGGTGCCTACTAAGGCCACCTCCATGTAGCTCTTGGATTATTTGTTCCCTTAACGAACTTTTGGGATTGCAAAGTCAATTTCCCTTGAAAAGGAACCCGTCTTGCATGTGTAAGTTACTGGGGTGATCTTCTTGGCATCTAACCCATGCGTCCTTAAAGTCGTTGTCGTCGACATATATGTCCTTGAGGTGCTCAAACCCCACAACCTCATTGCTCATAGTGACTAACAAAGTTGTATGGTGACTCGGTGCATTGGCTACTTTGTTCTGTTGCTCAGACTTATGTTTCAACACGAATGTAAATTCCTACAAAAAAGAAATCTACCTAATATGCACACGGTTAACGTTAGCTTGGCTATTAATGAATTTGAAAGCTTGATGGTCCGTGTAAAGTATGAATTCCCTTTGAATCAAATAATGTCGCTAGTGCCGCAGTGCCTGGACTACTACGTATAACTCGATCTCATATGTAGACCAATTCTTATGTGCATCGCTAAGTTTCTCGTTGTAGAAGGCTACCGGCCTACCTTCTTGAGACAAAACTCTCCCAATTTTGACATATGAGGCATCACATTCGACTTCAAACAGTATGTCGAAGTTGGGAAGTACAAGAATCGGAGTCGTGGATAATCTGTGCTTGATTTCAGCAAAGCTCCTGTCGGCTTCGTTCTGAAATTTTTCACGAACCGACGATAGAATGTCGTCAGTCCATGAAAACTTCGTACTTCGTGAATATTTGTAGGAACCGGCTATTCTTTGATTGCCTTCACCTTTTCCTCATCCACCCGAATGCCCGTGGATGTGACGACAAAACCCAGGAATAATAGGCTATCAGTCATGAAGCTACACTGTTTTAAATTGAGGTACAATTTATTTTTAGTGAGCACTTGAAGGACTTTCTTGAGGTGTTCCATATGGGTGGTTTGGTCTTGACTATATATCAAAATATCATCGAAGTAAACCACAACGAACCGTCCAATGAAAGGTTTCAGAACTTGGTTCATTAATCTCATAAATGTGCTAGGTGCATTTGAAAGACCGAAGGGCATGACCATCCATTCGTATAATCCTTCCTTGGTCTTAAAGGTCGTTTTTCACTCATCACCCGACCGTATTCGAATCTGATGGTAGCCGCTCCTTAGGTCCAATTTAGAGAATATTTTTACACCCTCTAGCATGTCCAGCATATCGTCCAACCGTGGTATATGAAACTTGTATTTTATGGTGATTTTGTTGATGGCTTGGCTGTCGACACACATGCACCAACTCCCATCTTTCTTTGGAGTTAATAGAGCTGGTACAGCACATGGACTCATGCTCTCTCGAATAAGCCCCTTACGGATCAACTCCTCTACTTGTCTCTGCAGAATCTCGCACTCATTCGGACTCATTCGATAATGAGGACGATTAGGTAAATTGGACCCAGGGACAAAGTCGATATGATGTTAGATATCCCGCATAGGGAGTAACCCATCGGGAAGGTCATCGGGCCAGATTTCTTTGAATTCATGTAGCAGGGGCTTTAGTCTTTTAGGGATGATAGTAGGCTCAAGTTCTTCACCCTTTACAATTAATGCATAAGTCTGTCCTGTTTCTTTAGATTCTTCCATGAAGTCCCATATGGTTAAGAGAAAACGGCCCTTCACTTTAGAAGTTTCAAGTGGTCCCTCTGGATTCATAGGGGCCAATATGGTCTTTCGGTCGTCCTTAATGAAGATATATATGTTATCTCGCCCTTTATGAGTGACGTCACGGTCAGATTGCCAAACCAACCAAGTAGTATGTGACATACTTCCATGTCAACGACATCACATACTACTTCATCCTTATAATGTTTGCCAATTGAAAAGGATATGGTGCACCATTTAGTTACCTTTGTTTCGATGACCTTCTTGATCGAACCAATTGTATATGGAGAGGGATGACGCTCCGTTTTCAATTATAATTTTTTCACCATGACCTTGGAGACGATGTTCTTACTGCTCCCACTATCAATGATCACGTTACAAACCTTTTGATTCACTATGCATCTAGTACGAAAGATGTTATGCCTCTGTAGATGGCGCATATAATAGTTGCCTCACGACGAGCGACTCATCGTGATCTTGCTGAACCCAACCTGAATCATCTGCCTTGTCCTCGGTGGCATGCTCCTGTTCTTCAATATCTGAATCTTCATAAGCGTTATCAGCACTACCATCATTGATGGCGAGGTTTGTCACTTTTCACTGGGGACAAGTATTTGATGGGTGGCCTGGTTGGCCACAACGATAGCAGTTATCAGGCCTTGGCTGAGCATAGGGGTTCGAGATTCTACTTGGACCAATAGCAGTCGATACGCCCCTTTAGGGTCTAGCTTGCCTTCTTCCCTGATCTCGGTTTTCAAACGTAGGAGGTTGAGTGCGTGCTCCTACGATCTCCTTCCCCTTAGGCTGTGCAGTTCCCTAGGGCGGACCTAACACAGGGATCCTTGCAGTAGGATAGGTCCATGTGTTAGGACATTCAAGTTGCGCTTCTACCTGAGTAGCCAGCTTCGTCGCATCATTCATCATCCAGACGGACTGCATCTGGACCCGATCCTAGATAGCCATATGCAATCCACCGTTGAATTAGGCGACTTGCTGTGATTTAGTCTCGACCAAATCGTTACGCGTCGCCAGGCGATAAAATTCTTCTGTGTATTCTCTCACCGACCGATTACTCTGTCGACAATTTTGGTTTTATTGGAATAATACCTGATCTTAATCACTAGGGAGGAATCAGGCACGTAGTAGCTGCTTCATCTGCTGCCAAGTGCGGATTGGTGCTTTCGTCTGCCTAGTTCACGCGAGTTGCAGTTGTTCCCACTAAGTTGAAGCTCCTCCTTTCAACTTGTAGGCCATAAGCTTGACCTTCTTTACCTCAGGAATGTCCATATAGTTGAAGAATTGCTCAACTTTCGAAAGCCAATGGAGGAAATCCTCAATGTGTAGTTGGCCATTGAAGATAGGAATATCAACCCGCATCTTGAATTCTCGACTTCCATGACGACGTCTCAGCTAGGTAAGCTATCTGAACCCCTGATCGCCATGTCCCATGCACAGACAGATCCGTGGGCCTATTCCGTATAAAGATTAAGTCCCACGGGGAGATGATTTGTCACGGACATGTCTATGAACCCGGGGTCATAGGAAATCCCATCATGCAATTCGCATCCAATACTTTTACACCCGCCCTTTTCAAATACGCATTTCCTGTTTTCATACCCACCGTGGGAAACTTCCTAGGGCCCACTTTGCTGTTTATCATGGCCATTAACACAGGGGAGGACGTGAGGTCGAGCACCATTTTCCTCAAGAGGATAACTATTCCGAATCCACAGAGCTTCTCTGGACTCCTCACAGAGACTTCTTGAATCCACGAGGAAAGAAAGCAGAAAATAGAAATAAATTCTAAGAAATTCGAAATTGATTAATTAATGAATAAAAACGAGTTCACAACCCTTTAAATAGGGTACCAAGCAATGAGAAAGAAATCAGAATCAAACTACAACTCAAACTCCTAGAATCCGCGACTTACTATAAATAGTAAACGGCAGTGATGTCTACTAGTGCACAAGGTTTTCGGCCAAAAATAGTAAGTGTCCTATTTGGCTTCACCAAACCGTTCTCCTAGTTATTCTAAGCTCTTTTCACGTTGGGCGCAACTCCTAAAGCCTGACGGATGAAGAGTTATAATCAAACTAAAACTAACTATTTATAGTAAAAACAAAATTAAAACAGGATAATGAACCCTTGACCGGTTGTTGAAACTCCCGAGAGTCTACCACCGGAGCAAGAGTAAGGATCCAACAACCATGGGACTTGATCCTTCAAATCCCCTCCAACCCCTGGTTGCAATATAGGTTAAGCTTAACCTCCAGATGATTTAGTAGGTCCACTTTAATGGATATATGACATCTAATCAATCCATTTACGAGTGGCTACTAAAATAATTAGGCCAATTCAAAACTTAGGGGAATAGTTGGGATAATTAGGCCAATTCAAAACTTCGGAGAATAGTTGGGATTAGGGCTGTACACGAACCGAATTAGCTCGGTTAGCTTGCTCGACTTGACTCTAAAAAGCTCGATTTGACTTGGTTTGAAACTGAGTACGAGTCGATTTTTTTATTTCAAAAAAATTTTGAACCGAGTTCGAGCTTGCCCAAGCTTGACTCGACTTGGATCGAACCCAACTCGAATCGAACTCGGATCGAACTAGGTCGGTGACTCGGTTACTTTGATGCTGATGTTGCTCACCAAGTATTTGATGAAATGACTCAATGAAGTGTGGCTAGGGGCAAAAAAGCTATGTATGTGAAACAAATATCTTCTTCTTCTTTTCTTTTTTTTTGATTTTTATGTTGTTTAGAAGGTATTTAATGTAAAACTATTGCTGTTGTTTTACATTCAATGAGATTTTGAAGGTGCAGTTTATGTATTTGTGAAAATGCTATACAGGTAAACTCAGCTCGATCTTGGTTTGAACTCGGCTCAGATTGACCTGAGCTGCTGACCGAACTAAGCCGAGCCGGCAAATTAAACTTAAGAACCAAGCCGAGCCGAGTTCAAGGTGGGGCCAACAAGTGTCCGAGCCAACTCGTGTTGTGCCCAGCTCAACTTGGTCAGACTCGTGTACACCTATAGTTGGGATGGAGACACCCACAGTTGAAAAAACTTTCAGATTGTGGGTGAAGCCACCGTGCTTTGTATATGCCATCGAATCCATTATGGACGGGCCAGATATGATCCGTACATCGTGGTGGAGTCCACACATATAAAATAAAAGAAAGAAGAATGAGCTTATTTTCCAATAGCTCCTTTTGTAAGAGGTGTTTGGAATAAACTCTTTGCGCGCAACCAAAATCTCTCTGTGGCCCACTAAAATGTCTATGGGACAGTGGCGCTTAACGCTTCAGATCCACTGAGGTCATTATAGAACCCACCATGATATATTTACGTTACATCCACGCCACCCATCTGTTTTGGCATATCATTTTAGATCATAATCCCAAAAATGAAGTAAATCTAAATCTCAAGTGGACCACAAATGGTGATTGACCATTAAAAATTCTTATTGGCCACAATAGTTTTGGATCAAGCTTATATTTGTCTGGTCCCTTCATCCATGTCTTTGTGACGTTATCAACAGGTTATACGTCCAGTGGCTTCCAAAAAATAAATAAAACGGTGGATATTCAATTAGCACAGTTTCTTGTGTTGGGATCTGCTTCATTTTTGGGATCACGTCCAAAACTGAACTATCAAAACGGATGGATGGCTTAGATGTAAGCCACATACACTACGGTGGGCCTCATAGCCAGGGATCCATTGAAGATGCTCCGGTGTGAAATCTACTTTATCCATTAGTTCAGTCATATCGTGTGAGGAAGTGAGCCGGGTCCTTACTCGTGTTCCGGTGGTGGACTCACAGGGGACGCAATTAGCTACTTACAGGTTTGATTAGCGAGAATCGCTACTGAAGTGACGTCTTCAAGTTATGTGAGACCCACAATGATGTATGTGTTGTATCCACACTGTCCATCCATTTGGTGATATAAATTTAGTGTATGAGCCAAATAATGAGTTAGATCCAAATCTCCAGTGGACCCCACAACAGAAAACAGTGGAGAGAGTGCCGTTCACCGTTAAAAATTTCCAAGAGGGACAAAAGTTTTCGATCAAGCTGAAATTTGTGTTTTACGTTCTTTTATATCTGTCTTAACTTATGAGCACGTTGGATCTCAGATAAACGTTTCAACAGTGGGCGTCACTCTTCTCTTCTCACTGTTTTATCTGGTGGGATCCACTCCAGGTTTGGATCTCACTCATTCTCTGTCTCATGCCTTAAAATGATATCTCCAAGTGGATGGATGGTGTGCTCACAATACATACATCATGGTGGGTCCCACAAAACTTGGTGACGTCACCTTAGTAGCGAGTCTCGCTGCTTACGAGTACCCATAGGCGGTGAAATTCCAGACTTGGAAATACGCAGACCATCAAGGGTTCGAGTACCCATAGGTGGTGAAATTACACTACCGCAAGAGTGTGTGTGCATGTTTAAAATAAATAAATAAATAAATAAGCGAGCCTAAAAATTCAGTACGGCGAGTCTCCGTATTCATGTTTTCATGTGGTGTGGCCCATTTAAGTTTTGTATCCGCTTCCCTAACATTATTCGACGAAACTGATAAACCGAACGGATGACACAAATACACTTGGGTCCCACCACAGGGGTTTTGTTGCACCGGCGGAAATTCGCGGCCCTTTTAAGTCAAAAGGGTGATAAATCAAATACAAATACAATACAAGTATCCAACGCAAGAGACTAGTGCCATACATTTCATCGATGGCGCGCGTAGCATCCAACCCGATCGGACTCGGCCTGCCCGAAATCGCACCGTATTTCCAGCCATCCAATCCTCTTCCCTTTCTCCGGCCTTCTCTCCGATTCCAGATCGGAACTCGTTCCTTTCCCAGGTTATATTGCCAGACGAATCCCAACCAGACCGAGTCTCCCACAACGGTTCGATCGTTATCCTATCTATCTTTCTCTCTATCTCCTTCAAAGTCTAGTTATAATACATGTTTATCTTTCAATACTTCAAAACCCCATTTGTTTTCTTCTTCTCTTGATTGATAAAACCCCATCAGATTAGATTTTGTTCGGATGACTGCTTTTGATACATTTGGGATTTTTGGATCCATAAACCTGTAATTTTTCGTTTATTCGTTATGGTGGTTGTCGTAGAAATCTGCTCTGTTCTCTGTGGACGCCACTTTCCTGTGCCCCGCCTACATGGAGCCCCGGCAGGCGGAAGCTCTGTGGGGCCCACTGCGATGTCCGTGAGAATTCCAATCCGTCCATCTGTTTCTCCAGCTCAAGTTAGGACACCGGCCCAGAAACGAGACAGAGTCAAATCTAAAAGTGGGCCACACAACGGGAAACGGTGCGGATGAAAACACCCACTGTTGATACATTCACGGGGCCCACCGTGATGTTTATGCGCCATCCAAGCCGTTCATAAGGTTACTCCCACTGGTGGGACTATTACCCAGATCGCGAACTTCTATGGCCCCACGAAGGTTTCAATATTAGGCGTTCAATCCCAACTATTTCCTATGGCGTGCCTCACTGATGTTTTGGATCTCTCTCATTTTTAGACTCGTGCGTTAAAATGAGCTGGTGAAACTGATGGATGGAGTGGATGTCACACGGACATCAGGGTGGGCCCCCACATCATGGTGAGGCTTCCTTTAGGTGGGGCACTGGAGTTGTTTTGCATCTGTTCATTTGTTTCTTTTACATGCAGTTTTCATTTTGGGTGTGTTTGCTTGCACTAAATATAATGAAATATTATGATATTTTCCACCGAATTAGACTGATTAATCATGAAATATTATGATACTTGGTTCAACCAAACGCTTATCGAGAGCAGAAAATGGAAGAGAAGAAGTATGTGGGGATTTTGGGGTTGGATAGTTTTTAGGAATTTGATTTGCCTCAACTCAGGATCCAGTGCGATTCGCCACCCACTGAGGCCCACACACTGAGATGGTTTGAGGATTTGAACTGTCCATATTCTCGTTAGCACCATTGATAAGCTATTTGCCCTTAATCTCTCTTCAGTGATGATTCTAACCTTTGATTTTTAGAATTGAATGTGAGCCATTAAAAAATTTCTTTTCATTCTTCCACATCCATCCACAGATAGTGGTGGTCACAGTCATCCAATCTGTGTAAGTTTCTTACTGTGGCGTGGATGGCATGGAGTCAACACAGACTGTTTTGATCTTCAGACCGCTCAACATGTAGATCCCAGTGGGTCATGGCACATGATGGATCCTAAGTTTTGACAAATGCAAAATGAACTCATGTTTTAGATGGGGTCATGCCTCTAATCTCCAGAAAGGCACCGGATTTCTTTTAGATGTGTAGATGTCATGGATATGAATATAGATATCGTATCAACCAATACGGTGGTATCGTATCTGTATCGGCACGGGATGATATGCGATATGGGGCTGTATCGACCCAATATGAAAAAAACTGACCTGTATCGTCTGATATGGGGTTGATACGACCAATACAGGCCAATACGCCCATAAAAGCCTGATTTTGATTATTATTTTTTTTTTTCAAAATTTCACTCATGTTTCCTCTTCTTCTTCTTCTTTTCAATTTAAACCATGGAAGAAGCTAAAAAACTCATTTTAGGTTAGATCTAGACCTATTTTGGGATCAAAACAAATAATTTGAATGAGATTTGACCAATCAAAGCGAAGTGGTCCATTTTGGGAAAAATCAGAAAGAAGGGTAAACCTTCACTTTCTTTTTGATATTTTCATATTCTTTTTGTTGTATTTTAATGTAATGGGCCCTCGTTTACCAAATCATGTTTGATTTGTGTTCAATTAGGGCCCATTTAGTTAACCTTCAACAAGTCAAACCGATTGACAACATTCTCATCAAGGAATGGTCCGATACACCATCATATGCATGTCCAAAATAATAATTAAAAAAATGATTGATTTTTGAATATTTATTCTTTTTTTATCCTAATACTTCCTTGATTCTTTGGCTTTTTTTTTTTTTTTCTTCCAACCGATACGGGCTGATATTGTCCGGTACAAACTGATATCAGTATGCGATGCCTGAATTGTATCGTTTTTTTGGCTGGGCCGATATGCCTTCCTATACTGATATTTAGAACCTAGGTTGATGCATTCAGTCTCAGCTGATGTGTAGAGATAAGGCTGAACCTGCACTGAGTATCATGGACGGCGGCATGATTCCATTATCAGTACTCCCAAAGACACCCTGCAACCTGACATGCAATCCCACAATTAGTTTTATTGTAATAATTGGGTCATTCAAACTCTTTTTCTGTTTAATCAAGAGTTAGTGTGGCATTTCTAAACTTGCTGTGGCTCATTGAAAACTGCTTGGTTTGATTCTGTTTATTGATTTAATGAGGAATTATAGGGTCTTGGCCATCAGCAAACATATAGTTTGTTTCACAATTCTTTACACACGGGGCCTGTGGTTTGGTTATCCGGATCATTAATCTGATGGGTCACTGCGGATAGGTTATGTCCCAAAAAACAGCTCAGGTTGGAAGATCCTAACCCCCTTTATTCAGTGGCCTACAAATAGACATTTAGTGAAAAGAGTGGAACTGTGGATAGCATGCAACCGAAAAGGGCCAAAAGATCGAATGGTTATGATCTTCTGACCTGGGAGATTTTTTGGCCATCCCCCTTCAGCGGTGGGCATATCAGATGGGTTGCCAAGTCATGGTCTGGTGTATATGTCATTGGGAGCCTCATCAAACTACACATTCGCTGAGGCTTTCTGATCTTGTAAAATTATTAGTCCTGTATAACAAGGACAGTGCAGTTCTCATGTAAATCCTTATAACTTGCTTCAGTTGTGTGTGTTTCACAGCCTCAGGAAGATCCACCTGTCGAGCCTGTTTTGGCCAAAGATAATAACGTTGAGCAAACTACAACTTCTACTCAAAATGTTGAATTGGTTAAATTTCCAAATAAAAGCATCAATAGGCGGATTGCCGTGGCATCTGCCGGAGCTGCTGTGGGACTTTTCCTATCGTCAAGGTTAGAGTTTGGCGTTTCTCTCAAGGACCTATCTGCTGCTGCCTTACCATATGAAGAGGTCAGCCTGTCTGTCATTCTCTGCTCTCCCTGTAAGTTTTGATTGGTTTTCTTATCACTTTGTTTAATGAGGATTTATAAGGTCTTGATGCATTGGGATGTATATTGTGGCTAGGTGTGTTTGGTCAATATAGGTAGGGCCCATGTTTACGTAATTAGTGATCTAGATCTTTAATCTGATATGTCCTACAATGATGACGATACCCCAAAATCTCCCTTATCATGATATTCTAACTCTTCATCTACATGTGTACAACAGTTGGTGAAAAAGGCCAAAGATTGGATGGCTAGGGTTTTCTAAGTAGAATTTTTTGTTGCCCCATCCATGGTGGGGCTCATGGTATCAAGTGGGCTGTTAGGATGCTTTGCACCTCTTGATTACTGATTGTTCCTTTTCTGACAGGAAGGCCAAAAACTCCCAATGTTATATCTCATCCCTAATTTATTCCAGTAACAATGTCAGTATGGAAAGCATTTGCATGTCCATAAGCACTCTGTAGCTGAAATTTGTGGTTTCAAAATCATTGATCACAAGCACTAGTGGCTGTTTTGTGGCCTTTCTGGTCATTGAATGCGGTAATGATTAAATAGGAGCAGATAGACAGAAGCATATGGCATCACTGTCAATTTGGAAGGTTGGGGAACTTTCAATCATGTTCATAGGTCCTTTGAAGATTATCGTAGCTGAGAGTGACTTTCCGATAAATTTTATTGTGTTGATGTTTCTGTTATTGCATAGTTTCTGACCCTCATGGATTTTGGTTATGAAACAGTTCCATCTGTATTCTTTTTGGAATAAAAAAATGAAGGAGAGAGAACAGGGGGGAGCTGTTGCGATAGCAGAACCAAAAAGGCTACAAGCCTAGAAACAGAAAATTAAAATCCCTAAGGTAAGAAACATTTGCTGCCCATTCAATTAGTAATTTTTTCGCCCTTAAGCCCACAACTTGAGCTGAAGATTGCATAGTTTCTGACCCTCATGGATTTTGGTTATGAAACAGTTCCATCTGTATTCTTTTTGGAAGCTGACAGTTACAACTGTGGGCTTCCTGCAGATGACAGAAATTCAAAATTCTCTAGAATGTTACTATTTAATTTTCTCTCTCTTGGTTACTTCTGTTTTTGTGTGGGTTTATTCCCAACTTGGTTAATGTGATGCACCGTATCTAGTTTCTTGTTCAAGGCTTTTCTGCCCAGGTTTGGGTAAGTCCATTCAAGATATAGATCTACTGTGGCTCTTTGGTCCTAGGCATGTCTGTCAAAGGCCATAGTATCCAACTATGTGGTATCCAACTATGTGGAGTAGCTCTCTCCATGGAGTCTCATTGCTATAGATATTCACCCACAACAAGAAAAAATAGTGCAACTAGATACAAGGAAGAAGCTGATTGCAATGAAGTTTAACGTACCAAATTGAAAGTTCAAATCACATAAGATAAAGGTGCAATGACTATGAGCAAGCTCAACAGTCCTCTACTATTATACTAGGGACCACTACCGTCACCCCCCTCCCCAAAACACAATACCACAGAGAAACAAGAGAATTTGCTCAAAGAAATATCATTTAACTATCTTATTCTAAAGGGCCTATGCCTTATTTATCATGAATGTTTATAAGGTTTCCTCCTTGAGAAAATCTCTAGCATAATCTAAAGAATCTAAAAATAAAATTCCATGCTAGTTAGGATCTTTAAAAGAAGAACACCCTTAAACATGAAAATTTAATCATACTTATTTCTTAGCATAGAATATTTTTCCTAACATAGAAATATGAAAAAAAGGAAATTAAAAACAAGTTGAAAAAGGAAATGGGCCTTTTCTTGCGTAAACGTGTGGAGTGTGCACGTGCAGGATATGGAGTGATTGCATCAATTCCCCCTGCTTGGAAAAACTTAGCCTTGTCGAGTTAATGGCATGTACTCCTCATAGAGCTCTGGGTTGATGCGCTTGAAATCGTCTGCTGAGATCCACGTGCTGATGGATCTTAGTTGGCGCTCCACTTCTGATGTTCTCCTTGGCAGGTGGAAACTATCTGATCGTCTAGCACAATGATTTCTTTGAATTGGCACGGTACCTCGGGTATTTGGATACTGCGTTCTTCCATGCTCTCATCTTCATGATGTCCAAGATAAAACATAAGGTCTTCCACATTGAAAATGGGGCTGATCTTCATTTCGGGTGGATGCTTGATCAAGTATACATTATCATCTAGCTTCTTCAAAATATTTTAAGGACTTCCCTTTTTGGAAACAGTTTGGTGTAAGAGTCTGTTAGAAACCTCTTAGGTTTGAGTCGTACTATGACCTTATCCTCTTTTGGAAATTGTGCAAAACGCCTTTGGATACACCATGAAGCTGCTGGCAGTAGGGTTGGTGGGTGTATAGCTCTTGGCTTAAGGGCTATTGCATCTTGCCACCAATTTCTACGCTTATACTTTTCGAGCCATTTGGTATGCTTTGTCCACATTGTTGCTTTGAATGTTGAACCTTAGTCTATTGTAATAACGCTTCACTTATTGCTTTTTCATTTCCATTAGGTGGCAACGGATCACCAATTCATAATAATGTTGTTTGTATTCCTCCACAGTCAGATTGCATGCCGTAGTGTGAGGTGCTCCTAGAAAGAAGTCATCCCACAATACAATGGGAGAAACGTCCGCTTCAATCTTGCCTTTATTTCCTCCCAATTGCTTCCGGGAGAAAAGCTACAACATTACAAGTCTTCTTTGATAGTGTACCACTAGTCTTGGACCGTGCCCTTATTTATTTTTATTTTTATTTTTATTTTTTGGGGGAAGATAAGCAAATTTTTTATTAATCCCAAAGGGCTAATGGCCCAAAACTTAGGCCAAGAGAAAAAGGAGAAACCCACACCCTGGGGCGGGGAAGAAAAAGGGAAAGAGAAAAGGAAACAGAAGAAAGCCCACAAGGTAGCAAAATTAGCTTTATGGCTTTATCCATTTCATACGAGCAGAAATACTACTTCATTTGACTTTAGCCGGTCATTGAAAACCTTGGGATCCAAATTATGATTGTAATATGGGATCTCAATCTTGACATGCTTAGCAGGATTTGTGGAGCAAACATTTTGCCACCATTTATGATAATTTTGATAATTCTATCGGGGGTTGTTCATTCTTCTTATTCCTAGCCGCATTTAGCAATGTTGTTGGATCGTATTCCTCGTGGAAATCACTGTTTTGGCTAGGATGACTTGGTTCACATTCCGGAATTCTAGGTCTCCCTCAAGGCCATCCATAAATATTTGACGATCTGAATTAATTCCTTTTCTTGCTTCTTCAAGAATAGTAATCTATCATTTAAGAGTATCTACTTTGGTCATGAAATAAGGCTTCATATCGTCCAACCCATTTCTTGATCAAATCGACCACTTGCTGCTAGGTCAATATAGTCCTATCCTGAGGTTCAGTAGCCATCCTACGATTGTAAGTCATCCCTCTTATTGTGTTCATGAATGGAAAGGTTTTGATAGGGTTGGGTTTTATTTTATTTTTTATTTTTGGATTTGGTAAATGGGAAGGTTGGGTTTATGGTAAATTATGGGTTGTTTACTGGTTGAATGGTGGGTAGGGTTTGGTACTGTTTGGGATAGAAATAGAGTGATGGCTTAGGTGAGATGGGGGCTGTATGTGGTCTATGGTGTAGAGCTGAAATAATAGGCTGTTTTTGGGGAACTGTTTTGAGGGCAGGTTTGAGTAAAGATCCCATATCGTAATTCCCTGTATGCACCATGTCCTAATGCATCTATTTTATACAAGTGCGGCCCAGGATTCCAAGACCCACGGTATGGTGATCGAGACTGTTGGTATGATGGGCCTTACTGTTTGCTAAATCTACCCATCCAATCCATTACTATTATTATTTAACATTTTAGTTAAGAATATTATTATTTGGGTAAATCACAAAAATGCCCTTCGGTAAATGTAAGCAGATATGGATATGATAATATCGGTATCTGACCAACTTAGAAGTAGGATAATCTGGTGACAGGGTAATCAGGTAAAAAATCCCATATCGAAATCTGATTCAGGTTGGATATGTGACGTTGGTTAATCGGGTACAATGGATATCCATTGTCAGCCCTAAGTATGGTAAAATTCTCATGAGACATGTTTCTAATTTACTACCAGATTCTGTAAGCTGCATGTGCTTTGCCAAGTAATGGTTGTTTACAGTTTCCCCTGTTGTGTAGGCTCTTTCAAATGGGATGCCCACCGTCGTGGAATTTTATGCAGATTGGTGTGAAGTTTGTCGGGAATTAGCCCCTGATGTCTACAATGTTAAGCAACAATACAAGTAAGGTTTTCTTCTCGGAATTTCTTTCTTGAAATATAATATTCTGAAGATCTTGAATTTGATCAGAAAAAGAAAAGAAAAGAAAGAAAAATAAAAAAAAACAAAACACTGCAGTTTGACTTAAATGATTTCCCGAATGTCTGAAATCCTTGCAGTACTTCAAAATTTTAGAGGCAAACAGATCACCTCTTCATACGCAGAAGTTTTTTTTTTTTTTTTTGCTCCATGAGAAGTCTAAACATGTTCTTCTTTACAAACTGTGCATGATTCTAGTGTTTTTGAATAACCAGGGGGAAACATGTGAATGTATGTTTTCTTATTTCCCAAACTCAGTGGAAATATACAAAATTCTGCTAAATAATTATGCTCTGATGATATAATAGCTCATCGTTTCTGAAATTCCAAATCAGCTAAAGGGGCGTCATTGTTCTTTCCCACTGACTAAGCATGTTTAACTATTTATGTAAAGTATAATGATTAGTTTTTGAATTGTACTTTTGAAAGAGTTATCTGATCCGTTTCTAAAGTTATAGATTTATTAAAAAACTCAAATAAGTGTTCCATGGCACCTGAAAAGATCACAGAGTTTTCAGAAGTCAAAATGTTTTTTAAGATGTGAAAAGTCAATTTTATAAATGATGGTTTCCATGTATCCTATTTTGCTGTTGGCTGTGAACTTAACAAAGGATAATTTTTCTAGGGATCGCGTGAATTTTGTTATGCTGAATGTCGACAACACAAAGTGGGAACAGGAACTCGATGAATTCGGCGTTGAGGGTATACCCCATTTTGCTTTCTTGGACAAAAATGGAAATGAAGAAGGCAATGTGGTGGGCAGGCTTCCAAGGAAGTATCTGCTTGAAAATGTGGAAGCCCTTGCAAAAGGGGAGGCTTCAATACCTTATGCGAGGGTTGTAGGGCAGTACTCTAGTGCTGAAGCTAGGAAGGTGCACCAGGTTGTCGATCCTAGAAGCCATGGTTAGATGTTTCTTCAATTGGATCAGATACCTCAGGATACAAATGGAATAAAAGATAATGATATTCAGGTAATTATATAAAAGTCAGCGTCTATCTTTTTCTGACTCATCAGTTTTAGATGGTCAATTTCAGAAGATGAAGCTGATTACACCAGGCTATTCGTTCTCTCTTTATGCAGGTTGAATTTTAGTTCTTGGACTTGCATTCAAGGCTTGCTGTTTGATTGCCTGGAAAGATAACAACACTGTCTCTGCTTCCATGTAACTTGTATGCAGGTGAGAATTGGCTTTTATCCACTGTATAATCTTACTTGGAAATGCTTGTATGGTAACTGTTAACAGTATTTTCACATACAAGATCCAAAAGTCTCATGTGCTTCACATAGAACCTCTAAATCTCTTTCTGCAACTCTTGGGTCCCACATCATGGTGACCCTCCTTTCTCTTCACTGTTTTGTTTAATGTTCTGGGCATAGTTCAAAAACCCAAAAGCTCTACTTAGATTCAATGTCTTGCTTGGTTGGGTTAGCTCGAAGACTTGGACTAGCATGTGATATTTACACCATGGCTTGCCCTTAAATTGTATGAATGAATGAATGATCCTGATTTCTCATAGATGCGAGTCATTCGAGCATCAAGGAAAGGTCTTAATAGGGTGGGTCTCACATGACTGTGGCAGCAATCGGCGAGTGGCAACACACACCACTAACGTCTAGCCTGTAAAAAATTGGTCAATGGCTCCAAGGTCTTAACCATTCTTAAAGGGACCCACCACTGAATTGTGCCGGGTTGCATATGTATGATGAATATTACACCATTGGCCATTTAGCTCAGCACAGATTCCACATACACATTGGCCCACTCGATGAGATGAGTGGTCAGATCTTTTGGCCAAGTGAATGCTCTCATAGTGGACCCGGCCTGATGAATTGTGTGGATCTCTAACCATCAAGTGTCATGTTGGTGTATGTGCTCAGTAAGACCCAGTTCAACAAACCAACTTTGGAAGTATAGTTTCCACAATGAGCAGAAGATGTACCAAGTGGTATCATTTTCAACTATTCTAGGCTATCTATCTGATGGGCCTCATTATAGGCAAGTTATAAATATTAATTAAAAAAAAAAAAAATCCCAGATTTGAATATCCTACCTTTGAAAATCTCTGGCCTTTTCTATATTTTTCTTAACCTGCTATTTCATATTGCAATTGCTTGAAAGTTTAGAAGTGGCAATGGGCTGGGTTTAGGTTAGTTCATGACCATGAGAGCAGGCTTTGGCCTAAAAATAATATTAGTAGCTGTTAGTCCTAGACCTGGGTTTGCCATCTGGGCTTATGTATGTATTTGGACTCAAAATTCAGTCCTGGATCAATACACACCTAAAGTTCAGAGATCCATGCATATGGCACACGTGTCATAGATCTGGATCATTTGTTAAATATTTACATTGTGAACATGACAAGGCCAACATCAAACTCTCAACGCACCTGGCTGGCTTACTCGATTAGTGTACTACATTGATTTCTGGTATATGGTATGTCACTGTAGGCCCGATATGTGGCATGGTCCGGATATACAACACGTGTGTGCTACAAGCATGGATCTCTACTACGTATTCTATGCGCCAACACGAGGTGGCCCACAAGATCCACGGTTTCGATGGGACTTGCCTCTGATGTGGAAACGAAGCACACGTTTTGGATGACTGGAAATTCCGAACGGCTAGTCAGGAATCCTTACTTGTAGGGCTGTAAATGAGCTAAGCTGGCTCGCTTGGCTCGATATAGTTCTGTTTGACTAGGTTTGAACCACGACTTAGGGTAAGCCAAGCTTCGTATAATTTAGCTGGTTTGAAAATGAGCTGAGGTTGAGTAGAGTGGAAATTGACTCAGCTCAACTCGAAGCTCGATTTAAAGCTTGGTTGGCTTGAGCTCGGATCGGCTCGATCAAAATAAAAATTCCTAAAGGCCTCGTCTTACCATGTCTGTTCATTTTTTAACCTTTTCCTCTACAAACCTAACTCAAGCAACCCCCTCTGTCTCTCTCCTCCCGACTTAGCCACTTGTCAGTGCCTGACTCAGCTTCTTAGCCGCATGACCCACATCCACCAGACTCACTTTCTATCTTATTCTCTCTCTCAACAGTAAGGTAGCTCTAAATATAATATTTAATTTTTTATTTATTTATGTAATTGTTTGAAAATTATGATTTACAAATTGAAAAACTTGAAGATTGAGTTAGGACTGAATTGGAATTGAGAGCTTGAATAGCCGAGCTCGATTTCAAGAGAAACATGGATAAGTCACTCAACTTCGCTCGATATGCAGCCCTACGAGTCACTTGTAGCTTCCATGCATCTGAACTGAAGTAGGTAAATATAAACATCAGGCGGGCACACGTGTACATATTTGAACCACACGTCAAATTTTCATCGTTTTGCACATGTGCGGCCTACATAATGATTCTATTGGCCTGGTTTTTTTAGGCACGGCATCTATGCCGTTAGGATTGCCTGATGAGCAGCTTTCATCTTACACCTGCGTGCCTTATTTTTCATCGGAGGAAAGCAATTCAGATTGCCAGATCGTGGGCCCTGTTATGGATGGAGCAAAACCAAAAATCACACGGTCGGATCATCTTAACCATCTAAGTTTGGCTATTGATTCTGGACAGGTGAACACCTCTTTAATCATACATTTGATAGATACCGTTTAGATGGTTATTTATGATCTTTTCATCAATAGATGGGAATCATCACATCTGTCATTATAATTACCATACATTTGAAATGTGTAGGGCCCACACGTGATGAGATCAATCCTGTCCATCAGGTGTGCCACCCATGTTAGACCTTGATCCCAAACATTACATCGTTACAAATTTCAACTGTAAAATCTGCCTAAAAAATATCTTTAAGTGCTGTAGTCCACCTTAGCTTCAGAACAACATGATTTTTAAGAGCCTGTTACAATTGGGGTCGTTATTGCCTTTTACAAATGTTTGTTTCTTTTTTAGAGATTGCTGCCTGAAAATTATAAAATTTTTAATTGAATTTCTTGTATTTGTAGGTGTATAAAATTATGTGGTGCACTGTGATGAATATGTTATATTCATGCTGTCCATCTGTTCCACAAGCTTATTTAAAGGCATGTGTAAAAATTAGCAAATCCACCGCTTAAATGAACCACACCACATGAAAGAGTGGTTATAATGGATCTCAGCCATTAAAAATTAATGCCTTCCTAAAACTCACATTAATGTTATTTTCCATCCGACTTGTTCATAAGATCATACAGACATGGACAAAGGAAAAAACCAAAAAAATCATCTTGATCCAAAATTTCTTTGTCCCCCAAGTAATTATCAACAATAGACTTTTAATTCTCACTTTTTAATGTGGTGTGGCTCACTTGAGCTTTACATCTGCCTCACTTTTGGGCTCATGCCCTAAAATCAGCTGTTGGAATGGATGGATGGCATGGATATAATCTTATACATCATAGTGAGCCCTACAGATTTTGTGTCCCAAATATCTTCCATGCGGTAAAATGTTTAAGCTGTAATTCTCAAACTTTTAGATAAAAGGAGGAAATACGAGTGTAAAGAAGGAGGCAGCTCATCAGATGTTGGCCCACGTGAGTTCTGAACCAGCCCCAATTTTTAAGTTTCCATGGTGAAGCACGAGGCGGCTCATCTGATGGATGGCATGTTGTTTCCCACGTGGCATATTCACAATATTCTGTCCGACTCGTCTGTCTGTCTGTCTCGCTCTCTTCTTAATTAATGTTTTCTTTTGCTTTTAAAAAATTCTCAGAATAATCTATTTAATTGGGTGGTTAAGATTGCCTGACGTGACTTTAGATTGGGTGGATTACGTGTCATCAAACAATGGGACTCGGATTGGCTGGTGATGCCGCCAGTTGTCAATGGCTATGGTCGGTGCAGTGTAGGCCCGACTATTATGTGTGTTTATCCACTCCGTCCATCCATTTTTTTCATGTCATTTCATAGAAGAAAATAATGTTGATTGAATGCCCACCATTAGAAACTTACTGGGGCCCATAAAAGTTTTAGATCAAGATTGTATTTGTATATATATATATATATTTAATACCTTCATCTAAGTCTGCATAATCTAATCAACAGGTTAGATGCCAAATCAACATTACTGTGGGCCTCTACTGTTATCCTGTGGTGTGGTCTGCTTAAGATTTATTTTTGCCTCATTTTTTGTTCAAGCCTTAAAATGATCTCGAAAAAATGAATGAACGCCCGTATAAAACACACATCATGGTGAAGCTCACAGACCACAGACCAGTAGCCAGCAGCCGCTTCGCTAGCCAAACCGTGTACAAAACAATGTGCAAGACACGTGTTAGTGATCGCAGCCATTCATAAAGTAAGCTACACTGTAAACATGCCATGGACCAAATATTAAGCTGTTGAATGGCTCAGATTAATAACATATGCAAGACACGTGGATCCTAGACATTTATTCCTCCCCTCACATGAGGGGCCGCTCATTGAATCTCTATTCTATTATTTTTGGGTATGGCCTGCGGTATCCCTTGCATAGGGCTTTGCACTTCACTGAATTTTTATTTAATTGTAACCACTAACCAATACATACCACATGGAGGGGTCCACACGGAGGGACCGCATATTGGAACGTCCGTGATCAATTTCTCATCACGGATATTCATAGGCCACTGTTACTTTTGAACCGGTTTCCAAGAAATGAAATTCCCATGAATATTCAAACAGGTGAAACGGAGGGTATTTACCGTTTCCAGGTGAAACGATGAAAATCAAACAGGCCCTAAATTAACGTTCCATTTGAGTGTGATTGACCGGAAAGAAGGCGATGAGTTTGCCTTTGATCAATAAACGCCTTAAATTCACAAGGCAAGCGGATTGGCGGGTGTATTGACGTTAGTAAGTCCTGTGGGTCTCATTATGAGCCACATGTTATATCCAAACCGTCCATCCATTTGACGAGCTCGTCTTAAGGCTTGATAGGAAAAATAAGACATATCTAAAGATCAGTTGGACCACACTGCGTAAAGCAGCAGGGGATTGAACCTCTACCTTTGAAATCCTTTTTGGGGGGTCACGGAAGTTTTGGATCGATATGATATTTCTTTTTCCTCATCATCCAGGTCTTTCTGACCTTACGAACATATTTGATGGAAAATAAACATTATGGTGGGCCCTACGAATGTTTTAAGAGTGAAAATCATTATCCCACTACTATTTGTGGTGTGGTCCAGTTGACCTTCGGATATGATTCAATTTTTGGATCATGCACTAAAATGATCTCGAAAACTGGATGAACAGTGTGGATATAATAAGTACATCATTTTAGAGCCATGCAACTTTGATCTCCTTTGAACCGTTCATATCACTGGGAGCTTCTGGAGCGTCCGCGCTCGTCTTCACACGACACGTATATACAGCATCCATGTAGCTGGTGTGTGGTACACCAGCCAATCCGCGTCCCTTTTGAATGGAAGCGGATTGACCGGTGTATCACACACACAAGCTATATAGGTGGTGTAGATACGTGTCAGCACTCCTGGAGCTCTGAGTTGTACGAACAGTTCAAAGGAGATCAAAGTTACATGGTCCCACAATGATGTATTTATTATATCCACACCGTTCATCCATTTTTCCAGATCATTTTAAAACATTAGAGAATCATATCAAAAGCTCAAATGGACCACATCAAAAATACACAAATAAAAGTGGGGATAATGATTTTCACAGTTGAAAATTTCCTAAGGCCCACCCTAACGTTTATTTTTCATCCAATCTATTCATGAGATAAAAAAAATACCTGGATTAAGAAGAAAAACAATTTTCATATATATCCAAAATTTCCGTGACCCCCAAAAGGGTTTCAATGGTAAATGTTAAATCCACCACTGCCTTTTGCAGTGTGGTCCACTTGATCTTTAGATCTGTCTTATTTTTCATCTCAAGCCTTAAGACGGGCTCGTCAAATGGATGGATGGTTTGTCTATAACACATACATAGTAATGGAACCCATAGAACTTGTTGTTGTCAATACACCAGCTATATTGTTGGTGTGTGGTACACCAACTAATCCGCTTCCCTTATGAACTAAGAATTTTTATTGATAGCTTTTGAAAGAAAAAAAAAGGAGTTGAGCATTTTTAAATAACTTGAAACAAATCTTAAAATGTAGTTAAAAGAATCCTAATCAAGTAAAGACATAACGAATTTCCTCGTTCCGGAGACATATCATCACTCAAGTTTAAAAAATGTCCAGAGAATAAAACTAAAAATTCTTTGAATTTCAACATGTCAGCTGATTTGTTGACCATCAAACAAGGCTTTAACTCATCAACAAGATTCGTAGACTTGTGTAAACTGGCAGAATTTATCAAGCAACCAATCTAAAATTTTTGGTGGAATTTTGACCCATCGACTCGATTGGTTGATCAGTCGAACTACGTAGAATTTTATCGATTTCTCTTTGAGCTACTTCCGGTCTATGTGTGTTAGGAATGCACTTGATCCTTGTCCTACATTAGATCCCTCCACTTGAAAAAAACTCATCCTTGAGTTCTTTAATGGATTGATCATGATATGTATTCAACTTCCTCGGGTTCTTTAATGGACTTGGTTCACGATATGTATTCAACTTCGGATGCTAACATTTATTAGGTTCTTCACTACAACACTCATTTCAGGTAGTTCAGGTAATGGAAACTAGTTGAGTGTAGATTTAAGAACTCGGGCATACACAACCTCAAATTGGGCTTATTTGGTAGATTGATTTTTTGCGTTGGTGAAGAAAAACTCAACTTGAGAAAGACCAATCTCCAGCACAATCGTCTTGAACTCCTCTAACTAGGGTTGTGCATCGAGCCGAGTCGAGTCGAGGTGGGCCAAGCTCGGCTTGACTCTTCCATGCTATACTCGAGTTCGAGCTCGAGCTCAACATTGAAGTTTGGCTTGTTTGCCAAAGCTTTCGAGTCGAGTTCGAGTCGAGCTAGTGGTTCGAGTTGAGTCGAGTTTATCTCGAGTCGAGTTGAGTTTACCTCGGTAGGGTAAGGGAAAGAAAAAGGGGGAATGGGGACGGGTAGGGTCGGGTAAGGTTTTTTTGTAAAAACTTTTAAGTTTTAACTTCTTTTTTTAAACATATATTTATATATATTATATTTAATATTAATATAATATATATTATTAAAATATATTACTCGAGCAGAGTCGAGCTCGAGCTCGAGCTTTGAGTTAAGTCGAGTTGATATACATCATGGTCGTACTTGGCTTGAACTCAACTCAAGCTTTAGTAAACAAGCTTGACTCGCCTTGAGTCGGCCTTTCAAGCCGAGTCAATCCGAGCTGAGTCGAGCCGAGTCGAGCGAGCTTTTCGAGCTAGCTTGACTCGTGTATAGCCCTACCTCTAACACTGGCTTTATATCTTTTAGAATGTTCACAGACTCCATATCTGCATCATTTTCTACTAATGTCACCATCACTCCAGTCTTCTCAGAGTATTTGACAAAATCTCGTTCGTTTAAAAGATGTTGTTTGTTCACTTTAGAAGTATTGGGTTGGTTTTCCGTTTCTACAGGGCCATACGTATGCCACTAATGAATTCGGTGGTTTGTTGCTACTCCATTTCAACTAGGTCGCCTCTCGCTGACAAATAATGGGATTGCTCTGCATAACCCTCACCCAATTTGCTATCTTCACATCTCGCTGACAAATAATAAAATTTCTCTACATAAACCATTACTGATCGACTATCATGCTAACGATTTTAGTTTTGTTGGAATAATATTATATCATAATTGTTAGGGAGGAGCCATGCGTGTAACAATTGCTTTATCCGTGACCATATGCAGATTGGCGCATTCATCTTTCTCGTCTGTAAAAGTTAAAGCTGCTCCCACCAAGCCAAAGCTCCGCTCTTCAAGTTGTGAGCCACAAATTTAACTTTCTTCTTTTCAGAGATGTTTATGTAGTCGAAAAAAAGTTCAACTTCAAGTAGAAAATTGAGAAAGTTCTCAATGTGGAATTGGCCATTTAAGCCAGGAGGATCGACTTTCATCATGAATTCTCGATCTGTATAATTTACCCAATTGCCGCCTCATTTAGGATGTTGGAGGATCATGTCATTGATTTCCTCGTTGCTGGATCTCACATCCTTAGGTGTGATTCAGTGATTTATCATCGACATCGTCTTGCGACTAGCACGATTGGGAATTACAGTCCCTACCGGAGGCGAATCATTGCTACGAACATGGAGTTGCCATAGGGTCTCCGTCATGCGATCAATGACAGCTTGTAGACCTTGCATGACTTGTCGATTCTCCTGCTCCACCGCTTCAAAAGCCGTCGCTGGAAGTGGGCATCGAGTCGAGTCAGACCGAGTTAGGTCCAACTCGACTCAATTCGATTTTGCTAACTCCCTGACCCAAACGCGATCTGACTTGGGACCGAGTCGAGCAGGCTTGACTCGATCCGAACCGAATCTTGGCTGGGCTGACCCGCACCGAGTCTAACTCGGTCAGAGAAATCGAGTCGAATCAAGTTGGCTACGATTCAGATTGGGGCAATGGGTCTTTGACTTATTTTAATGTTGGGTTGGGTCCAATTATGAATAATCACAAAACAATGTTGGGTTGGGTCCAATTAGGAATAATCACAAAATAATGTTGGGTTCTTATGTTGGGTTGAGCAAAAAAGAATTTAGGTGAGGTTAGGGTTAGAAACGTTGGCCCGGATTTCCAAGTTGGGTCCTATACTCCTATTGAGGTCAGATTAGGCTCAAGTTAACCTCAACTCCACCCAACACACCCGAGTTGTAACCCTAACTATGGCGCTTGCGGGGAGCATAATGTGAATGCAGGTCTTTGTTGTGTATTAACACAAGTGTCATATGTTGGGCACTTGAAGATTGATAGCGGTACATGTATAAATATACAGAGCTTTAATTAAAACCATCACACATCTGCACACTTGGCACGAAATGGGTCATTCAACTGTTATTTGGGAGATCCAAGGTAAGATTTTTCAATTTGGGAGATTTCATGAAGCATCATCCATGGTGAGACGCATTATATCAATATGTTGAACCATTTAGCTAGGTCATTCAACTGTTAAAATATCACAGATCCGACTTCCAAAGTAAATAGACTTAGTCAAAAATCAAAAGTAAATAAACCTAACATGCACATGCAAACAAATAAAATTTTCATATATTCAATAACCTCTTTACAATGAATGCCTTGGTGGTGTATAACCAGATGAAACTTATACGTTTGTAGAGTCACCATGATATTTCCCACCATTGGTTGAGAATGACCAGAAAGATCCTATCCCTATGTTAATGTTTAGCCAATTTTTTCATTAGAGATGGAATGTTGTTTTGTTGTTATACTAACTGCTTGCTCCTCCTACCTATTTAATGGAAATAGGATCTTCTCATCTGGGAGGTTTGTGCGTCATATGGCTTGGTCCATTATATCAGTGGAGTGAGTTGTACACGAGTCGAGTTAGCTCGGTCAGCTTGCTCGACTCAACTCGCCTTGGCTTGAAATTGGATTCGGATCGAGTTGAGCTAATTTTTGGAGCTTAAAATTTTTTTTTGAGTTGAGTTTGAGCTTGTTTAAGCTTGACTCAACTCGGATCGAACCTCAACTCGAATCAACTCAAATTGAATTGGCTTGGTGACTCGCTTATCTTGATACTGATGTTGCTCACCAAGTGTTTGATGAAATAACTCAACGAAGTGTTGTTTGGGGTGCGTACATTCTCCAATGTATCGGTTGGTGGCAAGGGAGGAATGGATACGAAATAAATCATTACAAAAAAAAAAAACTTTATATTATAAGACTGCCCTCATATCTTGATCTTGCTGTTGTCTGCCGAGTGTTTGATAAAATACCTACAAAGTGTTGTTAATGTTTTGCATTCTTTGAGTAATTGAAAACACACATTGTGTTTGGAAAAATGTTGCACAGGCTTAAAATTGGCTCGAATTGAGCCAAGTTGCTGACTGAACTGAGTTGAGCTGGCTAGTCAAGCTCGAGGACCAATCTGAGTGGTGTTTGAGCTGGGGTTAGATACTAGCCAAGCTTGCTAGTCAGGCTCGAGGACCAATCCGAGTGGAGTTTGAGTTAGGGTTAGCCTACCAAGCTCGACTTGATTCAACTCGTGTACAGCTCTAGATAGTGGTCTGGATCCGGGACCACGTGCACTACATGAAAGGGATACTCCTAGATTTGGGTGTTCTGTAATGGATCCATCATTCCATGTTGCGGGGTGATCTATCACTAGGTTCTATTCAACAAGTGGGCCATGGACAGCTTAAGTTTAAAAAATCACATGTAACCAATCCTCTCCATCAATATACCTAGGACCTATCACGAATAACTCCTCATCTAGATTCACAGCTGAGGTTGAGGTAGCTGATTTGGTTTTAGGTTTTGCTCGGGTTATGGGTCTACCTCTTTACTTCATGCTTTTCAATCCTCCTCTGTTTAGCTTTTTTTTTTTTTTAAAAAAAAAAAATTTTAATCCCTTGCGCTGAGGTCTGAGTTGTTTCTTTTTCTTTCTCTTCTTCTTGGAATTTGTCTCACTTATCTTATTTTCAGGCTTAGCTCTGGTAAGTAATACGAGAGTATTGTTCATTTACTTTTCAAATAATAATAATAATAAATAATAATCAAACCTACCGGACAATCCAATTCGTCTGATCAGTGCCCCCAATTCCATGAGTTATAAGGTTGGCAGTATTTACCAAATTACCATTTGTGGTCTGAAATGTTGGACGTAGGCCAGTGGGGCCCACTGGTGAGCAATCACTAGTGGGTGGGTCCCACATGTTTAGGCTTTCTCCGGCCTTTTCCATTCGGTTGAGATTTCAAATTCAACTTTGAATTTGAAATATGATAAGAGATAGGGATTTGACCGGATAATATGGTTTCATCCTATCTCATCCGATCTCTCCCTCCTTTCCTATAAAAAGGGATGCGCTCTCTCTCGCATGCATGATATACGATAAACCGAGAGTATACAGAGAGATACAGTGAGCACTATAGTCTGTCCATTTTAGCTTGTCCTTGAGACGATCTGATCCATAGATCGCAATCCCGGGCCACTATATACCGTAGGATCAGAGGTGTGAATAGTTCCATCTACTCCGGTAGTAGATAGGCGGGCCGTTGAAGCACTGTTCTTCTGCTTTGTGAGGGTTCCAAACTTCCTGTAGACCGTCAGATCTTAAGGGCTCACCTTCCGCGCTTCCCAACAGTGGTATCAGAGCAATCAACGGAGGATCTCCGATTATTATCATCTAAAAAGGTAAGTGGCCCATCTTTTCCTTTAGGATTGGAATTATGGCCCACCATTTAATCATCGTCTGATCAGTCGTACAGTGGATATACATAAATGTGATATGATACATATCTGATATGGTGTACATGTCTGATATGATGTACAATGGTGATGTTTACATCACAAAGCAAATTCGCATGTACTTTCAAAAATCACATATTTGTATGTACACATGTGATCTATACACAAATCACGCTTGATCACTAAACTGATCCGGATGATGTACAATGGTCACGTATCAAAGAAACGTGTAAATCTGATCACATAGAATTTTCACATGGAATTTGTAATATACACGTATAATGTATATATCCGGGTGACGTACAAAGGTGACGTGTTGGTCTACAAAACTTTGCTAACATGTACATGTACAACACGTTACATCAATGATATGTCAATATGTGCAACGAGTACAAATACAACAACTGGGTGTTGTAATGTGTTCATGAGTTCTTTGTACATAGGGAAGCGTGTTGTACATCAACAACATTCCCTACATGTAACGTGTTGGCATCTACTTATGTGTAACGTGTTGTACACCAACAACATGGTTTACGTCAATGCAACATGTTATCGTCTATACAATGCAACACTTACTGTACACGAGCAACGTTGGATGCACACACATTGGCTGATGTATTATAACACAAATCTGTTGCTGTACACGAGATCTCATGATGTACACGAGATCAGTTACTGTACACGAGATGTGTTGCTATTTCATGCATGTAAATCTGTTGCTGTACACAAGATCTCATGATGTACACGAGATCAGTTACTGTACACGAGATCTGTTGCTATTTCATGCATGTAAATCTGTTGCTGTACATGAGATCTCATGATGTACACGAGATCACTTACTGTACACGAGATCTATTGCTACTTCATTAGCCATATATAACACGTGTGTATACTTCAATCATATATAACACACATGTGTACATCATGCAATTCAATTGTATGTATGAAACGTGCAGCAACGTGTATGATAGGTGTTGGATTGTAACGTGTTACATTCCGATATGTTACATTGCAACGTGCTACCTACATGCACTAAAACACGTTGCTGTACATCAGTATAACAAGTTGGCTGTAAATCACTCAGATGGTTTGAAGTATGTCCATACATAATGTGGCCCACTACTTGAACTGTTTGGATTAAATTCTATATATTTAAAAACCATCTTTTCAGCAAACATGCCACAGTAGATGTTTTGGAAAGGTGTTGTTCCCTATTTTCCGCCAACACGCAACAACCTATTCCTGGTTGTACGTGGAAGGTTTCCATTCTATTTGGGTTGGAATGGGGGGGTCCACTTATGATGCAACCTAGGGGATCCGCTCCAATCATTATTTTCTCCGTATCATTTCATTATATGGGGTTAAAAATGAGGCGGATCCACTAATCTGGTGGACCACACCACAGTAATAGGTGTTCAACGCCAATTCGTATAGACCATCTCTTGGCGCACCACCTTATTTTCAAGCCAATGGTCTGGGATTACCGAATGGTGAGACCCACTTGTAAGATTAAAGAACAGAAACAAGTTATATATTTTATATTAACGTGTTTATATAACAGATTGCACACATGTGATTACATTGAAACTGGATTCAACCTTGTTATAGTGACGTACACTACTACTACACGTCCGGTGTTTTCTTTACATTGAAAGAATTAGCTGTAGTATACACGTCAGCAACACATGATGTTGTATACATACCATCCATCACGAGATATGTGTTGAATCCAAACCGTCCATCCATCTGATGGGCTTGGATTTATGTTAGAGAAGCACAAAAAAAAAAAAAAAACACTTGGTTAATGTGCAAGTGTACACATGTGTTAACATGTCGTATGATATACACGTGTATATCACATATGTTACTAGTGCCTCTCAAATTCAAATGCCTAGCTGCTGTGTGAAGCAGATTGGCTCATGTACATCTCACGTGTTGGCTGATAGTATAATGTATATCTGTAAAGCTGCAGTGCACGTGTTGGTTGATGTACACGTGATTGGCTGATGTACATGTGCAGCAACTATGTTTTTAGTTTTGCTAATTTCACATGTGTAGATCTATTGAAGGATGATGGACTCATATCAAAAATATAGTTTCCTTTATAATATCTTCTTCACTGTTGATCTATTGCTCATTAGTGAACGAAACGATCATCAATCATAATGATCAATGTTGATGAAAGGATCCATCATCAATAATAATCATTAACGGTAATGATCGGATCCATCACTAAAGATCATGATCACAGGTGAAGAAAGACCCCTCCTGATATCTTAACACTTCATTTTTCTTTCTTTCTGATGATGTTTATATATGAGAAAATATTTGGCTTGATGTGTTTCGATCTAAGCGTCATATTTATTTATTTATTTTTCATTGAAAATAGTAAAACTTAGTGCTTAGATACTCCCTATACATAAAAAAAATAAAAATAGGTTGTGCATAACCTGAGTGGGAGTTTATTCTCCTCCACCAAATGATGCATGCAACTAAGTAATGGTAGGTTGCACGTTATATAAATTTATTCTTATAAAAGCATTAAATCTCATCTTAAAAAGAGAACTTGATTGTTCTACACCGCCCATTCGGGTATGTGGACTTTCAGATCTAATTAAGATGCGTTTACTACTTTTATAATTTGAAAATTTGTAGAACATGTAGAAATGCTGATGATTAGTGTCAATACCTTAGATCATAGCTAAATAGTAATACTCATGCAATGTAGAGATGGCCACCAAAGCGTTAATCGCTGAACAACTGAAAGGACAACATTTCGACGGCAACAACTACGAAGACTGGTCCCGCGCTGTGCGATGCCTTCTGGACAAGGACGACATATCTCATACACTCGATGTAGTTTAAGAGGAACCCATCCTATTTGAAAATGGGAATTTACAAGAATATAGAGTTGCGATGACTCGCTATAATAAGTGGCGAAAACAAAATTGATCAGCCCATAATGTCTTTCTTAGCACTATGCACAAAGAACTCATACCTACGTATGAAGTGCATGAAACCGCTAAGGGAATCTGGGAAGCACTGACAGATGCCTATGCGCAAAAGTCAGATGCGAGAGTTAGGGTAATAGAATTAGAATTTCAGGAATACAGGATGCCTGTTGGCTGCCCCATCAAAGATCATATTCGTAAGATGGAGCAAATGATAGGTGCCCTTAGGAATGTTGGGTGCAAATTGACTGAAAATCAGAAGATTATAGCTATGCACCGTTCCTTTCCTGAATCTTGGGCCCAAATCAAAAGAATTCTGAACCATACTGATTCTATCACTATATTCAGAGACTTTTGTGGCCACTTGGTACGTGAGGTTGAAATGAATGCAATTTAGCCAGGTTCGGCCAAGGCCTTTGTAGCAGAGACCCATAAGCGAAAAGCTAACAATAAACGGTTCAAAGTTTGCAAGAAGGCAAAGAAGAATAATTAAGAACAGAAGACCACAACAGCTGCTCCAAATCTCAAGAAGGGGAATGGAAAGAAGTAGAAAAAGAAAAAAATAATCTGCTTTGTCTGTAGAAATTCCGGCCATTATGCTCGGCAGTGTGCTCACAAAAAGATGGTAATTTCTTAGTCACAAGATACTTTGTATGTTGGCGTTTGTTCTGAAATCCTTTCCGTTGATACTATATCTAACGAGTGGATTTTGGATTCAGGCGCAACAAAGCACGTGACACAGAGTCGTCGAGGACTCGAGGAATTCCAGCCTGTAGCTAAAGGAAGTTACAAGTTGTACATGGGCAATAACGCTGTCGAAGACGTACTAGGGATTGGCGTTCTCCATCTCCATACGCGCATAGGGCAAACAATAATCCTTCGTGATACTCTTTTTGCACCGGGGATGCGTCGAAATTTAATTTCTGTTTCTAAGTTATTATTTGATGGTTTTGATATTCGATTTTTCGGGACTAGAGTTTCTTTGAGACTGAATAACCTCATCTTTGCATGAAAAAATTTAATTTCAGATTTATTTATTCTAGACGTAGATTGTGATAATGCCCCTCTTGCTTTATCTGCTATGTCGAATTAAAATGTAGTATCTGAATCTCAAAATTGGCTCGCGAGGTTAGGTCACATCGGAAAGGATCGTATGACAAGACTAGTACGTTCTAGTCTGTTAGACTCCTTATCCAAAGTTGATTTGCCATTTTGTGAACATTGTGTATCCGGGAAGACATCGAAGAAACTATTTCCCAAAGCGGCTAGGTCTAAGGGCACACTAGAGATAATCCATTCAGATATCTGTGGACCCTTTGATGTACATGCTAGAAACGGATGTCAGTACTTTGTCACTTTCATTGACGATTACTCGCGCTATGGATATGTGTATCTCATCTCACACAAATCTGAGGCTTTTGATTGTTTTCTTAAATATAAAGCTGAGGTGAAAAATCAGCTTGAGAAAAAGATTAAAATCCTTCGATTTGATAGAGGTGGCGAGTATACATCTGAAACGTTTAAATCATATTGTGAAAACGTTGGAATTGTTCGGCAGTACACAATGGCTTACACTCCACAACAAAATGGTGTTGCAGAGAGAAGGAATAAGACACTATTGGACATGGTTAGATCGATGATGGCACAAGCCAATCTCTCTACCATATTCTGGGGAGACGCACTGTTAACAACCGTATACGTCCTTAATAGAGTCCCATCCAAATCCATTCCTAAGACTCCATATGAGATGTGGTCTGGGAGGCCTCCTTCTTTAGCCAACCTACGCCCTTTGGGATCTTTGGGATATGTTTTGCTACCTACTCAACATAGAGGTAAACTTAATAGTAAAACCATTGAATGCGTGTTCATTAGGTACCCTATGCATTCAAAAGGATACGTTCTAGTTTATGAGGACCATGGACGATGGATTGAGATAGAATCCCGAGACGTGACCTTCGTTGAAGATAGATACCCAAGCCGAATAAAGTAAAAGGTTCCAATAGAACTTTTTGAAATACCCGATGTATCTTAGAAGAGTGAAAGTTCTGCTCCTCAAGATGAAGATGCTCCTATAGTTCACCAGGACAGTGGGAGGACATCTCAGCAGGCTCCTGAGTTACGTCGAAGCGAAAGAGGATTGATTCCCCGAAGATACTTCGATATTGAGGGGCAAACATTCTCTTGCATTGTAGTTGATGATGATGAACCTGATTCATATCAGGATGCATTATTATCTTCTAACTCGGCCGATTGGGTAAATGCTATGGACGAAGAGATCGCTTCCATGGAGAAGAATAAAGTCTGGGAACTTGTTGATCTGCCTTCCAATCGCAAAGCGATAGGTAATAAATGGGTATTTAAGATCAAAAGAAAGGCAGATGGTACAGTGGACAAGTATAAAGCACGATTAGTTGCTAAAGGTTTTACACAATAAGAAGGCATTGATTACGAGGAGACCTTTTCACATGTTACAAAGTTCTCCTCAATCCGCATGATCTTGTCCATTGTCGCAAGTTTAAACTTAGAGTTATATCAGATGGATGTAAAGACCGCATTCTTAAATGGTGACTTGGATGAAGAGATATACATGCAACAACCCATGGGTTATGTGGACAAAAAGCATCCAAAGAAAGTCTGCAAGTTGTTAAAATCTATCTATGGGCTGAAGCAATCTTCAAGACAGTGGTACATGAGGTTTCACTTGGCCATCACCACTTTTGGATTTACCATGAGTGAAGAAGATCATTATGTATACATGAAATGGTCTAGAAGATCTTTTCTGATACTATCTCTATATGTAGATGATATCCTGTTAACTGGTAATGACAAGCAATTGTTGATATTGACTAAAGATTGGCTATTCTCGAACTTTGAGATGAAAGATCTCGGTGAAGCCAACTTTATTCTTGGGGTAAAAATCATCAGGGATCGCCCTAAGAAATTTTTAGGCTTGTCTCAAGCAACCTATATACAAAAGATCTTAGAGCGGTTCAGGATGAAAAATTTAAAAGCTGTTGATACCCCTATGGATAAAGCTACCAAGCTAGACAGGAAATCGTGTCCCTAGACTGAAGCCGAGAAATTGGCTATATCCTCAGTACCTTATGCAAGCGCAGTAGGGAGCTTAATGTATGCTATGCTTTGCACCAGACCGGAGATTAGCTATGCAATTGGAATAGTCAGTCATTATTAGAGTAACCCGGGACAGTCTCATTGACAAGCCGTCAAACGTATATTCCGCTATCTCAGAGGAACAAAAGACCTAATGTTGTGTTATGAAGGCACAAGCCTTGAGCTCAAAGGATATTCAGATGCTGCTTGGGGTAATGACGCCGACGAGGGAAAGTCTATTTCAGGATATGTATTCTTACTCGGAGGAGGAGCTATCTCATGGTCGAGTAAGAAACAGACATCCACAGCTCTTTCATCTATGGAGGCCGAGTACATTGCATGTTGTGCTGCAGTTCAGGAGTGTGTATGGGTTCGCAGATTTCTATTAAGTCTGGGTGTTGTACCAAGTGTTCGTCAGCTTATATCGCTGAAGATAGACAATACTTCTGCCATTGACTTAGCAAAGGACCCTAAACACCACCAGAAATCTAAGCACATTGAGATCAAGTATCATTACGTCTGTGATCAAGTGAGAGATAAGAAGGTCGCCCTCAGCTACATTCCTACTAAGGAGATGATGGCTGATCCCATGACGAAACCTATAGCTAGAGATCTATTTCAGGTTCACGTCAGGCAGATGGGATTGAGGAAAGCTTGACTAATGTACTTGTTTTGTAGTACCTTTGATCTTTCATTAATGAATATTATATTCTTTTTTATTCAGTATTGAACACTAATATAACTAGGTATGAAGATCATCAGCATTTACCTTAAAATCATGTAGGATTTCTATTTTTTTTGTCGGCAGGCCGGTCACCCACTCGCACGGGTTGACCAACCTTGAATGTACAAGAGAGGTACATTTGGGGCTATGTTTATACATTGAGGTATGAACTTCCCTTTATTGTGAATAATAAAGGATGAGGATATGAGTGAGTCGTATCCACCTACAATCTTATAAAGATTGAAGATGAGACTGATAAAGTCGAATAACATAATCGCACCATTCCGTTACATGCGATCAATGTTATGGCCTGAAATTAAAGCCAGGTTATGAGGTTATGAGATGAGTTGTATCTTATGTAGAATGACCTGTGTATTGTAGACCCGACATTCACCTAGTATTGTCTACTTTACGACGTGGATTGTAGCCACGTGTTGGGACCTATTACCTACAGATTGCTTTGATTCGATCTAATCATTATAACGTGCGTGTAGCTAGTCCCGTAGGTGACTCTTTGTGTCCTTAGCTACCCTCCTCTTGTGTATATGAGGATGAGATTGAGTGTTGCTACTTTAGTGTACTATGGCGAAAGGTCCTTGATTGGCCAGACTCAATTACGCTAGGAAAGCAGCTTGATTAATTCCAAATTATACATCCACATGGGGAAGATCCCGTGACAGCTACACCAAGTTTCTAGAACTATAAATACGCACTTGAAGACTTATCCGCCAGCAGTATCGAGTTATTTTTATTAGACTTTTGTAAATAGTATTTTTCTTAAAAAGTATATATATATATATATATATATATATATATAAGTATTGTTTTGAATTGGTTTTAGTCGAAGTTTGTGAAAAATCAAGTTTTCAGAATAACTCGATAAGTTGGATAAGTGCGTATGTTGGCCGAGTACTCCAGGTCGGGAGTTAACTCCATCCGGTGTGGTTATGCGGACTAGGACAGGCATTGTAAAGCTTGGGTTATTGAGTACTAGTCAGGTGGTCACTTAGTACTTAAGCACCTGTGAGAAGATTATGGTGATCCAGCTGGTCCCACGCCTCTGATTCTTTTGATTGCGATGTATGGTTTTTGATTGTTATTAGGTAAGTTAAATGGACAAATTTTTTGTGCCTATCCCACAGTGTGATTGAGTGGGAGATGTTGGACGTAGGCCAGTGGGGCCCACTGGTGAGCAATCACTAGTGGGTGGGTCCCACATGTTTAGGCTTTCTCCGGCCTTTTTCATTCGGTTGAGATTTCAAATTCAACTTTGAATTTGAAATATAATAAGAGATAGGGATTTGACCGGATAATATGATTTCATCCTATCTCATCCGATCTCTCCCTCCTTTCCTATAAAAAGGGATGCGCTCTCTCTCGTATTCATGATATACGATAAACCGAGAGTATGCAGAGAGATACAGTGAGCATTATAGTCTGTCCATTTTAGCTTGTCCTTAAGACGATCTGATCCATAGATCGCAATCCAGGGCCACTATATACCGTAAGATCAGAGGTGTGAATAGTTTCATCTGCTCCAGTAGTAGATAGGCGGGCCATTGAAGCACTGTTCTTCTGCTTTGTGAGGGTTCCAAACTTCGTGTAGACCGTCAGATCTTGAGGGCTCACCTTTTGCGCTTCCCAACATGAAATATATGATATCTTGCTTTAGCATTTGGACACCAATTAACTGCCACCCCTCCTGCAGTTGGAAGCTAAATGGTGCTCAATGTATTATTAATTAGAAATCCCTCAATCCATTCTTTTTTCTTTTTTTTTTCAGATCATCTTAGAACATAAGCCCAAAAATACAGAACATCCCAAACTCAAGTGGGCACACAATAAAGAAAAAAGTAGGGAAGGAAATGCCAACCCTCGAAAACTTCCCAAGGTAAACCATGATGTTTATATGCCATTCAAACCCTTCACAAAGGTCATCCCCATTGGCATGAACCAAAAGCACAAAACATTAGCCTCCCACCACCAATGTTTCAACTATGTGCATTCAATCCCCATTGTTTCATATCATGTTACCTACCTGAGTTTTAAGACGGCCTCACTATTTTATCATATCCTAAATTAGTTAGCAAAATGGATGGACGGGGTGGATTTCTTACAAACATCACGGTAGGCTCCATTAAGCTTCCAAACGCAATAAAAAAGGCGATGGGAAGCTGATTGCCTGAGCTGTGATCCGAAGCTAGGTGGGACTACTATAATGTTTGTGAGGAATCCACCTTGCTATCTGTTTTTCCAGCTAATGAGGCAGATCTAGAACTTAAGTGGGCCACACCATAGGGAAAAAAAAAGTGAGAGGGAAATGCTTCCCGAGTTTCACCTTAACGTCTATATGCCATCTAAACCCTTCATAAGGTTATTCTCACAAAGATGAACTGAAAACACAAAAGTATTAGCTTGGTGCAAAACTTCCACAGCTCTACTAATGTTTTAACCTTAAGCATAACACAAACATGCCATCTAAACCCTTCATAAGGTTATTCTCACAAGGATGAACTGAAAACACAAAAGTATTAGCTTGGTGCAAAACTTCCATAGCTAACCTTAAGCATAACACAAACGTATTAGCTTGGTGCAAAACTTCTGCAGGCCCACTAATGTTTTAACCTTAGGTGTTCAATCCCCACTGTTTCGTACCGTGTAGCCCACTTAAGTTTTGGGTGCGTCTCATTTTAAAATTTATGTCCTAACATAAATTGGCAAAAATGATGGACATATTGGATTTTTCACAAACATCAAAGTAGGCCCTACCTAGCTTCCGATCACAGGAATTTCATGTGGGTAGGAGGTCGCAATCACACGGATTGCATACCGATGCTAGTAGGTGCTTTATGGCTTTACCATGATGTATGTGTTCAACACAATGTATCAATTTTTCTGACTAGTTTTAGGTAATGGGATAAAAATGAGGTAGATCTAAATCTCAGGTGTATTGCACCATAGGAAAATAGTGGTGATTGAATGCCCACCATTAAAAACCTTCCTAGCAATCACATGAATTTCATACGGGTAGGAGGTCCCAATCACGTAGATTGCGTAACGACGCTAGTAGGTGCTTTATGACTTTACCATGATGTATGTGTTTTATCAACACAATGTATCAATTTCGCCAATTAGTTTTTAGTAATGAGATAAAAATGAGGTAAATCTAAATCTCAGGTGTACCACACCATAGGAAAACAGTGGTGATTAAATGCCCACCATTAAAAACCTTCCTAGCGATCACAAGAATTTCATGCGTGTAGGAGGTTGCAATCACGCGGATTGCATACCGACGCTGGTAGGTGCTTTATGGCTTTGCCATGATGTATATGTTTTATCACCACATTGTATCCATTTTGCCGACTAGTTTTAGGTAATGGGATAAAAATGAGGTAGATCTAAATCTCAAGTGTATCACACCATAGGAAAACAATGGTGATTGAATGCCCACCATTAAAAACCTTCCTAGTGATAACAGGAATTTCATGTGGGTAGGAGGTCGCAATCACGCGAATTGCATAACGACGCTAGTAGGTGCTTTATGGCTTTACCATGATGTATGTGTTTTATCAGCACAATGTATCCATTTTGCCCACTAGTTTTAGGTAATGGAATAAAAATGAAGTAGATCTAAATCTCAAGTGTACCACACCATAGGAAAACAGTGGTGATTGATTGTCCACCATTAAAAACCTTCCTAGCGATCACAGGAATTTCATGTGGGTAGAAGGTCACAATCACGTGGATTGCATACCGATGTTGGTAGGTGCTTTATGGCTTTACCATGATGTATGTGTTTTATCAACATAATGTATCCATTTTGCCAACTAATTTTAGGTAATGGGATAAAAATGAGGTAGATCTAAATCTCAGGTGTACCACACCATAGGAAAACAGTGGTGATTGAATGCCCACCATTAAAAACCTTCCTAGCCCATATTAATGTTTATTTGCCATCCAACTAGTTAATCAGGTTACAATGACTCGGATAAAGGAAAAATACAAATATCAGCTTGATCTAAACACTTGTTGCCCCAAGAGGCTTTTAATGGTAGTCGTTTAATCACCACTGTTTCCTTTATTGTTGTCCACATGAGATTTCCATCTACCTCATTTTTGGGGCTATTGTCAAACCCTTAACAAAGGTCATTCCCATTGGCATGAACTAAAAGCACAAAATATTAGCCTGCCACCACCAATGTTTCAACTATGTGCATTCAATCTCCATTGTTTCCTGTCATGTCACTTGAGTTTTGGGACGGCGTCACTTTTTTTTTTTTTAAATATCATATCCTAAATTAGTTAGCAAAATGCTCCATTTAGCTTCCAAATGCAATAAAAAGGAGATGAGAAGCTGATTGCCTGAACTGTGATCCGAAGCTGTCACACCCCGAAATTCGATGCCCGAGTTGGCCAGACCCGACTCCGAATTCCAGGTTGTGATTAAAAATTTTAAACATTCTCAAATACAAATTTAATAAAAACTACATTAAATATTCATCAAATATAATGTTTAGACTCAATCTTAAGTTTTTCACTATATATATATATATATAGAGTCCCGGTGTGCTGCGAACAAGGCCGTATGGAGCTTAAATGAGAGCTTCCATATGGACCGTCAGATTCATCTCATTGGCTGGGATTCAACGTACATGAGAAGAGAGAGTCTCACTCGCGCGGCATTTTTTTTGGGGTCTGACAGGCTTCTAATGAAGTGACGGCTCTCAATTTTGTGGGCCATGCCATGATGTATGTTTTGTATCTATACCGTCCATCCATTTGGAGAGATCATATTAGGACATGATCCAAAAAATGAATCAGATCCAAAGCTTGAGAGGACCCCACCACAAAAAACAGTGGGGAGAGTGACGCCCACCGTTAAAAAGATCTAAGGGCCACAACAGTTTTCGTTCAGGCTAATAATTGTGATTTAAGTTTATCTTAGTAAGAATGGCTTTATGAACGGTATGGATGGGATATAAACATTATGGTGGACCAGGGAAGTTTCAATGGTAAGAATTTACCTACACACGTTTTACTAACCTACGCATACTTAAGCTCTGGATTTATATAATTTTTTGGCCCATCGTCTAAAATGATCTTTCAAAACCAATGAACGCGGTGGATCTTTCCTAAACATCACGGTGGACCCCACCTAACTTACCATGGGAGGAAGCATCTCCTATTTTTGGTAACGTCGCCAAACTGTTGGAACTGACGTTTCAAGACTAATTCTGCCTCTCTCTCTCTCTCTCTCTCTCTGTTTAGAAAGTTGCAGGAGGTTCTTCCCCAGTCCTGGTCTCTCCACTGTGGGACCACCTGTTAAACGGTCTGGATGATGGGTTATTGTTGTCTGTGTTGAACTGAAGTGCAACACATTGGTTAGAATGATCTTTCTTTTTTCTTTTTTTTTATATTGCATTTCCATTATTGACAATTTGTGTTTTCTCCTCATTCTGTTTTGTGAAGGTTGTATGTATCTTATACATGCCCATATGCACAACGCACATGGAATGCTAAAAGTTATTAGTTTTTTTTTTTTTTCCATCTTTGTGTGATTTCCTGCTCTATCATTCTGAATGTCTTTGTAATTGTATCATTAATTTCTCAATAAGACTTATTAGCACTTTTTTTTTTTTTTTTTGAGTGAGTAGGGATTGCAGGATAAAATAAAATTGGTTGCTATTGATCTGTAAAATAGGCCTGATTGGAACAAGGAGAAGGTCTACCCTGGAAATAAGGTCCTACTCTGTAAACACTTCATGCTTTCTGAATCTTCCTGATATATGTGGCTGTGAAACTGATAAAGGGATTACTGGCTTTTTTATTTTGTTTATTATGTAAGAATGGTTTGTAAATTTCTGAGAATGCAATGGAGGATGTGGGTTTAAGGGTAAAATTATTTCTGATGGGTACATAAATTTTGAATAAATAGGAGACAATCTCTTTAGATGAGGAGCATTTTTAGGACAAGTGGCACAAGGGTGAAAGCTTGCAATTGCAAACAAATGAGAGGAAGCATTTTACCTATAGATGATACTAATAAAAATTATTTTTTCTACCAATAAAAAAATCAAATAAAAATTTATTTTTTCGTGCCTGAAAAGAGGATAGTTTGATAATAAATGAGGTAAATACGTATTACTACAACTCCCAATCCACGGGGCAGAGGATTCTCCAAAACACATGTTACGGTAAGGACTTGTTGATTGGTTTGAAGGAATTCTGTTTATGATGGTAGAAATATATGGGATTATTGGTACTACTAACTAAAATCCAAAAAAAAATCATATAGGTGGATGAGAATGAAGAAAAGAATAGGTTTTTACACAAATATAATTGAAAGAAGTGGATTTTTTAGGGTTTCTCCTTCTCCAAGTGAATATTTTCATTAACATTAATATCATTATTATTATTATTATTATTATTATTATTATTTTATTCGAATTTATCACTTCCATTAACATGCATATGGTCTAAAGGTTTTCTTATAGAACTCATTTGCAAGACAGATACAATGAATCTGGACTGATATTTTAGGTCTAGAATAAATCCTAAACCTTTTGGCCCTATTTTGTGGACGCCTAAAAGTGAGATCATTTCATTATTATTAACAATAATTTTGTTATGATTTTTTCTTAAATCTGAAATAGAAATATTGATTTTTGTTATGAGTTGTGTTCATTTATTAACTTTTATACAAGTTCACGATAAACTATATTAAAACTTTTTTTTTTTTGTAGAATAAAAAATACGTTATAGCCAAAGTGGCCTGAGTACTTATAGAAATGCATGAGAATTTAATGGCGCAAGTTGGCACAACTTCTATTCGTCGTTGGATTCCAGAAGTAGAAGAGGAGTTGAAACCAATAATTGATAAGACTACTTTCTCTTCAGTTGATGCGGTGTTTAACTTCTACAATCATTATGCAAAGAAGGCAGGCTTCAGTGTTCGTAGAGGATCAAATAAATACAATAAGAATCAAGAAGAGATCTGGAAGATGTTTGTATGTTCGAAGGAGGGGACGACAGATAACAAGGTACAAATGAAGCATGGTGTAGTAAAGAGGCGACGGAGTATTACTCGAGAAAGTTGTAAAGCTCGCATGACAATTAAAAAAGAGGGTGGTGGACCAAACTATATAGTGAAAAAGTTTGTTGAGGAGCACAGTCATGAGTTAGCAACTCCTCGAAAGAAACATCTTTTTCGATCACATTGTGAGGTTTGTAATGCGCAAAAGAATTTGGAAAATACATTCACTCAATCAGGCATAGGCATTTCGTAAACTATGAATGTTTTGGCAATTGAATCAGGTGGTTATGAAAATATTGGATGCATTGAACAAGACGTGAGAAATTATGAAAGAGATAAAAGAAAAGTAACCAAGGACCATGATGCTCAACTATTGTATGAACATTTTTCTGAAATGAAGGAATTGGATCCATCGTTCGCATATAATGTGAAGGTTGATGTGGAGGGTAGATTAACACATTGTTTTTGGGCTGACCCGATTTCATGTAAGGCTTATCATCACTTTGGTGATGTTATAGTATTTGACACCACGTACAACACAAACCACTATGAGTTAATATTTGCACCCTTTACAGGGGTTAATCACCATGGGCAATCAATTATACTGGGTTGTGGTTTTATCCATAATGAGACCACTGAATCTTTTATCTGGTTATTTGAGAAATGGTGTGAAGCAATGCCAGGGGACCCACCGAAAGCGATCATAACAGATCAAGATCCAGCAATGACAAAAGCCATCGCTATTGTATTTCCGAATGCTTTCCATCGTTATTGTATTTGGCATATTTTGCAGAAGGTCCCTGAAAAGTTAGGTCACATAGCTTTCAAAGATGAATTTAAAGTACCTTTTTATGAAAACATATGGAATTCTAAGAAGTCCGAAGATTTCGAAGTAAAATGGAGCAAAGTTATTAAAGAAAATAAGTTGGATCATAATGATTGGCTTGCCTCTTTATTCAACATTCGTCACAAATGGGTACCAAATATTTTGTTTGTTTTTTTTTGCGAGTATGTCTAGTAGCCAACGAAGTGAGAGCACAAATGCATTTTTTCGTAAATATGTGTCGAAGAAAAACTCGTTAATGGATTTCATAATTCGTTTTGATCGTGGAGTAGCACGACAGAGACACAATGAGTTAGTCGCCGATCATGAAACGATTAGTAGCAAGCCGAAGTTGAAAACTTTATTCGCCATGGAGAGAGAGCTTGGAGACACTTATACTCGGTCTATTTTTTATAAATTTCAAGAAGAGTTGTATGAAAGCACCATTTATACTGCAATTCTTTTACAAAAGATGGAAGGCCTTTGCATTTACAATGTTGGAGTGTGTGAAGGAACATCTCCCGAACGGCTAGTTGAATTCGAGATAGAATCTAAACAAGCAAAATGTAGTTGCTTGAAATTTGAATTTGAGGGCATACCATGTAGGCACATATTATGTATACTACGACAATCTCGGATACCCAATTTGCCAGACCACTATATTTTGAAAAGATAGACAAGGGATGCTAAACTAGATTTTGTTTACGATGCGAGTGGTGTAGAGTTAAATAGAGAGAAACATGAATCTAATACTCTTCGATATAGCAATTTGTTAGACATTTCTAGAAATCTTGCTAAAGAAAGCGATAATTTGAAAGAGACATATCATATGTGTAAAGAAGGGCTACAAGATATTTTCAAACGAGTTCAAGATTAGAAGTTAGTTGTTGGTGAGACATTGGTGCTTAAAAATAAGAAACAAATAAAGAAAATTACTGAAGTAATCATTAAAGACCCGGTGCGTGCTAAAACTAAAGGAAGTGGAAAAAGATTAATTTCTGAAAGGGAAAAGGTTGCTCATAAGAAAGATAAAAGAAGATGTAATGGATGTGGGAAGTGGGGTCCTGGCCATGACAAACGTAATTGTCCAATATGGAAAAAACTGTAAGTGCTTAATTCATTTTATTCATTTATATTTGATTGATTCTTTAATTTTGTTTGTTAAATTATTATAACCTTATTTTATTCATTCTTTAAAATGATTTACTTGCAGAATAAGATCTCCCACGTGCCAAGAACCATCAATGAATGAAGTTGATATGCATGAAGAACCATTAGATGACGAGGTTGATATGCGTGAAGAACCGTCGGATGACGAGGTTGATATGCAAGAAGAACCATCGGATGACGAGGTTGATATGCATGAAGAAACATTAAATGATGAGGTGGAGACGTTAGGTCATAACACACCACTATTTTAATAATGTAATCAATAGCAATTTTTTAATTTACCCATTTACTTGGTAATTATGTAACTATGACTACAAAAAACCATGCATATGAAACACAAGAGTAGTTGATGATTATTTGAATGAAAGAATAATAGTCATTCATGATGTTGAAGGGCTTTGTCTCAAGCTTTTTAGTCTGTTAGCCCCTATAGGTAGTACTTGTCGCAGTTGAAATCTTATTGCAGGAAGACCTATATATAAGCTCGCATTAAAGCTCCCCGTGGATCACATATTTGCTTGGTCCTTTCATCAATGCTTCCGTGACCTTATCATCAGGTTCGATAGCAAATGAATATTAGAGTGGCCCTCAAGAAACTTTTAATGATGGGTATTCAATT
Source organism: Magnolia sinica (assembly GCF_029962835.1). NCBI lineage: Eukaryota > Viridiplantae > Streptophyta > Magnoliopsida > Magnoliales > Magnoliaceae > Magnolia > Magnolia sinica. The sequence continues at coordinate 70,594,442 of NC_080588.1, read as the reverse complement.
ACCACTATTTCTTCCAGTGGTGAGATACACCTAAGATTTGGATCGGCTTATTATTATTATTATTATTTTCAAATATGCCTTAAAGCATCCAATAACCCATCAGTGGGTGTTATTAACCTCAAAGTATGAGGGTCCACATGGATTAATATGGTGTATACGTTGTGTATATCCTCTCCTCTCATCCGTTTTTTAAGTTCATTTTAAGAGGTTATTTTTAAAATTTAGCATATCCAAATGTAAATGTCTGGTGGACCACACCATTGGAAAATGTGGTGAATGACCATTACAAGTCTTTTTTAAGCTACAAATGTTATTTTTTGAATCAATTGATATTTTTTTTCCCTTCATCCAACTCTTCTTGACCTGGTCAATGGGTTTAATGGTAAATAAACATTATAGATTTGCTTACAGTAGGTTTTAGGAATTTTTTAATGTTTGACATTCAATCATCACTGTTTCCTGTAGTGTGGTCCACCTTAGACTTAGATATGCTTAATGCTTAATTTTTTAGATCACTAATTAAAATGGGCTGTAGAAACGAATGGAAGGCGTGGATATATAGCACATTATCAAGGTGGGACCCACAGTGAGAGTAACACCAACTAAGGTGTTTTGCAGGTAACACCAACTCTCCCAACATGAGATCTCCAGTAGTCGGTGCTCGGTGGGCCCCACCATGGCATATGTCTTTTATCCGCACCGTTAATGAGCCAAACAATAGTGTAGGCCCCACACTTAAACAAGGCGCAGCCACAACCATACTTAAACAAGGTGCAGGCCTGACTATGGGGCCCACCTTAATATGTTCTAGGGCTTGATCTCAAAGTTAAATCAAATCCAAATATCAGGCTACCATATTCCATAGAAAACAATAGTGATTGAACTCTCACCATTAACAACTTCTAAGTCAATACTATAATGTTTATTTGTCATCCAAGCCGTTGATACGTTAAAGTGGACCATAAAAAATAAATATTATGTTGATTCAAAGCTTTTTTCACCCACATGAAGTTTTTACTGGGCAATCACCCAAAAAAATTATCTGAAAAAAAAAAAACGAATTGTGTAAATATATAATACATAATCAATGTGGGTCTTACGGTCAGTATTGCACCCTGCTGTGTGGGGCGGGGCCTCACCTAATTGGAATCGGATTGCATACTGAGTTACTCAGTACCTCTTATCGTACTGAGTAAACTTTGTTGGGCCCATCGTGAATGCATATAGTTTATCTACGCTGTCCATCCGTTTTTTCAAATCATTTTTGTGCTTGAGACCAAAATTTAAATATATCAAAAGCTCAAGTGGACCATACCACAGGAAACAGTGGAAATATTGATTTCCACCATTGAAACATTCCTAAGGCCCACAGTGGTTTTTATTTGTCATCCAACCAGTTCATAAGATCATAAAGACATAGATGAAGGCAAAAAAACAAATATAAGGTTGATCTAAAACTTCTGTGGGCCCCAAAAACTTTTCAACGGTAGATGTTCAAATCACACTGTTTCATGTGGTGTGTTGCGCTTGAGTTTTTGATATCCTTAATTTTTGGGCTGAACCCCTAAAATTATCTAATAAAATGGATGGACGGAACAGATGAAATGTATGAAAGACAGTAGGCCCCACAGGGTTTACTCAGTACGCTAAGCGTACGAAGTTACTCAGTACGCAATCCGCTTCCCACCTAATCCGCTCTGAAACGTCAGTTCCACTGTTCGGTGACAGTCTGGCGACCGTACCAAAAATAGGAGATGCTTCCTCCCATGGTAAGTTAGGTGGGGTCCACCATGACGTTTAGGGAAGATCCAGCGCGTTCATTGGTTTTGAAAGATCATTTTAGACGATGTGCCAAAAAAATATATAAATCCAGAGCTTAAGTATGCCGTAGATTAGTAAAACGTGTGTAGGTAAATTCTTACCATTGAAACTTCCCTGGTCCACCATAATGTTTATATCCCATCCATACCATTCATAAAGCCATTCTTACTAAGATAAACTTAAATCACAATTATTAGCCTGAACGAAAACTGTTGTGGCCCTTAGATCTTTTTAACGGTGGGCGTCACTCTCCCCACTGTTTTTTGTGGTGGGGTCCTCTCAAGCTTTGGATCTGATTCATTTTTTGGATCATGTCCTAATATGATCTCTCCAAATGGATGGACGGTATAGATACAAAACATACATCATGGCATGGCCCACAAAATTGAAAGACGTCACTTCATTAGAAGCCCGTTGGACCCCAAAAAAAATGTCGCGCGAGTCCTCCTTCAGGGAGACTCTCTCTTCTCTGTACGTTGAATCCCAGCTAATGAGACGAATCTGACGGTCCATATGGAAGCTCTCATTTAAGCTCCATATGGCCTTGTTCGCAGTAGATCGGGACTCATATATATATATATATATATATATATATATATATATATATATATATCACAAAGATAGAAAAGATCACTATGACTAGATAGATGATTAGATCGTCGCTCCACTTCGCCTTTGACTAATCTCTAAGCCCTGAAACACTGTTAATATGGGGGGTGAGCATAACAGCTCGTGAGATCATATCCAACCCAACTATGAAATTTGTATAATTATATAAAATGTACAAATAATAAAAATATTTTCTTTAAATTTTAAAATAGGAATTAAAGTACTGAATCTTAAAAGATAAGATGAATGCGATATAGGAATTGTAAAGATGCTTTGAATACTAAACGTTACATGAATTCTATAAATAACAAAATTAAATAACCATCAAACTTTACAACACCATACCTATATGGATGACCATGTTGTATTAACGCCCACACACTAGTACCTCGAGGTGAGGGACCCATTTATACTTTAACTGGTCAGACTACTGCTCCAGTTGTACCTCTAGCGTATCCATACACACAATTATACTTATACGTCGTATACAAATGAGACTCCAAAGGATTCAGTGGGTTCTACAATCTTTCACATAAGGGACACAATTGCCTTACTTGTTAGCTTTAGGGTCTTCCACCTAAGGAACACAATTGCCCTACTTGTTGGCTTTAAAGACTTTTCGCCTAAGGGATACAATCGCTCTACTTACTTATGCCTTTTAGGGACATCCCCAGGGTAGCGCATCTACATTCCAACATTCATTCTTAAAAATAAATATGCACATAATATGAATAATCATCATCGATTCAAATCAAATTTATTAAATATGCAACTTACTGCAGGTTACATACAAACTACATAGCTACATCACATATTCTTCGTTATTATCAAATTATGCATAAAAGTCATTATAAGGTTCAATAGCTATTAAATCAGTAATTATTTTAATTAAATAATTAAAATCCTCGATTATAAATTAAGAATTAATTTTTAATATAACTTAATAACTAATTTATTAAAATTATAATTTTATTTAAATTCAAATTAAAAATTCTTTATGAAATTGCAAATCAGTAAAGTGTAGAAACTCCTAAAAGTAACCATGTTAAATAAAAAATTAATTCAAATAATTTAATGTATGATTTAGATTTAACAATTCTATTTTAATTAATTTAGTAATATATAAATAAAATAAGAATATTTTATAATAATTCTTTACTCACTTCTAATAAATTAAGGGAAAATATCTTCTAAATATATTAATCAGATTCTCTCCCTACTTATTTCAAACCCTACTATTTGAATTAAGAAAGATACTAATAAATCTTAATTCAATATCATCTATTAGTACACTTTCATCTATTAGAATTAAGCAAGTACATAGATTGAAAATCTATACTAATCACTAATTTTCAAGATTTAATATTTAGTTAATTAAATCTCAATTTATTAAAATTAGGATCAGTAATTATTTAATTTGTTTATTTAGAAATAATTTTAGAATTTAAAATTTTTCAATCAAAATTAATTATATAATCCCTAAAATTCAAAATCAAACTCTAAAGTTCATAATCTAATTAAATTACTATTAATCAAACTAAGTTAAATAATATTAAAGTGAATTTAAGTTTAAATTAGTTAATTATACATTAATATTCTAAAACTGAAATTTTATTTAATTTATATTTAAAATTATTAAGTTTATACTTTAATTAATTATTATTAAAATTCACCTAATATCATAAATATCATTACTTTTAATTTGTATGAATTATTTTGATATATTATTACTAATTAGTCTTGAAAAAAAAATAATTCTAAAATTTATAATTTAAGTCAATGTACATGATTATGTCAGCAAAATTAATTTAAAATATAACTAAAGTAGGATTCAGAATAATTTCAAATTTAATTCCTGCATAATTCAAATAATTTAAAATTTTATTTTGTATTAAATTTAGTAATTTAGAATTCAAATTTATATGTATTTACTTTTTTACTCTAATTTTATCAAACATTTCTTTTTATAAATATTACATGAAGGAAAATATCAACAATAAACAATAATTTGCTATAAAATTTCATTTAAAAGCAATTAAATATAATGAAAAAATAATAATAACAGTAATTATAAAAATTTCATATTAGAGATGGATCACCCACCTTTATAAAATCTTTACAAAGTTTCTTACCCCCCCCCCCCCCCCCCTTTTTTTTCTATTTTTTTTTAATTATCTTTTCTCACACTTTCCTTGCTTGTACCTACACACCACCCTATTTATATTAGAGGGTCCCATTATAAGTAATATACACATGTGAGAAAAAAATTTAAAATAAAATAAAACGTTAATTTGAAATGGCATCTCATGGAAGTGAAACATCCACAATTTATTTTCATTTATTATAAGAAATGCATCACGTGTGTATGATGCATGTGGTGCGTGATTGTGCATGTGCATGGTTATGCATGTGGTGCATGGTTGTGCATGTGTGAGTAGTGTACACACAGGCACACATGTAAAATGGTTAATATATTATGGATGGTTGATCAGGTGGGTAGGTTGATGGAACGAATGGATGGATGAATTTGGGTGGCGAGTTGAGGAGCTTTTTGGACGGTTCTGATTTGTTTATAAATTTAACGGTTTTATTCCATTGGTTTAAGTTAACAAGTGGGTGATCGACTGATCTTACAATAAAACTTGGACGATTTTAAATTGTTGGTTTAGTCATTGTGATGGGTGGTCTAGATCAATGAACCCTGATTATAGTCATATGTCCTTTTTCATTTCTAAATCCAATATTTATATGCTAATAACTTTACTATGAATTAATATATTTATATTTTATTAAAAATTAATAATATTTAAAACATTCTCTTAATACTTTAAAATGTTAGAATTTAAATAAGCATGCTACACACGTTTATGATATACTATATTAGATAGTTATACCGTACATGGATGGACGGTTGGGATGTATTAAAATAAGATTTAAGTGGACCATGTGGTACCTCAATGAGTAGAGAGGTTGATGTACAATTGATTTTATGAATTGGTTACTCGATTGTGAGATATGAGGCGTCGGATTTATAATTGTACGTATGGATGTATGGATAGTTTTCTCCTCTTTTAAAATTATGAATTTACCACCAAAATATATGGTTTGTGGACCTCTAAAACATATTAAATGATATTCCAATGTAAGAAGTACTCCAATAAATTTATCCGCAAAAATGTAAGAATCATCACAGTAATTTTTGTTTGTTTTTTAGGTAGCCCATTTGGTGGATCCATGTATGGTGTACAGTTAGATGATAAGATATATATAAAATAATCAAACGATTAAGAGTTTAATCTTATATGCATGTTAATGTATGGTTAATTTTATACTCAGATATGTACAAGATGAGTTTTTTAATTGATAAGACAAATGTACAGTTGATTTTAAGTGTATGTGTAAAGATAATGCACGTACACATATACATATATACATAACCAAAACTATATAATTAAAAATCAATGATACATACTAAATAAATCGATCATGCATATCAATGGTTATAATTTGCACACTCTATGCATGCATGTATGCATGAATGTTTAGATGGATGTAAGTGTGCATGTATGCAGATGCATACACGTATACCAAAATCTCGGGTCATTACAGAAGCTAAGTGGGGCTACCATAATGTTTGTGAGGAATCTACCTTGTCTATCTGTTTTTTCAGCTAATGGGGTGGATCCAGAACTTAAGTGGGCCACACCACAGGAAACAAAAAAGTGGGGAGGGAAATGCTTCCTGAGTTCTACCTTGACGTCGTTTATATGCCATCTAAACCCTTCATAAGCTTATTCTCACAAGGATGAATTGAAAACACAAAAGTATTAGCTTGGTGCAAAACTTCCACAGCTCCACTAATGTTTTAACCTTAAGTACAATACAAAAGTATTAGCTTGGTGCAAAACTTCCGCAAGCTCACTGATGTTTTAACCTTAGGTGTTCAATCTCCACTATTTCTTACTATGTAGCCTTGATGCAGAGCGGGTCGCAGACAGTTTCATGGCCAAGATGAATTAGAAAAGGCCCAGTCAACGACAGAAGTGATCCCGACCGTGAAACCTTAAATTGGGTGTATTTCGCAATCCGGAATGAGTCATTTGATGTACCATTTATGATTTTGGGGTAGGACGAGCTGCTTTAGCCACCTAACTTGCTACTCTGGGTTGACCATGCCGAATTTGCGAATACTACCAGATCGACGGTCAAAATTCCATTTTAATTTCGTTTTTACTATAAATAGTAAGTTTTAATTTGATTATAACTCTTCATCTGTTGGGCTTTAGGAGTTGCACCCAATGTGAAAAGTTCTTAAAATGATTAGGAGACCAACATGGTGAAGCCAAATAGGACACTATTTTTGGCTAAAAACCTTGCGCACTAGTAGACATCACGACCATCTATAAATAGTAAGTTTACTATTTATAGTAAGTTGCGAATTCTAGAAAATTTAGTTGTAGTTTGATTCCGAAACTTCTCTCATGGCTTAGTATCCCTATTTAAAGGGTTGTGAACTCGATTATTTTATTTATCAATCAAATTACAAATTTTATAGAATTTATTTCTATTTTGCTTCTTTTTTCTCGTGGATTCGAGAAGTCTCTGTGAGGAGTCCAGAGAAGCTCCATGGATTCGAAGTAGTTATCCTTGAGGAAGACGATGATCAACCTCATCACGTTCATCCTTGCGTCAAGCTCACTTAAGTTTTGGAACCGTCTCATTTTAAATTTTATGTCCTAACATAAATTGGTAAAAATGATATACATAATGCATTTTTCACAAATATCAAAGTGAGCCCTACCTAGCTCCCTATCACAGGAATTTCATGCGGGTAGGAGGTCGTAATCACGCAGATTACATACCAACGCTGGTAAGCGCTTTATGGCTTTACCATGATATATGTGTTTTATCAACACAATGTATCCATTTTGCCTACTAGCTTTAGGTAAGGAGACAAAAATGAAGTAGATCTAAATCTCAAGTGTACCACACCATAAGAAAACAGTGGTGATTGAATGCCCACCATTAAAAACCTTCCTATCCCATATTAATGTTATTTGCCATCCAACTGATCACGTTACAGTGACCCGGATAAAGGAAAAATACAAATATCAGCTTTATCTAAACATTTGTCGCCCCAATAGGTTTTTAATGGTGGCTGTTTAATCACCACTGCTCCCTATGTTATTGTCCACATTAGATTTCCCTCTGTCTCATTTTTGGACTCTTGCCCTAAAATGAGACAGCAAAATGGATAGAGGGCATGGATAAAACATATACCGAATCCTACATAGATTTTCCAGCACAAAACAGTAGTGATATATGCAATATATCCACGTCCTTGCAATTCAAGTAGCAGTAGGGATATATGCAAACCACGTCCTCACTAATCAAGGGGAAGCAGATTGGCTGGTGTATCACATACCACCTATTTGTGTGACCTCATGAACAGGTTGGATGACAAACAAACACTAATATGAGCCCTAAAGAGGTTTTAACAGTGGATTTTTTATGGTGTGGTGTACTTGAGCTCTTGATGTACTTCAATTTTGGATTTAACTGAAAAAATAAATATTAATGAACAAGTAAATTAATAACACATACATCTGCGACCTTAATAAGGAATATCAGTAGCATACAGCAAAGATGGCCATACGGTATGTTACAGGAAAAGCTCATTGAGCCTACCTTTATGCAGGTGTCCTATCGACCCTTCCATTCATTAATCGAGATTCCCATCTTGTTGTAATGTAATCAGGCCACATTATCATTACCTTATTTTCTGCCCATGGCAAGTGGAGTATCCGAATTCCATCCATTTTACCAGATTGGCATGAGCCCAACAATCACTCAATGAGGCAGATCTAAATTCAGGCCCACCCCTGATATAGGTGTCTTATCCACCCGTCCATCCATTTTACCGGATTGGCATGAGCCCAACATTAAGGAAAATCCAAATCCAAGATAGACCACAGTACTACAACGAACAAACGACCATGATTAAATGACCACCGTTCAAAACTTCCCCAGGTCCACTGTAATATTTATTTAATATCCAACCTCTTTATCAGATTACACGGACCTAGATGAAGGGCAAATACATATGCTAGCTTCATCCAAAACTTATGTATTCCTGAAAGTTTTTAACGGTAGCATTCAATCACCCTGTCTTTCTAGTCCAACTTAGATTTAGATCTACTCTTTTTTTCTTTTTTTTTTCGCTCACGCCTCTAAAATGTGCTGGCAAAATCGACGGACGGCATGGATAAAACATGTGCTGTCTGCTTCACTACGCAGTCGAGTACTTTACAGCACCGACAACCGACATACCCACTACATTTCCGGCAACATCACAACTTTCAGACTGCCTTCGTCAACGACTTCACCGTAACCGATGGCCCGAACGGCAGATTCCCGATGTCGGCCGTAAACGTATCGTAACGGAGGAAGAACTCGATCACCAAAAGCATCCCCATCATCACCACAATATCCTTACCAGCACATTGCTTATTTCCCACCGTCGGACTCTCCGTCTCTGGTCCATTCGACCAAACCACATACTTCACCAACTTCTCTCCCTCCCCAACAAACCTATTCCCGATAAACTCCTCACCATCCTCGAAAATCTTTGGATCTTTCGTCGCAAATGGCTGAAACCCAAAAATCATCTCTCCTTTCTTGATCTCAAATGCCGCATCATGACTCTCGATAATCAGATCCTTCTTAGCTTTCCCATACTGGAACATAACCGGTGGTTCGATTCGCAAAGCCTCATACACAACAGACTTCGTTAACGGCATCTTCTCAATAGCCGCTAACGTTACCTGCCCGTCGTTGGATTTAACGTTAGACCGGATCTCGTCTGTAAGCTGCTGGTGCAGCTCAGCTCCCGCAAGAGAGACCCACTTCAATATCCCTGGGAATAACAACTTCATCCCGCCGTACGCGTTAAAAATCGTTGCGAAGAGGATATTATGACATGCTTCATCTCTTTTAATTCCCATCTTCTCCGCCTCGTCTAGAAATTTAGTTGAGGCTTTGTAGAAGAAATCGTAGAGCTTATTGTAATCGGATTTCACGAGGAATGGAGGAAGATGGAATGTATGGAGGAGGAGTTCCTCCAAAAGCTTCGGCAGTCCCAGAGTCATCAATGGATGAAGCTGGAACAAAAGCCATTTTGCAGCGATCTTAGACCCGTTCGAACCGAGCATTGTATCTGAAGGATTTACTCCAAAAAAAGCCTGGGAAAGGTAATCGAATGATGTAACGTCATTTAGAGAATTGAAATCGGCTTTCCCACTCTTAGAAAGCTCGGCTTCGAGATTATCGAAGAGGGTGCTGAAGCTTTTGTGGAATTCTGGTATGAATTTACCATGACGGGTGGAAAGTATGAAGAAAATGAGATTTTTGATGTTGGTGTGGCTGGGCTCGGACGGATCGAGGTAGGCGAGGACTCGATAGCCGCCGGTGAGTGAGGTGGAGGGGATGTAAGTGCCGGTGAGGACGTCACGTTTTTCAACTTTGGTAACGTCGAAGAGGATAGGGAAGCTTTTGGCATCGAGGAGGACGATGACTCGTGGGTCCTTGGCCATGAAGGATCCTGGCGGCATGTTGGATCGGAAGACCGTTGATTGGTATTTCTGCATTCGGATCTTGAAGAAATTGTCTCGACCTTGGTTGTAGTAGTAGTCGAGACGGTCTTTGATTGCACCGATGAAAGGAATGCCATAGCTGCCGGGGATTTCACGGATGGGGAGTCTCGACGATGAGGTGTCGTTGGAGATGGGCTGGACAGCCTGGACTTCGTTTTGAGGAGAAGACATGGTTCTTTTACTGCAAGGGCTTTGGTTTTGGGAGAAGGTTTATTAGGGCTGTGGACAGTCGTGGGAAAGAGAAGGAGAGAGGTGGTAGTTATTTGTAGGACGCGGATTGGACCCACCTGGAGGGTGGGAATACGTGGCAAGATTCCACTGGGAAAGGATTGGCTACTCCCCCTAACACCATCCCCGTGGCTGGTGGTTGGTGCTCTGTGGGCCCACCATGATGTAATGTTTCATCTATTCCGTTCATCCATTTTTACGTATCATTTCAAAGCTTGATACAAAAAATGATAAGGATATAAATCTTAGGTGCGCCACACTACGGGACAAAAATAATGAATGAATATTCACAATTAAAATCCTCCTAAGCCCCACTGTACTGTTTATTTGACATCCAATCTGTTTATTTGGTCATAAAGATCCAGATGAAGGGAAGCAATAAATATCAACTTGATTGAAAACTTTTATGGCCCCCAAAATGTTTTTAATGGTCAACATTCATTCAAAACTGTTTCCTGTAATGTGGTCCACTTGAGATTGAGATATACTTCATTTTTTCTACCATATCATAAAATGATATATAAAAATAGATGGACGGCATGGATGACACACATACATCATGGTGGGCCCCACAGAGCACCGACCACCAGCCAATGGCCAACGGATTGGCTACTCCCCCTGACACCAGCCAATGTCGGTACTCTGGGGCCCACCATGATGTACGTGTGTCATCCATGGCGTCCAATCATTTCCTTTCGTATAGCTATCTATTGTCGTGTCAGAGACGGAAGTGCAGGGACTGCAGATCGTCCGTTTCCAGCGCACAGCAAGTTACGCGGAAACAGATTGTCTACTCCCCTGCAACCAGCCCGGTGGTTGGTGGTCAGTGCTCTGTAGGCCCACCATGATGTACGTGTTTCTTCCATCTCGTTCATCCATTTTTACGGATCATTTTACAGCTTCATCTCAAAAATGAGAGGAATATAAATATCAGATGCACCACACCACAGGAAAACAATATTGATGGATATCCATCATTAAAATCCTCATGAGGCCCACTAATGTTTATTTGACATCCAATTTGTATTCCGTTTATTAGGTCATACAGACCCGGTGAAGGGAAAACACAGATTAGCTTAATCAAAAACCTATATGGCCTCTAAAATATTTTTAATCCCCGGTACTCATTCATATGGCCACACACAAGATTGATATATACCTCATTTTTTGTTCCATAACTTAAAATGATTTTTAAAAATATATGGACAACATGGATGAAACAAATACACGATGGTAGAGCTCACTAAGCACTGAACACCAGCCATTGGATGGTGTCTGGGGAGTAGCCAATCCATTTCCGCAGCAGGACAGATTGGCTATTCCCCATGCCACCGACCCTATGGTTGGTGGTCTGTGGGCCCCGCCATGATGTATGGGTTTCATCCATTTCGTTCATCCATTTTTAAAGATCATTTCAGTGCTTGATCCCAAAATTGAGAGAGATAAATCTCAGGTGGACCACACCACATGAAAACAATAGTTATTGGATATCCACCATTAAAATTCTCCTAAGGCCTACTGTACTGTTTATTTGACATCCAATCTATTGATTAAGTCATACAAGCCCAGATGAAGGGAAAAAACAAAAATCAGCTTGATCCAAAACTTTTATGGTCCCCAAAATATTTTTCATGGTCGATACTCATTCAAAATTGTTTCCTGTAATGTGGTCCACTTGAGATTGATATATACCTTATCTTTGGTTTCATAACTTAAAATGATCTTTAAAAATATATGGACAGCATAGATGAAGCAAATACATCATGATGGGGGCCATAGAGCACCGACCAATGGCTGGTGTAAGGGGGAGTAGCCAATCCGTTTCCGCAACAGAACAGATTGTCCCTGCCACTAGCCCCGTGGCTGGTGGTCGGTGCCCTGTGGACCTCACCATGATGTAAGTGTTTCATTCATTTCGTTCGTCCATTTTTAATGATCATTTTAATGTTTGATCTAAAAAATGAGAGAGATAAATCTTAGGTGGAACACACCACATGAAAACAAGAATCATTGGATATCCACCGTTAAAATCCTCCTAAGGCCTATTGAACTGTTTATTTGACATTCAATATGTTGATTAGGTCATACAAGCCCAGATGAAGGGAAAAAACAAAAATCAGCTTGATCTAAAACTTTTATGGCCCCAAAATATTTTCAATGGTCGATACTCATTCAAAAATGTTTCCTATAATGTGGTCCACTTGAGATTGATATATACCTCATCTTTGGTTTCATAACTTAAAATGATCTTTAAAAATATATGGATAGCATGGATGAAACAAATACATCATGGTGGGGCCCACAGAGAACGGATCGGCTGCTCCCCCGCCCGCATCGCCGTGGCTGGTGATCAATGCTCTGTGGGCCCCACCATGATGTATGTGTTTCATCCATTTTTAAAGATCATTTTAGTGCTTGACCCCAAAAATGAGAGAGATATAAATCTCAAGTGGACCACACCACATGAAAACAATAGTTATTGGATATCCACCATTAAAATCCTCCTAAGGCCTACATTACCGTTTATTTGACATCCAATCTATTGATTAGGTCATACAGGCCCTGATGAAGGGAAAAAAATAAAAATCAGCTTGATCCAAAACTTTTATGGCCCCCAAAATGTTTTTAATGGTCGATACTCATTCAAAACTATTTCCTATAATGTAGTCCACTTGAGATTGATGTATACTTCATCTTTGGTTTCTTAACTTAAAATGATCTTTAAAAATATATGGACGACATGGATGAAACAAATACATCATGGTGGGGCCCACGGAGGAGCACCGACCACCAGCCATTGGCTGGTGTAAGGGGGAGTAGCCAATCCGTTTCCCAAGGCAACAATTTTACAGGATTAAAAAATGTTTAAAAATATTACTTATTTAACAAGGAATATTTTATTGTACTGTCTTTTTCGATTAAACGTTTTAGTTGCGACCTAGGATCCAGGTCTGTTGGTGGAATCCTGACCATGGGCTTACCTTGATCTATTCGTTGTATATCCATCCGGTTTTTTTTTTTCATATTATTTTAAAGGATTGTCCCACAAATAAAGTAGATACAACTTTGAGGTGGACCCACCATATTAAACAGTGACCATTGAAACTTCCTAGTATCCACTGTCATGTTTATTTGCCATCCAACCTATTGTTTATAGGGTCACACAGACCTCAATCAAGGAAATTCACAAATATCAGCTTCATAAAAAATATCACTGTGGGCTCTAAAAAGTTTCAACAATGGGTGTCATTAGCACCACTGCTTCTTTTGGTGTGGTCCACTTGAACCATAGATTTGCCTCATTTTTATTTTTTTAAAATTTATTATAACCTAAACAGATATGGAAAATTGATGAATAGTATGGATAAAACCTTACATCAAGATGGCCCTTAGAGCCACAGCCTGCTCCTAGCTCCGGACAGGCGGGGTAGTACCCAAACTGCTTTCTTAAAAATATGTCTATAGTAAACTATATGGCTTCACCTGTAATGTGTGTCTCATCCGCTACTTTCACCCATATTTCTAGCTTATTTTAGGACATGAGCAGATAATTAATACATACTTAGAGCCCAAGCGGACCCTACACCATAAGGAAAAAATAACTTCTTGCTTTGGATCATGGAAGTTTTGAATCGAGATGACATTTATGTTTTCCCTTCATCCATGTTGGTATGACGTTAATATTTATGATTTTCATTCATCCACTCCTACGTAAGGGGTGACATTTTGGGCCAACCACCTCGAATGAGATGATAAAACCAATGGACGATAGATAAAACAAAACTAATGGAATCTGCCTGATATTTATACTAATTCACCAGGTAGGGAATAATAACGCATACATGCCCTGGACAAAAAACATCAGTCCACTTATTAGGCATGTGCACCCAACCGTCTAAATTTAAAGTACGTGTTTGATGAGCCAAATACCCTCATTTTTAATGAGTCTATATCATCTGCTTGCCAAAACAGATATTTTATGCTTGTTGCAATGTGATTGGGCCACATCATTACAAACTACATTCAATGCAGCAGTGTGACATCGTCAGTGATGAGGTGGGCCAATCAGAACGCTGGAAAACAAAAAATAATGTGATTGGACCACATCATCACAAACTACAATGCAACAATGTGACAACATAAGTAATTTCATGGACCGATAAGAGGAAAACAAAGAAATCTCAATTTGTGACAAACATATGACCTAGATTCATTTTTAATATATGTCAGGTTCATATTTTTCCCTACTTTATAAATGAAGTTGGTCTACAAGCAGGTTTGCCGTAGGTAGGGGTGTACATCGAGTTGAACCGAGTCGAGCTGGCCTCAGCTCGACTTGGCTCGGCCACTAGCTAACCTCAGCTCAAACTCAGCTCGGCTCAGTCCTCAAGCCTAACTGGCCAGTTCGGCTCAGTTCAGTCAGCAGCTCGACCACTTCGAGCCAAGATCGAGCCGAGTTCACCATTTTAATATTTTCAAAAACACCTGGACTACACCTTCAAGATCTCATTGTATTTGAGACAGCAGCAATGGTTTTACAGGTATTTTATCAAATACCTCCTAAGCAACATAAAAATCAAGAAAAAAAAAGGGTGTTGGTTTCATATACATACTTTCCTTGCCATTAGCCACACTTCTTTGAGTCATTTCATCAAACACTTAGTGAGCAACATCAATATCAAAGTAACCGAGTGGCCAAACTAGTTCGATTCGAGTTGGGTTTGATCCAAGTTAAGTCAAGTTGGGGCCAGCTCGAATTCATTTTTGAGTTCAAAAAATTAGCTTGACTTGGCTTGAACTCAGCTTCGAACCAAGCCGAATCAAGCTTTTTCAAGTCGAGTCGAGCGAGCTAATTGAGCTAGCTTGGTTCATGTACACCTCTAGCCATAGGCACAGCTATCTAACTCCCGCTCTGCCCCCTCTTATGTAGCGGAGTTCATGGCTCATTAGTAATGGCAATGTGCCTGTTTTCACCGGCAAGGACCTAGCACAATGTTCAAACCCAATACCCAAAAATGTTGTTTTGGCCCCGGCCAAACTCTACTGACGCAGCCCAAAAAATGGTAAGTCCTTACTTCCCAATTGAATGTTCCTAATATCTATCCATTGATCAGGTGGGCCACACTTAGAAAACTGAAATAATGGTCTACTGTTCACATGGTTTATTTCCAAGGATTACAAGGTGTTTTTGTAGGTAATTAGAAATGCACGTATGAAGTCGGGTCACACATGAGTATTTAATCTGCCTGGTATTTATACTCCTGTCCTATTCTGGTTTCTCATGAAAACTAATGGACATACTGGATTTCTCATGGGAATCTCTGTGGTCCCACGCAGCTCCACGCAGCTTCTGTCTATACTTTCCGTGCCCCATTATTAATGCTTGTACCGGTAAGGTACCTGTAATTTGGAAGCGGATTGGCTGGTGTACCATACACCACCGATGTGGCTGTGTGTTGACGTCACCAAGTTCTATGGGTCCCATCACGATGTATGCGTTATATCCAAACCGTCCGTCCACTTGGTGAGCTCTTTGTAAGACTGTTGCCAAAAATAAGAATGATCCAAAATCAAGTGGACCACACTGTAAAAAGCAGTGGAGGATTGAACGCCTGCCATTGAAACCTTCTGGGGGTCACAGATAATTTAGATCAATATGATATTTGTTTTCTCTCTTCATCCAGGTCTGTGTGACCTTATGAACAGATCGAATAGAGAGTAAACGTTACAGTGGGCCCTACGAATGTTTTAACGGTGAGAATCATTATCCCCAATGCTATTTGTAGTGTGGTCCACTTGAGCTTTGTAGATTACTCACTTTTTTGGATCAAATCGAAAATGATCTTGCCAAATGAATGAAACGGTGTAGATATGATAAATACATCATTGTGGGGCATGTAATTCGATCTCCTTTGAACCGTTCGGAATGATTGGAGCGTCAGT